>NC_142649.1:8160000-8785000 GCF_055504915.1 Nelumbo nucifera | reverse complement strand
GATCTGGTCTATTTTGGGTTCAAGATTGATCATTGAAAATGCAGTTTTCTAAAATAGGAAATGTAATTCCCACATGGGAGAGAGAGAAATTTTTGAAATTTCGCCCAACCTTCCTGCAGGGTTTGGCCATCCATATGATGGATCTCTCATCCCTTCAGTGGTATCAGAGTCAAGTTCAAGTCTTGAACCAAAATTAACCAGATTTGGAACTGCGCAAATGGGCAGAAGGCGTTCTACCCAATTTGTGCAGATTAGCGTTTTCTAGGAAATTTGTTCCCAGATTTTGGGCGATTGATCTGAAATTAAATATTTATAAGTCTGAATTATATTTAGAATTGTTCTGCATATTTTTCTTGATTTTTGGGTTGTTCGTACAGTGGAGATCAAAATCTTTAATGGCGCAAGAAATCTGCACACCTGCTATTCTTTTTCATTCTTGGTTTGTAATTAATTATTTTTAATTTTTAGACGGAATGTATAGGAATTTGATTTTGATGTAATATTAATAGAAATTAGGTTTCTATTTTATTCCATTCAAAGTTGAAGCTGGAATCGCAAGGAGGAGAATTTTGCAGATTAGGGTTTGGCCATCTATGATTTGCAGTTTGGAAACTGCATACTGCGATCTAACTTCTGTTTTGCAGGGTAGCAATTCTACAAATAGCCCTCGTATTGATTCATAAATGTCTTGTATCAGTAATTTAATTTCAGATCATGTTCTTGAATTAAAAATCAAACCCTACACCCATTCAAACCAGATTGGACCAAACTGGTTGGACCGAATCTGTGGTTCAATGGGGGCTGTTCTCAGCCCTAATTTTTCACTCATGGGTTCGGGAGTTGATGGTTAATTGCAAGATGCAATTCAGTCCACACCTGTAAAACCCAGTTTTAATATGTTAAAACTGCTTTAGCCCATTTCAACATAAAAGCTATATGGGCTGAACTGCTCTTTGCAATTCAGCCCATATACCTAGATAATATAAATCAGTAATATTATGAATCATTATGGGCTTTAATCATGGGTTTTATAGTTATTTAATTGATTGGATCAATTATGTTTTTCCTGTATGTGATGTATGGATGTGTGATGTGCAACGTTCATGGGCCATAAGTACTTGGCCCATGTTGATGCGATAGTGGCTCTTGCGCACACTATGGCTGAATGCACACCATTGCCATGGTGTCCTTAAGATCATTGGATGATATCCTTTTGTGGTGGGCCTCACACTAGCTTCCTCCCCAAGAGGAACCGTGCGGAACCCTAGCCGTTTATGGCCCATCTAAATCTGGCTTTATGAAAGTCAGTGGGAGCCATTTTGGTTTGACCTAAATTAAACTAGGGCGTAATATTTCGTTTCCTCCACTGGAATATGAGTGCATGTGATAGGGAGATTCATACGATGAAGTCTCTAAAGGCCTTCCATCATTAACATGAAGATGGGTCCTTTAGTAATGAGGAAATGCACCATAAAATTAGGTTATCCATTAGCTGCTGGATCTATTGGATTGTTTCATAAGATGACAGGGTTTATGGTCAACCTGGGCCTGGCCCTAAAATTTGGGCTTAATGCCCAAGCCTGGACCAAGCCCAAGGTCAAGCTCGATTTTCCCAACCCAAGCCCAGCCTGCAATGTAATTTGATGAACTCGGGTTGGGCTCGAGCTCGGGCCAGGCTTGGGTTGGTCAATGAAGCCACCCTAAAATTATACATATATTTATGTATATTTGTATGCAAAATGTGTATGTATATATATGTAAATATGTATGCGTAATTAACATATATATACATATGTGTATAGTTGGGTCGGGCTCGGTTCGTGTTCGGGCTACCTAAGGGCTAGGCTCGGGCCCAGCCCGGAAAATAGAAAAGCCCGATTTCTTGGGCTCGAGGACCAAAAATCCAAGCCCAACCTGTGTAAAATTTCAGGCTGGGCCAGTTCGGGCTCAGGTTGGGCCCGCCCAAGTTGCACCCCTAGTCAATATGGACTTTGAGGAGATTGAGGCTATTACAGATTGTCTTCGGTGCTCCATTTCTATTCTTTGTCCTACTTAGGGCTGCCATTAGGGACAAACCCTATAGAGAGTAGGTTTTGGACCCTAGTTATAGAGAAGTTTGAAAAGAGATTAACTGTGTGGAAGAAAAATTACATCTCTTTGGGTGGGAAGAACCTTGATAAGAGCTACCCTTAGGAACCTACTTACTTACTACCTCTCTGTCTTTAGGATACCATCTAGGGAAGCGAAGAAACAGAAAAATTGATGAGAGATTTTCTTTGGGAAACAGGAGAAGGTAAAAAAGACCACTTAATTAGTTGGGAGGTTGTGGGTAGAAGCAAAGAGAAAGGAGGATTAGGGCTTAGGAATGTTCTTAAAAAGAATTCAGCTTTGTTAGGGAAGTGGTTGTGGAGGTGGCTTATGGAGCGAGATAGGTTGTGGAATGAGGGGGTCAAGAGTATTCATGGATGCTTAGAGAGTGGATGGGATGCTGATGCTTCAAGGAGGGCTAACCTAGAAACACCATGGAAAGCAATTCACAAAGTTCTTTCGCAATTCCTCAGTTGTATCAGGTATGCTGCTTGTTCTGGTAATTCTATTCAGTTTTGAGAGGACATCTAGGCTGGAGATCTTCTCTTGAAAGACCTTTTTCCATCCTTGTACTCTATTTCTTTGTATGAAAAAGAGGTGATTTCAAAATTCCTTCAATTTTAAATTTGGCGTCTTTGTCTTGGGATTTTGGTTTTCATAGAGGGTTAAGGGAGGTTGAAGTTGATTGTTTGTTTGCTCTTCTTGGTCTTCGATATAAGGTTTGGTTGGATTCTTTGAAGCCTGATAAGAGGATTTGGTTCATTCACTCTAATGGGTCTTTTTCTTGTGGTTCATTTTTTAATTTCCTATGCCAAACCTCCTCTCAACAAAGTTTCCCTTCCAAAGAAGTCTAGTGTAGGCCGGTTCCTAAGGGTGTCAATGGTATTCAAAAATCTGATTTCGAATTCAATATTCAACATAATTAAATCAAACTCAGATAATTCGAATATCTAATCGGTCGAATTCGGATATGACCTGATTCGATTCGATAAATGTCTGAATTCGATCGATTATTTAATTCTTATATATAATATATAAAATATTTTATATAATTTATATACAATAATTAATTTAAATAAATAATTTATATATTTATATACTTTATATCAATAAAATATTTATTTTATATATTTATTAATTATCTAAAATAATTAATTAATCGAGTTCAAATCAAATATTCGAATATTTAATCGGATTCAAATTTGGATATTAATTTTCAATATCCATTGAATATCGAATCAAATTCGGATATCGGGTTTTCTAATCGGATTCGAATTCGGATATTGCCTAATCTGATTCCAATTTGATCCATTTACACCCCTACCAGTTCCCCCCAAGGTAATGGCTTTGTGTTGGGAAGTGTGGCATAGTAAAGTAAGCACGATGGATAACCTACAAAAGAGAAGACCCTTCCTATATATTTCTCCAAACTGGTGCACTCTTTGCAAATCCCTAGATTTGGCTTCTATCATTGTTTGGTGTAGATGGGGTATGCCAACATAAGCAAGTATAATCTTTAACCCTTCATCATGACACTTGAATGTTAGGACCTTAAATTCAAATGTTAGGAATTCATGCAAGTATCTTTGTTTAGTAAAAGATGGCTCTGGTCCAATTAAAGAATTTGGTCAACTAGAAGTGAGGGGTTGTACAAACGGGAAGTGTATGAATAGAATAATAAAAACAGTGAAACTAATTGAAGATCACCTAGCATAAATAGATAAAATATCGTCAAAAGCAGTTCCCTTGAATTTATGTAGCAAGGATAACCACATATACAGGGAACCAAGCACCCTTCTCAAAACCTCATCCACTTGTGAGTGTTTTCAAGACAAATGGCATGAGGAAGAATCACTTGAATATAATGATGGCAAGGAAATACTGCAAATGTTTCACTGTGATCATGCAAAGAAAATGACTAAACAACCACTTGTTACTTGTACACTTAACAAACGCAAGATATTTTCTTTTTTCATAACAGTGCTAGATATTTTATACCTCATGGAGGAATCAAAAAATTTCAAGACACATAGCATTAGGAAGCACCACTTACAACATAAATAATGCAAAACTGTCTCATTGTGTTCATGAAAAGAAAATGACTAACCAACCATTTTCCAACTTGTATAATTAACAAATGATGCAATGCATTTTCTTTTCTTTTTTTTTGATAAATCTATGCATTTTCTTTTTTAGTCATGGTTTAAAATGCCCATATATTTCCTCATATTTCCACTGCATTTTTCCATTTGCATAGATACCAACACAAAATATTACTGGAATCAAGTCAATCAACATATTCCCCAATGAAAACTACGAAAACCATGTGGAGTACAAGAAATGGTAATATAAGTTGGTGACACTATTGTAGATGTAGAGCAGTAGCATTATTGTCAGCCTAATGGACATGACATATGAGTACCACTTTGAGCATAATAGATTATTTGGTTGATCTATTAGAATCATTTACACTTTCTATGAGTTTAAATTTTGATTGGATTCGCACTATCATGTAGTTTTAAGATTCAATTCTTAAAGCTTACAAAACAACTTGGTAGCATGTTGTGTTGCCTTTTAACCATAGGCATTGTTCTGTCGCATTGAAGATTGATGTCTCAAAAGCAAAAACCCTGAAAAAAAGTACTTCGAAAATTTGAAATGATGCTTTAAGAATTAATATTTAACCATTTTGTCCCTATAGTTGAATCAGATAACGTATATGAATTAATGAAAATTAACATATAAAATATTATAAAAGGGATTAGTTAACCATTTAACAATTAAGAAAACAGAAAATCGATGAAAAGTAAAAGAAATAATTAAAAGGTAATAATAAGATAGTAAAATATACATGAAATATTAATAAAACATAAGTAATAATAATAAAAATATTTTTAGATCAAATATTATTAAAATAACAACAAATGTGAAAATATTAATAGAATGTTAAAAGGTTAATAAAGAATAAAAATAATTATTAATAAAATATAAATAATAAATAATAAATTAGGAATATATTAATATATTAATATAAATAAGATAATTGGAAAGTAGTAATACATTCAGATTAATGAAATCATAACTGGCATTTTAATATTATTCAATACTTTAAATAATATTAATGTTTTTATTAATACATTAATATTTTTTCATATTTTTCTAATTTATTAATAGTATTTTAATAATTTACTAGACTTATTAATAATACTTTGTTAACGTGTTATTATTAAATAATATTATTAGTATTTTCTGTAATAATTTATCATTTTTTAGTTGCTAATCGCTAATATTATTTTTTAATATTTGATCGTTTTAATACTTTTTATTTGTTTTTAATTATTTTAATATGAACAAAATAATATAAGGACAATACAGTAAATTTACATGGGAATAAATTACACTTGTCAGCAAGATTAGACATAAGAGGGCCTTAATAACAATCTTCCGAAATGGTCTAAAGTCTGAGAAGCAAGTTACTTTTCAGGCTTCAGAGGTCCAATTAGACCAAAAGAATGACCCCTTAATTTCTATGCGCTTATGCTTCCTTTATCATTTCATAGAATATCATTTGATTCATTTCTATATTCTTACATATTTCACAATGTTATGACCCCTTAATTTCTATGCGCTTATGCTTCCTTTATCATTTCATAGAATATCATTTGATTCATTTCTATATTCTTACATATTTCACAATGTTGCCAACATGACATTTCAGACATTTCCAACATGTTTCCTATGGTTGGATGATCAATACTACACAGTATTTTAAACATTGTTTTTGACAATAATATTAGATATCGTTGAACTTACCTTTAAACTCTGAAATTTTTGTTTTCAGAAGTTATAATCTAAATTCTAAAGTGGTAACAAAAAAAGGAAATTCAGTGAGAGTAATAAAGGAATTATTTTATTGTAATAAAGGAGTTGAATTATTTTATTGCCTTTTGGGGTTAAATGAACAAATAGAGAGCTAAAATATACTACCTTGGGGTACCAATACATCAGGTAATGGCTTCTTATACATTATCTAACCATTATATGGAGAGAAATAAGACAGGTCATAGAATTTACAAAATAAATAAATAAGACAGGGTAACAGGATAGAATTTACGCCTTTGAATATGATACTTGGGAAACTTAATGGAGATGTCCACATAGGAAAAAATTATTCTCTCTAGCATTCCATAAAAACTAATACATGCAATATTTTCTGTGTATGCTCATACGGTACACCTCCCCACTGTATATGAATGAGGTGAGTCCGGATCTGCTCCTCACACCAACTTCACAGCATGTCCTGGCCATACATCAGGAACATTTCCTGTACTTGTATTTATTATTCATGGGGATATGTTTCTAATATAGGGTGGGATGTGGCTGTGAAGTCAGTGTGAGGAGAAGATCCCAATTCATAGGAAGTTCCCCTCTTTTTTCAGTAACGAAAGTATACTTTATCCTTTCTGAAAATAACTGCTTAATGTTTGCAACCAGATGTCCCACAACGACAATCAATCCACAAGCATGGGATAATGCACTCAATCAAACAGTTTACATGAATTCCCATACCGATATCATCAACATTATTGCAAAGGTCAAACCTCATCAAAACAACTCTGTTCAAATTTTGTTTTATATTTGCTTAACATCAACCAACAAACATGTAGAGCTAACAGAGTTAAAAAGATTACCAAGAATTCCTGTGTAATAAGAAAGAGGAACGTCGGTGTGGTGAATTTTAAACAGAGATTCTGGCGTTGTGATGAGGCTGTACTCTTCCCATCCAGTTGACCCCCAAACAAAATCACCTTCTTTGAAGTCTGGATGATCAGAATCCAAAACTTTAGACACACCAAGTCCAGTTATAGGCTGCACGTTGTCAACAAGCCCCAAATGAAACCCGAATGGTTCAAAATAGAAATAGAAGATTACTTTCAAGTACGAATTTTCTTCTTAAAAGTTCTATACAAGTTCACAAAGATTTAGTTGTAATTTGCTTTCCCAAATTTCATCGACTATTCAATTCTCCCAGGTAACCAATCAAAAATATGTCTGATCTTGAATCTAGATAAACTGACTCCATTCGGTGGATTTTACAAAACCCTGGTAACATTTACAGTGACTTGCATTGTCGTCCCAAATTGGAAGGGGCCTATTTTGTCCTAATATAATCAATTTTCATTATTTTATCTAGGATGCTTCATCATGTTTGTAGTTGAATTGAAAGTTTCAAAACCAGAAAATAAATAATTGAATACTAAGAAGAAAAGGACATTCTATTCCCGCAATGTTCAGTTGTTCACCAATAGAATTCACCAAAACCACCTTGGAGCTTTCGCGCACCTTCAACTGGATACTACCGGTTCTCATGATCATGTCCGTCTCTTTCGGGAAGCCAGCGATGTAGTCCCTTAGTAGAACCTGCTTGTTTCGCACCTCTTCTCCCTTCGCCATTTTTACTCTGCAAATCACCTCTTCTCCCTTCGACCTCGTTTGCTTGTCTGAGCAATGCAAATCCGCCTTTTGGCACTTCTACGTGGAGCGAACAAAAGCAAAACAGTGAACCACGACAGAGAGATACCACGGCAACGGGGTCCTTCGATGATGAAAACAACATGTGGGATGAGAAACACACCATGTGGTATGGACCAATCCACATGACACTATGATTTTTTTAATTGTGGATAAATTGTGTGGAAAAAAGTATGGACCAGTCCATATCTATATTGGCGTTCTATAAGCGTGGTTTTTGATTCAATGATATGCACCAACGTTTTAAAAAACGATCCGGAAACAGAACTATTCTGGTCATCGATTTCTTAGTCAACAGTCTAATCATCCAGTTCAAACGGACGGCCTGTTCTAACAAACAAATAAAAAACGGTCAAAACCGTTGAACAGGTCAACGGTTCAACCACATGAGTCAACTGGTTGTTGACTTTTCCAATGATTTTTGGCCAAAAACCGAGTTTGGGATAAAACGGAACCGTTTGCCTGGATGGTTCCTAGGTTGAACAATCCAACTGTCCGAGTCAACGGCAGTTCAAAAACCTCGATCTACACAGTTAATCATAAATATCTACTTTTTATATTTTATATGATAAATATATTGAAAAATGCATCAATGAATTAATATTAACCAATAAATATTAAGTTTTTTATAAAAACAATAGTAAAATAATTAAAATTTTAGAAAATGTATTTTAAATATTTAAAAATATTATTTTATTGATAAAAATATTAAAAGTTTACAAAAATTTAAAAAATTAAGTAAAATAATTAACATTTTATTGACAAAAATATTAAAATGTGAAACAAACAATATGGTTTCATACTTTCAGCCTTTCAGGAAGAGTGTGAAGTAGGGGATCAAAAATAGTGTGGATGGGCCCTAACCACGAGTTTTTGTTGTGGATGAGAAATCAGGGTGTGGATGGGACTGGAGATGAACATGGTGCCGAACACCACCCACATCACCAAATTATTACCGATGTAATGTTTCTCACGCTGTCTTTTTATGTAATGGTTAGGTGATCCAAGCCGTTGGATTGTTGACTTTCAACTTTTGGCATCATTGATGATGAATTTTAGTGTGGAAAATCAAACAAGATAGATTAATGAATAAATAGTGGAGAGGCCCCTACTTCTAAGGGGCTGGAATGGAATTGTATGGTCATGAGTGGTTAGATTGAGGGCTGGGACCTGAAAGTTTTGGATGTAGTTGAGATGGTCGATGTGTAAGTTGAGCCACAGGAAGACAACGGCGAGGCCAACGGAGCAAATGAAGCTAATGCAACACCGGCAACATCTTCTTCCTTGGGTAGAGGATGCGGCTCAACTGACGCGGTGATTGCAGTAAGAGGACAGCTCGGTTGTAGTAGCTGAACCCACCGTTCTCCCTCGAAGGATTTGCCGCTTCGCAACAGCAGGGGATTCACACATACAAAATGTTTGCATGTGAAATGCAAAATCTACTCGTACGAGTAGATTCCGTTTTCTGAATGGGGAAAGCACCCATTCAATAATAATATATATACTAGCGGAGGGGGACCAGCGTTGCAGGGGCTCACTCATAAACTATCAGGTTCAAGTTCGATTCGAATTAGAGACTTGAGCTCGAGTCAAAAGCTAGGAAATTCAAGCTTGGTTACCTTTGATTGTAGGTCTCTCAAGCAATCCAGGTGCTCCTCACCTGTAAATAATAACGAAATGGGATCTGCTCCTCACACATGGGCGCCTTACAGGCACATCCACCATGCATTGGGAACATCTCTGGTGAATAATAACTTATAAGTATGGGAGATGTTCCCAATGCATGGGAGGATGTGCGTGTGAGGTCGGTGCGAGGTTCCCTATGTGAGGAGTAAATTCGATCTCAATAATAACTTATAAGTACAGGAGATGTTCCCAATGCATGGTAGGATGTGCGTGTGAGGTTGGTGTGAGGTGCCCTGTGTGAGGAGTGTGTGGCCCTACCTTAACATCACTTCATCTAATTCAAGGTGGTAGGGCTACAATTTTATTTTAAAGGGACCTATGTGTATTGTCTTTATTTCAATGGGACCCGCATTGGCGTTCACCTTTAATTGAAAAAAGCGAAGTGATAAATAAACTGCACTCCACCTCAGAAATATGCCACCTCTAATCTACTAGTAGCCCCATATAAACCACATCCTATTCGTAAATTTGGTATCAATCCACAATCATGATTCATCCCAACTATACAGTCGAGCTAAGATTTCTAGGGGTGGACTGAATAGTAAAAATCCTAAAAGCGAAAAGCTATGATGTCGAATAGGAAAATAGTGTTTAGGAAGTTGGATAGGACCAGCCGGTTGAACCATGACTGAGGCACTAACCGATTCAGTCATACCCCAATAATCGGATTTGCCTAAAATCCACTGAAATTCGGCTGACTGGTCAGTTTAACCAAAAAACATATGAACGAGTCTCAATTTCATGAAATTGTCCGGGTCCATACATACATTAAATTATAAACTATTGTTAACAAGTTTTGAACCCAAGGCCTTTTATTTTCACATATTACTTAATTACCACTATTCCACTTCTTTACTTATGCTAAGTAATGACTATTTATTGTACATATTACATTATTATGCACGTATTTTAAAGAAAATATAAGTTAAAAGGCTTGAACCCTAGTCACTTGTTTTAAAAATTAAGAAGCTTACCATCCATCCACCATCAAGGTTCAAAATACCGATATGCCCGATGTGCCGATAGAGGCGTATCGAGCAGTACCGACAGTTTTTTTTTTTTACTTTTTTTAGTTTTTTTTTCCAAATCTAGTTCAGAGGAGTAGTTTAAGGTCTGTCCACCACTGAACTAGTCGAAACCCTGATACACCCTCTATAGGGGCGTATTGGGAAGCTCCTGATATGGCCCAATACGTGTTGATACTTTGAACCTCCTCCACTATATTTAAGTACATTAAATTTTGTAATATATATATATAGTAGTTATATGACCCATGGTATATATATATATGCCACATCATCATAGTTCGACCTCCGATTCAACCCTAGTCGAACCTCTAACCCATGGACCTCTCCCCCCTTCTCCGGTTCTTTGAACATTGATGCCGAAGATTCTGTTCTTCACTTTATGGCAAATACATTCCATCAGTTAATTTCAAAAAAGAATTTCATTTAATTATTAATTATGATTTAATTAATTTTTTAAATATAACATTGAAATCCTCTTAATTGCTCCAATAGTTTCTTTCGAATTTCAGGCTGGATTTAATATCAGAATGAAATGATAGAGGTTTTTTTTTTTTTTTTTTTTTCGGGGGGGGGGGGGGGGGGTGTGTTTAATGTTCAATCCACCCTCAGAAATCCTAGCTCCACTGTATAGTTGGGGTAATGCCAGCTCGGATTTGATGCCTATTCACGAGCAGGTATGGGTGTTACTAGTGGAGGTGTTTATAATTTTGAATTGTTATAGGTTTGTAGTTTAATTCAGAATTCTGAGGTGGAGTATAGTCTACTTATCCCTTTTTTTAGATACATAATAGATATAAATTTATAATTTTGTTAATTTTTTTTTTATTGGAGAAAGGATTGGATAGTTATTTTTTTTGTGTTTTTAATAATTATTTTAAAGTTTATTAGAGATAATTTGGAGAGAAATGCTCTAGTAAATTAGAGATAAGTTAGGAGATAGATAGGAATTAGAGATGATTTAGGAGAAAGTGGGGGAGGTAGTTTAGGATAAAATTTAGGAGAGGAGATTGTTGGGAACATATGGGTAAGAGAGAGAGATTTTAGATAAATTTCCATGAGGAATAAGAGCATCTCATAGGTTCTTTAAAAAATGATATGGAATAAAAAAATAAAAAATTCAAAGAAAGGAGAAAATTTCTTGGCCATTTATGTTGAACCAATCTAATTTCACATTACACCCTAACTCCCCGAGTGAGAGAAACAATTTTTTTACGCTTTTATAATGCTTTATTAAATAATTTTAAAACTTATTAATGTTATTTATTTTTAAATTGATTTCAATTTTTATTAAACATTATTGTATATTTTATTTATAAAATTATTTTTATTAATATTTTTTGTTAACTTAATTATTTTTAGATGAAACTCAAAATTTTTAATATTTATTAATAAATTTGTATTAATTTTATTAATTAACTTAAGGCTTAGTTTGGAAAAAGTACAAATAGAAATATGTAGAATGCAAAACTTTGTATTTTGTATTATTTTCTATGTATTTGTACTATACATATTTGTATGTGTACTCTTTTCAAACCGAGCCTAAAAGAATGAATCAGACATGGAGAGAAATTGAACTTGACAATTAAAATCTTTGAATCAATTATAAATACACTTCACAACTACAAAACTTTGAATCATATGTGTACTCTTTTCAAACTGAGCCTAAAAGAATGAATCAAACATAGAGAGAAATTGAACTTGACAATTAAAATCTTTGAATCAATTATAAATACACTTCACAACTACAAAACTTTGAATCAAACACAAATAATGTATAAAAGCTAAAACTCAAAAATTTTAATATTGAATCACTTACCTATGAAAAATAATTAACTAAAATCATAGAGAGCTTCAGCCACTTGTGGCAAACAACCTGTACAACAATTTCTACATTTCTACACATGGAAGAGTCACACTTCATAAACGAAAAATTTTTAGGTGTAGGTATGTATAGCTCACACAGGCTTTCAAAGAACGCTCGGACAAAGAGAGTAATACCACAAAAGCACTCATGAGAAGCCTACAGTTACGATACGATCTGTCGCTATCTTCACAATGAACCCGCAATGCATTAAGCAAAACCACGATAAATCCATGGACCATCAAGACCGGAAAGCACCCAAATCGGAACAAGCCTCAGAAAGACTCATCCAAAAGACTCAAGCACACTTAGGTGTGCAATGAAGTTGCACCTACCATGACGTGCGATAAACCCACGACTTGCAAACCGGCTCTAGGTAGCGGGTCGGGGAGGACAATGGGCCGAGCCCATGGTGAGGCCTGTATGTGTGCCCAAACACACGCAAACCCATTACAACAAAGCACTTTGCGAACTGCCATGAGGCATTAACAAATACCGACCTTCGGACGATGATGTCATTGTCTCCACGTAGGATTAGTCAGGGGCGCGCAAAAGGGTAGTAGCTCACGTGAATAATGAGGGATTTCGAGGATAGGGAAAGTTGATCCTTGAGAATATCTTCATGAGACATGTGGCGATGCCTAGTAAGCGTGCCTAATAATTGCCAACAAACAATATATTCCCTTTCCCGATACTAAGCAAAGATCCTCATTTCCTACCTTTGAGGATCTTGGGATCTTCTTCATAAATAGAGGGTCCTCTTCACGTTAAACATCATTGAAACCTAAGCATTTTAGCTACTGATACCCTCGAGTCCTTTTAACCTCTCCTCATTTTTCCATGTCTCATACCAAAAAGAGCTTTTGCTCCCCTTGGAGGCCCTCCTTCATCTTTCAAAAAGACCACTCTCCAACCTAGCCTTACACCTCAGTCCTACAACAGAATCTTTGGTTAGTCTTTGATCACGAAGGATGGCCTCAAGAAGGATCAACCTCACTACCATCCCTGAAGAACAGAGCAACGTTCAAGGGTATGTGCCCTGCATACCGGATTGGCATCGACATACCGACATTCACAAAAGTAAACAATAGAACATAAGAATTGCCACACTAAGGGTGCCTTAGCATGCTGCGATGAACTCTACTACATAAAAATTACACAGTGCGTGAAGTAAGAACAACATCAGAAATTCTACTAAAACAAAGATTCTATTACTATACAAAGCATAAGGTAATCTCGAAATGGTCTATTACAACAAGAGTCACTTGGCCCATTCCCCATGAATAGTCGCTACAGTATCCATCACCCCGCTAGCTTCCTCATATTTCTTCAGGGAATCCAACTCTACCTTATAGTCTTCGAGGATCCGTTCCTGCTGCATGCACTCATCCCTTAAATTCTTAAGGTTATCAGTAACCCTGTTCACATTGGCTTTGACAACATTGCGACGGTCCCGAACATTCTTCATGGAACGGAACAAGTCAACCTGAGGAATATCTCGGTTGGCCTCCCAAAAAGCATGTGCCAATACCGCGACACGCCTTTCAATCCAACCCATCGATGAAAAAGCTCTACAGGCCTCCAGCCAGCAGGCGAAATTGGTCCATGATAGTTCCTTTGACGGTTGGCCCATTATACGATTCTTCAAAGTGGCCACCGTATTCAAAGCAGGGCCCACAATCTCTGGGTGCAAATTTCCTTTTGGTAACCATCCTGCCTGAATCGCATGGGACGTGAATGAAGTGACGACACTTGAGATGTTATACTTTACGCCTCTACCCTAGACCAATACCGGATCCACCATCGGGAAGTGCAATAGTGGGATGTTGTGGCAATCGCAGTACCCTAACAACTCTCGCCGTATCTAAAGCAACTTTTCTTCGTATGGTAATTCCTTGGAAGGGAGAGTAAATTCTGGATTCGCCTCATCACTTCTAGAATGATGCTCCGGGTCACCGGAAACCTCTAATCGAGGAGAATTACCCCCTGACACACCACCCAGCTCGACATGGGACCAAGGCTCAACAGTTTCCCTCACCCCAACACCCTTAGAAACATTATCACCATCGGTAGCAGCAATAGCCTCCTCGCGCTGCATCGCTGCATCCGAGCCCACCACCGTTTGCCCGACCTGGCGCATCGCAGGTCTCACCGCATCACAGGTGTTTTCACCACCATCAACACTTCCTATACCCACGGATTCAGCCCTAGGGGGCTGCATCGCCCTCAATTCCTCCATTAAATGTCTGAAAAAGAGCATGCCTGACACACCACCGACACACTCGACAAATGAAGCCTGTGATGAGTTAGACATAACCAGTCAGTTTAACATCCACATGCCAAAACCCAAAAAAAATAAGAGAAGAAAAGAGAGACAACGAAAAGCAGCCGTGACTTACGTTGTGACCAATCTCACCAACCTCGATGACATCTTCGCTGGGCTGAGCCTTACTGCAATCAACTTGCTTAAGGATTAAAGACTACTCCACAGTCAATTATCAGGCCATACAACAAATGCAAAGTACTAACACAGGTTTATATACTTACCAAACCTCCCCCATCAAAGGAGCCCACTAGAACCCCCATTGTCTGTTCTGAAGAGCCCACAAAAGCTTCACTAGCAGTTCACCCGCAACCGCTCCCTGTAGGCTACAAAAGCGAAAAGATAAGTGAATTAGCAAACTTCATTTTAACAAAATCTAGAGGGACGATAGAGTATAGTCACCAAGGGGCTTACCGGACCATCACCTTCGTGGCAATGTCTCAAGCGAGGAGGGGCCTTCCTCTTCATTCGCCCACTTGAGAACTGAATGATGACCCCCACAGCAGAAGGCACCGAAATTGGCAGTTTTCCCGACTTTTCAACCGGGGTGACTCCTCCCATAGAAGCTGTTGATTGTGCCCCTTGGCTATCGACAGATACATGCGATGAATTGATAACCAGAGGTCCTAGCACATCCCTGGATTGTGGAGGACGGGGCACCCTTACAGACCTCGCCCTTTTGATAACCGGTGGACGACTGCTCTCTCCCTCATCCAACACCAAAGGACCCCTCTTACGCTTGGCTACATCCCTCCCCGAGGAACCCATCATGACAGGGTCGGGGACGGCACCCCCGCTGGCGGCGTGACTCTCCGGAGGTGCTAGGGAGTGACGAGGCTTAGGGGCCTTCCTGAGCACCTCTTGGAAGCCCACCAGCAATGCACAAAGATAAGACAATTGCAGAGCTCTACACCTCGGCTCCCTAAACAAGCTGGCAACTGGCAAGCGCGAGCAACCTGGGAAGGCTTAGCTATTCCGATGAATCCAAAAAACATCTTCCCCAGAAGCCTGCAGAAATTGCCCACCCAGATCATCATACCCGAACTGACGCATCACCCGATTTGGATGGTAGATGGCTAGTTGCGATTCACCATTGTGATCAAGGTAGGATATTACCCTAGGCCATGCAACCAATCGCATTATACCCATCGCAGGGTTGCCCATATCTAGAGCACAATGCTGATCCACGTCACTAGGAACAGGCGTGCTAATGCAAAATGACATGGCATTGCGAACCAACTAGGAATAAGGTCTCCACTTAAACCCGTCCAATGAGGCCAGCCGCACACTCATTTCAACTATCTTGAAGCTTTTATGGTGAACAGCTTGCAACCATCGCTTCCCCCTGCACACTTCAAAAGTCTTATCTTTAAATTCGTCCATGTGTAGAGTTGCTACTGGGAACCTGAAGCGCGTAAGCCGATGTGGGGTAACTGCAAAATTGAACCGCTCGCATAAATACATCCAAAGGAATGGCACACAGATATAACTGACACACCGCTTGCAACTTGGATTCACTAACTACTGCATAGTATTGTCTAGCTGCTCATATAGATACCCCACGAACATAGAAGTCAGAGGAAACTGATGGCCAGACGCAACAATGATGACAAGGGGCACCAAGGAAGTACACAATTCATAGTCTGGGGGACCCGGGAAGTGGAACCAGACACCACATACAAAGCCACGAGATGGCACTGACTGTCCCTGCCCCTCACCATTACATTGCGACTACTGTGGGATTCGAACCAGAATTCTAACCAGTGATCCAACGACATTTTCCCGCGAAAGGTGGTCCGATCCTCTCATGCCTTGAACAAACCCACTTCATGGAGAAGCTCATCGTACAATTCTCTGTAATCCGTCGAGATAGACTCAACATGCTGTAGATGGTGGGAAGACAGAACACCACCAACAGGCAATGCTAACAAAGCAACCGCGTCCTCGACTGTCACTGTAAATTCCTGAAAAGCCCCAATGAATGTGTGGGTATGGCAACACCAATGCTCCAACAGTTGCCCCACATATTTCATGCCCTCCCTACCAGCCAAACACGTGTAGCAGTCCACAAGACGAAATAAACCGGAATCCTGCAACATCCAACAGTACATGGGGTTTTCGAAAATAATTTCTGCCCAAGCTGTGTAGCTATTAAGGGTTTTTGAATTATCAGTCCTAGGCTCCTAACACTTATAGGACATAGACTGCTCGGGATGATCGCACAGGAACAACAATCCATTCTCGTGGATACAATCGAATATACCCTCTACGCCTCTCGACACTAGGACTGGAGGCCAAAATCCCTGCATCCCTGAGGCGACCAGAGCGGCTTGACTCTCTGATAACAGCTCTGCCATATCAACTTCCCTAACAGAATCAATGAAAGGGAATTCAACCTTCCTATCAACCTTCTCATCTTCTCTCTGACTTGTTGCTCGGACACTCTAACACCTGACAATGACGGGGAGCCATAGAAGGAAACGAGCAAGAAGAGAAATGAGCACCTCGACTAGGGATAGAAGCACGGTCAACTTTATGGGCACAGTGAGAAATTTCTTCTTGTAATATGCTACGATCCCTCCCTCACAGGGGCCCCAGTCCGAGAAGGGCTGGCGACATAACCACTGCGCCGTAACCAGATAGAGAGGTTGAAGCACACATTGGAATAAGGAAAAATTAGCACCTCGATTAAGTAATCACTATATCCACACCCAGGACGACAATGTCGATGCATTTGATATTAGGAGTAAACATTGCTCAAGTTAGTATCAAACCCTACACACAAAGGGTGTTGCCCTAAGCGTGGACGATTAAGTGCGACTGCAGTTTCATACAATCTATTCCCACAAGCACAAAACAATATAACAAAATAATAATAATAATAATAATAATAATAACAAAACAAGTACACTGGTATGAAGAAAGGTCTATTGCTTTCGATAAAAAAATTGGTTGATTTACATAACTGCAAAACAAAATACAACATTCACATAGCGGTCCACTCTTCCTGTATCGCTTTTATGTCCCCAAGTAGAGGTTCCTAAACTACATACACTGTAAGATCACCTATTTCTGCTTCGCACTCCACCACCATGCGGCACTGTCGAGCACATTGCGCCTCGAGGTCCATGAGATTCCGTGCAGCTGCGACAAGTCTTGCTTCTGCTGCCTCCACACGATGACGCACGTCCGCTAGGGACCGACCATAAACATAAGCAATATGATTTATGTTTATCTGTATATCAATGGATACATTAAATACATAGCAGAGAGAAAGAAGAAGAAATCAAGAAAGAAAAAAAAAAGATTACATCCACCACCACCCATGTCGAGAAGAAGGAATGGTATTTTTTTACCCATAGAGATTGGAAGTACCAAAATGGGTCTCGGCCGAACCGGTCTGTCGAAGATGGGCATTGGAAGGCCACTGGAGCTGATAAATCGATTTACAGCGATGGTGTGCATGTCGGGTATAGGAAGGCATTGGTCTTCTATAAGGGGAAGCCTCCGAAAGGTGAGAAGACGAACTGGATTGTGCACGAGTACAGGATCGCTGAATACATTAATAGTCGTCCAAAGGAAAAACACCATGACAACAGAGTATGGTTTTTGATCATTCTTTTCATTAGTTTTAATCAGTTTTGTGTTCATTCTAGTTTTCTTTGAGCAAGTTTTCCAGCATTCTTCTTATCTTTTCCTCATCGAGGTTTAATATTTGATCCAACTCTCTTGTTCTTTCCGTGCACGGGCTCTCTTGCATTCTTCGTTAATTCTAGTTCTTTCATTTAGATACCTGAGCAAGTTTTCCAAGTTTTTTTTGCATTCTTTGACGTTTCGCCCTCCAAATTACATGTGCTAGCCAAATAACACGTTCTTCGACCTCTATGACATGAAAACTCATCGCGGAGAAACTCTCGTAAGTCCTCGACTACTGCGTGAGGACTGTCCACGAAATTTGCTCACGAGGGAGGTTCATGACCTTGGACATCACCGTCGTGAGTGTGTTCAGCGTCGGACTGACAATTACGGAGGGAAGCTCAACCGGAGGCAGCCAACCAAACCATACAATTGTCTCTGCAAAGCTCTGTATTTCCCACACTATGAACCTATCCCTCGGACGAACACTCGGGACGGGAACACCGTCGATCGCCTCGTACCCCAAAGGGGCTACAACATTCTCCTGACAATGAGAATTAGAACCCATGGACTCATTGACTCATCGGCAGCCAATTGAGCCAGATCAGAACACTAAGGACAACGCTAACTCCACCAAAGGATGGCGAATTAGAACCCATGGACTCATTGGCAACCAATTGAGCATTATTTTGATTCAATCCCATCCCCACCTATAAAGCGTAAAAAGGAAAGGCACACCAAAATCGGGAAGACAAACCAAACACAGAGAAGGATACGAAATAAGGCACATCGTGTCCTTTTATAAATAACTTATGACCCAACGAGAGGGAACCAACAGACACACCCAGACGGAACATTGCAGTACGACCTATGAATATGTCCAAAAGACAAGTCACTACGCGATGCATACCAAGATATAATTATGCATTTAACACCATCGCTTAGAACATTAGAAGCCCAATCGACACACGTGGCACCTTTTACGCTCGATTGAGAGATATGATGATCGCGACCACCGCCTAGTCATCAGATCCCTTCCAGGCCCTCAATCAAACGGCTTCACCCATGGCCACGACTCTCGATGTCTTTTGGTGATTTCCTTCTTGACAACAGTTAGTGGGGGGTGGGGGGCTAGAACACACGATTACCAAACAACACTGACTGCTACCAAAAAACAAATCACCAAAAGTTAGGGGGGCTAAGCCTTAGACCATGATGAGCCACCAAGCACGAACACAGGGAGCATGCGATCTACACAAAATCTTAAAACAGGCAGAAACACTAGACCCAATACCACTGTAAAACGGAAGGACGCAGAACATAATATACTTATCGACAAGCTATCACTTGCCGATAAGCAGGGGGGCTAATGTAGGTATGTATAGCTCACGCAGACTCTCAAAGAATGCTCGAACACCAAGAGTAATACCACGAAAGCACTCACGAGCACCCTACAGTTACTCCTAGCTGCGATGAACTTACAATCTGTTGCTATCTTCGTGATGAACCCGCAACACATTAAGCAAAATCCCGATAAATTCGCGGGCCATCAAGACTGGAAAGCACCCAAACTGAAACAAGCTTAAAAAAGACTCATCCAAAAGACTCAAGCGCACTTAAGTGTGCGATGAAGTCGCACCTACCATGACATGCGATAAACCCACGGCTTACAAACCGGCTTTGGGTAGCGGGTCGGGGAGGACAATGGGCCGAGCCCATGGCGAGGCCCATGTGTGTGTCCAAACACACGCAAACCCATTACAACGAAGCACTTTGTGAACCACCACGAGGCATTAACAAATACCGACCTTTGGATGGTGATGTCATTGTCTCCACTTTGGATTAGTCAGGGCACACAAAAAGGTAGTAGCACATGTGAATAATGAGGGATCTCGAGGATAAGGAAACCTGATCCTTGAGAATATCTTCATGAGACACGTGGTGATACCCAATAGCGTACCCAATAAATGCCAGCAAACAATATATTCCCTTTCCCGATACTGATCGAAGATCCTCATCTCCTACCTTTTAGGATCTCGAGATCTTCTTCATAATAGAGGGTCCTCCTCACGTTAGACAACACTAAAACCTAAGCATTTTAGCTATTGATACCCTCGAGTCCTTTTAATCTCTCCTCATTTTTTCCTAGTCCCATACCAAAATGAGCTTTCCCTCCCCTTGGAGGCTCTCCTTCGTCTTTCAAAGAGACCACTCTCCTACCTAGCCTTACACCTCAGTTCTACATTAGGCATTAGATACAATTTTCTACAACTTTTTTTTTTGAGACAAAACTAAAAATATATTTTGTTTAACCAAGAAACATGTACATATACAACAAAGAGTTGGCAAGAGTGCCAAACAACCAATAGAAGGATCAATCTAGCACATCTCCATCCACCAAAAGCAAAGAGGAAGTTGAATCATTAGGGTTGCAAGTTGTAGGGGTGCAAAATGGATCAGAACATGATTCGATTTGAATTTGAATATATACAATTTAATATATATGTATAACTTAGTATATTAAAAAAATTAATATTATATATAATACTTTTAGTAGGTTTATTATAGTCGGGTCCATTGGGTTAGACCCGATGTCTAAAATTACATACTTTATCAGGTCCGATTCAGTTATGGGTCCTTAGCATTTCTTGTTAAGATAGTTCTGATTCCACTTGGACCCAACCTGTTGAAAGCCCAACTCTTGACTAAGCTCATAGTGTGCATCCCAAGCTTATGATTTACATCAAGTCCTTACTATAACATGACACAATGTAGACTTCTCAGCTTAAAGCTTCCTCCATCCAACATTTATTAATTATTTTTACCTTAATAGAAGTAATTATACTTCAATCACAACCTTGTGGGTGATCCTCTTTTGCAACTACTGAATGAAAACCATGTAGGTGTTCCTCCATTGCCACCGGTACTCCAGCCAAGCCAGGTTGATGCTCCTCCATTGCCACCACCCAACCAAAACAATGGTGGTGTTCCTCCAAAGCCACGACAGCAAAACCATGGCCGGCGAAGATGATGTTTCTGTGTGTAGATTTGTTATCTATATATATATATTGATCAGTATTTACATCTGAGAATTTGATATCTAGAAAGATGATGTCTTAATTTGGGAACTAAAAATCATTCAGGTTTAACAATGACTTTGGTGGAAGTATTTTCAGTCTTGTGAATTGCTATTTCTTTTCTTTGGATATTTATTTTATTAAAATATCTTCTTAATGTTGGCAGTTTGCATAATTCAAGTATGCGTGTATATCTCATGGTCACAAGATTCCCACATGGTGCAAGTCGGATCTAGAGGTTCTAGCTGGATCTTATCCAAAGCCCACGATGTAAGGACCCAAAACCAGATTGTCCAACTCTTTTAAAGAACATCCATATTTTGACCCATTTTTCTAATTCGGGTGGAAATAATGTCTAATTCTAAAGTGAATGGCGTGTACATATTATAGCCATCCAAAACTGACTCAGACTTATTATACCGAATCTATTATGTTAATTCAAAAATGTTCTCTCTCTTTACAAATTGCTATATTGGAGAGGTCGATCTGGTATATCTTCGTTAGTAGTGTAAAATTCTTGTTCAGGGGATCTTTCAAGTTAATCAAGGTTCTAAGTATCGATACATATTTACCGATACATCATTTTCCTTTCCAGGTATACATTAATTCTCTGAAACTAATTCAACATTAAAATTTTCAGTTACTATATTCTTTATATAGAGATTCACTGGATTAATTGTTGTTTATTTGCAGGGTCTAAGAGATAGTGGAATTGGGTCACGAGGAGTCACAAACAGTATTAACTTGATGACCAAGGTCAAGAGCACAGTCATCAACCTTCCATCCCCTAGATGTAATCATTAATTTATCCATTTTCATGGTAACGTGGCATTTCCAGAAATTCTCTCAACAGCTTATGCTGTTGGGTCCTAACAGCTAAAGTTTTTCCCAATTCCTTTACTATGGTTATGTTTGGGAGTGCTAAAAATAAATGCTTATTTAGACCATTAAGCACTTATTGGTATTTGGGAAATAAGCTTGAAATAAGTGTTTATTTTAAAAATAAGGTTTTATAATTTTTTTCTTCAAAAATTATCCCTAGTTGAATTTTAAAATACCAATCATAATATTATCCCTAGTTGAATTTTATAAATGTACTTTTATAAAAATACTTTTATGGAAGCACTTTTATATAAGTACTTTTGCAAAAGTGCTTTCATAAAAGTACTTTCACAAAAGTGCTTTTGTAAGAGTACTTTCTTAAAAGTGTTTTCATAAAAGTACTTTTATAAAAGTGTTTTTGTAAAAGTGCTTCCATAAAAGTACTTTTACAAAAGTGCTTTCGTAAAAGTATGAGCCAAATAGACCATTTCCATTTTCAATTCCTGTCTGGACCAAATAGACTATGGGAATAAACCATTCCGATTTCGATTCCGATTCCGATTCCGAAGGATTTCGATTCCGACTATGAACCAAACAAACCATAAACAATAATAAATAAGAAAATAAAGATTACAAGAAAAGTGAAACACAAAAATTTTTAGAGAGGTTTGACTGACCCCAAACAAGAAAATAAAGATTGCAAGAGGTTTGGCCAACCCTGACCTATATTGTTAAATCAGCTCTAACTATAATTTGACATAATTTGACATATGTATGTATGTATGTATGTATGTATGTATGTATGTATGTATATAGTTGGGCTAGGCTCAAGCTACCTAAGGGATAGGTTCAAGACCAACCAAAAAAAATAAAAAAAGAAGAGCCAAAATTTTGGGCCCACCCAACTCAAGGACAAAAAATCTAAGCTTAGCTTGTTATAAGAGGGCATGTGGCCACAAGCTAGTAAATGGTATTGAGATAAGTGAGAATATTGGATGCAACCACTTAGGGGTGTGTGGTTGGATCATAGCTTAGGCAGTGAGGTTGCCTTTGATAAGGAGGTAATAGGAAAAATGGCTTAAATAACAAAATGGTTAATGTTAGAGGAAAGCAAGTCTTTAATAATGTATGTGGAGGTGAAGTGGTCACTTATGATTATTACTACATTTTTAATGACTTAGATTGATTGATGACTATAACGAAAGTGTTAGTTACATGATTTGTAATGTTGGATTTTATTAGAAGAAAAGGGATTTAATAGGAGAGGGGAGATGTTAGTAGGTATTCAAAATTATGGATTTAATCACTATATATATGCACAAAATGGATTTTAGTTGGTATTTGAAATTATGGATTCTACATACATACATATGAAAACTTGTGTCATTTAGTATTTGTTAGTAAAGTTTCTTTGGGTTCTAATTGGAGAGGTAATTGTAATTTAACATGCGGTGGGTATATATTATTGTTGGAAACCAAAAGAAAGGCATTTGTAATTCACTTGAATTTCTAAAATACCACTAAAGCTGTTTTTGGAGCATGGCAGAAATAATGTAAATGCCGAAGGGAATAGTATTTTGGATTCCACTACCTTTTGAGCTTGGAGCTACTACCCACAAGACTCTACAACCAAAAGATGTTCTAGATGTATGACTGTCATGTCTTGTGGGTAGGGTGTGAATTGCAGTTCCATACTCCTTTCTTTTTAGTCATTAATAATCCGCAAAATTAAAAAATGTGGAGGAAGGAAAGAGTGTTATAAGGAAGGAAATTTCTAAATAGGAAAAGAATATGTTGGAGAGTAGCATAAATGATGAAGAAATTGAAACTCTTTTTTCAGATGCACCCAAATAAAGCTCCAAGTTTTGATGGTTTTAGAAATTTGTTTTCAAAAATATTAGGGGTAATGGGGCAGGTCATCAGTGATGTAGTTAAATAGTTATCCAATTTGGGTCACTTACTAAAAGATTTTAATCAAACCTACATAACTATTATCCTCAAGGTAAAATCTCCTAAGATCTCCATCAGTTTAGACCTATTAGTCCTTATAATGGCATTTATAGAACTATAGCAAAATTCATGGTTAATAGGGTAAAGAAAACATTAAATAATTATATTAGCATAAATCAAAGTGCATTCATTCTAGGGAGTCATTTCAATAACATTCTAATTGCACATGAAATAATCCATTACCTTAGGAAGTCCAGAAACAAAACTATCAATGTCACTATAAAGTTTGATAAAAAAACAGTGATGAAAATATTTTGATTTGAGACCAAGTGGATTAATCATGTGATGGAGTGTGTAACAAAAGTATCCTACGTAATCCTAATTAATGGGATCTCCCGTTGAAACAATTTTCCCATCTAGAGGTCTTAAACAAGGTGACCCCTTATTTCATAAACTTTTATGTTCTGATGTGTTATTTGCAATTCATTGATCTTGCCATAGAGATAAAATCTCAAGAATCAACCTTACAAAAGTTATTTCTCAAATTTTCTTTGCAGACAATTACATTTTCACTAGAGCAATCATTTAAGAAAGAAGGATATTGGACACTCTAACAAGCCTCTGGCCAATAGGTGAATTACAACAAATCTAAAATCAATTGTAGCCCTTTTGTGAATTAGAAATTAAAGAAGATTGTTGCAAAATCTATGTAGATGAAAGAAGTAAGCAAACCTTGCATTTACCTTGGTTGCCTGTTGTTCTTGACAAGTTAAAATATGACTTGTTTATGTATCTCCTAGAGAAAATGTCCAACAAGATTAAGTTACGGAAAATTTTGATGTTATCTCAAGTTGGGAAGGAAATTTTTATTATATCAGTTATTACTATTATACAGTTCATGCCATGTCAAATTTCCTTCTAGCTGAGTCCAACGTAATGAATTTAAGAAAAATAAATAAAAAATGTTCTAATGGAGTAGTTTTAAACATAAATTTAATGAGGATCTAGGCATCAAAGAGACACAATTTCAATCTTGCTTTGTTGTTCAGGCTAGCTTATTGGTGATTTTGTTCAGAACCAAACAACTTCTAGGTAAGAATCGTGACAACTGAATATTTAGGATAAAAATATTTCCTTAAATCCAAGCTCCCTCACAATGATTCTTGGAGTTGGAAGGGCGTATTAGAAGGTATTTGATAGGATGTCAATAAAAGTGATCCAAGCTCCTCAAAAAAATAGAAGGTATTTGATAGGATGTCAATAATTCCTCAAAATGATCCAAGCTCCCTCAAAAGAGTCTCTTTTCAAAGACAGAGACTCTTTGAGGGGTATTTGATAGGATGTCAATAAAAGTGAAAAACATTAAAATATGAATGAACCCATGGTTCCAAACTTGGAAAATTTGATTATTAATATTTATATAATAATAAAATGAATACAAATTATATTTATTTCTTAAAAATTAAGGTATATATTAACTTGTATACATTATAATCATTTACCCTAAATATTATCTAAATCTATATAATAAATATTAAATAATAAATGGCTTTAAAAAAATATTAGCTAATAAATATTAGTATATATACACACACATACATTTTGTTTCCTATTATTTTTCAACGATCACTAATTATTTCTCGATACTTTATATAAATTGTTAAAGAATGGTTTTTATGATTAGATAAATTAATTATAAACACATAAAACTCATTTTTATTGTTATTCATATTTTTAAGGATTTTTTTTTTGGATTTTCTAGTCCATGTGTATTTTGATTTTCATTGTATCTATGTGTTATCCATTTTAACCCTACATATAAAAGTTTTTGTTCATCTTTTTGGAGGTATCATTGGAAAACAAAAAAATTGTATGATTACATTTTAAGGAATAAGAAATAAGAGGAAATGAACACCCAATTTTCTCTTAAAGTTAAAAAATTTCTTTTAATAGTTAAAAGTTAAGAGAAAATAAACAAAAGGTCATTGTTGTAATTGAACTATTGAAGGTCTGAAGTTGGCTTTGAAATTAGGCTTACATCAGATCATTTTGGAGTGCAATTAAAGTCATCATTAACAAAAGGTCATTAAAGGTTACATACACATGCAGAAATCTGTTTCCTTTTACAGGATATCATTTCTTTGTCCAAGAACACTATGCTAAGTTCTCCGTGCATCTGCTGCTATATAGCTGCTCACTTCTCAGCTCGCAGGAGCAAGGTTCAAAGTATTATACAATACCCATATCGTATCGTACTTAGAAATGGTTGAAACACTTTGTTTTTTAGTTTTTTTTTTTCAAATTTTGGTTTTTTAGGAAGCTAAAAACATGTTTTTTATTATTAAAAAAATTGGAGTTCCGAAACACCTGGAAATGGGCATTTCGGACCGTATCTTTTTCAAAAGATAAAATACGATACACCCGTATCGATACTTTAAACCATGCGCAGGAGTTTGTAGGATAGAGTCAGTTTGCCAGTCTTCCATGGCTAACAGATATGCTGAATTATGGATAATCCTCTGTTTTGATTTCTGTTTGGTTATGATCTGTATGAACGTCTTTGTTTACTCTAATACAGTTATCCTTTCTTACCGAAACACACATACACACACAAAATCATGGATTTCTTGTCACTTCTGCACTCCGCGCCCCAAAACACAATAAAATCCAACTAAAAGACAAACAGCCATGTTTATCCTCAAAGACACATGATACATCTCTATATCAATACATATTAAATAAAATTCTCAAAATTTTTCGGGTCAGTTTCAGAAAAAGTAAAAGAGTGAATAAGGAAAATAAAGAAAACTACAAACCCTTGTTCAATCAGGATATGCAGAACTAAAATGGAAGAGAATAGCCACGGAGGTAAGTGGAGTCTACTCCAGACTCACGCACCAATGCCACACGCCCAGTTCGCGCCACCTTCAGGTAAGCATAAGAAACATTGTAAGGGGGAGACTAGAAATAAATGCAAGGGTTTATAGGTAAAACGCAATAGAAGTCATAGACATTAGACTGAGCAATTGCTAAACCCATGTTGCAATATAAGTCGTAAACTTTGTGGAAATGGTTAATCATTTAATTACACACATGGAAGTTGTATCAAATGGAATGATTTGGTAGACCATGATTCTCAAATTGTATATGGACAAACCACAAATTCCAAAAACAGTAGCATAGTTCTTACACGCTACCACAAACTGGAAAAGAAATTACAATTAAGAACTTGGAAATGTTCAAAAAACAGTAGCATAGTTCTTGCTCCATGAAAATTGCCAACGACTTGGATGCATGACTTGGCATGACTAAGTTTGGATGCATTCTTGCTCCATGAAAAAAAATACACTCACTGAAGAAAGTAATACGAGAATAGGAAATTGAAAAGCCACATTTGAAGTTGGTTCTTTTAGAATCTCAAGGCAGCTCTGAACCATGTTTGATGTAAAATTTGTATGCAAGTCAATGCAATGCAACAAAGATGTTAAAACTTAGCCAAGAGTAGGCTATGAGAGGGGTGTCGAACCAGTCCAATATGAACCAGTCCAATATGAGTCCATTATAAATGGACCAGGTCCAATCCAATCCAATGAATGTTATGGACCAATATGAACCGGTCCAATTCAATGTCTGGACCGTTCAATCTGCTCAAATTCATTTTGATTTAGATTGGTTTCAACTCAAATCCGGTCCATTGAAACATATATTCTTATTCTATATCAATGGACCAGATATTGGCTTAATCCAACCCAATCCAATATAAATTTGTTAC
Source organism: Nelumbo nucifera (assembly GCF_055504915.1). Classification (NCBI taxonomy): domain Eukaryota; kingdom Viridiplantae; phylum Streptophyta; class Magnoliopsida; order Proteales; family Nelumbonaceae; genus Nelumbo; species Nelumbo nucifera. Next base: position 8,757,225 of record NC_142649.1, on the reverse strand, counting down.
AGACGGACCAGGTCCAATCCAATCTAATAAATATTTTGGACTAGATTGGTCCAATCCAATATGCCTTGTTGGTCCGTCCTATCTGTCCAAATTGATTTTGGACTGGATGGGGTCCAATCCAAAACTGGTCCATTGACACCCTTAGCTATTACAAAGTCAGATGGCTCAATGTCACCAATCTAGGCTCTGAATTGTATCAGAAGGATCAAGTTCGAATGTGGAAACATACCTCACAAATACCATAGGGTTCCAATAGTCTCTGCAACGCAACCATCTTATCCAAATCACCAGTAAGCTGAAATAGATAACAAAAGCCAAATTGACAATCAAAATTAGTCACGTGTAAACATAAACATATGTCCATACATAGACACTGAACTAAACAAGAAACAAGAAGGTGCTATGATCATAGTTCATAGTTCACAATGGAAGCCAAATTACCACCAGAAGAGTACATGTGAACTGAATGCAAAAGTAAAATATGATGCAACATATGATAAATCCAACAATAGCACTCTCTTAATCACCAAATATATAAACTTGGCTAACCTATAGATCCTTTCTCACCATTCAAAATAAGCTGATATGAATGCTGGCCTACCAGAGGATGAGATTAGTCAGGATCCTGATTTGGCATGATGATATTTCTTGCAAAGTTAATTCTGGATTTTCTTTTCATTTTTTGTCAGCAACCTTCGTGTAATTTCTATCTATTCTCTTTTGTATCTGCCCATAAGATTTTGTTCCATTATTCTAAGCATGGAGGTCCTCCAGGATCCTGGGTCAGGCCCTTAAATATGGGATGCAACTAAGTGTGTGAGTGTTGAGGGGGGGGGGAAGGGCAGTTCTGACTCCACAACCTCTACATATAATGGTATTACAAAGATAGTCTCCTAAAAGCCCAAGAAACAGCAAATCCAGAGGGGGATGCATAGGCCTTACTTCTTAGATAACAGAAAAACACAACACAGATTCTAACAATACGTTACCCTGTTCCAAGAGTCATCTTTGGTTAACTTTTTTGGATAGTAAAATCAAAATCTTTTAAAATAAGAAGAAAGTACAAGAAAAGGTAATAAGAAATCACCCAAGAGAGAAAAGAACATAACAAATGGCACAATAAGAGTAACCTAACCACTAAACAGTCAAATAAAAAATCACCCTGTAGAAAGGATCAATCCATGCTAAAAGTTAACAACTTGTTAAGTCAGAGATCAGCATCCAACATAGTAATAACTTCTTCCACCACCCAAACTTTCAGCTCCATACTTGACTTAAAAAAAGTCGAAAAATCACAAGATCATCAGCCCCTCATCCAGCTCGAATGTAAATAAAACCCCTAATATCATAAACTGGACTCCATCCTAGTGAAAATCAGATCTTCATTCACCAACACTGCTATTTTCACCTTGCCTAAGCCCTCTGCCTCCAATTCTGTTTACCCATATAACTGATGTTTTTAGTAGATTAAAGTCGAGGTCAGATAGGTTGCAGCTAAGTTGCTGTTGACTTTTCTTTTTTGATTGAAAATGGTGACTTTCAATTAATATTAAGCAATGTTACATCAGTCTGAACATCCAAGAAGTGATGAAATGAGAATTACAACAAAGCCAAAAACAAGCTCAACCCCCCATTTGTCCCTTGTAGCCATCTTGTTGGCTGATCTTCCAATCCATCTGAAAATAGCACAAATTTCCCTTCATAGACAAAGAATCTCCCTCATGACCCACCTGTGGGTTCACACCCCCAAATTTCCTATTTGCATCCACCCTATCACAATATCACAATTTTGGAGTCACCTTCCGCTTCCATCAGCTGGAACCTTAACTGTCTAGCCAATTTCAGACCTTGGAGGAGGGCCAAAAGTTCTGCTCTAAGTGAAATCTCCGACCCCTATTGGACCAGAATATAAAGCCACTACTCCATCCCCATCTCTAAAAGATCCCCCAATATATGAAAGTCTAGGGTTGCCAAACAAACACCCATCAAAATCAAGCTTAATTCTTTGTAGTGTGGGACCCAACTCCCATGGACCATGGCCCTGTAGTTTGTCTGGAGACACAAGGATAATTCTTATACCTATACCTGCCTCATTCTTGGCTCTGCCACAATACATCTTCCATTGGCTGGCTAGTTGTTCTGACTTTGCTTCAAGGGTGAGGATGTCCTCATCAGGGAATTCAGTTCGCAACAGCTCGTAGGCTACAAGGGGGTGTTCTGCAAGATGCTTTTCTATGTCTCGACCTTTGATAGAATTTTGTGTCAGATAGGTGATTTCTAACTCTGATAACAATAACTACCACCTAGTGGTCCTTCCTAACAAGGTTGGCTTCTCAAACAAGTACTTTAGTGAGTGTATCTGTACCAAGAGCCAAACCGAGTAAGACAGCGTGTAGTGTTAAAGTCTCTGAGTAGCCCAAACAAAGATAAGATACGTCTTATATAAGTGGGTGTACTTTGCTTCCGACTTTGACAAGTGCTTGCTAATATAGTAGATGATTCTCTTTCCTTCCTATCTCATCATGCTATCCAAGTACTGCTCCCATTCATGTGCATGTCATCAAGAGATAGGCGATGACTAGTTGGCCTAGAATCAATGGTACAAGCACTGCAGGGTTGAGCAAATGCTCCTTGATCTTGTCAAATGTTGCTTGACATTCCCCAGGCCATTCGTTGGAAGAATTCTTTTTGAGCAACTTGAATATTGGTTTGTAGATGGGAGTCAACCAAGGAATGATGATGCAAGACTAAACTCAGGTTGTAGGTGTACAGAACAGAAACAAATATCAGGTTAAAAGAAAGAAGAGAAGATGAAAGAAGATAACCCTAGGCAATCACACCTAAGGGTGAATCACACCCCCAACTTGGCAATCACACCAAATTCTATAGAGAAACCTTCTTTGTTCATCAGCCAAAACTGTCTTTCCAAATGAGCCTTACACAAGCTTAATAAGAAGCAGCTTCTAAAGGAAGAAACTTGCCCCCCAAGTTAGCTTGCCAAACAAGCCACTTACAAAAAGAAGCTAGATTAGACTAAACCTGCCCCAAACAATTACAAACATAAATCCAAACAAAGGGAAATTACTAGACTAAGACCTGTTCCCAAACATAACCCACAAACATGCAAAATTACAAAAACATCCTTGCTGTCCAGAAATGTAAGAAAACCAAATAAGTCATGTCCAGCAGCAAGCGAAACCACACAAAGAGCATCTTAAGGTGGATTGAAGACACTAAGGTCTTCCCAAGTTGATGCACAACTAACCCAGCTCCCATGTGGGCCCCATGTCTTCATAATGATGCCAAATGAGCATAGGAGCAGCTTTGGTTCTCTTTTGATGTGCCTTAGGTTGACCCCCATCATCTCTCCCCAGCTTGGAAAAAACTCGACTCCGTCGAGTAAAAGGAAGGTACCTCTAATACATATCACAATTTAGGCATTGGAACTCATTGGCAGTGATCCAAGTGCAATCAGAGTGAGGACGACCTTTACATTTGACAAGAATCTTGCGATATCCCCCATGTCGTGCTGAAACAATTTGATCATCAATAACATCTTCAATCTCTTCCTTGAAAGTGGGGCTGGAGGTAAACGGCCTACGAATTGGTCAATATAGGTTGTATCACCTTGATACAATGTTAAATCCTCCACATTGAATACATTACTCATACCCATATCCTTTGGAAAATCCAATATGTAAGCATTAGAGCTGATTTTCTTCTTGATTTTGAAAGTACCTGAGCTTCTTGAATGGGGCTTCTTATAAACACCCTTAGGGAAACGTCCAGGCCTGATCCGTACCATTACCATGTCCCCTTCATTAAAATCAGTAAGCATGTGTTGTAGGTCAGCATGAGACATATAGGCTTCATTGCTTGTTGCAATCTTCTTCCTAACCTCATCATGGATCTCCTTGACGTGGTTAGCAAAATTTTCTGCATCTGCACTTGATCTTGCTTCTGATGGCAAAGGAACTAGGTCTATAGGCTTCTTATGCTGAATCCCCATCACTATCTCAAAGGGACTGCGACCTGTAGTTCTGTTCACGGAGCTATTGTAGGCAAATTCAGTTGTAGGCAACACCAAATCCCATCACTCACAAAACATTGCAGTAAATCTCCCAAACTTCTATTCAAAACTTCAGTTTGAGGATGAAAAGATGAAGAGAACATCAACTCAGTATTCAACATACGCCAAAGAGTCCTCCAAAAGTAGCTCATAAATTTGGCATCTCTATCTGAAACAATAGTACTAGGTAGGCCATGCAAATGCACAACTTCCTTAAAGAATAGTTGTGCAATGTTTACCGCATCAGATATCTTGCTACAAGGGATGAAATGAGCCATTTTAGAGAAGCGATCAACCAGAACATGGATGGAATCATGCCCCCGTAGAGTCTTAGGGAGTCCTAGCACAAAATCCATGTTGAGGTCTTGCCAAGGGGAATGTGGAACAGGGAGTGGAGTGTACAAACCAGCATTATGTTTCCTTCCCTTTGCTAGCTGACATACACAACACTGCTTGATAACCTAAGCTACATCCCTTTTGAGTCCTGGCCAATAGAAACAATCTTCAACCATGGCAATGGTTTTTTTTTTTTTTTTGAAAAAAGGTTAACTTTATTCGATAAAAAGAAGAGGTACATGAGGAGATGTACAACAACAATTAAACACTCAGAAAGTTACATAGGCAGAAAACTATCACTAAATAGGTAATCCCTGTGAGTGCCAGATTTAGCTAGACTGTCAGCTTCAGAGTTTAGTTCCCTCGGAATCCAGACCACATGATCATTTAGAGAAGAGAGGATGTCTCTCGCTTCAGCCAGGTAGTGAGCTAAGGCCCAAGGCCCACTGTCAGAATTAGAAAGCCAATTAATGGTGTTGGTTGAATCTCCTTTAATGGTAGATTTAATAAGCCCATGTCTTTTGCAATCCTGATGCCGGTTAGAGATGTCATGACTTCGGCCTTTGTTGAGGAGACAAAACCAATGCTTCGGCCTTTGTCTCGTCCAAAATGACCTGCTACACCCCCTGCATGTAGTTCCCAAATTACCTCTTCCCTAAGTGAGGTATTGGGTAGATACAAATGAGTCCCTTTGAAGAGAAAGCCATCATGTAGTGAAAATTCTGGATATGTTGCTTGCTGTCCTGACTACAAATCTGCATAGATAATGCTGAAATCTCGACATGTAGGGTAGTCTCTTTTGAGCACATCAAAGCCTACCACCCATACAGCCACAGTAGAGAGGATATAGACCACTTGGCTAAGTGCATCAGCTACTTTATTCTCCTTTCCAGCCATGTGTTTGATAACAAAATTGTATTCATGGAGAAATGCCACCCACTTGGCATGTTGTTGATTCAACCTCTTCTGAGAGTTGATGTGGTTCAAAGCCTCGCGGTCAGAAAAGAGAACAAATCCATTGGGAATAAAATTCCTTATCATAGGTGCTATGTTTTTTTTGATGAATAACTGATTACTTCATTGAATTTAAAAGAAAGTGTACAAGAGAAAGTGGGAGAGAGACAAGCCCCATTATCTCTCCCCTTTAACTTTAATTCATTGTCATAGGAGCTGTATTTTAGCTTGGCTTCATTAATTCACTGGGTGACCCTCCTGGCTAAGAGTTCCACCAATCCCAACATGTGAGGCATCACAAGTTACTTCAAAGACCCTACAAAAGTTTGGGAGACGGACTGGTGATGCTGTTAGTCTCTTTTTGATCTCCTCAAAAGCCTTGGTTGCTGCATTAGACCATAAGAACTGACCCTTCTTCATGCAATCAGTTATGGGTGCCATTATGGTGCTGAAATTCTGAATAAAACGCCTATAAAATGTAGCCAATCCATGAAAACTTCAAACTTCATGTGGTGTGCAAAGTATAGGCCAACTAACTATGGCCTTAACCTTGTCTAGATCAGCTTTCACACCATCAGCTGATACAACAAAACCAAGAAATACAACACTAGGCACCATAAAACAACACTTCTACAAGTTAACATAGAGCCATAGTTTTCAAGACGTCTAGACGATTTTGGGTGACACTGGGGTGCCTAGGCATCTCCTAGGCGATAAAAATTTTATAATATAAAAAACTGACTTTTGGATAGTTTCCTAGTTTTATATACCATTCAGCATATATGTTAATTGAAAAAATAGCAATTCTCTTTATTAAGAACATTAAATTTCCTCTAAAAATGTGGCAAATCATCGTCTAAAAGAAAAAAATCTTTTACATATATTAATTTCATTATTTTCAAAAATAATACTACTATAATAAGTGTTTAATAGGGCAAATTCATATTAATTAGCAGCTAAAGAAGGTTATTAACTTTATATGATAAATATTCAAGATGGAAAGTAAAATAGAAAAAAAAAACAAGGATGGAGTTTCTGTTTTATTTAATTAGAGAGAGAATAGAAAAAAAGAACTTCATTATTCTATTCTTTCTTTCCTCTTTCTTTTCTTTCTTTCTTTCTTTCTTTTTCTCTTCTCAAAACCCTTTGACCTTTTAAATTTCATTAGTAAAACATTAAAATAAAGTATAATTGATATATATACCATAAAATAAAATGTATTAACACATACATTAATAAGTCACAACAATATAAATGATATTATAAAAGGCGCCCACATTGTCATTTTTGTTGCCTAGATGGGCACCTATTTGCTAAAAGTCAAGGCGTTTGGGCAAGGCGCCTAGGCAACACCTTGACAACTATGCATAGAGCTTCTCTTGACGGAGAACCCTCATAACTTGTTGAAGGTGGGCAACACGTGTATCACTATCCTTGCTATATACTAGTACATCACCAAAGTAAACAACAAGAAAACACCCAATAAAGGGCTGGAGTACCTGATCCATAACCCACAGAAAAGTGCTAGGTGCATTAGAGAGACCAAAGGGCATGACCACCCACTCATATAAGTCATCCTTGGTCTTGAATGTTGTCTTCCATTCATCACCGGGTCGAATTCTAATCCGATGGTACCCACTCTTAAAATCTATCTTGGAAAAGATTGTTGCACCAGCCATCATGTCAAGCATATCATTGAGTCTAGGAATGGGAAACCTATACTTGATGGTGATCTTATTAATGGCTCAACTATAAACACATATACGCCAAGAGCCATCCTTCTTTGGTGTCAAAAGTGCTGGAACTGCACAAGGACTAAGATTTTCTCTGATGAAACCTTTAGACAACAATTCTTGAACTTGCCTTTTAAGTTCAGCATGTTCTATTGGGTTCATGTGATATGCAAGCAAGTTGGGAAGTTGGCAGCCTGGAAAAAATGGTACAGGTGCTGGAGGTGCATCTACAAGTGGTACAGGTACTGTTTTCTCCACTTCTTTGGCTACTACATTATAGATGACCTGTCTCTTTTCACCATAATTCTTAATTTGTTCGGTTGACATTGGCTTTAAAATAACTTGCTGGTTAATAAGGTGTTTAGCTTTCCACAATGGTATACATCTCGATCATATAGCCAAGGTCATCCAAGTAAAATGTGAGTAGCATTTATGGGAATAACGTCACACCAAATAGAATCTGAATATTGATGAATAGAAAAGGAAATCAAACACCTTTTAGTTACAGGAAGGGAAGTGTTGTTGATCCAAGCAACTTTGTATGGGTGAGGATGTGGTTCTGTTGACAACTTCAAGTGCTCAATAGTTGACTCAGACACCACGTTCATGCAGCTACCACCATCAATAATAAGCTTTTTAGCTAACCAATGTTTGAAAAATAGTTGCATATCTTTACTAAAGTTTCTTGTTATTGATCAAAAAAAAATGTTTGAAAAATAGTAGTTCGCCTCCAATCCTCCTCCTTTGGAACAGAAAGTATACGTCTCACCACATTCACAAGGGAAGCATCTACATCAATATCTTATAAATCAGCACTGTCAAAGCTTCCAAAATCATCTTCTTTGGGTGAGTCATACCCATAACCATGTGGATCATGGGCTTGTGGTGCAGGCCTTTCTTCATGTTGCTCAATAGCTACATGCAAAGCCTTTCTTGTTGGACACTCATAGGCCATATGGCCATGTCCTTGCCAACAAAAACAAAATGGCCTCTTATCTCCCTTGGGTTGACCATCTACCATAGGTGCCTTTCCTTTGGGATCATATGGATCATTAAGTCTAGAGCCATTTGACCGATTGGTAGTGCCATATGGAGGTGCTAGCTGCATAGGTTTGAACAAATCAGCAGGCCTTGTAGTTGCTATTTCCCCAATTTGAGGAGGAAATTTCTAATAGGAGGCTGCCACATGCTCTTCACAATTTTCAAGGCTATTTGGAAGGCTTCATCCACATCTTAAAAATGATGAACAACCATCTGGTTCCTTATTCCAGCCCTCAATCCAGATTTGAAACGTGAAAGCATTTGGGAAGGATCTTCAATTCATCTACACCGAACTTTCAGCTCTTCAAATCTGTTCATGTATTCCACCACTGACATGCTTCCTTGTTTTATATTGCTGAGTTGATCAAAGAGATCATCTTGGTAGTCATAAGGCAAATACTTCTGCTTCAACTTTAGCTTCATCTCCTCCCAATGGATGATGGGTGGTTGTCCAACATCTCTTAAATCATTCTCTACACCAGTTCACCAAACTTGGGCTTGTCCAACAAGCTTCATGACAGCAAACCTAACCCTCCTCTCATCTGATATACCATACCAATCGAAGTACCTTTCTAAAGTAGCAAGCTAATCAGAAAATGCTTGGGGGTCGATCTTACCATGAAAATCGGGAACTTTAACTCATACCTCCTTGGTGATGTCTCCAGCTGCCTCATAGGTATCATATCTCTCATGCTGATCATGCTCTAGTACTTCATGTGCCATCTCCAAAAGAGATGGTTGAGGCCTCTCGTACAGCAGCATTGCTCGTTGGCTTGGCCTTGGTGATGCCGAAACCCTCTCCCTCCTTGTTTCAGCTTCATCCACTTCTCCACTGTTCCTTGGGGCACTAGAAGAAGCCTCTCTAGTGATATTTGTAGCATTAACATATGACTGTTGAGAACCTTGTTGTAACTCCTTGACTTGAGCTTCCAAGGCATCAACCCTTTACATGATCATGTAAAGGAAATCTTCCCGTTGCCTATCACTTAATCTCCTTCTAAAGTTCCTCCCACTACGAGTTGTCATAGTGCTGATCCTGGCTCTGATACCAAACTGATGCAGGACCTTTGTGATTCAGCACTACTCTTGCAACTAAACTCAGGTTGTAGGTGGGTAGAACAGAAACAAATATCAGATTAAAACAAAGAAGAGAAGAGAAGAGAAGATGAAAGAAGACAACCCTAGGCAATCACACCTAAGGGTGAGGGAAATCACACCCCCAACTTGGAAATCACACCAAATTCTATAGAGAAACCTTCTTTGTTCATCAGCCAAAACTGTCTTTCCAAATGAGCCTTACAAGCTTAATAAGAAGAAGCTTCCAAAGGAAGAAATTTTGCCCCCCAAGTTAGCTTGCCCAACAAGCCACTTACAAAAAGAAGCTAGATTAGACTAAACCTGCCCCAAACAATTACGAACATAAAGCCAAACAAAGGGAAATTACTAGACTAAGACCTGTTCCCAAACATAACCCACTAAACATGCAAAATTACAAAAATACCCTTGCTATCCAGAAATATAAGAAAACCAAATAAGTCCTGTCCAGCAGCAAGCTCAACCATGCAAAGAGCATCTTAAGGTGGATTGGAGACACTAGGGTCTTCCCAAGTTGATGCACAGCTAACCCATCTCCCATGTGGGCCCCACGTCTTCATAATGATGCCAAATGAGCATAGGAGCAGCTTTGGTTCTCTTTTGATATGCCTTAGGTTGATCCCCATCCTACTCCAGAAGCCTCTTTTCTCTTTCTCCATCTTGGCAGGTGGCATCTCCATAATTGCCTTGACCTTGATAGGGTCAACTTCGATTCCCCGTTGGCTTAACATGAAGCCTAGATATTTATTAGAGGTTGCTCCAAACATGCACTTCTGAGGATTCAGCTTTAGCTTGAACTTCTAAACCATGGTGCAGAGCTTTTTGAGATTGGCAATGTGTTCTTTCCTTGTCCATGACATGCCAATCATGTCGTCAACATATACTTCAATCTCTTTATGCTTCATGTCATGGAATAAAGTTCATCATAGCCTATTATTAAGTAGGACCAGTGTTCTTGAGACCGAATGACATGCCTCTGTAGCAATAAGTGCCCAAGGTGTGATAAAGGATATTTTCTCCCTGTCTTCTTCTACCATGAGAATCTAATTATACCCTTAAAAGTCATCCACGAAGGAGAGGAAGGCATACCCAGTAGTGTTGTTGACTAGGATGTTGATGTGAGGGAAAGTCATCTTTGGAACTGGACCAGCTCAGGTTCTTGTAGTCTATGCACATTCTGACTCTTCCGTCATTCGACACTAGTACTATATTTCCCAACCACTAAGGGTAGTAAGAAACTAAGAGAAAGTCCACATCACATTGCTTTTTGAAATAGTTTATTTTGTCTTATTTATTATTTTCTGTCTTGTTCGCGTCCGTTTGGTTGGTTTAAATTCTTTTTTTATTTTTTGTTATTGTACTTTACTTACATCAAGGGCTCAAGGGTCTTTCTCCATTTTATTTTAGACGCCCTATAAATATTAATAGAAGCTAGCGCCGCCAGCACTGTTCCATTGTTGCAATCTCTCCTCTTCTCTTCTATCTTCTCTCTTCTTCTCCTCTTCTCTTCTCTCTTATTTCTAGTTGGCCTTATTGTCAAGATGGTAAAAGAGCAGGATTAGTGGCTGTGAGAGTAGATTGAACAAGTTTTCTTTCTTCTTCAACTTGCTGAATCTGGGCGGAACAGAGAACTGGATCTGGGTTGATCGAAACTGATCTACGACTGGTACAGTCCTGTTTTTTCCTTTTTTTTCTTTCCTTGGTTGTGTACCAGGAAAAAAAAAAAAACCTTGTGAGGTTTATACCTCTTCTGTTTTGGATCGTGTGATCCTGTACCTGTGAAAAGGTGACTATAGGTCACGGATGACCTGTTTTCTCTAGCTTTTTTGGCTTGATTACAAGTGTGTAAGGATCTCTCCTGATGATCAATGTTGTTAGACCTTCTGAAAAGTTAGTAGGTTAGGACTGTTAACCCGTACAGGTCTGAAAATCAGTTTGATTGTACTATTTTTTCTGGAAACTGGTACTGCTTTTTTGTGCTCAGATTGAGTGCAAACCAAAGTGTGTGTGGACTGATTACTTGTGTGTGGAGCAATTTTTTTTTCCTGGTATCAGGAGGGATCCTAAGTTGAGTGTTGAGCTTGAAATTCTTTTTTGACCATGTCCTATGATAATTCTGCTACTTCGGGGGTTTCAAGAAGTCGAAATGGAATCAGTGGGGGAATGGATATGAGTTTCCCCATGGCTGTAGTTCTCTTCGATGGACTAAACTACCTTAAATGGTCTAGGGGAATAAAACTCTACATCACTGCTAGGGGGAAAATAAGATGCATCAATGGGAAAGTGAAGGAACCGAAGAACGGAAGTGCTGAATATGATAGGTGGAACCAAGAAAATATTATGGTGATGTCATGGTTCTTGGTTTCCATGCTGCCATAGGTAAGAAAGACATTCATGTGGGTTGAAACAGCTTGTGAAATATGAGAACAAGCAAAATCCACCTATTCAGAACAAAGATTATGCCAAGATATACCAACTGCAAGCTGAATCCTCTACTTGCAAGCAGGGGAGAGGAATCTCTCAATGTACTACTCAGATCTAACATCGATTTGGAAAGATACTAATGTCAGAGGTTCCTTTAAGAAGGGTGATTCTCTGAAGACAACAGATTACAAAAGTAAACTTTGGTGCACTCACAGCCAGAAGACAAGATGCACCAAAGATACATGTTGGGATCTCCATGGAAAAACTAAATGGGCACAGGATTTGGGTAAGAAATCAACAACTGATCAGGGTAAGAAACCAATTCAGCAGAATTAGAAAAAGCATAACTCAGCTAATATGGCATCCCAGTTCTGACCCTAAGGAAGAGATTATCAACTCCTTTCGTGACTATTTGGAATTATATGGTAGGACTCTTCACCAGATGGATTCTGGTCCTACTCCTTCTACCTCCTTTGCGTCTACATCAGGTAACACTACCACTGTTTTCCATGTGTCATCTCATACATCTGATTCTCCTTGGGTAATTGACTCTGGAGCCTCAAACCACATGACCAGCAAGTCAAATTTATTTCAGGCATATAACCTTCTCTCTGGGAGAGATAAGGTGAGACTGGCTGATGGTTCATTCTCCACCATAGCCAGCCAAGAAACCATATCTCTCCTACTCAACCATACCCTCTCTAACGTGTTGCATGTTCCTAAATTGCCTATAAATTTACTTTCCATTAGTAGTATTACTCACTCTTTGAACTGTTTAGTTACTTTCTTTCCGTCTTCATGTTCCTCAGTGAAGACGATTGGTAGAGGAAGTAGGGAGGATGGTCTCTACGTGTTGGAGAATAAAGCTGGTCTTGTGGCTACAAAGTCCTTGAGTTCATCCAATGAGAATCAAGCCTATTTATGGCATAGTCGTCTTGGTCATCTTTCTTTTGAGTCATTAAAAGTTATGTTTCCAAAGTTGTTTAAGTCTTTGTCAGTTAGTCAATTGCAGTGTCAAACATGTCAATTGAGTAAACATTGTAGAAACTCTTTTCCTTTAAGAAATAAGATATTTGAATTTCCGTTTCATATTGTCTATTCTAATGTTTGGGGCCCTATTACTCTACCTATTGAGGCTGGAAACAAGTACTTCATTACTTTGATTGATGATTACTCTAGATATACATGGGATTACCCTATGCGATCTACAGATGAAGTGTCTAAAATTGTGAAAGACTTTCAACGCATGGTGTTCACTCAGTTCCAAACTGAAATTCATATTTTCCAATCAAACAATGCAAAGGAATACTTCTATAGTGATCTCACAAAATTCTTTGCTTCGAGTGGATCTCTTCAACGAAGCTCTTGTGCTAGGACACCCCAGCAAAGCGGTGTTGCTGAAAGGAAGAACTACCACCTTCTCGAAACTCGTGGCTTATTACTCCATATGAATGTTCCGAAACTGTTGGAATAATGTTAAAATAACTTAGTTGCAGATGTTAGGGCCTGTTTGGCTAATTAAAGTGTTTTTTTTGTTTCGTTTTTTTTATTTATGTTATGTCTGTTATTGTACTCAGGGGCACAAGGGTCTTTTCCCTTGTTATTTCTGTCGCCCTATATATAGTAAAATAAACACTGGCACCGCCAAAACTGTTACATTGCAAACCTTCTCTCTTCTCTTGTCTCTTCTCTTCTCTTCTTCTTCTCTTCTCTTCTCTCCTCTTTCACTTATCTCTGGCTGGCTACACTGTCAAGATGGTATCAGAGCGGGAATGCTGATTAAAAGAGAGCAGATCGACCAATCCTACTGTCAAGAGAAGATCGATCAACCCAAAGAACAGATCGAACAGACTAGCAGAAAAGAAATCTGATTTTGGACTACAGAATAGCTACAACTAGTACAGTTCTCCCTATTTTTTCTCTTCTTTACTCTCCTTGGTCATGTGCCGAGTGAAAACCCTATGAATCTGGGGCGGCTGAATGCTGTCGAACCTGTGTAACCCTAGTTTTCATGGATCGTGTGATCCTGTTCATGTGTTCAGACAATTGTAGGTCAATGTTGACCTGTCTTCTCAATGGTTTGAGTTGACTATAAGTAAGAAGGATCTCTCCTGCTGATTAGTGGCTGTTAGACATTCTGGAATTCTGGTAGGTGGGGACTGATAAAACTATACAGGCCTGAAATCTGCCGAATATTACCTCAGTTTTTGTCCGGAATTTGGTACTGTTTGTGCTCAATCTGGTTGGTAAACCCGAGTGTGTGGGTGTGAACTGAGTGGAGCATTGTTTTGTGGAGTAAGGAGGGGTCCTAAGTCCGGTGTTTGGGACTGATTAACTGCTTGACCATGTCGACTGAGAATTCTGCTACTTCAGAGATCTCAGGGAGCCACAATGGAGTGAGTGGGGGAATGGATATGAGCTTTCCCATGGCTGTCATTCCCTTTGATGGTCCGAATTACCTTGAGTGGTCTAGGGGGATAAAACACTATATCACTGCTAGGGGGCGAATAGGATACATCAATGGGAGAGTAAAGGAACCGAAGTATGGAAGTGCTGAGCATGATAGGTGGAACCAAGAGAACAGTATGGTGATGTCTTGGCTCTTGGTTTCAATGCTGTCACGAGTAAGGAAGACTTTTATGTAGGCTGAAACTGCTTGTGAGATATGGGCACATAATGTCGGAGGTGGCTTTAAAAGGGTAGACACTCAGAAAAAATCAAAAGATAAAAGCACGCTTTGGTGCACTCATTGCCAGAAGACACGACACACTAAAGATACATGCTGGGATCTCCATGGAAAACCTAAATGGGCACATAATTTGGGTAAGAAGTCAGCACCGGATCAGGGCAAGAAACCAGGCCAGCAGAATCAAAAAAGGTATAACTCAGCTAATATGGCATCGACAGAGACTAGTCCTTCCGTAACTCAGGAGAGACATCCCGGTTCTGACCCTAAGGAAGATATTATCAACTCCTTCCATGAACATTTGGAATTGTATGGTAGGACTCTCCGCCAGGTGGATTCTGGGCCTAGTCCTACCTCATTTGCGTCTACATCAGGTAATGCCACAGCCTTCCATGTGTCATCTCATACTACTAATTCACCTTGGATTATTGACTCCGGAGCCTCAAATCACATGACCGGTAAGTCAAATTTGTTCCAGACATATAACCTTCTCTCTGGGAGAGATAAGGTAAGACTGGCTGATGGTTCTTTTTCTACCATAGCTGGCCGAGGCACCATATCTCTCCCACTTGGCCTTACTCTTCCTAATGTCCTGCATGTTCCGAAATTACCTATTAATTTGTTGTCCATTAGTAGTATTACTCACTCTTTGAACTGCTCAATCACCTTTTTTCCGTCTTCATGTGTGTTTCAGGATTTGACCTTGTGGAAGACGATTGGTAGAGGAAGCATGGTGGATGGTCTCTACATGTTGGAGAATAATGCTGGTCTAGTGGCGACTGAGTCCACAAGTTCGTCGAGTGAGAGTCAGGCCTATTTATGGCATAGTGGTTTAGGTCATCTTTCTTTTGAGTCGTTAAAAGTTATGTTCCCAAAGTTGTTTGAGTCCTTGTCAGTGAGTCAGTTACAGTGTCAAACTTGTCAGTTGAGTAAGCATTGTAGAAGTTCTTTACCTTTAAGAAATAAAAGATCTGAATTTCCGTTTCATATTGTTTATTCTAATGTTTGGGGCCCTATTACTCCACCTACTGCAGCTGGCTATAAGTATTTTGTTACTTTAATTGATGATTATTCTCGATACACTTGGGTTTACCCTATGCGATCTCGAGATGAAGTGCCACAAATTGTGAAAGATTTTCAACGCATGGTGTTCACTCAGTTCCAAACGAAAATTCATATTTTCCAGTCGAACAATGCAAAGGAATATTTCCATAGTGATCTCACGAAGTTCTTTGCTTCGAGTGGGTCACTTCAACAAAGCTCTTGTGCCAGGACACCCCAACAAAATGGTGTGGCTGAACGAAAAAACCGTCACCTTCTTGAAGTTGCTCGTGGCTTGCTGATTCATATGAATGTGCCAATACAGTTCTGGATGGATGCAGTATTGTGTGCGACATATATTATCAATCGCATGCCCTCTCGGCTACTAGAGTATAAGGCCCCACATCAGCTCTTGTTCCCTAAAGCCCCGCTGTCCACCATTCCGATGCGTGTTTTTGGGTGTCGCTGTTTTGTCCACAACCTATTTTGTCCACAACCTGTCACCTACTCGTGGTAAACTTGACCCTCGGGCTATTCTTTGTGTTTTTCTCGGTTACCCTTCATCTCAAAAGGGGTATCATTGCTATGATCCCATTGCCCGCAAGTACTATGTTTCCATTGATGTCTCATTCTTTGAGAGTCAACCGTTCTTCTCGGTTTCTCCTCAGGGGGAGAGTAGGGTTGAGGAGAAACAAGCGACGACTCAGATTCAACTACCTCCTTTACCCGATCCTCCTCCATTCCGGGTTTTTCATCGTCGCCATAAGAGCCAACAGAGTTCAAGAGCCGTGGAGCCGGACACTATGCAACCAACATCATCGGATTCACACGAGGCAGATTCGTCTCATCAGCCAGGTACACTTGCTCCCATTGCTCCTTTAAATGTTGATTCACCTGTCCCCAATGATCTTAATATTCCTATTGCAAAGAGAAAGGGTGTTAGATCTTGTACCACTAATCATCCTATCTCTAACTTTGTGTCCTATGAGCATGTTTCACCTTCGTATCGTGCCTTTCTCTCTTCTGTGGATAGTGTCCCCATCCCTAAGACCGTGGTAGAAGCTTTGTCAAAACCTAAATGGACAGATGCAATACAGGAAGAAATTGATGCCTTATACAAAAATGGTACGTGGGAGTTAGTAGATCTTCCTGAGGAGAAGAAACCAGTGGGGTGCAAGTGGGTGTTCACAGTGAAACACAAAGCTGATGGAACTGTTGAAAGGTACAAGGCTAGACTGGTAGCAAGAGGCTTCACACTGGTATATGGAGTGGACTATGCAGAGACTTTTGCTCCAGTAGCGAAGATGAACTCTATCTGGATTCTCCTTTCCTTGGCAGCAAATCTTGACTGGGATCTTCACCAATTGGACATCAAGAATGCCTTCTTGAATGGTGACTTGGAAGAGGAAGTGTACATGACCCAACCCCCAGGGTTCTGTGCCAAAGGCAATGAACAAAAGGTGTGCAGGTTAAAAAAGTCCCTATATGGGTTGAAACAATCACCTCGGACTTGGTTTAGTAAGTTCCATTTAGCAGTCCAATAGATGGGATTCAAACAATGCCAGTCAGATCATACCCTGTTTGTAAAAAGAGGTGAAGGTAAAATTGCAGCTCTTATTGTGTATGTGGATGACATAGTGATCACAAGAGATTGGGAGGCTGAAATCCAGAGACTAAAAAAAATTCTTAGCCACTAAATTTGAGGTGAAGGATCTAGGCCCCTTACGATACTTTCTTGGAATTGAAGTTGCCCGCTCTCACAAGGGCATTTTTATTTCCCAACGGAAGTATGTACTAGATCTACTACAAGATACAGGCAAGTTGGGGGTAAAACCATCTGATTCACCTATTGAACCTAATCACCATTTGGGAGATAGTCAGGGAGAGTTTTTGAAAGATGTAAAGATGTTCTAGAGACTCGTGGGGAGACTTCTGTATTTGTCTATGACCAGGCATGATATTGCCTATGCAGTGGGTGTCCTTAGTCAATTCATGCATAGCCCGGGGACAACTCACTTTGAGGCTGCAGAGAGGATCTTGAGATATCACAAGTTTCCTGGAGCTGGTTTGTTGTTCCAGAAACACAGTCACTTAAAAGTGGAAGTATATACTGATGCAGATTGGGCAAGAGCAGTCAATGACCGAAAGTCTACCAGTGGTTATTGTGCCTTTGTAGGAGGAAACCTTGTCACATGGAGAAGCAAAAAACAAAGTGTGGTGGCTAGATCCAGTGTTGAAGCAGAGTATAGAGCGATGGCTCATGGGGTTGCAGAAATCATGTGGATAAGAAATTTGTTAGGTGAACTGGGTTTTGCAGTAAGCAATCCTACATCACTCTACTGTGACAATAAAGCTGCCACTAATATTGTTGCTAATCCAGTTCTGTATGATAGGACGAAACACATTGAAGTGGACAAGCATTTTATCAGAGAGAAACTTGAAAGTGGAGAAGTGTGCACACCATATGTCAGCTCGGAAGAGCAACTTGCAGATATCTTCACCAAAGGTCTCCATCATGTGCGGCACAAAGATTTGTGACAAGTTGGGCATGATTGACATCTATGCTCCAACTTGAGGGGGAGTGTTGGAATAATGTTAAAATAATTTAGTTGCAGATGTTAGGGCCTGTTTGGCTAATTAAAGTGTTTTTTTATTTCTGTTATGTCTGTTATTGTACTCAGGGGCACAAGGGTCTTTTCCCTTGTTAGTTTTGTCGCCCTATATATAGTAAAATTGTGAAAGACTTTCAACGCATGGTGTTCACTCAGTTCCAAACTGAAATTCATATTTTCCAATCAAACAATGCAAAGGAATACTTCCATAGTGATCTCATGAAATTTTTTGCTTCGAGTGGATCTCTTCAACGAAGCTCTTGTGCTAGGACACCCCAGCAAAGCGGTGTTGCTGAAAGGAAGAACTGCCACCTTCTCGAACCTCGTGGCTTATTACTCCATATGAATGTTCCGAAACGTTTTTTGATAGATGCTATTCTGTGTGCTACGTACATCATCAACCCTATGCCATCTCGCTTACAAGAGTATAAGGCCCCACATCAGCTTTTGTTTCCTTCAACTCCGTTGTCCCCCATTCCAATGCGTGTTTTTGGGTGTCGTTGCTTTGTTCATAACTTGTCCCCTACTCGGGGTAAACTTGATCCTCGTGTTATTCCTTGTGTTTTCCTTGGTTACCCTTTACCTCAATAGGGGTATCGTTGTTATGATCCCACCTCTCGCAAGTACTATGTCTCTATAGACGTATCCTTCTTTGAGAATCAACCTTTCTTCTTTGTTTCTCCTCAGGGGGAGAGTAGGGTTGAGGAGAAAAAACACCAAGGCTCAAACTCAACTACCTCCTCTTCCTGATCCTCCTCCATTCCATGTCTTCACCACCACAAAAGCCAGTAGAGTTCAAGAGCCATGAAACTTGACACTATGCAACCAACATCATCGGATTCTCCGGAGGTAGACCCTTCTCATCATCCAGGTGTACTTGCTCCTATTGATATGCTTGATCCTCTCAATGTTGATTACCCTATCATTAATGATCTTGATGTTCCTATTGCTAAGAGAAAGGGTGTTAGATCCTATACCACTAATCATTCTATCGTACACTTTGTGTCCTATGACCATATTTCACCTTCTTATTGTGCACTCCTCTCATCTATTGACAGTCCCTATTCCTAAGAATGTGGCAAAAGCTTTATCCAAACCTGAATGGACGGATGCAATGAAGGAAGAAATTGATGCATTGCATAAAAATGACACTTGAGAGTTGGTGAATCTTCCTGAAGAGAAGGAACCAGTGGGATGCAAATGGGTGTTCATAGTGAAACACAAAGTTGATGGCACTGTTGAAAGGTACAAGGCCAGACTGGTGGCAAAAGGTTTTACACAGGTATATGGAGTGGATTATACATAGACATTTGCTCCAGTAGGCAAGATGAACTCTATCAAGATTCTTCTCTCATTGGCAGCAAATCTTGACTGGGAACTTCACCAATTGGACATTAAGAATGTTTTCTTGAATGGTGACTTAGAAGAGGAAGTGTACATGACCCAATCTCCAGGTTTTTGTGCCAAAAGCAATGAGCAGAAAGTGTGCAAGTTAAAAAAATCTTTATATGGGTTGAAACAATCACTTTGGGCCTAGTTTAGTAATTTCCACTTAGCAATTCAATAGATGGGGTTCCAACAATGCCAGCCAGACTACACTGTTTGTGAAGAAAGGTGAAGGGAAAATTGCAGCTTTAATTGTGTATGTGGATGACATAGTGATCACAGGAGACTGGGAGACCGAAATACAGAAACTAAAGAAATTCTTAGCCACTCAATTTGAGGTGAAGGAACTAGGACCCTTACGTTATTTCCTTGGAATTGAAGTTGCCCGCTCTCAAAAGGGCATCTTTAGTTCCCAACGGAAAGATGTGAAGAAGTTTCAGAGACTTGTACGGAGACCCTTATATTTGAATATGACCAGACCTGATATTGCTTATGTAGTGGGTGTCCTTAGTCAGTTCATGCACAACCCTAGGACAACTCACTTTGAAGCCGTAGAGAGAATCTCCTTAGGTACCTCAAGAAATTTCCAGGAGCTGGTTTGTTGTTCCAGAAACATGGTCGTTTAAAGGTGGAAGTATATACTGATGCTGATTGGGTAGGGGCAGTCGATGACCGAAAGTCTACTAGTGGGTATTGTACCTTTGTAGGAGGTAACTTGGTCACTTGGAAGAGTATGAAGCAAAGTGTGGTGGCTAAATCCAGTGCTGAAGCAAAATACAGGGCTATGTCTCTTGGAGTTGAAATCATGTGGAAAATAGACCTATTAGGTGAACTAGGCTTTGCAATCAACAACCCCATGTCACTCTATTGTTACAATAAAGTTGCCAATCAAATCCTCCATGATAGGACGAAACACATTGAAGTGGATAAGCATTTTATTAGAGAAAAACTTGTGAGTAGAGAAGTATGCACTCCATATGTCAGCTCAGAGGAACAACTTGGAGACATCTTCACCAAGGGTCTTCAACATGTGCGGCATAATGATTTGTGTGACAAGTTGGGCATGATTGACATCTATGCTCCAACTTGAGGGGGAGTGTTTGGAACCAAAGTCTTTTTATTTTCTGTTATATTACTTTACTTACATCAGGGGCATAAGGGTCTTTTTCCCTTTTATTTTAGACACCCTATAAATATTAATAGAAGCTGGCGCCGCCAGCATTGTTCTTTTGTCACCAATCTCTCTTCTCTTCTCCTCTTCTCTCTTATTTCTAGTCGGCCTTATTGTCAAGATTTTCTAATTTTTTGCTTTATCGGTTTTGCCCCTATGATAGACAATCTGTGCACCACTATGTTTGTGTTGAGGCCGATCATGTCTTTGTATGACCAAGCAAATAATTCTTTGAATTCCTTTAATAGTGCAACCATAATTCTCACTCCTCCATGCACAAGGTAGTGCCTATCTTGACCACCTTAGGGTCGTCCTCGGTGTTAGACAGTTGTATGCCCTTAGCTTCAATCAGAATTATGTACATTATGAATTTAATGTAAATGAATAAAGTACATAATTGATTCATGTTCTTGTGGTGTGTTTCTGTGTAATACCCTTAAACTGGACACTTAATGAGACTTGTGTTAGTTTAGAATGTTCACAGCCATTGGGTAAGTCTGGGGAGATTTATCCAGCCAAGGCTGACACTGATGTGCGGCCAACTATTGGGGTGGCTTGTCTCAGCTACCAGGGTGAGACTCGAAGCACATGCAGTGTAGGATTAATAGAACCTCTGAACCGGACCAGATTTCCAGTATTGCCCTGGACCTTGGAGATAACCTTAAATGGGCCTTAAGCCCATTTCGAACTGGGCTGATTTGATCAGTCAATTAAAAAGGGCGAATTCTGAGATGGATCAGCTGATAGGATTAGGCCTAGACCCTATCCACTTAGAGAGTCCAAGATCTAAATGAGATTTAGATCTGGAAGCCTCCTAATTAGATTAGGAGATGGTTGATCTAATCTACAGATAAGATAAGGGTTATCTCTTATCACTTAAAGGGACTTCTAATCCAAATATGATTTGGATTAACAAATTCTAATGGGATTAGGAGCTGATCCCTTTAAGATTATAAAAGAAAGAAAGGGGCGAAACAGTTAGTGATTGGCGTTCAATTTTCTTCAGAGCTGAAAATCACAAGAAGAGAGATTTCTGCACCCTGCAAATTCTCTCTTGCCGCCTCCTTCCTGCCGCCGCCATCACCTTCAGTTCGATCTCCAGTTCTTGGGAGAAATCAAGATCTGATCTTGATTCCAATTTTTGGGAAAAGATTGGTTGGAGCTGTACTCACAAGTCGTCCAGTTGATTCTTGCAAAGGGTCAAGTTCTTTTTGAAGAACATTGCTAATTCTGCTCCATCCTGCACTGCGCCATCTTCAGTGGGAGCAGATTTTGGATCCTTCCTTGTGCGTGAACACCTCCATTGGGAGATATTGCTTCTCTGTATCAGGTACATCCTCCCTCCTACTCCTTTTGGTTCAGATCTGGTTTGGTTCTTGATTCAAGATTGATCCTTGAAAAACATGTTTTTCAATTATAGGGAATTCGATTCCCTGCAAAGATGGGAGAAATTTTTGTCCATTCCGCAAGACTTGGGCGTCCATGTGATGGATATCCCATCCCTTCACTTGGTACCAAGGTTGATGGTCTCAATTTCATCTTTTGTTGCTCAAGACCTCTTTGTGCCGGTTAAATGATTTTGCTAGTCCTTTAGACGTATAACTATGCTTATCACTTGGACCATTCCTGGGGTTAGAAGACAAAACCAATCTTTAATCATTAGAATTTTCATAACAATTTTTTAATAATTATATAAGTTTTTTTTATGATTTTTAAATTTTTTGTTTTTTAATTGGGAAAATCTCTTAAACTACCTCTACTTGTTCACGAAATTGACAAACTGTACCCTTACTGCTTACATACATATTGTCTTAAAATACCTTTAAGTTTTTTGACAATTGTCTAAAACCCCCCTTGTCGTTATTTTTTCGTCACACTCCGTTCACATGTGACATCACTGCCGCTATTGGAGCGCAAAAGCTTGTCATTGTTCTGTCTTCGATTTCCTCTCACCGATTTCATAGATTGCCATCGTGTCAAAACCCTCTGCAACTCAATACCATCCAAATAATCGAATATTTTGAAAGATCACAGGCTCTGCGTTTGGAGAATAGCATTTCGTAGTTGAGGATTCATTAAGAGTGGCAGACGGAACAAAGACAAAAACAAAAAAAAACTCAACAATTCACAATTAAGGGATCATCAAGAGTGGAAGACGGAAATGGATCTTTGTTGATCCCTTCTACCCAAACGCCAAATACCCAAAACCGTCATCTCGCAATACCAAATTCGTCTACGTTGGGGTAGTTTAAGAGATTTACCCTTTTAATTTTGAAAAATAAACAGTAAGGGTACAGTTTGTTAATTTCATGAATAGTAGGGGTAGTTTAAGAGATTTACCCTTTTAATTTTGAAAAATATTTGATTTTTTTTATTTTTGAAATGATGATGCAATGTCGGATGATGTAAAGCTAGTTGATGCAATGCCATATGCCCCCAAGGTGGGAATGCTTACAAACTTTTGTGGGAACCACTAAAAGGTCACATAAATAGCCAAATGACCCTTGGACAGTTTTCCTAATTATAACTTGAACCTATCGTCGATCGGATGCATGTGGTCGGGTCTTTGTCTTGCCCACTATGAATGGGGCCATGATGATGTGGAGACATCCATAAATGTAGAGGGCATCTAATCAGCTTGTCGGATATCCTGTCTTGAACTACCATCACTGGCCACTGCATGATTTTCCCAAGTTGAAGGTGGGTCATGCAAATCCTAACAAAAGTTATTTGTGTGCCCTTCCATACCACAAGGTGTACACCTCCTCAGACCATTACTACATCCTCTGCCACGAGCTCCCCCTAAATCTCAACCTCCAACACATGGATCCACTACTACCACTACGACCAGGCTGAACTCCTTGAGCTCCACCTCTAACACCACAGCCTCCCCCTTTTGTCACTGCAAAGGCAAACCTGTCAGAGATATTAGAATTATCTGTGGGCCCAACAAAAATCCTCCGAAGACGGGCAAACACCTCTTCTAGAGACGAAAGAGCTGACCTTCCTAGTATTTGTGCTCTCAGTGGTTCATATTCAGATTTCAGCCCTACTAAAATTCTGGTTGCATCTAGTTGTTCTCTCCATTGTTGCTGAATCTTAACATCAAAAGTGAGGGGATGGTACACATTCAACTCATTACGAAGGTTCCTCATGCTAGCATAGTCCCAAATCTCCTTGGTTGTATTGTCTTGTCCCGAGTACAACTTCTTGGCATGGTCCCAAATCTCCTTGGTTGTATCTAGGAACATACAATTCACACTAATCTTGGGTTCCATACTATTCCATAACCAGGTCATAATTTGTGCATCTTCTTGTTCCCAATCACTATACTCCCTAGAACCAACGGGAGGTTTTTCTTCTCTTACATGCTTCACTTTCTTCTTAGCTCTAAGAAAGACCTCTACAGATTTGGCCCAAGGCACATAATTCTTTGATAGAAGTCATCTGAACATTCAGGTAGTCGGTGGGAACCAAAACACTAGATTTGTGTTCACTACTGTCTCCCATATTTGAATTCCTCTTTTTCTTCATATATCAAACTTCTAAATCACTTTTCACCACACTGCACACTAGTGAAACCACCTACAGTCACAATTTTCAGCAATAAACGTCACTGATTTCTACACTTTCAGCACCACACAACTACCTGAATACACACCATAACATTGGCAACTCACCAACCACTCGACTGTCCACTACACCACCTGAAACAGCCCCCTTCCTAACATCAATTAGAGGGCTTCCTACAAAGCACCACAAACCTCCTTTTCATCCTTTTTCCCTATCTCCAACAGATGATGAAGAAAACTGTAAAACCCTAAGCTGAGTGGCAATAGAACAAAATTCTGGGCAGATCTAATTTTGTCACAGTGACTCTGATACCAAGATAAAGTTCAGACCTGCACTAAAGATGGAAAAGAGTTAGCACTATATAAAAAGTCCCTTCCCAACCCTTGCTTTGCTAAGGCATCTACAGTTTTATTCATCTCCCTGGGAATCCATCTAAAGAAGCAGTTCAGCAAAGAGGATAACTCGTGAATTTCTACAAGGAGGTGAGCTAGCTTCCAAGGACCCTCTCCCGAGTCTTTTGCCCAATTGATAGTAATTCTTGAGTCTCCTTCTACTGCTAATGGACTGAAATGATTGTTCTTAGCAATTCTTAAACCTTTTAGAAGAGATTAGACTTCAGCTTCTGAGGCGTCTGCAGCTTGCATTGGGCCACTAAAGGCCCACAAAATACCCCCTATTACCAGTCTTATAGGCAGAAGGGCCATTCCTGTCTTTTTGCTCTTTTATTTGATCAATATAAATAGCAATTTACTGGGGTGGCAGGATCATTTTTAAGAATTGCACCCCTTTTTTCATTCTTTCTCTTCTCATCTTCTCTGTTCTCTCCCATTCTGTACTCTTATTCTTGCTGATTTCTTATCAGAACACGGGTGGATTGTCAACAACTTCATCCAAGTGAGGGGAAGTCTTGTAAATAGGGATGTCAATAAGGTTAGGTCAAATGGTAAACCCAGCTTGACCCAACCCTGTAAGATTGGGTTAGAGTCAGACTTATTTGGGTGTAGGGTCAGGTTAGGGTTCCAATTCTTCAACACGAATCAGGTTTGGGTCCTCTTGTCCCAGATTACCTGGTCATGACACCCCTACATATTCTTGTAATTTTGCACGCCTTGTAACCTCATAACCTCAAAATTTAGGATTCGTTTTCATGTTTCTTTTGGATTTTCTTCTTTTACAATGAAGTGACATTGGAAGGCCAAATAAAAACTTAAATGACTCTTGGGTTTTCAAAATATGTTAAAAAAAAAAAAAAAAAAAACAATTGAATACCAGTTAGGTTGGGTTGGACCTATATACATATTACATAATTCACATTTGGAGACCCATTTCATTTACTTGATACAATTATTATATAACTACTCAAGTCTGTCTTCACAAAATAGAAAGTGAAAAGTGAGAGTAACTATTGGCTTCCTAGGTACTACTCAAACTATATGGATTTGGTAGTAGTTCATAGTTTGCTGGTTCGAAACAGGCACTAGAGTTCTACCTTCAAATGATAATGGTCGTAGAGTTAGCAAACTACCAAATACCACTTAAAAGTGTTTTCCAGGTCAAGGTAACAAGATTTAAAATGGAGAAAAATCCTGACTTAGGATATTAACCTCAAGTGTGATTGTATGATCAGACACATCAACAGCCTTCGCACGGAATATGCTGGCAATGTCAAGGACATCTCTTCGGGCAGTGGTGTTCACAGCAATCTTTATCAGCATCAGTTCTCGCTCAGCAAATGGCAAGTGGGTGATATCCTGAACCTGGAAAGGCAACCACCTGCTATGTCAGCCATTTTAATAATTGGTATAAATATTCATATATCTTGAACTAAACAAGGAGTCCCATTGAAGGACTAAAGTCCCAACCATCTGAGCAGTTGCATTCATTTATAATTGGAAAATAGACAGCTCCGAGCAAATGAAGATTAACCTAGTGCATCTATTTAGAAGGGACATTAGTTGGACAGTACCCTACTGCATCTGATGTATTTACCAGAGAAACTAATGGCATTTTGAAAATAGAGTACAAAGATTGTATGCCATCATTACCACATTTGGGGAATGACGGAATGCTACAGGTTGATCTACTCCAAAAGATATAGGTGTCTAATGGATATGTTCAAACAATATAATTGATGGGCTCTATTAATAAATTGATTGCACCATACCTCATGAATGTTAATAAGCTTATAAAGTTGTTGAACCAATTTCCCAATTGATTCATCAGTACCAGGAACAACGGTTGTAATGCGAGAAATGCCCTCTTTTTCTGCAGGACCAACAGCAAGACTCTGAAAGCAGAAGATGATGATAATTAACCAAAGAAGAAATCCATGAGAGAAAAATGAAAAAGAAAAAAACAATAAAAGAAACCGAAGTTATAACCAAACAAACCTGAATATTATACCCTCTACGGGCAAAAACCCCCGTGACTAAGTTGAGGACTCCAGGAGAGTCACTTACAAGCATAGAAAGAGTGTGGGATCGAAGCCCACTTGACTGGGGAAAGAAAAAGAGTGTTAGAATTCATTTTCTTCAAGGAACTGACAACTAGGATTTTGACTTCACTTCAATCAGGAGCTACCTGTCCCAAATAACAGGTCATCCAAGTGGCTATTAGAAGCATGAATTCAGAATAATTCCATTACATGAAAAACTGTTTAAAGCCTGCCCCCAAAAAATAATAATGGAAAAACAAAAGAAATACTACCGAAGAATCCAACAATATAAGTTGCTGCAAATTCATATTTGTCAAAATGGTTGCCCGATCTAAGTATTAAAAGATCATTTTTCTGCAGACTAAAGAACTAAATTTGGTACTTGACCAAGATCAAAGCCAACTTGGACCTAGTCCCTCAAAAAAGTGGTAATAAAACTTATGATGTCCACAACAGAACTTTATTTTAAATAATAAGAAAATAAAATTAATGGATCTAAAAATGGTGCATAAGGTTTCTTACATCTTCATCATTGAGGGCACCCCAATGAGCATCCAAAACCTGTTTCACTGATAATCCATCATAAGGCTCCACAGGGTAGACATCACCCTTCAAGAAGTAAAGAAATAAAATGAAGTTAGCTAAAGCTAAATTTACAATATAATTGAAATAAGAAGAGAGTAAGCAATAGAATTCCAGGATTCAGGAAAACCAAGTGTAAAATTAAATAAATAAAATGAAGGTTTAAGCAAAGTTTCTCATCAGGTTAGCATCAAAGATAAAATACATATCATAGTTTTCAAGGCGCCAAGGCAAGGCCAGGCGATAGGGGGGGTGCCTTGTCGCCTAGTCACCTGGGTGATGGATTTTTTATGTAGAAAACATAGATCCTAGGGTAGTTCCCTAGGTACCATAACCATATTTTCTTAATAAATATTCATAATTTTCATAAGAAAAGTATAGAGTTAATATTAAAGTATAGAAAATCAACATATTCATGAGAAGAAAAAGAAGGAAAAGAAAATTCAAAAAATATAGGGGCTGAACCCTTATTTTTGTTATAGGAAAAGAAGAAAAGAAAATGTGTAGTAGTAGTAGTAGTAGTGCCTATTTTAAGTTCTTCCTTACTTAATGGTTCAGGTTTTAAAGTCTTTGGGGGTTCAATACAGCATTTAGCAATGTTTATATTGATTAAACCTTAACAAAAAAGAAAATAATAAAACGAAATTAGTATATTGTGAATAAACCCTAGTTGTTTCTAGGTCAAAGTAGAGAAGAAGAAAGAAGAAAGAAAAGAGAAAGAAGAAGAAGAAGGAGAGGAGAAGAGTGTTCGGCCAGACTAAAAGAGAGGATGTACAAAAGTACCTCTCCTAGCCGACCCACTTGACTTTTATTCATGAAAAACTTGAGTTACAAGAAAGACAATTTTGTCCCTCATAGAAGATGGGACACAACTTAAACTCAGAAACAATAGACATTTCACTTTCAATAAGATACACCAGAATGACCAAAATACCCCTGACTCGAGCATTCTAACACTCCCCCTCAAGCTGGAGAATATATATCATATAGTCCCAGCTTGTTACAAATGTAATCTATACTTCCCCGAGACGATCCTTTTGTGAAGATACTGCTCACTGATTTCCTGAGCTCACATGAGATCTAGTTATTACCCCACTTATCACTTTCTCTCTCACAAAGTGACAATCCACCTCAATATGTTTGGTTCTTTCATGGAAGACAGGATTGGATGAGATGTGAACAGCAGCTTGGTTATCACAGTATAGTTTCATGGGTTTGTCAATTGAGAAACCTATCTCCTGTAGTAGGTTCTTCAGCCATACTAGTTCACATGTGGTATGGGCCATAGCCCTGTACTCTGCTTCCGCACTACTTCTTGCCACCACTGTTTGCTTCTTGCTCTTCCAAGTTACAAGATTGCCACCCAGGAAGGTACAATACCCTGTGGTTGACCTCCTGTCTGATATAGAGGCAGCCCAATCAGCATCTATGTACCCTACTATCTCAAGAGGTCCTCCTTTTTGGTATAACAAACCACGACCTAGAGCACCCTTTAGGTACCTAACAATTCTCAGAACAACTTCCCAGTGAGGAACCCGGGGATGTTGCATAAACTGACTCACCACAGTCACAGCAAATGATATATCTGGTCGGGTAATGGTCAGGTAGTTCAACTTTCCCACCAACCTTCTGTATCTTCCAGGATCATCAAACTCTTCACCTGCATCCACACTTAACTTGGCATTGAGTTCCATAGGAATCTCTGCTGGTTTAGCACCTAACAACCCTGTTTCTTCAAGTAGATCAAGAACATATTTCCTCTGACATAGGTTGATCCCCTGTTTTGACCTCGCAACTTCTATTCCTAAGAAATACTTTACTTCCCCAGATCTTTCGTATTGAAGTGGTCCTGTAAGAATTTTTTCAGCCTGTCAATTCCATTGTTGTCACTTCCAGTTATGACAATATCATCCACATACACGACTAGCAAGATGTTTCCATCTTTCGAGTTATAGCTAAACACGGAATGATCAACCTGACACTGTTTCATCCCAAAGGCCTTCACCACTTCACTGAACCTGCCGAACCATGCACGAGGTGATTGTTTTAGTCCATAGATTGCCTTTTTGAGCTTGCACACCTTACCAGCCTCCCCCTGAGCAACAAACCCTGGTAGTTGCTCCATATACACCTCCTCAACAAGATCACCATGTAGGAAGGCATTTTTGATGTCAAGTTGTAGGAGAGGCCAATCATACATAGTAGCCAATGAGATCAACACCTGAACTGAACCAATTTTAGCCATAGGAGAGAATGTCTCCATATAGTCCACACCATATAACTGAGAATAGCCCTTGGCCACTAACCGTGCCTTCAATCGTTCCACACTGCCATCAAGAAGATGCTTCACTGTATAGACCCATTTACACCCAACAATGTGCTTACCAGGAGGAAGGGTGGTGAGTTCCCACATATGATTATGTTGTAGAGCAGAGTTCTTCCATGGCTTGCCGCCACCCTAGAGAGACAAGGGCTTCCTGTACAGTCTTGGGAATGGGAACCGATGAGAGTAATGATATAAACTTGCAATGGGAAGCAGAAAGGTGAGCAGTGGAAACATAGTCTGAAATGGGATGAGAAGTACAAGTACGTTTACCTTTCCGCAAAGCAATAGGGAGATGAAGATCTGAGGGAGAAGGGGCAGTACCAGGATCTGTCGACAGGTGCTGAAGTAGAGGAGGAGCCGAAGCACTTCTGCGAGTATACACTTGAGTAATTGGCGGCCTCTCTGCAGTAACCGGCATATGATGTGCATCTGCAGTAGGAGTGGGAACTACGGGAAGGGGGTCCACAACTGGAACAGGAAGAGGAACCACAGAGGGAGAAGAAGAGACCCTGGCATTGGAGAAAAAAGGAATTGATTCATTGAGTAATTGGCGGCCTCTCTGCAGTAACCGGCATATGATGTGCATTTGCAATAGGAGTGGGAACTACGGGAAGGGGGTCCACAACTGGAACAGGAAGATGAACCACAGAGGGAGAAGAAGAGACCCTGGCATTGGAGAAAAAAGGAATTGATTCAAAGAAGGTGACATCAGGGCACACAAACGATTTATGAAACTTAGGGTTATAACACTTGTACCCTTTCTGAGTCCTTGAGTAGCCAAGAAAAATACACTTTGTAGCCCGAGCATCTAGCTTGTCTACTCCAGGCCCCAAGTGCTGAACAAAACAAACACAGCCAAAGACTCTTGGGGTGAGAGGAAAGGGAGACAAAGTGGGAAACAACACGGAGAAAGGGGATTGACTTCCAAGGATTGATATGGGCATCCGATTTATCAAAAAACAGGATATAAGAACAGCATCACTCCAAAAGTGCTTTGGGACATGCATATTGATCAAGGACCGAGCAGTTTCAAGAAGATGTCTATTTTTCCGTTCAGCTACACCGTTTTGTTGTGGGGTGTAGGCACAAGAAGTTTGATGAATTATTCCATGATGTTCTAGGTATTGCTGAAATGATGAGGAGATGTATTCTTTGGCATTATCGGAGCAAAGTATTTTCATATGAACACCAAACTGAGTGCGTATTTCAGCATGAAATTTCTGAAAAATAAAGAACAATTCACTACGGTCTTTCATAAGATAGATCCATGTCATCCTTGAAAAGTCATCAACAAAGATTACAAAATACTTAAACCCATTGTATGACACCACTTTAACTGGACCCCATACATCAGAATGAACTAAAACAAAAGGACTTGAGACACGACTATTAGTTCTTGGACTAAATGAGAGTCGATGATGTTTTCCCAACTGACATGACTCACAATCTAATGATGAAAGATGACTCAATGAAGGAACTAGCAGCATCAAAGCCTTGAGAGAGGGATGATCAAATTGCAATGCCATTGGAGAGGAGTAAGAGACGACTGAAAAGCCACAAGAGGGCCACCACCATCAAGGTAATACAAACCACCGGCTTCATGCCCTCCACCAATCTTTGTCCCCGTCTTGAGATCCTGAAACACACAAGAAGAAGGATAGAAGGTTACAGAACAGTTAAGGGACTTGGTTAATCTACTAACAGACATAAGGTTAAAAGGGAACTTGGGAACATATAAAACAGATGTTAAAGACAATGAGGAGAGATCAACATCACCAACACCACAAATAGGAGATGTAGAACCATTAGCAAGTGTAACTGTCTGAGATGTGGAGGTGCAAGAAAGGGAAGAAAATACATCAGGAGTCCCAGACATATGGTCTGAGGCGCCAGAATCAATGATCCAGGGTGAGGCCTTGGAAGCTAAACAAGTCATACCTGAATGGGCAAGTATAGCTGTGTTCTGCTGAGTTGTTCGAAGGAACTGCTCATATATTGCCCATGGTACACTCACCATTTCCTGCCCGGAAGCACAAGTGGGTGTGGAGGGGGTTGGTGCAGTTTGCTGGCTTTCAGTAATTGTGCTACTACTCCTAGATGTAACATGGTTAGCCCAAGTGTTGGGTGGACCACGCAAATCATAGCAGAAATTAACTGTGTGCCCCTCTAAGCCACAATGTGTACATTTTCTCTGAGCATTACCCCTTCCTTTTCCACAGCCTCCCCCTGACTCACGGCCTCCAGTCCGATCACTGGCCCGGTTAAACATGTGCCCACCACGGTTGCTTGGAGGGCCACTGCTGCCACCACCACTTCTACTTCCACGACTACTCCCTTTAGTCACTACCAAACCATATCTATCAAAGAAGAAAGAATGTTCCACTAGCTCAATGGATGTCCTCTTAAGACGGGCAAAAACTTCTTCAAGTGAGGGGAGAGTTGATCCCCCCAATATCTGTGCTCTGATAGGCTCATACTCAGCCTTCAAGCCCACAAGAAACCTAGTCACATCAAGTTGTTCACGTTGCTGTTGTTGGATCTGAACATCTGATGTGAGAGGGTGATACACATTTAGCTCATTGCGGATGTTTCTCAAACTTGCATAATACTCTTCTAAGCTTTGACTTTCTTGCTTCAAATTGAAGTACTCTTGGTATAACTGATATACCCTAGTTGTATTGTCTTGTCCAGAGTACAACTTTTTAGCATGATCCCAGATCTCTTTGGCTGTATCTAGGAACATGAAGTTCACACTAATCTTTGGTTCCATGCTGTTCCAAAGCCATGTCATTATCTGTGCATCATCTTGTTCCCAATCACTGAACCCAGGAGAATCAGAGGAAGGTTTCTCCTCCCTCACATGTTTTACTTTCCTCTTGGCCTTCAAGAACACCTCCACAGATTTTGCCCATGGCACATAGTTCTCACCATTAAACTTGATGGATGTCAACACTTAGATAATCTGAAGAGAGCATGATGCCTGCTTTGTTGTCATTCCCAACTACAGTTGAAGCCAATCTCAATTATGTCTCCTCTGAATATACACCACAATCTCACACTTGTCACAAGACTTATCTCACTTACAGTACCACCAACCCACTTTCTTCAACTGCACATTACACACTACACTCTAAAGCTGAAATCATTCAGTCAACACATCAAACACTTGGACTGCACACTGCAGGACCATTTACAACCAACACACCACTACTGAAATTACTCGGTCATTTCATCGAACACTTGTTCTGCAAACTGCAGAACTGATTACACACAAGGTCTAGGGGTTCACTTTTAAGCATTTAAAAACATAGATATGTCAGCCACCACAACATAATCAACACCACACCACTGCTGTCGTGGACATCAGCAGTCTACCACTCTTCTTTCAGCACACATGTGAGCAAGAAAACACACAAAAAAAATATGACTGATATGTGTATCAGTTTCACCCAGCACCACAACAACTAACTTTCGAAGCACACAAAAAAATCAGCATTCACAGTCCATTTCTGAACACACGATAGCAGTGTCCATACCTGTATACGACCAGCCCTCTTCGTACACTGAATAGAGGGTCTAGTATACCACTTCAACGACCACCACAGCACCGGCCAGAGGCATTCTCACCTCCAGGCCCTCAAAACAACAACTCCTTTTCAGCCCTTTATCGAGTCTTCAATCAGATCAGCTGTAGGATGATGAAACCTACTATGAAGCTGGCGGCAAACCCAGGAAGAAGACAGCAACAAGAAAACGAACGCCAAACCTTAATGCTCTGATACCATGTGAATAAACCCTAGTTGTTTCTAGGTCAAAGTAGAGAAGAAGAAAGAAGAAAGAAAAGAGAAAGAAGAAGAAGGAGAGGAGAAGAGTGTTCGGCCAGACTAGAAGAGAGGATGTACAAAAGTACCTCTCCTAGCCGACCCACTTGACTTTTATTCATGAA
Source organism: Nelumbo nucifera (assembly GCF_055504915.1). Lineage (NCBI taxonomy): Eukaryota > Viridiplantae > Streptophyta > Magnoliopsida > Proteales > Nelumbonaceae > Nelumbo > Nelumbo nucifera. Next base: position 8,723,816 of record NC_142649.1, on the reverse strand, counting down.
AAACTTGAGTTACAAGAAAGACAATTTTGTCCCTCATAGAAGATGGGACACATAACTTAAACTCAGATACAATAGACATTTCACTTTCAATAAGATACACCAGAATGACCAAAATACCCCTGACTCGACCATTCTAACATATATAAACACACAAAATGAATATTTTAGTTTAATAGTGCCTATTTTATAATTATAATGTCATAAAATAAAGAATAAAAATGTATTTTATAATACATAGTACAAAACTGTTTGGCGATTAGGCGAGGCAAGCCTCAAAGAGCACCATGACGCCTAGGCATCGCCTTGACAACTATGATACATATATAAATCATACTGATGACAAAGGTGGCAACTGCTCATTTTCTTGTTTATGCGGTTTCTTTTTCTTTATTATTTAATTATTTATTTGAAAGGAGGGAAGCTGAAGTTAGGAAAGACCAGCCAGACTAAAGAAGGGAAAAACAAAACTTACATCCTAATGAACCTGGATACTCTAATAAGACATTTTAAAAAAATCTGGAGACATTTTAGTTTGTGCCACACCCACTGAAGGATTCTCTATGCTTGAGAAAGCTGGAGACATTTTAGTTTCTCTATGCTTGTCAAATCAGATCGAGAAACCAATAACAAATCAGCCCAGAACTCGAGTCTGTGCCACACCCACTGAAGGTTTTGAATGTGTTTTCAGCTATGTGTAACTGTCTGTTCAACTCCTAACCCATATAGCACAAAACAATTTAGGCCCTGTTTGGGTTTATTCCTGAGAGGCACTTCTGTGGCTTCCTAAAGGGAGAAGCACACCACAGTTCAGTGGCATTTTGATAATTAAAATAAAATCTCCTTGTACAAAAGCTGGAGACATTTTACTTCGGATGCACTTGTGAATGACCGGTTGAAGAATAACCGAGAATAGACAGAAAATGAAGAGAAGAAGAGAGATGAGAAAATTGAGAGGTAAAAGAAAAACAGGTGTAGAAAGACAAATTATATTCTTACCTGTTAGACATGGCTGAATAAGGGTAGATTAGTCTTTTCATTCTGTTTAAGTTATATGCTTATGTGGCAGTCCTAAAATTACTTCTGTAGTCATCCTGTCCCATACTCAAGTGGGGGCAGTTTAGTCTTTTGCACACTAATTAGAATCCCGAATTCATATTATGGATGACTAGTAGGGATTAGCCTGCTAACTTTGATTGTTTCTTCTTCTTCTTCTCTCTCTCCTTCATTCTCTACTGGTTCGAACTGCTGAAACAACTGTTGTAACATGGTATCAGAGCACTAAACAAAGGAGAAGGCTGCGGCTTCAAGTTTCCTATTCTGCGATCTCTCCTTCTGTTTTCTCCTCTGGGCTACAAAATCTGAGGTACTCAGTCTGGTAACTGTTAGACAGTTTTGTATGCCCTTAGCTTCAATCCGATTTGAGGTACTTTTGACATTTAGTGTAAAAAAATAAAGAGCATGTTTGATTCATGTTGTTTGGTATAATTCTGTGTAAGACCCTAAAACTGGACACCTATAGAGACTCGTGTTAGTTTCAAATGTTCACAGCCAATGGATAAGTCTGGAGAGATTTATCCTGCCAAGGCTGATACTGGTGTGCCACCAAGTGTTGGGATGGCCTGTCTCGACCACCAGGGTAAGACCCAAGGCACATGCAGTATGGGATTACTCGAATCCTTGAACCGGACCAAATTTCCAGTATTGCCCTGGACCTTGGAGACAGATGGGCAAAACTGGAAAGTTACACCTGACCCCTAGACTCGATTATGACACTTCACTAGGTGTCGAATCGGGCTGTCTTTGATATGCCAATCAGTGAGATCCTTAGCGGGGATCAAAACCTGGGTATGTTGGGACAGTCTGAGTGGGTGATCATAGTGACAGGATCAGCCCCTTTGTCGGACAAAGGTAATGATCGGGAATGCACTCTCTCTGATGGAAACCAAACTGCCGGCAGTTGATTTCAATCGTTGGAATTTTGTTTTGCAAAATTAATATATATATATATATTAATATATATATATATTTGTACGGTTTCAAAATGTTTGCAAACGGTTTTAATTCCTGGGATCCATGTGAGTGGAGAGTGTGGCACTGTTCCTTGCAGCCGAGGGAGAGGTCCTCTCTTGTTGGGCAGTGCTTGATCATTAAGGGCTGAGAGGTTAAGTGTAAGACCATTTAGGATAGTACCTGATGGGCTAATCTTGCACCTGCCCACAGTCCCTGGGTTTTTATAAGATGGCTTGGCCCAAGGACCACTTAATGTAAGTGTTGGGCCCATAGGGTCCATGTGATGGGCTCAGGGGTTTACTGAGCTTTTCAGTGAATTCGGCTAGGCCTTGTAATAAAGGTTGGGTCAGACCCATGTGGCTGGTGTGTAGATCAATGCTTGGGTCCCACGCCATACAAAGAAGCCCAACTGGGCAGCAGATTGGAAACTAGTTAAGCACTGAACACTTAAATGGGCCAAAAGCCCATTTCGAGCTGGGCTGATATGATCACCCATCTATGGGGCGTATCTGGGATTAAAGTTAGAAAAGAATAGGGCCTTTTAACCTTATCCACTCTGGGAGACCAAATTCAAATCAGATTTGAATCTGGTAACCTCCTGATAAGATCAGGAGTAAGCTAACTTAATCTGCAAATAGGATTAAGATCATCCCCTATCCAAATACTGATTTGGATTGGGATAACTCCTAATTAGGAGTTTTCTTAATCAAGAAGAAAAGAGGAGAAACTCTAAGAGAGAGAAATCAATATCAGATTTCGAACCTAAGGGTTTGTGAGCAAGCAACAAAACATCCTGCGAATAGAGATTGGATCTCATACAGACTCCAGAAAGGAGAAGCTATTCATCCATCTCTGTCCCAGGAGTTCTCCAGCCGCCGCCATTCTTCCTTACAAGGGTATATCAGCTCTATCAGGAATATTTTAATCTGCAGCAAGGGAATCAAACCCTAGAAGAGTACTATGCCATTATAACTTAATGAGAAACCTCAGAAATGAACTCTGTCTATCATCTCCTAACTCCAGGTGTTAAGGTTCAGCAACAACAAAGGGAGAAACTGGATGTCACTGGGTTCTTAGTGGAGCTAAAATTAGAGTATGAACCCGTTAGAGCACAAAGATTGGGAGGCTCTGTTCTTCCTACACTTGAGGAAGTATTTGCACGGTTTCGCAGGATCGATGTTTTAAAAGGTGTGGAAGGCGTACGTCTGGAGGCACGACTCCAGGTGAGGCGCTCCCAAAACACACTAAGGTGTATGCCAGAGGCAATAACACCGTTGAGGCGTACACCTCAGATGCAAGAGGTGTACGCCTCTTGCGCTTTTTTCATGAGGCGTGCTAGAGGCATATGCCTCATGTGCCTCATGCACATCTGATATAAAAAGACAGAACAAAAAAGGAAATGAAAGGAAAGGAAAAGAAAGGGAAGGGAAGGGAAGGGAAAGAAAAAGAAAGAGAAAAGAAAAGACAAGGAAATGAAAGGGAAGGGAAGAAAAGATAAGGGGAAAGAAAGTGGTTTGCCCCCCTGCCCCTTTGACCCCCCACCCCTTTCAACTAATGTTATGCATCTTTATTCTTCTTAATATAAAAGATTTTTATTAAAAATAAAGAAAAAATGAGATCCCCCCTTCCTCTTCATCGTCCTCCTAACACCCCTCCTCTTAAGGAGGCATAAGCCTCCTTGTGTTCAAGAGGCTCACGCCTCTAGGTAGTGGAATGAATCCCGTCACACCTCCGTGTTTTAAAACATTGCGTAGGATTTTTTTAGGATCCACAAAGAGTACCACACAGTCTAATAGATCAATAATTGTGGTAGCCAGAGGAGGTGAACGTGGTAATAGAGGGGGAGGACATGCATCTCACAGAGGTCCTAACTCAGGGGAAGGTCGTAGTAAAGGAAGAGGTAACTCAACTAGGAAGTGTACACACTGTGGCAGGGAAGGACATTTAGTGAATTTCCATTATGATCTCCATGGCCCACCTTCTACATGGGTTAATCATGCAGTAGCTAGTCTGGTTGATGTCAGTGATAACCAACAGACAGATCAAACACCTTCCACATTTACATCTGCTTTCGGGAAGGAGATGACGAGTGTACTGCGAGATGAGTATGAGGGATTCCTTCAGGCTACTTCACAACATACTACAGCCACCCTTGCACACTCAGGTATAGCATGTCTGGCATCCAAACCCTCTCCCTGGATTATTGAATTTGGAGCCTCTAATCACATGACCGGGACTCCAGGTGTGTTCTCTTCTCTCTCTGAAACTTCGACATCTCAAATTGTTACCCTGGCCAATGGTTCCTCTTCTCCCATTTGTGGTGTTGGTAATGTTGACACGTCATCTCTTTCTTTATCATCTGTTCTATATGTTCCTAAATTTCCATTCAATCTTACGTCAATTAGTAAATTAACTAAGACCCTTAATTGCTCTATTACATTTTGTTCTTCATTTTGTGTTTTTCAAGATCTCAAGACGGGGAAGAAGATTGGTGGAGGGCATGAGACCGGTGGATTGTATAATCTTGACGGTGGTGGATCGTCGGTTGCACTTCAGACTTCCCTAACTCCTCTACAATGGCAATGTCGACTGGGACATCCACCTCTCAAGGCACTCAAGCTACTAGTTCCATCTTTGAGACATTTGTCTTCTTTACAGTGTGAGTAGTGTCAATATGGGAAACACCATCAGGTTTCCTTCAGTCATAGAGTTGATAGTGGTATGTTGAGTCATTTTGCTTTAGTTCATTCAGATGTTTGGATTTATTTAATGACAGATTTATTTAATGAAACAAATGAGTGAATTATTTTCCACTTTTCAAAAATTTCATGCTGAAATACATATGCAATCTAGTATTCCAATAAAAGTTTTTCATTCAAATAATGGTCGAGAATACTTTCTTACTTCCTTTCAACAATATTTGGAACAGCATGGCATCATTTATCAAACTTCATGTGCATCCACCCCTCAACAAAATGGGGTGGCTGAACGAAAGAACCGTCATCTCCTTGAAACTGTCGGTTTATTCTTCATCATATGAATGTTCCTAAACGATCTTGGAGTGACGTTGTGCTTACTACTTGTTTTCTTATTAATCGGATGCCCTCCTTCATCCTTCATGGTCGGTCTCCCTTTTCTATTTTGTTCCCCACCTTGTCTCCCTTTCCATTAACACCCCGGGTCTTTAGCTGTGTGTGCTTTATTCACAATCTGAGTCCTAGTTTAAACAAACCAGATGCACACTCTATTAAGTGTATCTTTCTTAGCTACTCTCGGACCCAAAAAGGGTATAAGTGTTACAATCCCATCACTTGGAAGTTCTATGTCTGTCATGATGTCACGTTTTTTGAGTCCATCCCGTTCTTCTCAGGACCTGAAGTACCATCATCTCCACCATTGCTTCCTCTTCCTCTTCCAGTTAGTGATCTCGTTCCGATTATTCCTATTGGGGTTGAACCTTCAACTCCACTAGTGCAGATTCCTACTGAATGACCACCAATCTAGCATGTGTACACTCATCGACAAACACTGGCACATCCTCTGACTTCTACCTCGTCTGTGGATCCTGTTGTTGCCCTTGTCCCAAAACCTTCAAAGCTTGATCTTCCCATTGCTTTACGGAAAGGTAAACGTAGTTGCACCCTACATCTCATTTCCAATTTTGTTTCGGGCTCTCACTTTTCCACTTCACATCACCAAATGGCAGTGTAGAGCATTTGAAGGCCTGACTTGTTGCTAAAGGTTATTCTCAATTGTATGGGGTGGACTATATGGAGGCCTTCTCTCTTGTGGCAAAGATTGTCTTAGTCTGTGTCTTAATTTCCTTGGCAATCATGTATGATTGGCCCCTGTTTCAACTTGACATTAAAAATGCCTTCCTCCATGGTGACCTTATAGAGGAGGTATATATGGAGCAACCACCCGGGTTTGTTGCTTAGGGGAGGATGGTAAGATGTGTAGACTGAAAAACGCAATTTATGGGTTGAAACAATCTCCTCGTACTTGCTTTAGAAAGTTTAGTGAAGTGGTGAAAAATAATGGAATGAAACAATGTCAGGTTGACCACTCAATGTTCAGCCATGATGTTGAAACCAAAAACATTTTATTAGTAGTCAATGTGGATGATATTGTCATAACTGGTAGTGACAAATTGGGGATTGACAAACTAAAGGCCTTTCTACAAGACCATTTTCAAACAAAAGACCTTAGGAAGTTGAAGTATTTCTTAGGTATATAAGTTGTTAGGTCAAAACAAGGTGTGAACCTGTGCCAAAGAAAATGTCCTTGATCTGCTGGATGAAACAAGGTTGTTAGGTGCGAAACCAGATGAAACTCCCATGGAACCAGATGCTAAGTTGAACAGTGATACAGGTGAAATATTTTATTATCCTTGAAGATATAGACGGTTAGTGGGGAAGCTGAACTATCTGACTATCACAAGACCAAACATCTCCTTTGCTGTTAGTGTGGTGAGTCAATTTATGCAAACCCCCAGATACCTCACTGGGATGCAGTTCTTAGAATTGTAAGGTACCTTAAGGGAGCTCTACGCCGTGGATTATTGTACAAACCATTTTGTGAGGCAGAAAGTCTTTACTGGAGAGATAAGCACAGAACAGGTAAGCTCAAGTGATCAGTGGGTAGATTTGTTTACAAAAGGTTTGAGCTCAAGGAGAGTGAACTATATATGTAACAAGTTGGGATTATACGACATATATTCTCCAGTTTGAGGGGGAGTGTTAGAGTTGGTCGAATAAGGGCAGATTAGTTTTTTCATTCTGTTTAAGTTATATGCTTATGTGGTAGTCCTAATAGTACTTTTGCAGTCATCTTGTCCCATACTTAAGTGGGGCAGTTTAGTCTTTTGTACACCAATTAGAATCCCTAATTCATATTATGGTCGACTAGTAAGGTTTAGCCTGCTATGTTCGATTATTTCTTCTTCTTCTTCTTCTCTCTCCTTCATTTTCTACCGGTTCGAACTGCTGAAACAACTGCTGTAACATTACCATTTTCAAGTTCTCGTTCACCTTCAGAAGGCATCAAGGTGAACTTTTTTCAATCCTTGTAAAAGTTATAACTGTTGGTCAGGCGCCCAGCCATCATGCTTAGTTTTTCTTTCAAATTCCCAATGTCTACCAATATTATATACTACCATGGGCATTACATCACACTACAAAGTATCCTTATAAGCATCAAGATTTCTTCTATCGGGTTGTTCAATGAAATAGTAACAACATATTCCTACTTTATTGATTTGATCCAAAAGTTGAGTGAATCCATGCTAAGATGAGCCCAGATCTGCTGACACAACACATTGCTGGCCACATTCATCCAGCCACATATTGGGAATATTGGCGATATACAGTACAAAAGAGAATATACAATATAAATATATAGTCCTATCAAGAGATGATCAAGACATCAGACACATCATATTATGGCCCTACACAAATTCATATAAGAAATAGAAAAAAAAAAACATATTCATCAGGGAAAAACAGAAAAGAACACAACATATTTTTCATACAACAAAGAAGATAATACCCCTGAAGATTGATCCAAATTGCTATTCAGTGTTCTATTTGTGGCCCCCATCAGAGCATTTACAGGTGTTCCTTCAAGATCTGGATATGAAGCTGCAGAGAATCTCCAAAAAGGTGCTGTCTCACCCATCCTTTCCCGTCTCAAAGCAATCTGTAAGAAGCAACAAAGAAGACCCAAATACATGAAACATACATAAAATACACATAAAGGGTCAGAATTTTTCAGTTATAACCTATAGAAATTTCACAGAAGGAACAACAGCACATTCAGTATTTAAAGTATAGGCATTTAACCTTTCCAGTTCTTGCAAGTTCTTTAATTCCAAATTTGCTCAAGTTTCTCTGCACTGCAACCATCTTCCCAGGATCTCCAGTCACCTGACACATCAGCATCAAAATGGATTGATACCTTTAGGCATCCTTTGTATGATAGTAAAGACAAAGGAGTTTCATTTAAACTACATGGTGAGACCTAATCAGACAATACTCAAACCACAAATGCACAACAGCACAATTACAAGATTAAAAAGGCACTCCAACAAGCTCAAGTGTTGACCATAAACCATATCCAAATTGAGACCAAGATGTATCTCTAAATTCAGGAAGACACAATAACCAATCCATAATGAATGAACCAATACCAGTCACAACTATTCTAATGTCTAGATCTGCCATCAAAAGTTCTGTTCTTTCTCTCCATATAGCCCAATAGACCGCAAAAAGAATCATACTCAAGACTATTTTTGCCTTTTTGGTTCCAGATAATGATGGCCTTTTAGAGAAAATCTCCTTTAGATGGACCGGATCATGCTTAGGTCTTCTGTACAACCCAAAACTTCCTAATAAATTCTCCAATGCTGCACTTAATGAAGAGATGAGAAACACGTGATTACAGAAAATAATACAATACCTTGATAAGCAAATCCCCCTGTTTTTTAGATGATCAATTATGAGAATACTATCAAAAGATAGTTGCCACTTGAAAGCTTCAACGCTTGGAGGAAGATCTCCCCACACACCTATAGTACACACCTATAATATCAGAACACTTAGTCTTGTATCTGATTACAACAAACAATACAATGCCTTGATAGGCGAATCCCCCTGCTTTTCAGATGATTGATTGTGAGAATAAGAGAAACTACATGAATGCTTCAATTCTTGCAGGAATAGAATTTTTTATGAGTAATAATGAAATGTTATTAATTCAGAAACTGATTTAGATTTGTAATATCATAAGGCAGCCCTTGTAGAGGCGTGGGCTGCAACCTCTCCCAACAGATTGCAAAGGAACTAGGAGGCAAAGCAAAATATATAGAGAGACAATTTTCAGCATCCCTAACCCCCTATGAAACCCAAAATCCCGATTTGGAGCCAAGGGTGTTCTTGAGGGTGAGGGAGATTTTGAGACCACCTCTTTTGTATACAATGAAATGGAGAACAACAAAGGAAAAAGGTCCTTTAAAGGGGTATTTCCCACTCAAATATCCTCCCAAAACGGGACAAATTAGCAGAACAAACTTTGTACTTGACAAACCTGAGAAACTAAGGAAGAGTGTTATGAATGGCCTTCCAAGGTGCTGCCTTGATACACCTGTGTCCCACCTATTCTCTGAGCATCCATGAATGCTTCCCACCACTTCATGCCAAAGCCTCTCTCTCTCTCTCTCTCTCCAAAAGCCAACGCCACAGCCATATATGCAACAATTCTAGATTTATTAGGACCACCCTCCCTATCCCCAAACCCCCCCTCCTCTTTGCTTTTACACACAATTTCTGACTTAAGCAAATGATCCTTTTTTCCTTGTCCTGGTTCCCAAAAGGAAGTCTCTCATTAACTTCTCTAACATCCTAGCTTTCCTAGGTGGTATCCTAAAGACAAACAGAAAGTAAGTGGGTAAGTTCGCCAATGTAGCTCTTATTACAGTGATCCTACCACCCAAAGAAATGTAATTCTTTTTCCACGAAGCTAATCTCTTCTCAAACTTTTCTAGCACTAGAGTCCAAAACCTACTCTCCCTAGAATTTGCCCCTAATAAAAGCCCTAAATAGGACAAAGGCCAAGATGAGACAGAACATTCGAGACACTCTACAATAGCCTCGACCTCCCTATCCTCCAAGTTAATACCCGCTATGCAGCTCTTTTCCAAATTTATTTTCAGATTAGAGATTCTTTCAAAACCTTTGATTAACTCTTTTTAAGTTTGCTACCTTCTCACTAGCATTCCCTTCACGAAAAAAAAAAAATCATCAAATCATCTAAAAACTAAAGATGGTTGACTGGGATCTGGTTCCTTCCTACTCTCCAACCCCTAATGATATCTTCCCTAATGGCCTTAGTGATGATTCTATTAAGTACATCAGCTACTAAAGTAAAGAGGAACGGAGAGAGTGGGACCCCTTGGTTAACACCCCTGCAAGGGGATCAGAGCATTTGATCCTATATCTGATAATAGAATCACAAAATAACTTATATCATGAACTTACCATCTATGAATTCCTTCCACCATCTACATCAGGTGTTCATGGTGAAACATCTGAATCTTTCAACCACTTGAACAGATTGATACATTCCTTGAAAACAGTTGCCAATTATAAAAAAATCAATAGCCTTTGTAAAAGGGGTTTCATGTAAGGTGGAAAATGGGGAAAGGTTAAGGTTATGTTTGGATAAGGTTTTTTGAAGTACATTCGTGCTTTGACAGAAAAAAAAGTGTTCATCATTTGATAATGGGTGTTTTTCCAAAGAAAAAACACCCAAAGAATAAAAAAAATGTGCAACAAAAAGCACTAAGTAATAATAGATGACTTTGGGCTTTAGCAGCACCGCAAGGGCCATTTGTGCTTTCTCACTAAACACAAAAGGCACAAACATGCGCAGCACTCCCATATATGTGATACATAAAATTTTCTCTAAACCCTCACCCATTTCTCCCGTTTTTCTCAAGCTCAAGCAAACCTCTGTTGGAGCCCTCAACTGACCAAACCCTAATCAGGTGAGTTTTGCATTGATTTTCAATATTTTTCTTACCAACTTGCAAGATTCTGTCAATCTCATCGGATATTTTTCATGTTTTGCAGTTATATGCCATCATTCATTGGAAACCCTCATTTTCCAGGTATGACTCCATGCCTTTACATCTTCCATTCTTTCAAGTTTGGGTTTCTTGATTGCTGCTCTGATTTGTCTTCCATTTTTTTTGGTTTATTTATTTTTGATCAATAGCAAAAACATTTCATTAGATAATTAAGAATAAGTACAAAGGTAGGGCGAGATAAACTCTCTTAACTCCCCCCAGAAAGTAATAGAAAATTACAATACAGCCCAAAAGAAACCGGTTCCTTTCCACCCCTTGTTTGACTAATGTATCTACAAATGAATTAGCACTCCTCATAGTCAAGGCGCCTAGGCGAGCCTAGGCAACCACAGGGCACTCAGTCGCCTAGGCGATGGAATTTGAAAGTATAAAATAAATATTCCTACCCCTCTTAAGTTACTTTATTGGTTTTTTATACTAACCAACATACATGTATGCTAGCTATTAGAAAAAATAAGGGGGCGGAGCCCCTGTTTTGTTTCCAACATAAGTTGTCCAAGAGGACGATGTGGACTGTGTTTAAGGGGGTGGAGACCCTGTTTCAGGCTAAAAAAATGGAGGATTTTTAAAAGTTAAGAAAGAAGGAGTATCATTTAGGAAGAAGAAGGAGACGAAGCCCCTATTTCATCCCAAAAATATTTCTTAAAGAAGAAGAAGAAACATACCTGGAGGTCTTGGACTACTTGGACTGAACAATGGAAACTTCTCAGTCCCTTGCTTTCTCTTCTCATCTCTCGGTTCAAAACTCAAAGTGTCAAACCCAAAGAAACTTTCATAGTTTTAATGTAAAAGAGAATTACTTTAATAAAAAATGGTTACATACAACAGGGTGTATTCTAATAAAATAAAACAAACCAATAAAATGGTACAATACATATACACATTCAAAAAAATAATATAATATATATATGGGTGAGCACCTAATACAAAAACACCTTGGTGTTGGGCAAGGCAACATCTAAAAATTGCCTAGTCGCCTAGGCACCCACCTAGGCGTCGCCTTGACAACTATGGCACTCCTCTTAACCCACTACAGTCTCACTTCCATACCCTAAGTTAACGATTTGAAGAGTCTTCGTTCATTAAGATAAGGCCACATACACTCATCATCCTTCCCTAACCAACCTATCACCGTTTTTGTGTTTCCTACGATGACCAATCTATTAATACATAATTCCTTAGACCTTTTTACATCCTCCACCACAACTAATAACCTACGCCCGGAGCGAGTCCCCAATTCCAATCGAGCCTAAAAAACATAGCAAAGACCACACCTTCCTATGGGTGAAGAACAATAAAGAGAAGACTCACCAGACAAACCAATAGTAGAGATGGCTGAAGACACTATCTGCCACATCTTTTCCTTGGTAATAATTCCAGAACGCTGCCAGAAATTCTGGAGCTGATTCAAATCAGAGCAGTACATTGGCTTAAGTCTTTGGCTCTTTTTAACACTTTTCAGTGGATGATTTGTTCAGAAATGAAAAGGAAATTATAAGTTCAGCTCAGGTTAAAGTCACATCTTTACCCTCTTGGACTCCTCCTCCTAGTGGTTTTATCAAACTTAATTTTGATGGAAGTAGCATGGGTAATCTGGGTCCATCAGGTATTGGGGGTGTCTTAAGAAATGAGGAGGGAGTGATAATTGCTCTCTTTGGGGCCAATTGGATTGGGCGATTCTCTTAAAGCTGAGATTTCAGCTGTTATCGAAGAAACTCAAATGGCAATTGAACTGAATATCACCAAATTGGGCATAGAAGGCAATTCTAAACTGGTAGTTGATTGGCTGAGAAATGATACTGCTAATTTTTGGAACTACAGCAATGAGAAGAGGAAATTTAATTGGTTAACCAAGAACACTGAGGTGAAGATGAGTTGGGTTAAAAGGAGTGCTAACTCCTTTGCTGATGAGTTAGCTAAACAAGGGGCATCTAGGAACTCTTTGTTCTGGGCTATCTTGTAATCGTTCTCTTGTCTTGTTGTTTTGGTTAGGTGAGATAAGAGAGTTTATCTCCCTCTTCTTGTACCAGTGTTTTTTCTCTCTAATTTTAATAAAATCTGCGAGTTATTGACCAAAAAAAATTCCAGAAGACTCACCTTTAATTGGAGTAGATGCAGGAGGAGAACGAATTGTACTCCCATCTGAATTGTCCAAGAATGTTTGATAAGCTCTATACTGATTTTTCTTATAGCTGAAAGTGTTTCCTTTAGCTGGCCAAGTGGGGCATTCAGATATTATATGCCCATGATGCTTACAATAAGTACATGTATTCTTCTTTTGGCAGTATGTAACAACATGACCATATTCCTTACACTCATAGCATTGTACCTTAGAGAGCTTCTTCATTGGCTTCAGTTTGTTTGTAGAAAATACAGTTTCAGCCCCTGAGTCATACTTTCTACTGATACTAGACTGAGTTACCAACCTTGTTTCTTCCCTAAGAAGTTCCCCTAGGATGGTGTCCAAACTTGGAGTTGTATCCCTACCCAAAGTGTTTAATCTAATCACTTCATACTCAGGCCTTCAATGCAGTAGGAAATGCATGGCCTTTCTTTTATCAAAATGTTCTCTCATACCCTTAACACAACAGGCTGTAAGAGAGCCCCCCATATGCACTAATTTGTATCAAACCATAAATTAACAAAGCCAGCATAATACCCCTAGATTTTCTTCTCTCCTTGGCTGTGAGAGAAGATTTCTGTTTCAATTTGGTATTGCCAAGATAGGTTAACACTGTTAATAAATCTTCTCCACATATTCGTGTTAGACAGTTTTGTATGCCCTTAGCTTCAATCAGAATGATGTACTTTATGAATTTATTGTAAATGAAAAAAAGTAAATATTTGATTCATATTCCCTTGGTATGTTTCTGTGTATTACCCTTAAACTGGACACTTAATGAGACTCGTGTTAGTTTAGAATGTTCACAGCCAGTGGATCGGTCTAGGGGGACCTATCCTGACAAGGTTGACACTGTGGTGCCATCAAGTCGGTTGGGGTGGCCTGTCTCAGCTGCCAGAGTGAGACCCTAGGCACATACAGTGTAGGATTAATTGAATCTTTGAACTGGACCAGATTTCCAGTATTGCCTTGGACCTTGGAGATTGATGGGCAAAACTGGAAAGTTACACCCGACCCCTAGACTCGATTATGATACTGCACTACGTGTCGGATTGGGCTGTCTTTGATGTACCATTCAGTGAGATCCTTAGCGGGGGTCAAAACCTGGGTATGTTGAGATAGTCTGAGAATTCATCTGAGTGGGTGATCATAGTGACAGGATCAGCCCCTTTGTCGGACAAAGGAAATGATTGGGGATGCACTCTCACTGATGGAAACCAAGACTGTCAGCAGCCGATTTCAACCGTTGAGATTTGTTTTGCAAAGTATATTTTATATGAGATATAAAAGTATATATATTATGGTTTCTAAAATGTTTGCAAGAAGATTTTAATTCCCGGGATCCATATAAGTAGAGAGTGCAACACTGTTCCTTGTAGCCGAGGGAGAGGTCCTCTCTTGTCGGGCAGTGTATGATCATTATGGGCTGAGAGCTTAAGTGTAAGACCATTGAGGATAATACCTGATGGGCTAATCTTGCATATGCCCACAGTCCCTGGGTGTTACAAGGTGGCTTGGCCCAGGGACCACTTAAGGTAAGTGTTGGGCCCATAGAGCCCATTTGATGGGTTTCAGGGGGTGCACTGTCCATAACAGTGTATTCGGCCAGGCCTTGTAACAAAGGCTGGGCCGAACCCATGTGGCTGATGTGTAAATCAATGCTTGGGTCCCACGCCATACAAGGAAGCCCAACTGGGCAGCAGTTAGGAAGGTTAAGTGAGCACATAAGCTTAATGGGCCTAAAGCCCATTTCGAACTAGGCTATTTTATTAGTTAATAAAGGGGCGAATTCTGAGATGGATTAGCAGATAGGATAGGGTCTTGACCCTATCCACTCATAGAGTCCAGATCTGAATGTGATTCAGATCTAGAAACCTCCTAATGAGATTAGGATAAAGCTAATCTAATTTGCAGATAAGATGAGGGTTTATCCCTGACACCTAAAAGGGGTCTTATCCAAATCATATTTGGATAAGCAACTCCTAATTGGATTAGGAGCTGATCTTTTAGGTTAACAAAAGGAGGGGGCGGCAGCCTTTAGGAAAAAAAAAACAATCAAATTTTCTTCAGTGCTGAAATCACAAGAAGAGAGAATTCTGCACCCTGCAAATTCTTTCTTGCCGCCTCCCTGTTCTTGCCGCCTTGTTTTGCCAGTTCGATCTCCACCAGTGGGAGAAGTCAAGATTTGATCTTGACATCAGTTCTTGGAGGAAGAATTGATAGGATGCTGTGCTCACGTGCCATCCTATTGTTTCTTGCGAATGACAGTTATTGGAGAAGAACATTGCTGATTCTGCTCCATCCTGCACTGCGCCATCTTCAGTGGGAGCAGATTTTGGATCCTTCCTTGGGCGTGAACACCTCCATTGGGAGATACTGTTTCTTCGTATCAGCTATAATCCTCTCCTACTCTTTTTGGTTCAGATCTGGTTCAATTTATGGTTCAAGAATGATCCTTGAAAATATGATTTTCTAAATAGGGAATGCGATTCCCAGTTGAAGGAAGAGAAATTTTTTGAAATTCGCCCCCTTATTCCGCAATCTTTGGGCGTCCATGGGATGGATCTCTCATCCCTTCAATTCGAACATCTCTTGCAATTTGAGACCCCTCATCAGAATGGCTATGTTCATTTCAATGGACCCTAGAATTAGAATCCAATATGCTATTCTAGCATTATTTTTTTTTTTTGAAGAATAAGCAGAAATTTCATTAAATTTAAAATAGAATAGAAAAGAAAGATGATAAGCTATCACCCAAGGGAAGACAAGTCAAATTAAAAGACAACTTTCGCTACAACAACAAATAGCTACAAAAAACACCGACGAGAAGAAAGAAAGAGAAACCAACTCCTCTAGCACCAGCTCCTCAGACACCTTCCCAAATGATCGGCCACAAACGAACAAAAACGAAACCAACCTGGCGAAAATAGGACCCTAAGCCTTCAAAAACCTCCTCCTGACCAACCTCTTTGTCCGACTTCCATCCACCCAAAGGACCTTTCTTTAAAATTTCTTCCCTCTTCTTCCTCTCAAACACTTCAAAAGCTTTTCTAGCAAATTCCTCACCTCCCAAAAAAATAGTCCCAGGATTTTGCCAATCTCTATGTCTTTTTTAGCTGCTTCCTCAACAAGAGTGCTTCCATATTTCTCCCCCCTTCTCTTCACGGCTTTTATCGATGTCTTTTCCAGTAGATACGACTTCACCTTCTATTACTTCTTCATGATGTCAAGTCCCTAATTGCAAACCCAATTTAGGAGCAGCCAGAGAATCCTCGTCATCAATAGCTTCTTTTGCCGATGTAATAGTCTTACGGCCCTTCCTCTCATACACCCTCTTGTAGTTCTTTGTGGGACCCGCCCCTACTAACCCAAGTTTCAACCTAGAGAATACTTTGGTAACATGAATTGTATGTGAATATTTCACTCCATTGGCTCCTCGAGATTTCTTGAGAATTACTAAATTGTTCACAGATAATTCTTTATTAGTCTTCCTCCTACCCAAATCCACCCCTAACCTTCCTATCACCACCTCCTTAAATAATCGGTGATCAGCTTCAATGCCTTCGATATGGAGCAAAGTACACTAGTTCGCAATGGAGATTCCGCTACTTTTGTCACCAACACCACGATCTCCTCCTACTTCGGCAACAATGACCTCCCCCGAAACCTTCTCCTCCAAACCATTAATTTCTTCTTTATGGATCCCACTAGAATCAATAAACAATATATCTTTCACAATAGGAATAAGGTTCGAAGACGACGTACCACTGTTTTCTTTTAATGTCGAAGATTCAAGCTCCTCCATAGATCTGTCCCTATTTCGCATGCAGCAAATGTGATCCTCTTTTTATTGATAGATAAAGATAATGATAATTTTATTAATTAAAGAACTAAGTATACATCATACAATTCCCATTATGAGGCATGAGGTGCAGCCTCTAAACTACATAAAGCATACAATTGAGCCCAAAAGTGTTGATTCCTATGTACTCCTTGTTTAGCTAGGAGGTCTGCCAGCCCATTTGCCAATCTTCTTTCCCATTGAACTGTGACTAAAATATTTTAAGTCAGCCACTTAAATCTTCTCAAAGTCCCCCTGTACGGCCAGGCTGCCGTCTTTGGTTCTTTTATCCATCCAACAACCAATTTGGAATCACCTTCAATCATTAAATGATCCACTACCAACTCTCTTGCACATTCTGCTCCTTGTAACACAGCTTGGAGTTCTGCACTTACCAAGTCTCCCCACCCTATAGGACCAGAAAATAGAGCTACAATCTGACCCTCATCATTTCTAAAGACTCCCTATTCTAGGTGGCCCCAAGTTGCCCAAGCTACTACCATCAAAATTTAGTTTAATGACGCCTGCATCAGGAGACTTCCAATCCACCACTGGCTTGCTTCTGACTACGGAACTTTTAGCTAGTTGTTCCCAATTTCTCCTTATGTCATCAAAAGTGTAGGAGGAGAATAGATCCAAGGATTTTACCGAACTTATGGCCTTACATAAGATACTTTCTAACTCACAAGTTTGATCCCTCTCCTTGTCATTAAAGATTCTAGCATTCCGTTCCTCCCACATAGTCCACACCAAAGCAGCTCTCACACACCTCCACAAAACTCATCCTCTTCTCTTTGGCCACCTGAAAGTTGTAGGATCAAAAAGATTGCAAATCTGCATCAATTCTGTCCACCTGCACCCGAAAAGATCAAAAAGCTTTTCCCAAAGGCCTACAACAAAAGAGCAAGTGAATAGTAAATGGTAGCAACTATCCTTGTTTGCTTTGCAAAGGGTGCACCAGTTAGGAGAGATACAAAGACTAGGTCTTCTTTTTTGCAAAACATCCAAAGTGTTGATTTTCCCAAGGGAGACTTCCCAACAAAGGGCTCCAACTTTAGGAGGGACAGGTTTGGACCAAACTTCCTTGCTATGAAAAGGTTGAGGCAATGAAGACGAGCACAAGGAAGCACAAGAAAAGGATCCCAAAGGTAAAGGCTTCCAAATACAGGAATCTACAGAAGGAGGGTCCAAGCAAACGGGATCAATGGTTTTGAGTAGAAAAGCAACCTGATCAAGCTCAGAACCTCTCAAATCTCTTCTAAAGCCCAGGTTCCAGTTTATGCCAGAAGAAAAGGAAGAGGATACGAACCTTTGAATTGGCTCATTTTTAAAACACGAGATGGAATAAAAAGAGGGAAAAAGGTCCTTCAAGGCATAGTCACCAATCCAAACATCCTCCCAAAACAAAACCCTATCTCCAGTACTATCAACAAATGTGATCCTCATCGCCGTTGCCATTGCCAAGGCTTTGAACATCATCTCTGATATTATGCCCCTCCACTTTTTCACATTAATCTTCTTCTTTTTGCCTCAACAAATCTGAAAATCTCCCAACCCCACCTTATTTCTTTTCCCCTTCAAAACCTATTCAAATTAAGCTTATTCAATCTGTTGTGTCTAACATTCTTTGAGGGTTTAAAATTAACTGACTTCTTTCTATGTACTCCTAGACTGGGTGGATCGAAAGAGTTTCCTGCACATTTTGGTCTGGTCTTTGGAAGGCGGGCCCCAGCATCCGCCCTGTTTACAACTCCAGCCTCCCCTTCAACATGCAGTAAAGACATCTTTTCATCTCCCTCTCTCCATCCGGATCCCTTTTTCTCTTGGCCTGCCACGTGTTTCTCAGCCTCTATCTCTCTCCTCTGATATCATAATTCATTAAGTTTATCATGCCAGTTTCAGTTTTTCCTTTAGCCAACCTTGTATGGGCCTCATCCATCTCTCCTATTTTCAAACACCTTCCCAAAACTCCCCTTTTTGCCTTCCCAAGGTCTTCAATCTTCCATTGTTTCAGCCCATTACTATCAGATTCACCAGACTTGGCAACCAAACGATCAACATAACCACATAAACGTTGGCCTTCAACATAGAACTGGAAGTAGAACTTCCAGAGAGCATAGTTTCTCCCATCAAACTTAACTGACAGTTGTTCATGTTTGCCTGAAGCCAATTTAGCAATGAAACACCCAAGACAAAGTGTTGCAGCAAGTAAAGGAGATGAAAACAGCCCTTAATCCACTCAATAAAAGATCTGATATAAGTGGAATAGCCAAAGATTATACACCAGCAACTTAGAAATCAGTAATAGTCCAGAAAAGCACCCAAAATATACTGCAGATCAAGTATCAGTCCAGAAAAGGAAAGTCCAGGATTGAAACCTCGAAGAAGTCATAAACCCTACAAGGAATGATCCAAACACTAATCTGAAGTGTTGAGAGAAAGAGGAGATCGGGGCAACACCAGATCTAGGGTTCCACAGAAGTCCAAATGAGCAGGAGTGAGATCTGAATCAAAATACAGATCTGGTACCATGTCCTTGCACAGCAAACAGCAGCAAAAGGACTAATCAGAACAGTCCCTAAAAAAACTGATATCTCCAAATAAAAGGACAAGGAATTGGCCTTCTATTTTCCTTAAAAAGAAGCAATTAACAGTGGGAAAGAGGGCCTTTAGCAAATCCAGATTCGAATTGGCTCTGATGCCATGTCAGAGCCTGTTTGAAAGAGACAAGGGAATCTGAAAAGGGTGTGTCAAGCAATATCACACGCCCAGAAAGATTTGTATTATATATCAGAGGATTACATAAAAGAGAAAAGACTATTGTACCATCTCAAATACAAAAGAAAAGACTATGTAAACAAAGAATGAATAAATGATACTGTACATAAGTTACAAGATAAGATAGTGCTCCCAAATAAGTCAGCCCAATAGTATCTCTACATGATGTGGTCTGCTGCCCTTGAAAAAAGTTTAACTAAAGATGGCCTGCATAGAAAAGGGTTGCAGATTCAAGACCAAAGTTGTGTTCTGTGGAGGCAGGATCTGGAAACTTCTAATCATCTTTTCATTCACAGCCAAGTGGCTGACCAGATCTGGTTGCACTTTGTTAAGGCATTTAACCTAAGCTGGACAATCCCAGCCTCCCTGTAGAAGGTACTGCTTGCTTTGACTTGAATGAATCAGAACTGCTGCTGTGTAATCTGAGAAGGGACACACAGGTTTGAAGAGAAGGAGAGAGAGAGAGAGAAAGAAGAGTGGAAGGAAGAGAAGAGGGAAAGAAAGAAGGGGTTCAGTTGTTGATATCTGCCACCTCATACTTTTTATTATTTATAGCCTTTGATTCTTTACAAGAACAGGAGAGAAACACAAAGTCCTAGTCCTAGTCCTAGTCCTAGTAAGACAACATAATATGGATAAACATAATAAGGCCAGCCGGCCCAATCTTAAAAGAAAATAAAAATTACTAGGAAATAAAAAATAACTAGGTGTGGGTATGGAACCACACACACTAGAGCCTGAGTGTGGGTATGGAACCCCACACTCGTGACTTAGTAACTATTTCTTCACATTGCACCTCCTTGGGATGAACTCTAAAAATAATTTGGGAGCTGATTCCTGCAACTATAATTTGGACAATATGATCTGAAAGGAACAAAAGAATTTTCAAGAACGAAGAAAAGACTGTAGAAGAGCTTATTAATCTGTCCATTGGCAAAAGCCAAGATCTACCATGCCTGAGATGGTTACAAGATCTGACCAGTCTCTAAATGAAAATAAAGATTAAGAAATAAACAACGATGAAGTGTAACCAGAAACTTCAACATTTCCAGAATTACGCCTGAAATGTCATAAAGAGAGGAGAAACTCAAACTACATATACACCTATTTTTCTAATTTCTAGTTTTCATAGACCTTAAGACTCTACAATCCTCTCAAAACACATAACCAGGTCTCTGTTAAGAAAATATGAATAAATAATGTAGATCCCATACAGATACGTCAGTTGCATATAGAACTAAAAATACACCTAATTTAACTTTTTTTATAAAAGTTTCTAATTCAAATTAGAGAGGTAGTTCACATCATTTAATCACAAAAATAAAAAATAAAAAGTTTCCAAAGTCAAGTTAAAAACCCAGCCTATAGGCTTTTAGACTTACCACATAGATTATAGGTACATAATTTAACTTTCAAGTCAAATAAAGAATCCCAACCCAAAGAGTTAACCTAATTTAGTTTCCCATGTTAATTAAAAAACTCATCCTTAAGACTTCTAGGACCTTTTAGGTAGATAGTAGGTGTCATATAAAATACATAGGGTTACAACAGGACTAGATCATTAACAATACTAATAAAAAATTGAGAAGCCAAGAGTCCTAAGTTACCTCTTCCAAAATCC
Source organism: Nelumbo nucifera (assembly GCF_055504915.1). Lineage (NCBI taxonomy): Eukaryota > Viridiplantae > Streptophyta > Magnoliopsida > Proteales > Nelumbonaceae > Nelumbo > Nelumbo nucifera. The sequence continues at coordinate 8,702,800 of NC_142649.1, read as the reverse complement.
ATATTAAATTCCTGTTATAGAAGAAAGTATGTCATTGAAAGTTAAACATTTTCCAAACCCATCAAAGCTTAATATACTAAAACTGCACTGACCTGTAATTTGACAAGAAGCCTACTTATTTGTTAAATTGACACATTTGGACATCATAATATGATAATATTACAAATACATCATGAGAAAAATAGGTATTTTTTATGGCAAATGAGAAAAATAGGCATTAGACTGAGCATATCTTTGTATTATACCAATATAATCAGTTTGGAACAACCAAAACCATTCCTGGCCCAATTATAATCAGAATGAATAATGCAGACTTGGACCCTAGCAAAACAAGGGGTTAGTAGGGAACTTTTATTTTGGGCTCAGTTGTTATCTTTTTTTTTATTGGAAACGGTAACTTCATTAAATAACTTTAAAAATAACTTTCCAGATTTAAGTCCAGCTGTCAACCCATGAGCAGGAGTTGAGCCCCCAGTAATCTTTCTTACAGAACTGCCCAGAACATACTCTCCCTCACAGTCCCTTGTTTAGCCAACATGTCAGCTAAACCATTAGCTGATCTCCTTGTCCATTTGAAGCATGCACAAATCTCCCTTGTTATATTATGGATTTCCCTTATGGGCTTGTTAGACAGTGTATGCCCTTACCTCCAATCAGAATGATGTGCATTATGACATTTAATGTAAATGAATAAAGTACATATTTGGTTCATGTTATTATGATGTGTTTCTGTGTAATACTCTTAAATTGGACACTTATGAAACTCGTGTTAGTTTAGAATCTTCACAGTCGTTTGATAGATCTGGGGAGATTTATCCTGTCAAGGCTGACACTGATGTGCCGCCTAGTTGGTTGGGGTGACTTGTCTCAGTTGCCAGGGTGAGACCTGAGGTACATGCAGTATGGGTTTTCTTGAAACCCTGAACCGGACTAGAATTCCAGTATTGCCTTGGACCTTGGAGATAGATGGGCAAAACTGGATTGTTACACTTGACCCCTAGACTCGATTATGGTACTGCACTAGGTGTTGGATTGGGTTGTCTTTGATATGCCAATCAGTGAGATCCTTATAGGGGGTCAAAACTTGGGTATGTTGGGACAGTCCGAGAATTCATCTGAGTGGGTGATCATAGTGACAGGATCAACCCCTTTGTCGGACAAAGTGAATGATCAGGGATGCACTCTCTGATGGAAACCAAAATTGTTGGCAGTTGATTTCAGCCGTTGAAATTTGTTTTGCAAAATATATTTATATAGAGATATACATATATATATTATGGTTTCAAAATGTTTGCAAAAGGTTTTAATTCCTGGGATCCATGTAAGTAGAGAGTGCAGCACTGTACCTTGCAGCTGAGGGAGAGGTCCTCTCTTGTCGGGTAGTGTTTGATCATTAGGGGCTGAGAAATTAACTGTAAAACCATTGAGGGTAATACCTGATGGGCTAATCTTGCATCTGCCCACAGTCCTTCGGTTTTTATAAGGTGGCTTGACCCAAAGACCATTTAGTGTAAATGTCGGGCCCATTAAGAGCCCATGGTAATGGACTCAAGGGTTCATTATCTCCTACAATGAACTCGGCCAGGCCTTGTAACAGAGGTTGGGCTGAACCCATGTGACTGATGTGTAGATCAATGTTTGGGTCCCGCGCAATACAAGGATATCCAACTGGGCAGCAGTTTGAAGGATAAGTGAGCACATGGACTTAATGGGCCTAAAGCCCAATTCGAACTAGCTTAATGAGATTAATTAAAGAGGGGTGGTTCTAGGATTTAGATCAGCAGATAGGATAAGGGGTTATCCCTATCCACTCAGAGAGTCCAGATCCAAATAAAGAATTGGATAAGGAAACTCCTAATTAGATTAGGCGGGCTGATCTTTATCTGCAGATAAGATAAGGGATTATCCTTATCTCTTAAAGAGAGTCCAAATCCAAATACAAGATTTGGATTAGGAAACTCCTAATGGGATTAGGAGATGCTCTCTTTAAAGTCTATAAATAGAGGAGCAGGGAGAACCTCCAAGATACACAATTCAGTTCAGAGGTTACAAAGAGAAAAACTGCAGTTCAACTGCTCCTGTTTTCTGCTCTCTCTCCTGCTCTTGCCGCCATACCAGTTCGATCTCCACTCTGGGAGCAATCAAGAAAGGGTTCTTGATATCACCTTTTAGCAGGAAAGGTGATCTGAAGTCGTGCTCACTCGCCCTCCATCAGATTCTTGCTGAAGAATCAAGTTCTTGCTGAAGAGCCATCCTGTTAATTCTGCTTCGTCCTGCACCGTGTCATCTTCGGTGGAAGCAGTCTTAGGATCTTTCCTTGGGCATGAACACCTTCATTGGAGGTTATTGCTACTTCGTATCAGGTATAACCCTCCACTCCCTTTTGGTTTCAGATCTGGTCCGGTTTAGGTTCAAGATTGATCCTTGAAAAATTCAATTTTCTAAAATAGGGAATGTGATTCCTACATGAGAGAGAAATTTTTGAAATTTCGCCCTACCTTCCTACAGGGTTCGGCTATCCATATGATGGATCTCTCATCCCTTCAGAGCTGTCTATAAATCCAGGCTCCCAACTTACCAGATTGCAGCCACTCAATCAGTTATCTGTTTTTCTCTTTATGAATTGAGAGATGAATCTCTCACCTCTTCTCAGGATGCTTGTATTGTATATATTGCTTCATTATAATAAATTTTAAAGCTACTTATCAAAAAAACATAATGCAAACTCAAACACTATATAAATGGGTCAGGTCAGCCCAAATCATTGACAACCCTAATTCCAAAACCAAAATTTTATTGTATAATACATGTAAAATATATGTAGGCCCATTGTGCCTGTTTCATTAGTTCTGTCCCAAACCCCATAGGCATGTGTAGCACCAATATAAACACTACAGCCCACTGATCAAAAAGTAAGCATTATAGTCCAAGTTCCATTAGACCAAATGATACAACCAAGATTTAAAGTAAATGTGCAGTATAAATTTGACATGATCACCTCAATAGTTAATGAGTGCTCTGAAATATCCACAACTTTTGCTCTGAAAATGTCCACTAGCCACATGATCTGAATATCAAAAACATCAAGGATAATCAGTACTTGAATGCAAAAAAAGAGAAACAAAACAACGTAAACAGATAAGCTCTCATTTGAAGTTGACAATACAATCTGCAAACAGTGAATAGGGTACTGCCCCTATAGGATACAACTTAGTAACAAGGTTTAAAATGTCGATGTCAACAGAAATGTCAGTCGTCCAAATATAAGAAACATTCAGAAATGTCAGAGATATCGTATGAAAATATTGTAAAAATTATAGACATGGTGGAAACATTATAAAATATGCAAAATATAGCAAGATAATTTATGAAATGATAAAAGAAGCATAGACATCCATTTTTAAATTATTATCTTGCTCCAAATCACTAAACAAAGCTAAGAAACTAAGGTTAATAGGTTATAGACAAAAGAATATGTTCTGAAGTTGCCCTATAAACCTTAAGATTTAGAGCTTCATGATAAAATGAGTTAAAGCAAAATTTAAACTCAGCGAAATTGTAAATGGTTGTAATAGATCAACCAAATAATCTATTACACAAACAAAAATTAATATTTAACTTCATGTTTGGAAATGAATATTGATCTAGCTCAAAGTGGTAATCATGCAATTTAGGTGGGAAATAACATTGCTACTCCACATATCTACAATATTTGTTTTGGTAATAAAATAAATTTTATTAAAAATGGAAAAAGAAAGAACAAGGATGGTGACCAAAAGTCACTCTAGAGAGAAAAGAAAAGGCAAACAAAAAACTCCCAAACAAGAAACCCAAACCAGCCAAACCTCAACAAAACCAGCAAAACCCAAAACCCAAGATGATCACCAAAAAACAAACCCACCACAACCAAAAGCCCAAGCACCTCAAAACAAACATAACCCCAAAGACAACACAAACAAAACACACATCAGCCCCCCAAATTAACAACAAAACTCTCTCAGCAAACCCTTGTCAAAATCACCCTCAAGGACTACATCCATTAAACACTAACCATTAAAAACTTCTTGAGGCTTTCTTGATCTTCAAGATCTTATTGTTTGGTCTAATCCTAAAGAGACTCCCTTTTAGTCTAGCAAAAGACTTTAAGACCAGAATATCTTGATGTTTTGTTTGTTTTTTAAGTCTTCTATTTGCTAAAAGCCTAAAACATTCTTCCTGAAATCCAACGAGCAAGAAGGGTTATGTTATCATTAATCCATTTCATTTTTTTCACTGTCAGCTTCTAGAGACCAAAATGTATTTAAATCAATGTGGCCTTCCTCAATCAGCAGTGAGTGCACCTCAAAATCTCTAGGATTCTCCAATACAGGCAACTCATAGCATTTCTCCAAATCTTGGAACATTTTCCTTGTAAAAGACTCACCTCCCAAAACAAACAGGCCTAGAGGCTAGAGATTCACCTATATCCACAGCCATGTCCACAACCTTAGTTATATCAACAGCTTTATTAATCTAATGAGTCTCATCTATACAAGCTTCTTCCTCACCATCCTCGTTCATGCTTCCATCCTCATCGGAAGATAGGACATCATCTGCACTCATTTGTCTTTTCAACTTCAGTCGCTATCAAAGATCTTGTTCTGTATGCATTCTCCTTGTTATACATTCTGGGCCCTGAGAAACATTGGCTTTCACTTCTGTTTCTTCCCCCTTCCTATAAACCTTTCTCTTCCCAGGAAACAGCATCAACCATACCAGAATTAAAGGCTTATTCTGCCCCTTCCTCTTGCCCCTTCTCCTCCATAGTAAAAGTCATGATCGAACAAGAGTTAAACCCCTCCACTATCCCCTCTCGGCCATTGTCAAAGATCTGCTCAAGAACCTAGATTGTCTCCACAAACAGTGATGGAAAATTCCCCCGTTGTCTCCTTTGGGATCTTAATCTCAACCTTCTTACCCTTATCAAACTCAGAAAACAAAAAAGAGTCAAGATGGCCTACCTCTGAATCAGTAATCTTGTTTACCAAGGCATTGTGACTAAAGGAGATACAATCCACAAGCTCTTTCTCCACCCCCTAAAAGCAGACCAGAGTCCTCTCTCTTCCCGGGATGAGACAAAGTGAGAGCAACCCCAAAATCTTCGTGAGCCCTTGGCTCTTCTCTTGTCTTCTCCAAACTCGTCAAGAATCTTTGATTTTCTTGGGCGGAAGCTTGCTGACTCTCAGAACAATCATCATTGTCATAGGAATATCTCATAACATAGCACACCTCTTCCAAAAACATTTATTGTCTTCCCAAGAATGTGTCTTCTTCCTACTTCAGTTGCCTCTAAATCTTCTAACCCTTTGCACGATTTGTTTCTACACTTTTTTTTTATAAATGAGAATAGTTTCATTAATTCAAAAAAATAGCAGTACATTCAGCCTAGGGAGAGGCACGAGGTGTTACCTCCCCCTAGGACTGAGTCATAAACACTAAACAAACACAAGCCTGAAGCACAGTTACAAAGTGGCCCAAAATAGATCTCCCCTTGACACCCCTTGCTTCACCAAAGAATCAGCTATTGTGTTTGTTGATCTGCTGACCCACTGAAACCCGACTGACATATTCCTTGTCAGCCATTTAACTTTCTTTAACAGATCCATATAGCCCCAACAAGCTGTCTCTGGACTTGTCAACCATCCCACTACTACCTTGGAATCCCCTTCTACTATCAAATTATTCACTCCAAGTTGACTGGCCATTTGTATACCTTGTACCACTGCTAGTATCTCTGCCCATACAGAATCAACAACACCCACTGGTCCAGAAAATAAAGACAACATGTTGCTATCTTTGTCTCTCAGAACCCCTCCTATTCCAGATGGCCTTGGGTTACCTTGGCAGCTACCGTCAAAATCCAGTTTTACCACTCCATCCGGTGGGGATTCCCATTCAGATTGTGATTTGTTCTTTGTGGAGACTGTAGAAGCCACTACTGCAAGGCAGTCGGAATAAACAACAGTTGTACTTCGGAGGGCAAAGTTCCACCTGCACCCAAATAGTGAAACAACCCAGTTCAAAATAATGGCAGCAAAAGAGCACGATATCAGAAAATGGTTACAATCCTCACCCTTCACTTTAAACAAGAAGCACCAAATTGGGGACAAACACAAGTAAGGTTTCTTCTTTTGCAAGTTTTCCACCATATTGATCTTACCCAAGTAGGCTTCCCAACAGAACACTACTATTTTAGGAGGAATTGGCCTTGACCAGTCTTTAATAGGGAAAACCTGAGAGGAGGGGTTGGAGCAGAGGGCTTTAAAGAAAGAAGCACAAGTGAAGGAACCAACCGGGGTTAGAGACCAAACCCTTTTATCCGGGGGTCTAGGCACACTGAGTCTAGAAGCAACAAGAGCTCTGAAACACAAAGAAGTTCTTCATCCCTTAACCCTCTTCGAAACCCAAAACTCCAGTTTAAATCCAAAGGGCGAACCAGGGGGGAAAGAAACCATGAAATTGGTTTTTTTTTAAGAGGGAGATGGAATAGAGAGAAGGAAAGCGGTCTTTTAGGGGTTGAGTGCTCACCCAAATATCTTTCCAAAAAAGAACGGAGTTTCTAGAACAAGCATCATACCTTACAAATCTGAGGAACTTTGGGAGAATGCCATAAATAGCCTTCCAAGGTGTTGTGAGCGAAGCCCTTCAGGATACCCCCGCCTCCCAACCTGATTCAAAACAGCCATGGATACTCTTCACTACTTCATGCAACAACCTCTCCCTCTCCAAGGGCCACCTCCAAAGCCACTTACCTAAAAAAGCTTCATTCTTACCACATTCCCTAAGCCTAGGCCTCCTTCATTTTTGCTTCTACTCACCACCTCCCACCTAATCAAGTGATCTTTTTTCTCTTCCCCAGGTTCCCATAGGAAGTCCCTCATCAGTTTTTCCAACCTCTTTGCCTCCCTTTTAGGAATTCTAAAGACTAACAGGAAGTATAAATGCAAGTTGGCTAAAGTTGCTTTAATCAAAGTAACTCTACCCTCTAGGGAAATATAGTGTCTCTTCCAAGCTGTCAATCTTTTTTCGAACCTTTCCACCATCGGGTTCCAGAACCTACTTTCCTTTGGATTTGCGCCTAAGGGAAGTCCTAGGTAGGATAGAGGCCACTAAGACCATGTGTAATCTAACGAGGCTGCTATAGACTCCATCTCTTCTCTATTCAAATTTATTCCCACAACACAACTTTTCTCAAAATTTATCTTCAAATTTGAGGCCCTCTCAAAGTGAACTATCAAATCCTTCAGATTTCTTACCTCCACCAGATCACAACATTCACAAAAGATTATTATGTCGTCTGCAAATTGAAGATGGGTTACTGAAACTCTATCTCTACCTATTCTCCACCCTCTTAAGGATCCGGCCCTATCCGCTTCTGAGAGAAGTCTACTAAAAGCATCAGCGACTAAAGTGAATAGCAAAGATGACATGGGATCACCTTGTCTCAAACCCCTGCTAGCTGGGAAGAAACCGTTAACTACCCCATTGACTAGGATGGAGTAATGGCAAGAGGAAAAGGCAACTGTTTATCCATTTGTACCATCTATCCCCAAACCCACACTTCCTTAACACGAGTAATAAGACTCCCCAATCCACTAGGTCGTAAGCCTTTTCAAGATCTAGTTTACAAACATAACCTTTACGACCCGCTCTCCTCATCTCCTTCGCACATTCATTTGCTATTAGGATCTGATCTACTATTTGTCTCCCTTGGACAAAAGCTCCTTGGGCTTGGCTGATAAGACAAGGAAGCACCTCTTTAATCCTCAAAGATAAGACCTTAGCCACTATCTTGTATACACTAGTCACCAGACTAATAGGTCAAAAGTCCTTTGGATGCTTGGCCTCTTTCTTCTTGGGAATTAAGGCTAAAAAAGTAGCGTTAACTCCACAACTAATCACTAAATTATCCTCGAATTCCTTGAAGACCTCAATCAAGTCTTCCTTGATTATGTCCCAACAATCTTGAAAGAAAGCCATTGTGAAACCGTCCAACCCTGGTGCTTTAGATCTGTTCATGGAGAAGACAGCTTTTCTTATTTATTCCTCCTCAAAATTCCTTTCCAACCAGCTTCTACTCTCTTCTGGAAGCCTCTACCAAGTCACACCTTCCAACTCCACACTAGGACCTAGGGGCCTCCTTAATATGGATTTGAAATGGTCAACAAAACAATTGGCTATCCTCTCTAGGGAATCAAGGACTAGTCCATCCACTTCTAGTTTGGAAACTAGGTTTTTCCTACTTCCATTGGCTAGTTCATGAAAAAATCTAGTATTCCCATCTCCTTTCCTTGAGCCACCTGCATCTAGACTTCTGTCTCCAAGAAATTTCTTCTCTCAAAATGACTTCATCCAACTCTCTTTTCAGTTTCCATTTCTGATCTCTATCTTGAGAGTTTGACTCTTTGGGATTCCTTAGCATCTAATTCCTCTATTTGGGTCATCAAAGAGGATTTCAATTCTTCTATTCTTACAAAATGCTCCCTATTCTAATCCTTCACATGTGCTCTCAAACTTTTTGTTTTTTAAGAAATCTTACTCCTTTACACTTCACCCCCTTAGGTCTTCTCTCCAACATTCCTCAACCTTCTTTACGAAATCCGAGTGAGTTAACGACATGTTTTCAAACCTAAAGGGTCGGGGTCCTTGCCTAAACGGCTCCTGCCCTAGGTCAACGGGGCAATGGTCAGATGTAACTCTAGGTAGAGCTCTTGTTATCAAGTCCTCCCACTTGTTTTCCAGCTTTCATTGAAAATGAACCTATCTAACTTGGAGCAGGTTGGTGTCTCTTGAAAGTTGGACCAAGTATAGAGGGCTTGCAATAATGGGAGTTCCTTCAGCTCGCAATTATTAATGAAATCATTGAATCTCCGTATGCTAGTTGTAATGACCTGTTGGGGGTTATTTGATTCATTCATAAATCGAATTACATTAAAATCCCCCCCAAGCACCATGGACCATCCCAAATCCCTTGAATCCCATAAAGTTCTTCCCAAAAATCATTCCTTCTCTATAATTGCTTGGTCCATACACATTAGTTAGTGCCCAAGTAAATCCATCCTCTACCATCTTGAATTTTAACGACACTAAAAACTTACCTATTAGCTCTTCCAAAACCTCCACCGTATCCTCTCTCCAAAAAGTGGCAATTCCTCTCGAAGCCCCCCAAGAGGTGCTGAAACCCAACTTATTCCTCTAGATTTCCATATGCTTCTTGCCCATCTTCTATCAATATCAGCTAATTTGGTCTCCTGCAGCATCACTATATCCGGCCTTTCCCTTCTAAGGAGGTCATTAATTAGCCTTCTTTTCCTAGCACTCCCCAAGCCCCTCACATTCCAACTGATGATTTTCATGGAGATAAGAGAATTAGCTTCCCCTTCTGAGGTCAGGCCCCTACTTGGAGGCTTTCCTTCTCTCCCCTCTTCTGCTAAATTCTAAATCTCCTTCTATATCTGAGATCAACCTTTCCACCTCTGATCTTTTCTTCTTCCTTCGGTTGTTTATTGTTCCAGATCTACTTCAGACTGCTTTTGTTATGCTCTGCCATTCCGCAATTCCTGGATTTTCCTCCAAAGATTCCTCTTTTTGCCTATACTCCTCGAGGAAAGCACAAATCTGTCCCCAAATCCTATCTAATTCCTCCCTCTGCATCTTTCCCAAGATTGATTCATCCCCAACTTTTTTGCTGCTTTGAACCCCTGTTTTTACTAAAGCTTCTTGAGCCTCATATTTTCCTACTGCTTCCTCTTTTTTCTTGTACTCCTCCAAATACATACAGTTCTGATCCCAGATCATCTCTAATTCCTCTTCCTGGGATTTTCTTTTCCTCACCTCTTCCGCTTGTTCTTTTTCCCCCGTCCCCACTTAAAAACTTTCCATCCATGGCTTCTGCTTCAAGTTGAGCTGCATAGGTACCTGTTCCAAGCACAAAACCCACATCAATGTCAAAAAACGAATTGATGAGATTACCTGAAAGATTGTGGGAAGGGAGCAATGACTCCTGAGAGACGACACATGGGGGTAAGATCACGGCTAATCCTTCCAAAATAGGTGATTGTGGACTCCCCTTGTGTTTAATCAATGTTGTTCTAGTCCTTGCATTAGAATCTGTCTTTAGGTGTTGTCCCCTGATTGATGACTCTGTGATCGGTGACCGAGATGTGTTCTGTTCTTCTAGTCCTCTATCGATGTCGTACTACTCTAGTGAACGGGAGCATATTTAGGAACAGGTATCCCCTGCCTCTCCTCTATAAAAGCTGCGGTAAACTCCATTTCCTTGGGTAGTTGAGAGTGCTTCTTCTGGGCTGAGTCTGTAATTTCAAAGCCATCAGTTTCCAAAAATAACAGTTCCGTGTAAGCTCTCATCAGCACTGAGTGATTTGGTTTTTTTAAGTTCCACACTTCCGATACTTGAGGAACCTTCCAAATCTGATCCTGAACTGCTTTCTTCCTCTGTTGCACAGTCTTCAAAAGGGTCTGTAACCTCCTGATTTATCGTCTCTGGAATGAAAGAGCACCCTGACTCCACTGTCGTTGGGTGCTTCTTGAACCTCGGGATGCGCCTTTCCGGGGAGCTGACTGTTTTCTTAGAGCTTGGGGCCCATGCCCAGTTCTGATTTGCCGCTCCACTGCGGCTGGGTTTCTTTCCTGCGAGTGGTGGTTGCTTCTTGATCAATGGGGACGATAATAGACCATCTTTTTTGTCTATTATCAACCCTTTTCATTTAGTCATGTGCCCACTTAAAGGGGCACATGACTTCTTAAAGCTTGGATCCACCTGTTTTAAAACAACCGGCCCAGTCAAAGTAAGAGGCCCTTCAATTTCAGATGGGCCAGGGCCCAAACCCCCAACCTCTTTACCAGTCACGTGCCCACTTAAAGAGGCACATGACTTCTTAAAGCTTGGGTCTACCTGTTTTAAAACAACCGGCCCAGTCAAAATAAGAGGCCCTTTATTTTCAGATGGGCCAGGGCCCAAACCCCCAATCTCTTTCCAGTCACGTGTCAACTTAAAATTTCATGCGACTGGTCTTGATTCACTGGACCAGAATAAACTGTCTCACAAGACCGGTTTGAAACGTGAGCCCTTGCCGACCTATGCTCAGTTTCTTTTGAAATTTGAACTTCTGTCTCATATCTGATTCCATTTAATCCACCTGTCACAATCTGAACATTGGATCTGCCACCCTGCCATGCAGACTTTCCCCAAGTCTATGTTTTCCTCTTTTTCCTTTTTCTTCTTGATTTCCACAGATGACTTGGCCCCTTTTGTAGTTACTGTACTGCCTTGCAACCCACGTAACCAAGCTTGTTCTGTCCCTTCATCTTCCTCCCTTCGTCCCTCCCTCCATAGCTGGGCTTCAATGGAGGTAGCAAGCCAGACAGGGTACTACACCATCTAAAACAACCTCTAACTTCCTTGGGATATCACTGGGTTTAACTCCGCCTAGCTTCAATGCAACTGAATGAAGATCCAGATCAAAAACACCATCTAGTCTTGCATCACAGATTATAGCAATGGACTATAATACCTCCTTCCAGAGGTTGAAAGGTAACCCAAGAAGTCTGACTAAGACATTGTCCTCAATCTCAAAACTTTTAGTGTTTGAGAGAGGACACCAGACTGTGGCAGCACCAACTTCTGATTGAATATTTAAAGCTGAAATCTCTACTTCAACTTCACCCAGATCTATCAAAGCTTTACAAGATTCATAAGGTGTAATCACCATCGGTTTTGGCAGGTTTAATTCTCTGAGTATTGACTGCGCAATAACCCTCCAATCCTTTGGTGGCCTTGAAGTTTCCACAACAAAATTTCTTCTCCCAGTCCTCCTTTCCTGCTGTTGCTACCAGTTTACAATTTCTTTTTCCTTTTTCTCCAATCATCCATTTCCTCTCAATAGATTCTTCTTCTCTCTTTTGTTTACCCACTTTCTCTTCCTTTGCCACCACCTCTATTTGTTCTGATTTCAGCTGTTGAGTAAAATCACTCAGTACCTCTGCCACTGCCTTCCATCCAATACCCCTTCTACCTTCTAGGAAGCAAACTAACTGCTTCTTTCTTCCTCCAAAGAATTCTTGTAGAGCTATATAGTGTCCTTTTGCATTCTTTTTACATTCCAGCTCATATCTTTTTCTTCCATCTAAGTTGAACTCCATAAAGCTCACTTGTTTACCTCTAGAACTTGCTTCTGAAAAATCCTTCTGCGTCCATTCGATCACTTCCAAACCTTCCAACAGTATTGTAGCTTTCTTTGCCTCCCTAATCTTCAAGCTCTGTAAGCCTCTGATCCTCAACTCTTCAAGGATGAGGTCTTTTGCTTCAATCTTCATTGCTCTCCTCCATCTTGTAACTTCTACAAACCTATTCTCCATTGTTGATTCACTCCCCAAACCGTACAAACAACCTCCTTAGCAATCCTACGTGGAATTTGAAGAACCTAATTTCAAAAAAACACAAAACTCAGGTTCTTGCCATGTTCTCAGATTTTCATCCCAAGGTTTTACCATTAGATCAAGCACTATTTGTTTCTACACTTGTCCCAAGAAAAACTTTAGTTGGACCGTTGTTGGGTCAAACTGGACCAAGGTTTACCTAGACCAGCCCCACTCAAAACAAAATTTAAATTTTTTTTTCAACTTTTGAAACAGGGGTTTCGAATTTTTCAAATTTGCAAACCAAGCCCTTGACCTTTCATCTTTGAAAGAACACTTTTTCTACACCTCCCCCATTGCAAGAAGACCAGCACTCATTCACTTCAAGTTATTTCCTATCAATATCTCTCTAGCCGCCTTCTGGTCTTTCAAGTGGAATATAGGGTCTTCCCCAGCTATTACAATCCTAGGATTGCAAACCTCATCAAGGTAAAACAAATCCAGAGCAATTGGAATTGAGATCACGTTCTAAGTCTCAGTTAAAATTGTTGCAAACTGAATGTTCTCCCATCTTTTCCTGAAATCAAACCTTCTAAAACTCCGAACAGCATCTCCTATTGCCCTGAAGACTTCCGTACTCCAAGCATGTAGCGGTATTCCATAAACATTGAGACATATAATTCTCATCTTCGCCAATCTTTTCCAAGACAGGGTGACCATTGACTGAAGAAAATGTATGGAAATCTTTTTATTCCTAACCTTTCATCGTGAGGGGTTCTTCCATGTCTTGTTTCCACCTAAAACTGAATAGGAAGAACAACACTCCCAATCTTCTGACACAGGAAAAGCTTCAGCTTTGCCACTCAGCAATCGCCCATCTCTCTGCATCTCTGATATCAGGATCCAAGTGCACAATTCTACCCACCAAACAATGGTTCAAAAACTCCAATCTCTCTTCTGTCTTACCCACTTCCCTAAAAGACATGCCATTTGTTGCTGTCTTCATCTCATTTGCCTTGTTCATCCCATGCACCGTCTTCATCTCATTATCCATTCTTAAGTATCATCTGTTGTTGGTACATTACTTGCAAAGTTGCATATCACAATTTTAGAATTAATAATTCACATAAATTACATACCATGACCTGAATTGTCACCAACTTATGTTATAGAAGAAAAATAGCCTTTTGAAAAGAAATGACTGTTTAAAAAATTGCAGAAAATCAAAAAAAAAAGTAGCAGAAATCAGGTTTCAAGAAGAGTGAAGAGGAAGAAGGTGGCGACAACTAGGGTTCAGAGAGAGATTTTCGAACATAATCTCTTCTTACACCCCTAATTCCTTTTCATTAAGTTAAACTTTAGTAATTTACAGAGAGGCACCTGGTTGGGCAGAAAAATAAAAAAACATAACATAAGAAAGAATAAGGGCCCAGATTAAGGCCCATTACAGCAAAGAACATAAAAGATAAAAAAGATAAACAGCCCATGGGCTATTCAACCCATCTTCTCTACACTCCCCCTCAAGCTGAGCACAGATGTCAATCATGCCAAGCTTTCTAGTATCATGCTGAAGTTTAGCCTTTGGAATGCCCTTGGTGAGGAAATCAGTTAACTGTCCTTCAGAAGTGATGAAAGGTAGACACACTTCTCCAGAAGTCACTTTTTCTCAAATGAAATGTCTATCAACTTCAATATGTTTGGTTCTATCATATTGCTCTGGATTGTGAGCAATGTTGATGGCAACCTGATTATCACAGTATAACATCAATGGTTTATCATGCTCAATAATCAGTTCCTCCATCAAGAATCTAAGCCATAGTAGTTCAGAAACTCCATGAGCCATGGCTCTATATTCAGCTTCAGCTAAAGATCGGGCAACAACTGAGCTTCAAGTTTCATATGACCATGCTTAGCAAATAGAATTCCCTTTCCAAGGGAACCCTTCAAATAACACAGAATCTGCTCTATTGCTACCATGTGAGTGTCCTTGGGAGCATGCATGAACTGACTAATGCAACTGACAGCATATGCAATGTTTGGCGGCGTCATCCATAGATAGAGAACTTTTCCAAGTAGCCTCTGGAAGACTCCCTTATTTTTCAACAATATTCCATCTGAAGCAGAGAGTTTATGACTCATCAATACGAGTAGCAACTGGTCTAGCACCCATCTTCCCTGTTTCAAAGAGCAAGTCAAGTACAAACTTCCTCAATTCCCCCAGATCTTTGATCTCAAACTCCATATGAAGGAAAGATTTGAAATCATTAATCTCTGATACATCATTACCAATCACAACAATATCATCAACATACACAATTAGGTAAACTGCTAAGGATCCTCTCCTCTTCACAAAGAGGGTATGATCAGACTAAGTCTATACATAGCCAAAGCTAACAAGGGCAGCCCTAAACCTTTCAAACCATGCCCTAGGGGATTGTTTAAGTCCATTAAGAGATTTCTTCAGCCTGCAAACCTTCCCTTTCATATCTGTTTCATACATCCCTAGAGGAAGAGACATATAGACCTCCTCATGTAACTCTCCATTCAGAAATGCATTCTTTACATCTAGTAGATAAAGTGGCCAATCTGAGTGTGCAGCCAGAGATAGCAGAACTCTCACAAAAGTCATCTTGGCAACAGGAGCAAAGGTCTCCAGATAATCAATCCCATATGTCAGTGTATAACCTTTTGCAACCAACCTAGCCTTGTACCTTTCAATGGTGCCATCAGCATGATATTTGATGGTAAAAACCCACTTACAGCCTACTGCATCCTTTCCTTCAGGTAAATCAACCACTTCCCAAGTGTCATTCTTGTGCAGGGCATCAATTTCTGTTTTCATAGCATCCCTCCATTCTGAAATAGTAAGAGCTTCTGACACAGACCTGGGAATTGGATAAGAAGCAACAGAAGAAAGGTAGCCAAAATATGAAGGAGGGAGCAAACTATAAGAAAGGTGTTTGGAAATGCAATGTACAGTACACTTCCTTTTTCCTTTCATAATAGCAATAGGGATATCAAGGTCTAGAAAGGATTACTCCAAAGGGGTTGTATCAGTACTTGTTTTCTCTTCTATGACTAGAAGTGTAAAAGGCTCATGTGATGTAGGGGAAACAATCTACTCACTTCTAGTTCTCTGTTGTTGGTACAACTTGGAATTAAAAAGAGGATAAGGAGGTAAAGGAGGAGGGATAGGGACACTGGAATGAGAATGAAATGACTTATCCTCCCTTGACTCAATTGAAGGAGGAAGAGTCTCAACAAAAGACTCAACTGGAACAAGAAGAAGGAGAGCAAACAAATGTGACAAATTCTACCCCTTAGGACAATGCCTCTCCTAAGAAGAATAATAAAAGGAAGAGAGCTCATCAAAGGTGACATCCTATGAGACATACCAAGTGTCAGTCTTCGGATCAAAACAACAATAACCCTTTTGTGTGGGGGAATAACCAAGGAATATACACTTGTGGGCTTTTGGTTCAAATTTATGTCTCTGGACACTTGGAATATGTACATAACAAGTGCAACCAAAGACACGGAGTGGAATAGCATCACCCCAAAATTTTGTAGGGACATGTGAGGCAAATAGGATACATCTTGCAACTTCAACAATATGCCGATCTTTTCTTTTAGCGATTCCATTCTGTTCTGGGGTCCTAACACAGGACCTTTAGTGAATAACCCCCAAATCAATGAGATAACAGGTTAGGTTTTTCTCAAAATATTCTTTTTGCATTATCGGATCTGAATATTATAATTCTGGTACCAAGCTGGGTTAGGACAAATTCATGGAATTGCCTCACAAGTCTTGGAACTTCATCACGAGACTTCATCAAAAATACCCAAGTGAACCGTGAAAAATCATCAATGAACAAGATAAAGTATTTGTAGCCATGCATAGAAGGTAAGTGGAAAGGCCCCCACATGATAACTGTTTCTACAATGTTTTGACAACTCACATGACTCACAATGAAGACTGGACAGACTAATTCCCTTAAACAGTTCTGGGAATAAATGACTTAATACAGAAAAAGAAAGATGACCCAAACGAAAATGACATAACATGACTCGACTGATGGACTCCGTAGATGTAGACCCAAAAGCAGCTTTTCCAAGTTGTCCATGGCTCTGTCCAGGAGTGTCCAACAGATATATTCCATTCGCCTCATGGCCATTCCCAATCACTTTCTGAGGACTCCATATCCTGAAAAACATAGTAGGAAAGAAAGAAGGTTTCACAACAGCTCAAAGACTTAGTTAGGCTATTTACAGATAACAAGTTCGTATTTAGCTTGGGTACATGAAGAGCAGAAGGAAGTACCAAGGCATCTATAGCCTTCATGGTTCCCTTGCCGGAGATAGGGGCAAGAGAGCCATTGGCTAAGGTGATTTTGTCACGGCCAAGAAGTAAATCATAAGAAACAAAGAAAGTGGAATGGCTAGTCATATGATCAGAAGCACCAGAATCAATAATCCAAGGGATCCTACGATTACTTGAATTAGTTGCATGATTGGCAAAAACTTGTATACCTGAATGAGCAAATGCAAGAGGTTGAATTTCCTGGAAGGTTGGGAGAAGAGGCCAAACCCCCTAGGTGACTGATCATCCTTCCAAACTTCTCATACTCTGCCTTCATAGTTGTTAACTGCTCACTAGCAGTCATCTCTTCAGTTAGGCATCTGTCACTATCTAGACCAACAACAATATTGGCACTCCCTGCCTTCATATTATCAAACTTCTTTTGAAACTGAAGAAGAAGAAGCTCAGGATGCAATTTCCAACACTTGTATTTAGTGTGTTTTGGCTTCTTGCAGTACTCAAATAATTTCTTTCTTCCCTGAGCTACTTGGAGTCCCTGTAACTCCCTTGGGTTTCACTCCCATATTAGCAAAGTGATTATTTAGACCAGCCCCTTGAACCTGGACATGTCTCATGCTTTCTTCACTACTTACCAAAGCTGGCATAGGCTTGAAACAGTGAAACACTATCCTTGGATAAGATATTTTGCTTTGTGATGTCGTACTCCAGATTCAGCCCTGTCAAAAACTCAAACACCCTGTTTCTCTCAACAAGTTTCCTGTAGGTCTCAGCATCATTAGTGGTGTCCCAGGCTACAGCTTCTATCAAATCAATTTCTTGCCATAGAGACTTCAGTATTGAGAAATAAACAGCTAAAGGTTCCTTCCCCTATCTCAAACTCTTCACATCACTCCTCAACTTGTAAGCCCTGACCACATTTAATTTTTGGGAATAGGTTTTAGCAATACTATCCCAAATTTCCTTTGTTGAATTCATCCACAAATAGTGTTGACTAATCTGCGGTTGCATTGAATTCACAAGCCATCCAATTACAGTATAATTTTCTTTCATCCATTTTTCATATGATGGATCATCTTCCAAGGGAGCCCTTTTGCTCCCGGAGATAAAACCCCATTTCCCTCTACTGCAAATATGAATTTTTACTAAGTGTGATCAAGCCAGATAATTAGTTCCATCTAGCTTAACTGTGGTCACAGCCAGTAGAGAGTCTACAGAGGCTCCCGGAACCTGTCTGGATTCAACAATATGCTTGTTTTCAACTTTTGAAGGGTTCATTTTCTTAAAATACTTCGAAAATAATTTCTAACTTCGAATAACAACAAATGAAGACAAATGAAGAACTATGTTATGAGTCAACCTCTATGCAGTCGTACCTACTATCTGTGTCACACCCGAAATCCGGGAGAAATAGAAATCTCATCCGCTCCTTGTAGACTTCACAAAACACCAACCCACTTGAATCGATCTTCAAGATGAAGGATGAGAAGACTTTCAGTCACTGAGCGCCCAAACCAAACTACCTAGAAGGGAAAAAAGAGAAAAGTCAAGCCTACTCTGTACCTAGAAGAAAAACAGCCTTTTGAAAAGAAATGACTATTTAAAAAGCTGCAGAAAATCAAAAAGAAAGTAGCAGAAATCAGGTTTCAAAAAGAGAGAAGAGGAAGAAGAAGGTGGCGGCAACTAGGGTTCAGAGAGAGATTTTCGAACATAATCTCCACTTACACCCCTAATTCCTTTTCATTAAGTTAAACTTTAGTAATTTACAGAGAGGCCCCTGGTTGGGCAGAAAAATAAAAAACATAACATAAGAAAGAACAAGGGCCCAGATTAGAGCCCATTACAGCAAAGAACATAAAAGATAAAAAAAGATAAAGAGCCTATGGGGCATCCGGCCCATCTTCTCTACAGCTATTAACCCATCACGTGGTACTTTTAAGTAATCACGTGATAGGTATTAAGAAAGATGGGCCTAGGCTGGTGAAACAGGGGTTGGGTAACTTAAAACTTACTTTGGGCCCAGCTGTTGGGCCTCAAAGGGCAGCAGCACATGACAACTTAAAAGAACACGTGAATTAGAAGGAAAGCCCTTTGATGGATGATAATATTGGTCCATCTTCTTCCTCTTCGATCAAGTCAGTGACAAAAGGAAACTGACAATACCAAAGACTGTTTGGCAATGATCTGGGTATAGAGCAACGGGAAAACTCTAGTTTCCCCTGAAAAGGGAAACCCAAAATTTAATAGATGCGGTGGCAAAGGTAAGGAGAAGGTGCAGGAACTAGATTTAGAATTTGAAGAGAGTTCTAGTGAGGACGAGTCAAACTTGAGTGAACACTCAAGCTTGCGCAAGATAGATCAAACATTGCAGATTGATATGAACGAAGCAGAGAGTTTCAACACTGAAGAACTGCTCTTGGGAGAAGAAAAGGAAAAGTCGACCAATACAAAAGAAACAAAGGAATTTGGACGGACAGTACATGCAGTTGAAGTTGAGCATATGACACCTTCCCCTGATTTAGAGAGACTACCTCCTGTGTTCCAGCAAGAACAGGATGCACAGGAAGTGAGACATGAGGAAACATTGAAGATGAGTATGGGGGCAATAGAGAGGGGTGCATTTGAAAAGGTTTTAGGCGCAACCAGAATTGTTAATAATCCCACAACCACTCATCACAGGCAAAATTCAGGGGCTGATTCTGATTTTCTGGGCTCCAAGTAGGACTTCCCAACCACACTTGTCTTCAACCCTCATCCAATGTCTCCAAGTGTGTCCTTTCAGTTTTGGCTACTGATATGTGTGCTCTACCTGAAACAGGTAGAACAACTAACCAACCTGATTGGTTAAGGAGAGGGGGTGGAGATGGGACTGAGATTAGAAGAGGGAAAGGTAGAAGATAGAAGGGGGAGGGAAGAGGAAGTGGAAAGGATTTGGGGCCTAATAAGTGAGATTCTTGAGGATTGGGAAAAAGGAAGAGACAAGTCAGGAGGGTGTGCAAGAAAAGGGTGACCCAATCTTAAGGGAGAATACAAAAGATAAAGGAATTCAGAAGCCAAAGAAGCTTTCTAGAAAGAGTGAAGAAAAAACAAAAAGCAGAAGAAGAAAAAGAAAAAGACAAAAGTGGAAAGGTTGATCCTTGATGTAGAGGGTGATATCGAATTCGGTGGGAGAGGAGATAGACAAAAGCAACAAAGGTAGGGAGGAAAAGTAAAAAGAGGGTTCAGTTTAAGAAGTGAAAACATGAAACTAATTAGTTGGAATGTAAGAGGTTTGAGGAGTGCAATGCAAACGAGTGTGATAAAAGACCTAATAAAAAGAGAGGATCCTGATGTGGTAATGCTGCAAGACACCAAATTAACAGAATTGGATCAAAGGGTGATCAGTAGTTTGTGGAGAGCAAGAGGAATAAGATGGGTTGAGGCTCCATCTTGGGGGGCTTTCAGGGGGTATAGTGATTTTGTGGAAGGATGAAGTGCTTGAAGCAATGGAAGAATTGATAGGTAGGTAGACTGTATCAGTAAAATTCAAGAGCGTGGAGGATAAATTCAATTGGGTGTTAACTAATGTCTATGGACCAAATACTTAGAGAGAAGTGATATGTGGGAGGAATTGTATGCAATTTGGGGTTTGTGGGAAGGTGCTTGATGTTTGGGAGGGAACTTCAATGTGATAAGATTTTCCAATGAAACTTCTAAGCCCAATCAGTCTATCACCACTAATATGAAAAAATTTAATGAATTCATAGACTTGTGTGAATTGAAGGAGATCTCCATGTTGCAATCCAATTTCACTTGGTCCAATTTTCAGGAAAACCCACTACGCTCAAAACTGGATAGATTTCTATTCAATAGATGATGGGAAAATCATTGGGAAGGTTTGGTTTCCAGAGCATTGCCTAGAGTCACTTCAGATCACCACCTCATTAGATTAGGAACAGAAATCTTCTTACATGGCCCTGCTCCTTTCAAATTTGAAAACATGTGGTTGACGCATCCAGATTTTATTCGCAAAGTGGAGGATTGGTGGAAAGAGGGACTAAGAAGAATAACGTGGGAAGGAATCAAATTCCATAAGAAATTGCAAAGATTAAGATCTAAAATAAAGGAGTGGAATAGGAATCATTTTGGAAGGTTAGAAGAAAGGAAACTGACTCTAATTTCCCAGATTGAAGAGTTGGACAATGTGGAAATTGAGAGAAATCTTAGTGTGTGTAATCTGAAGTGCTATACTCGAAGTAGCAAGAAAGAAAAGAGAATGACAGAAAAGAATAGAATGTCGAGCTGTACTAGCCAGTCGACCAGTTCTTTATTTATAGATGAATATAGTACAAGGTACAAGAAATTACTGGGATGCCCCTAATTAGCGATGGGACACCCAGATGACTTAAATCATTAAACAGGATTAGGCCCATTAACACAAGCCCAGTTACAAGATAAGTTAAACATAAGAATGGGCTAATAAGAACTCTTATCAGCCGAACGTAACTCTAACATTCTAACACTCCCCCTCAAGCTAAGCATAGATATCAATCATGTTTAGCTTGCCAAGTATGTCCCTGAACTTTGTTGATGCCAGCCCTTTAGTTAATACATCTGCAATCTGCATCTCTGATGGAGTATAAGGCACACAGAGTTCTCCTGAAATAATTCTCTCTCTGACAAAGTGTCGATCAATTTCAATATGTTTTGTCCTGTCATGCTGCACAGGATTGTTGGCAATGTTGATAGCAGCTTTATTATCACAGTACAGCTTGAGAGGACTATCTGTCTTGATACCAAGCTCATTAAGGAGAGTCCTGAGCCATAAGAGTTTAGCAACCCCGTGTGCCATAGCTCGGTATTCTACTTCTGCACTTGATCTAGCCACAACATTCTGCTTCTTACTGTGCCATGTGACTAGGTTTCCTCCCAAGAATGTACAGTAACCTGAGGTTGATTTTCTGTCTCCAACAGACCCAGCCCAATCAGCATCAGTGTAGGCTTCAATTTCAAGTCTGCTGTTTTTTCTGAATAAAATTCCTTTCCCTGGGCAAGTCTTCAAGTATCTGAGGATTCTTTCCACTGCTCTCATATGAGGGGTCTTTGGTGAGTGCATGAATTGACTGACAACATGTACTGCATAGGCAATGTCTGGCCGAGTAAGGGATAAATATATCAGTTTTCCTACCAACTTTTGGTACCTTTCCTTATTACAGTATTCCTCACCCATTGATTCTTGTAATCCATGGCTTGGTTCTATTGGAGTGTCTACTGGCCTGCACCCCATCATGCCTGTTTCCTCTAGGAGATCTAGCACATACTTTCTTTGACATATGTAGATTCCTTCTCTTGATCTAGCAACTTCAATTCCAAGAAAGTATCTCAGATTTCTCAGGTCTTTGATCTCAAATTCTGAAGCTAAGAACTCCTTCAGCCTCTTCATCTCTCTCACATCATTTCCAGCAATCACCATATCATCCACATACACAATGAATGCTGTAAGTTTGTCATCCTGTCTCCTTGTAAACAATGTATGATCTGCACTGCTCTGAGTGTACCCTACTTTCTTCATGGCCAAACAAAGTCTCTCAAACCATGCCCGGGGAGATTGCTTCAAACCATATAATGCTTTCCTTAGTTTACATACCTTCTTTCCAACATCATATCCAGGTGGGGGTTCCATGAACACCTCTTCATGAAGATCACCATTTAGGAAGGCATTCTTCACATCCAGCTGATGAAGTTCCCAAGAGAATTTTGCTGCTAGTGACAGTAAAACCCTGATTGTGTTGAGCTTTGCTACTGGGGCAAAGGTTTCCTTGTAGTCAATTCCTTCCTTTTGTGTAAACCCCTTTGCCACGAGTCTGGCCTTGTACCTCTCAACTGACCCATCTTCCCTGTGCTTTACAGTGAATACCCACTTGCACCCAACAGTGCCTTTCCCTTCTGGCAGGTCCACCAATTCCCATGTCCTTGCTTTCATTAGGGCTTTCATCTCCTCATTCATGGCTTCTTTCCACCTTGGATCAGATGCCGCCTCTGAATACCTGGAAGGGACACATACAGAGGAAAGAGCAGACACAAAGGAATGATAGGCAGGGGATAAGTGTGAGTAAAAAACATAATCGGCTATGGGATGCCGAGTGGTACAAGAACGAACAGGCTTACGGAGAGCAATAGGAAGATCCAAATCTGAATTGAGTGAATCAGAATTACCTTGGATTGCAGAGACAGATTGATCTGAGTTCAACTGGTTGCAATCATGAGGTTGAGGGGCATTCTTCCTTCTACTGTATGTAAGTATCTCTTTCTCTTGTTTACTGGAACCTTCAGAAGTATCAGCCGAATCTGGAGAAGCAACTGGCACAGTGGAAGTCTCACTAGGTTGACCCGGAATGTTATAGCTAGTAGTAGTGGAAGGTGTTGAAATGGGAACAAAAAAGAAGGGAGAATGAGAATCCTCTTCCAACCCACTACTCTCCCCCTGAAGAGGATTCTGAGAAGACCCGAAATAGGATTGAGACTCAAAAAAGGCTACATCCCTGGTGACATATTTTTTCTTGGAGACAGGATCATAACACTTATACCCCTTCTGCGTAGGAGAGTACCCCAAAAATATTCCCTTTGTAGCCTTAGGATCCAGCTTGGTCTTCTTTGGATCTTTCACATGTATGAAGCATGTACAACCAAAAACCCGTGGGGGAAGAGGAAATTCTAGAAGAGTGGGACACAAAACAGAGAAAGGGGTCTTCATACCCAGTACCTTAGATGGCATCCGATTTATCAGGTATGATGCAGTGAGAACAGCTTGAGACCAATATTGCTTGGGCACATTGTGCTAGAAAAGAAGGGCTCGAGCTGTCTCCAATAGATGTCTGTTCTTGCGCTCAGCGACCCCATTTTGCTGAGGGGTGTAAGCACACGATGATTGATGTAACATGCCTGCATCTTCCATGAATGAGTTCAGGGATCTTTCAAAGTATTCAGCTGCATTGTCTGAACGGAATTGCTTGATCTTTTTATCAAATTGTGTTTCAACCATCTTGCAAAACATCATAGTTATCCGGGGAACTTCTTCACGTCCTTTCAACAGATAAATCCAAGTGCACCGAGAATAATGGTCAATAAAACTGATGAAGTAACAGAAGCCATCAATGGAAACAATGGGTGAAGGACCCCAAACATCAGAATGAACCAAGTCAAAAGGGGCTTGAATTTCATTACTAGAAATTGGATACATTGATCTACATTGTTTTGACATTTGACACACATCACAAATTAAACTCTAACTCGAAATGCCCTTACATAATTCGGGAAACAACATTGCTAAGGAAGAAAAGGACAAATGACCTAGCCTAGCATGCCACAAGTGCAGCCTAGCTATTGACTCCACACTCTCCGGACTAGTAGTAGAAGCTTGCATGGCTGAGCTGACATCTTCATCAAAGTAGTAGAGGCCCCCATACTCATGACCACTCCCAATCGTTTTCCTCGTCAATCTGTCCTGGAAGACACAATGAGAAGGAAAGAAAGTTATACTGCAGTTCAAGTTTTTTGTAAGCTTTCAAACAGACAACAGATTTGAGGTAAGACTAGGAACATGTAGGACTGATTTAAGAGAGAGATCCTTGCTTAGGTCAACCACCCCCTTTCCAGAGATGGTGGAGAGGGACCCATCAGCTACTCTCATCTTATCCTGGCCAGACAACAAATGATATGTGGAGAATAAGGAGGACATATGTGTCATATGGTCAGTGGCTCCGGAATCAATCACCTAAGAGGTAGAATTAATGGAACTAGATGCACTAAATGCAGAGGTTGTACCTGATTTGGCAAGAGAGGTGGAAGCTAAAGAATTGTTCTTCAGACGGGCTAATGCCCGACTGAGAACCTCTACCTCACTAGCTGTGAAGCCCAAAGTACTTGGTCCAGAGGAGTCGGCAGCCTGCCTTGCGGTGGAAGATGACACTGTCTGAATACTCTGTGAGTTGTCACTACTGTTGTTGGTGGCAAGATTCCCACTTGCTGTGTGGCCCTTCTGTTGCCTTTTGTCCTTTCTCAGAGCAGCTGGCTTCAGATGAGGGTACAGGACCCAACATTTCTCCTTTGTGTGTTTCTCACCACCACAATGTGTACACTTGAGGGACTTCTTGTCTGAAAATCTATTCCCCTTAGTGGAGACTAAGGCTGAATGTTCTCCAGGTTGTTCTGTTGACTGTGTCTGGGAGTCAACTTGCATCTCCTTTCTCCTTCTTCATTCCTCACCAGGTAGTAGACATGGTGAAGCTCAGGTAATTCATCTCTCCCTAGAATCTGTGACCTTATACCTTCATATACAGGGTCAAGACCCGCCAGAAACTTGAAGGCTCTGCCCTCCTCAATCTGCTTATCATGCCTCTCCTTATCATTAGCATTTTCCCAATCCAAAATCAAATGGTGGTCAAGCTCTTCCCAGAGGCCTTCCAGTGTTGCAAAGTAGGTTGCCACGGACATGTCTCCTTGCCTTAGGGCTGCAATGTCTTGGTTCAGCCTGTAAATTCTAGCATTGTTCTTTTTCTGGCCATATGTCTTAGATACTTTCTCCCAAATTTTAGCAGTTGTGGGGAAGTGATGAACAGTTCTGGCCACCCTAGGAGTCATAGAGGCCAGCAACCAAGACATGACTGTGGCATTTTCCTTACGCCACACGGTGTATTCAGGATTGCCAATTTCTGGTTGTTTCTTGTCTCCATCCAAATAGCCTGTGAGGTCACGAGAGGTAATGAACAGCATTGCTGAGACAGACCACTCTCTGAAGTTATACTCATCTAGCAGCACACTTGTAATCTGCAAGCTGTGCAGATTAGGGTTTTCTAGGTTTGAGGACCTTGTAACAGGTCTGTTATCTCTAGAGGAAACTTCACCAGATAGTGAGGACATCTTGACTTCAGTCCAGGAGTTGTTCACAGTGCTGTAGTTGATTCTGTTTAGGACTGGCCGAAGTGGTTACAGTGTTCACCGTGCTGGTAGAAGTGTTCACAGTTCGGGTACTGAACCAGTTCAGTACTGATAACCGAAGTAGCAAGTACAGGGCTGCTAACTGAACCAGTTCACAGTGCTGTTTAGGACTGGCCGAAGTAGCAAGTACAGGGCTGTAACTGAACCAGTTCACAGTGCTAGTAACTGAAGTTACTTCAGTTAGGGCTTGTTGTGCAACTTGAAGTAACTGTGTAGTGCAGTAACTGAAGTTCACAAAGTAGGACTGATAACCAACCTGAAGAGAATCTGTAACTGAAGTTACCACAGTTCTGCCCAAGTCTTGCTGGGGCACGAAGCTGCAACTGTAGAGAAGGCTAAGTCTTTACCACTTGTTCTGCGCAAGTCTTGCTGGAGCACGAAGCTACAACTGTAGAGGAAGCTCTCCCTCTTTCGGCTAGTGCTAGGACTGCTGAAATCAGTCCTCAACTAGGTCTGTCCTATACAGACCTCTCTTAGTAGCCCAATAGCTACTCTTTGCTTGAGATAATCTAGTAGGACATCTACTTCTGGGTCTTACTTCTCTTGAGTCCTACAACCAAGAGAAACCCTAGGTTCGAACTTGCTTTACTCTCTTACACTCCTAGGTCTTCACTGCAACAACCCAGAAAAGGAAGAGAGAAGATGAAAAGACAGCAAGAGAAGAGAGTGCGCCTGCTGAAACCAGGAAGGAGCTAATGCTCTGATACCATGTAATCTGAAGTGCTATACTCGAAGTAGCAAGAAAGAAAAGAGAATGACAGAAAAGAATAGAATGTCGAGCTGTACTAGCCAGTCGACCAGTTCTTTATTTATAGATGAATATAGTACAAGGTACAAGAAATTACTGGGATGCCCCTGATTAGTGATGGGACACCCAGATGACTTAAATCATTAAACAGGATTAGGCCCATTAACACAAGCCCAGTTACAAGATAAGTTAAACATAAGAATGGGCTAATAAGAACTCTTATCAGCCGAACATAACTCTAACATTCTAACAGTGTGAAAGAGGGATTTAAAATGGAAATCAAAAAAAAGAATTGGAAGAAGTCCTCAAGAGAGGAAATATCTTGGAGACAAAAGTCAAGACAGAAATGGATAAAGGAGATGGGAATACACAATTCTTTCATGTGATCGCCAATGGAAGAAGGCGCAAAAAATTTGTGGCTAGGCTGGAAATCAATGGAGAGCTAATCTCAAATCCATATGAAATTGCCAGAATCATTGTGGACCACTTTAAATCCCTTTATAAGAGACCTCTGGAGGACAGATTAAGCTTAGAAGGTTTGGAGTGGCCTTTACTAGATGAGGAGGCAGCAAATTGGCTGAAAAGAGATTTTAAGGAAGAAGAAATAAGAAATGCAATGTTCTCCATGAATAGGTCTAAAGCACCAGGCCCAAATGGATTCACAATGGCTTTCTATCAAGATTGTTGGGAAGTGTTGAAAGATGATTTAATGAAAGTCTTTAAGGAATTCTCAAATACACATATTGTTAGCCCTGGAGTTAATGCAACTTTCTTGGCCTTGATTCCAAAGAAAGGTGATGCTAACCATCCAAAGGATTTCCAACCCATTAGTCTAGTGAATAGTGTTTACAAGATAATTGCTAAAGTCCTATCATTGAGGATCAAAGTAATTCTCCCCTCCCTCATCAATTAGTATCAAGGAGCTTTTGTTCAAGGGAGACAAATAGTTGATCAAATTCTAATAGCCAATGAATGTGTAGAGGAGATGAATAGATCTAGGAATGAAGGTTTTGTGTGCAAATTGGACTTAGAAAAGGCTTATGATATAGTTGATTGGGGTTTGGGGAGAGATGGTGCAATTGGATGTTGGGTGTGTACGATCTTGTCATTTTTCTATCCTTGTTAATGGAGTGTGAAAGACTTCTTCACAGCTTGCAGAGGGTTAAGGCAAGGTGATCCCCTATCACCCTTCCTTTTTACTTTAGTGGCAGATGTCTTCAGTAGACTTCTCTCTAAGGCAGACAGAGAAGATGATTTTGGGGGTTAGAGAGTGGGTAGAGACAATGTCCCACTTACTCATCTCCAATTTGTAGATGATATCATTATTTTTTGTGAAGGAGGAGACATTAGGAAAGTCAAGAGATTGAAAAATCTAATCAAGAAGTTTGAAAAAGTGTCAAATATGAAAGTCAATTTGGACAAGAGTTGCATAGCAGGGATTAATTTGGAGGGGATGGTCCTACACAAGATAGCTGATTGCTTAGAATGTCACATCACCCTGTGGCCTCTGACCTACCTAGGGCTTCCCCTAGGTGCAAACCCAATGGAAAGTAGGTTTTGGAACCCAGTTATAGAAAGATGTAAAAACAT
This sequence comes from Nelumbo nucifera, assembly GCF_055504915.1. Classification (NCBI taxonomy): domain Eukaryota; kingdom Viridiplantae; phylum Streptophyta; class Magnoliopsida; order Proteales; family Nelumbonaceae; genus Nelumbo; species Nelumbo nucifera. Next base: position 8,674,751 of record NC_142649.1, on the reverse strand, counting down.
ATTGGTTGCATGGAAGAAAAGTTACATCTCTTTGGGAGGTAGAATCACGCTGATAAAATCAACTCTGGCTAACCTACCCATCTACTTTCTCTCTGCCTTTAGGATTCCACCAAGAGAAGAAAAGAAATTAGAAAAAATTATGAGGGATTTCCTTTGGGAGCCGGGAGAGACTAGAAAGGACCACTTAATAAAATGGGAGGTTGTGTAAAAGAAAGGAAGAAGGTGGTTTAGGTCTAGGGAATGTAAGGAAGAAGAATACAGCTCTGTTAGGGAAATGATTATGGAGATGGCCTCTTGAGAGAGAAAACTTGTGGGTTGAAGTAGTGGCAAGTATACATGGTAGATTGGAGAATGGTTGGGACGTTGGTGTATCGCATAGGGTTACCTTGGCAGTACCTTGGAAAGCAATTCATAGCCTCCTCCCTTAGTTTCTCAGGTACATCAGGTATGATGTTGGGTCAGGGAATTTAATTCGTTTCTAGGAAGACACTTGGTTTGGTGACTGGCCTTTAAAGGAGGTTTTCCTTCTTTGTATTCTATTTTGTTGTATAAAAATAAGGTCATTTCAAATTTTTTGCTTCTTCCTTCTTTGCCTTGGAGTCTTAATTGGGATCTCGGATTTCGTAGGGGTTTGAGGGATGACGAAGCAACTTATCTGTTACAGCTTCTCCTTCTCCTTGATAGTGTTTGCTTAGAGCTTTCTTGTCCAGATAGAAGAATTTGGTTCCCAAGCTCTAAAGGTTCCTTTTCTTGTGCCTCCTTTTTTAAAGCTCTTTGTCAGTCCTCTTCCTCTCTGTCCTTTCCTTGGAAAGAAGTGTGGTTTCCGGTGATTCCCCCTAAAATTTAGGCCTTCTCTTGGGAAGTGGCTCTTGGGATTATTTGCAAAAGAAGAGGCCTTTTTCTGTGTATTTCCCCGAATTGGTGCACTCTGCAAATCTGATGGTGAATCTTGTTACCATTTACTAACTTCCTGTCCATTTGCTACAGATATATGGGATTGGTTTATCTCTTTGTTTGGGTGCAGTTGGAATATGCCAACGGAGATAAAAATGTTGTTTGACCCATCTACCTTTGTGTTACCAAAGGGGAAGGGTAATGTGAAGGTACACTAGAGCAACAGTGGTGTGGACCTTGTGGGAAGAGAAAAATGCCAGAATTTTCCAAGAGAAAGAAAGGAGCAAACAACAAATTGTGGAGTGTGTAATGATTAGGGTCATACACTGGCTACAAACAGTGGAACTATTCAAAAATTTTACATTTGATGATATTTGGAGGAATTGGCCTTTAGTGGCTTCTAGCTCAATGTAGAAGGTTATGGCAACGTTGGCTTGGGCTCCTCCTATTGAAGGATTTCTGAAATTAAACTTCGATGGGAGTAGTCAAGGAAACCCATGCCCAACTGGAATAGGAGGGGTCATCAGAGACAAGGAAGGAAATTTAAGAGCACTCTTCTCAGGACCAGTAGGGAATGGAGACTCCTTAAAGGCAGAATTGTAGCAGCCCTACAAGATGTACAGATTGCAAGAGAGTTAGAATTGGAAAATTTGGTGATAGAAGGGGACCCCAAGGTGGTGGTGGGTTGGCGAAAAAACCCAGATTCAGTGATCTGGGCTGGGTTTACATAAATGAATTGAAGAAATTCAAATGGTTAACTCAGCAGATGGAGGTAACTATACAGTGGGTGGGGAGGGAGGCAAATGCTTTTGCAGATTCTCTAGCTAAACAAGGGTTAACTAGTGAATAGTTGTACTAGGCACAATTGTAACTTTATGATGTTTTTGTATCAATGAGTGAGGCTGCACCTCGTACCTCATAATGGGATGCTTGTAACGAACTATTTATCATTCACTTCTAATGAAATCAATTGAATTTTATCTATCAAAAAAATGCAAAAAATAGAAATAAAAAATAGCATACAAAACATATTCAAGCATGTGAAACTTTTAATCTCTTTATTTCCTTCTCAATTGCATTATTTCAAAAAGTTAATGTGATGTTACATTTCATTCCTAACTCTACAAGTTGCCTTTGTACCAAGCCCCTTGAGGCAAGCTGAAACAAGTCCATGTTAGGGTCTTAAAATTCTTAGTCCCTAAAATATTGAATTTATACTTTTAATTATCTTTTAAAAACATCTTTTATTAGGATGAATAAATGAACAACATTAGCAAATAAGGGGTTCTTGAAGCTTCAATGAGCAAGCGAACAGGAGTGGGGCTCAGAGGGCGGAGCCCCCCAGCCCAGCGACCATGCTTAAAAATACCAAAAAGGGGAAACATAAAAAAGGTGCATGACTAGGCTGAAGCGCAAGACGCATGCCTTTTGAAAGTGGTACAACTAGGACCTAGGCGAGGTGCATAGCTTAAAATGTGCCTCATCTATGCACCTAGGTGCGCCTTTTAAATCACTGCCTCACCATCAGTGTGTTATCCTCTTCATTTTTGTTATTAAAAAATCTCACATCCCTACTACACCATGCACTCCAAAGCAAAGCAAGTGTATGCACACAAAAGCTTCCTTCTTTTTATGTTGAGGAACAACAGCTCATAGATAACAGTTCTATAATACATGATTGTGGTAGGAAAGGGGTTGTGTACGCCATTTAGCAATGGCTGCTCATCTGAAGCTTACCCACGAACAAATAGAGAATTGACAGACATTTAAGTTATCATGTAGATAAGTCATAGGTTGTGCAGAACACATTGTTGGATTCAATTAACAACCAAGCAAAGAGAAAAGTTACAAAGTAACCCAGGTATCTCGATCATGGCAACAAAATTGGAGGTCCAAAAGGATTCTATGGGTTCCCCTCTCAAATCCAGACAAATAGTCCAGCATCCCCTGCCACACAACCAAAAAGCTCTTTCTGAGGCATTACGTGTCTAACAGAACTTGAAGGGACACTGCTTGGTGCAATAGTAAAATCATAGGCTGACAAGCATGAGGACATGTGTCTGAATGTATGAGAGGACACTTTGTGCAAAGTCCAAGAGGTTAAGTCTATATCCAACCCACCTCTCACAAGACTCCAGATAGCTGGAATCAACATTGGGTAGTGGTCCTTCTACGACTAACAGAACTTGAGTGAAAGGCAAATAATAGTATGGTACATAGCATGCAAGGACTGCATAAGTGAAAAGAAAGTGAAAAGATGACAAATCCAGCAGTTCTCCAATAACACATGGACACATCAAAATGGATATTGTGTCCCATGTTGAACACTTCAACTTTTAGTGCAGATCCCTTGTCAGATACCTTCCCATGGCATTCCTTTAAAATTTCCTCTTAACATAGTTAAATACTCATCTTTTTCTCAACCCATGCATTTATTCATTAAATAATGTTTACACATGAATATATCCACAACACCTTACTGACACAGACACTAATCATACCTCTGTTTTTTGGGGTAGAAAATACTAATCATACCTCTAGTTAAAGGATGTGAACTATATTTACCAGGAAATTGGTGCATAAAAAATAATTTGTAATTACCTCAGCACGGTTACTCGGATCAGCATTAAGTTTTACAAGCATCAATTCACGTTCTACCTGTGGCTCCTTAGATATATCTTCTACCTACATCAAACCAAGTACAATTATGGTAGCCAAAAAAAAAAAAATATGAATAATTACTTAAAAGACATATTTAGTAAGCAAACTGAATGAAAATGTAACCTTCAGAAAATTTGCAAGTGCATGCATGCATATGAATGCATTCTTTATTATCTCCAACCACTTGAGTGAATAGGGCAATCCATTCAGTGGACAATTTTATCAATTGAATTCAATGAAAAATCTTGAGGTGGAGTACCATTTGATAAGGGATCATCACCATATAAAAAAACGGAGTACAGACAGGCCCAATGCAGATTTCTGATTCCTACTGCACAGCTATAAACATTCAAAACGTCAAAAAACCACACCCTATGCACCCATACCCACCCGTGAATTGGCATCAATTCCGAGCTGGCACCTACCCCAAATGTACATTTTGCCTACGAATTCTGACCCTAGGCTGAACCATCATTCTCCCAAAAAAAAACTAGTGGCTCCAACTATAGTACATAAATATATTATGTAAAACATATCAAAGGGAAAATGTAAAAATGAAATCAAACATAAGATCTAATACATATCAAGCACTCAACAATTCAAGTATGTGAAACTTTTTTTTTATCAGAAACGATAAGTTTCATTAGAGATAAATTAAACTGAAATACAGAAGTCAACCCTTATTAGAAAAGGTTGATCCAACAAACATCAAACATTACAGCACTGCCCAATAAAGACTCTCTCTTACAGTCCCTTGTTTTGCTAGGGCATCAGCAAAACCATTTGCTGATCTCCTTACCCACTTGAACCAAACACCCATCTTCCTTGTTATCAGCTGTCTATATTGCCAATTTCCCAGCTGCCCTGATTGCATCCACCCAAATACCAACTTGGAGTCTCCCTCTATCTCAATCTGCTGTAGCCCCAACTGTTTGGCCAGTTTTACACCTTGATGTAGTGCCAAGATTTCCGCTCTTAAGGAATCTCCCACTCCTATTGGACCTGAAAACAAAGCCATTATCTCTGAAAACACCTCCTATACCAGATGGGCCTGGATTACCTATAGAGCTTCCATCAAAGTTCAGTTTCACCCATGGTTGCGCCATTGGAGACCAAACTTCCTGTATCATAGCTTTGGAAGTAGTAGTAGATGCCACAATACCCCAATTTCTATAAATGTCTTCAACTGAGAAATCCTTAAAAAGATCACAGGATTTCAACCAATGGATAACCTTAGTAGTAATTCCTTCCACAACCTTCTGAAGATCGTAAAGCTAGGGGACAGGTGCGGCAACAGTGATGAGATGGTCCCCTAGCTCCAACTCTAAAGACTTCTCAGTGGAGGATGGTATAACCATTCGGATTGTTGGGCTCCCTTTCCACTTGTGGAAGAGGGAGATCTTCCGGTCGATTGCTTCCTTGTGTAAGGCAAAACTTGAAAGTGTTTTTGCCTTAGAGATCTTCGATCAGTGGCTCTGAGATTAAACGGAGTGAAACCTGAAGAAATTCCAAGAAAGGTGCAGGTGCTAAATGATGATGTTTTCTACTCAGCATGGATCTTGACCTCCATTGAAGCAGCTCTGTGGAGGGAGTCTAGGAGAGAGGAAGACAAAGAGCTTGAAGAAGAATACCTACGTGGGTCACAGAGATTGGCTAAATTCAAACTAGCAGAAATTTACTCAGAAATGAAAACTTTGGGGCTGCAGAACATAGAGTACACAGAAGGTATGAAAGTGCAAAAGTTGAGGCGTGCAAGCAAAGTTAAACTAGTCGACTATTGCATGACCTATGCAGAGGTTCTGACGAGGGGAGTTAATGCACAAGATGATTGTAGAGGCTCTCGAGTAAGTGTGCATGACACGTGTACTACAACTAAACAGAAGATGTTTCAGCGAATGGGTTTTCAAATGGGCCAAGGCCCAACTTAGAGCTAAAACCTGTTGCATCTAATTTGGGGCCTGAGATGTGGTTGTTAAATGAAGGAGCTGGGCCTTTGAAGAAGTCATAACAAGTGAAAACTGGACCTAAACCGAAACAAGCTGTTTCAGTAAATGGGCTCTCAAATGGACCAGGGCCCAACTTAGAGCTAAAAGGTCACATGCTATTTAAGTGACCACATGATGAGAGAGGCAAAGAAAACAGGAGATAATAAAACAGGTCTATCATTGTCCCAGTTTCAGCCCTGTTCGAAGGTTCACTTTGTTAAGGCTGCGGAAAAACTGTTTTGGAGGCCGAGGCTGGTCTCCTACTCCACCAGCCCTGCACAACCGAAACCGAGGTATAGCAGAAGCAAAGAGGAAGAGGATGAGTTTGATTCAGATTGGGTAAACTTTGAAGGGGAAAAGACTGATGAGGAAATTTCTGGAGGTTCCAGTATAGGCAGCGTCAAAAGTAGGTGTGGCAAAAGTTTCTTGGAGGAAATGGAAATGGGAACAAGACTTCTGTTCAAACCTTCTTCACCAGCACCCACTGGACTTCCTTTGGGTGATCAGAAGAGCTACGGTGCAGTACTTCCTCACCTGGGCGAGAATAATACCTCGGTCAAAGATGGAGCAGTTCCTATCCCTGTCCAGAGACAAAGCCAAGTTGTTAGTAGAGTGCCTCCTTATTCTCAGCATTCAGCAAGCAAAGCTGCAGGTTTATCCCCATCCCCGGCTTGCCCTTCAAAGGTTGGTTTGGAGGAGAACCCCCAATTTAAAAACCCTTTAGTCCAGTCTTCAGTGGAGCTTATGCAGAACCTTTGAAGCCCGGTATGCTGTGCCAATCCTCTTTGGTTCCTTTTTGTGATTCGACTAATCCTCTTCTCTTTCCGGTTGTCTTGCTTGTTCAGCCTACAGGTGTATCCAAGTCCTACCCAACAGCTGCCATTCCTAGTGACTCGGTGGGAGTAACAGAGGAGATAGGGGTTGGTAAGGATGGAGAAGGGTCTAAGGAAGAAGGGGAGAGAATATAGGAATTAATAGTGATCCTTTTCGAGCAGTTGATAGAGGTGAAAATTCACTCCAAGTTGGGATCAGAAGAGGGGACTGAACTGATTGGGACTACTTCTAAGGAAAAGGAGAGGGAGATTAATAAGAGTGGTGCTGGAACTAAAAAGGCAAATAAAAAACTTAGCAAGAATAAGAAAAAAGGACAAGAAGTAACTCAGTTAAAAGCTTCAAACAAGGGGGGAGGGAGAGATTTCTAAAAGAAGAAGAAAAAAGATGAGTGAAATCGAAAGACTTAGGTGTGGTGTGGATTATGAAAGTGGAGGTACAGGAAGGAAGGAAAGAAAGCTGGGATAATTTAAGCTGAGCTGTGTGAGCTTTTTACTTAATGTTCTGTTGAGCAAGAGAAGAGAGGAGGAAGAGAGGAAGAAGAGAGGAAGAGAGAAGAGAAGAGAGGATAGGCGAGAGGACTGAATGCCCCAAAGAACTTGCTTCATGCGAGTGAAGCATTTGTATTTATACTATATTGGCTGTACAAAACAAGTGGTATGGAAATTACAAAAATACCCCCGTGGGCACTAAATCTGCGTACAGTACATACAATAACATCTAACAACACTCCCCCTCAAGTTGGAGCATAGATATCAATCATGCCCAACTTGTCACAGAGATCTTGATGTCTGGAGTGGTTTAGCCCTTTTGTAAAGATGTCTGCTAGTTGGTCTTCAGAGCTGATATATGGAGTGCATATTTCGCCTGTGATGACTTTCTCTCTGATAAAGTGCTCGTCAACTTCAATGTGCTTTGTTCTATCATGTAGTACCGGGTTAGCAGCAATACTTATAGCTGCCTTGTTATCACAGAGTAGAGTCATGGGTTTGTCCACTAGAAAACCCAACTCACCCAACAGATTCTTTATCCACATACCTCCGGCTACTCCGTGTGCCATTGCACGGTACTCAGCTTTAGCACTGGATCTAGCCACCACCGTTTGCTTCTTACTCCTCCAAATAACAAGATTCCCTCCTACAAAGGTGCAGTAACCACTAGTAGACCTTCTGTCACTTTGAGATCCAGCCCAATCCGCATCTGTATAAATTTCAACTCTCAAATGTCCATGCTTCTGAAATAATAAGCCAGCACCAGGGAACTTCTTAAGATACCGCAGTATCCTCTCTACTGCTTCAAGATGAGTGGTTCTAGGTGCATGCATGAATTGGCTGAGGACACCAACAGCATATGCTATGTCTAGACGGGTCATAGAGAGGTACAATAATCTCCCTACAAGCCTCTGAAATTGCTTCACATCTTTAAGAGGTTCACCTTGGTTGTCACTTAACTTATGGTTGGGGTCAATGGGAGAGTCAATTGGCTTAACCCCAATCTTTACAGTGTCCTTAAGCAAATCTAGGACATATTTCCTTTGGGAGATAAAGACACCTTTTCTTGATCGGGCAACCTCAATTCCAAGGAAATATTTGGCAGGTCCTAGATCTTTCACTTCAAACTGAGTGGCAAGGAAACCCTTCAAACTTTGAATTTCATCCTTCTAGTCACCAATAACAATTATGTCATCCACATATACTATTAGGGCAGCCATTTTACCTTCTCCCCTTTTCACAAACAGTGTGTGATCTGACTAACATTGCTTGTATCCCCTCTGCTGAACTGCAGTATGAAATCTGCTGAACCAAGCTCTTGGTGATTGCTTCAGCCCATATAAGGACTTCTTTAACTTGCACACTTTCTGTTCATTTCCTTGAGCCAGAAAACCGGGGGGTTGAACCATATAAACTTCCTCCTCAAGGTCACCATTCAAGAAGGCATTCTTGATGTCGAGCTGATGTAGATCCCAATTCAGATTAGCAGCAAGAGAGAAAAGTACTCTAATAGAGTTCATTTTGGCAACAGGGGCAAAGGTTTCTGCACAATCAACTCTATATACTTGAGTAAACCCCTTTGCCACTAAACAATCTTTATACCTCTCCACGGTTCCATCAGCCCCATGCTTAACAGTAAACACCCATTTACATTCAACTGAATCCTTTCCCTTAGAGAGATCAACAAGTTCCCACGTGCCATTCTTACGAAGAGCATCAATTTCTTCTTTCATGGCATTTGTCCATTCTGGTACTAAGAGAGCTTCAGCCACATTCTTGGGAATAGGGATACTGTCAATGGAGGTAAGGAAGGCACGAAATGAAGGTGAGATGTTCTCATAGGAAACAAAGTTGGAAATGGGGTGTTTAGTGGTGCACAACCTAACACCTTTCCTGTGGGCAATAGGAAGGTCAAGATCATTAGCAACAGAGAAGTCAAGAACATCATTGGGAGTCAAGTTACCTGAGTGGGTATGATCTTCCCCCGAGGAGTTTGATGGCACTTGAGGTACAGCTTCTGAATTCTCCACAGCTCTTGAACTTGGTTGGCCTTTACGACGACAAGAAAAAACACGAAAAGGTGGTGGATCAGGAAGAGAAGAGGGAGAAGGAGAAGGATTAGGAAGAGGAGGAAGCTGAACCAGTTTCTCCTCATGCCTACACTCCCCCTGAGGAGAAACAAGAAAGAAGGGCTCATCTTCAAAGAAGGTAACATCCATGGAGACATAGAATCTCCGAGAAACAGGATCAAAGCAACGATACCCTTTCTGAGAGAATGAGTAGCCAAGAAATATACACGGAATAGCACGAGAGTCCAATTTCCCCCGGGTGGGAGATAGGTTTTGGACAAAGCACCGACAACCAAAAACACGAGGAGGGATAGAAAGAAAAGGGGCTTTACAGAAGAGAAGCTGATGTGGGGCTTTGTACTCTAACTAGCGAGAGGGCATTCGGTTAATGAGGTATGTAGAACAAAGAACAGCCTCAAGCCAAAATCGTTTGGGAACATTCATATGAAGTAGTAAACCCCGTGCCACTTCAAGGAGGTGTTGGTTCTTCTGTTCAGCCACACCATTTTGTTGTGGCGTGCGGGCACAAGAGCTCCGATGAAGTGAGCCATGTGAAGCAAAGAACTATGTGAGGTCACTGTGAAAAAACTCTTTTGCATTATCTGACTGAAATATTTATATCTCGGTCTGAAATTGAGTGAAGATCATCCGCTGAAAATCTTGGATAATTTTTGGTACTTCCTCATGGGTTCGCATTGGGTATACCCAAGTGTATCTGGAATAATCGTCAATGAAAGTAATGAAGTACTTGTAGCCACTCTCAGAATATAAAATAACAGGACCCCACACATCAGAATGCACAATGTGAAAAGGAAACTCAGATTTACTATTTTTTTGAAGGAAATGAGTTCTACAATACTTGCTTAACTAACACGTTTGACAAGAGAAATCAGAAACAGACACTGACTTACACAGTTCTAGAAAAACAACTTTCAAGGATTCAAAAGACAAATGACCTAGGCAACAATGCCACAAATACATTTTACTCTTTCTGAACTGATTCATAGACTCTGTAACATGAAGGCCAGTCGTATTCTCCAGCATATAGAGACCATCAACCATACGTCCCCTACCAATCGTCCTCCCCGAGGCCAGATCCTGAATCACACAATAGGAAGGGAAAAATGTCACAGAACAGTTTAAGGAATTTGTAACACTACTGACTGAGAACAAGTTCATAGGAAATTTTGGAACATGAAGAACATCAAAAAGTGTAAGGCCGAGAGGAAGAGAGAGAGTTCCCTGACCAGCTATGGATGTGTATGATCCATCAGCTAGTCTCACTTTATCTCTTCTGGAAAGAGGGTGATAAGTTTGAAAGTAAGAGGACATACCAGTCATGTGTTTTGACGCTCCAGAATCAATGATCCATGGAGAGTCAAGGTTGTGAGAAGCAACATGGAAAGCTATGGCAGAATTACCTGACGTGGACGCAAATGAGGTTGTGGGAGGAGCATCCATCTGGCGAATTGTTCTACCATAAAGCTCCAGATGGTCACGGAAGGAGTTTACAATATCCTCTCTTGGGTCAGATCCGAAGTAGCTATGTTGGTCATGTGGTGTTTGAGTCACAATAGAAGTGGAGGACTGATTCTCCCGAGTTACCATGTTGGCCATGTGGTGTTTCTTGGTACCTTGTTGCCTGGGCCTTTTATTACATTTGTGCCTTGTTTCTTAGGCAGATCTTGAGCCCATTTTGGTTTCCCATGAAGATCCCAACAAGCATCTTTGGTGTGTCGGGGTTTCTGACAGTTAGTGCACCACAATTTCTCCTTATCTTTTGCTTTCTTCTGGAGCTCCCCTCTCCTGGAAGAAGATCCACCACTAGTAGAGGCACCCCCTTTTGCCGCCAACACAATTGCATCCCCTCCGATGTTGTTCATCAAGTTTCTCCTGCTCTCTTCAGACTGGACAAGAGCATAGACTTCCTGAATTGATGGAAGATCCTTAGAACTGAGAATTTGTACTCTGATGGATTCATAGATAGGATTGAGACCATGCAAACAGGCAAACACTCTTTGTTGTGAGACGAGTTTCTTATACAATTTTGCATCTTCATCACACTTCCAATCAATATTCTGGTAATGGTCCAACTCCTTCCAAATAGAGGACAAGTCAGAGTAATAAACCGATAAACTTCTCTCCCCCTGTCGACAAGTAGATGATGCTGCCTGCAGTTGATAAATCTTGGCATAGTGTCGTAGTTCTGAATATGTGGATTTTGCTTGTCCCAAATCTCTATTGCAATTTCAGCCCACATGAAGTTCTTCCTTATTTGTGGTTGCATGGAGACCAAGAGCCAAGACATTACCATACTGTTCTCCTAATCCCATCTGTCATATTCAGCATTCCCAGAGGGTGGTTCTTTGATTCTTCCATTAATATAGCATATTTTCCCCCTTGCAGTGATGTATAACTTGATCCCTCTTGACCATTCTAGGTAATTTAATCCATCAAGAGGAACAACAGCCATAGGAAAGGATAGGTCACCACCCCCACTCATTCCATTCAGCATTGTGGAGATTCCAGATGTAGTTGAATCTTCACAATTCATGATTTCAGGTTTAAGAACACACAACACCCAAGGCACACTGCCTCACAAAGCTGCTACAGAAAAGGGATCTTATGTCCTTCGGTCCACAAAAGCACTTGCTATTTCAACATACAACTAGGTACTTCTGACCTACGGTTTCACAGAGAGCCAAGAACAAACACCGTTGCTGAGCACTTGGACTAGTCTATATGACCTACAATTTTTGTAGGAATCCAAAGAACAAACATACAAACACTGCAATGCAGTACATAACCAGGTCCGTATGACCTACGGTTTTATAGTTTTCATACAACTCCTTTAGTAGAAAGAAAGACACAAGGTGATAGTTCACCACACACCTAATTGGCTGACACCAACTTCAGGGTAGCCGAACAATCACTGAGATCAACAATGTTGCCAAACAGCAAGAACAGTCAAAAAACTTCAGTCCATCAACACACACCACATTCAGATTTTTAGGGCATCAACAATCCATCGAAGGGTTAAAGAAGTACAAAAAAAAGGCAGTTGAACACAGCTGCTTTGTTAAGGAATACAGTCCATCAATCGGCTGAACAGTCAATCAGTAGGGCAGCCGAACAGTAGATGACCAGTACCTCTTTTAACTTCAGATGATAGCCTCTCTATAAACTAGAACTCCCTCTACGAACCTCAAATGATAACCTCTCTACAGTCGAACAGACAATGGATACAACTTCTGGGCTGGAAGATGAAAAGTCTCTATGACTTCTGGGTCGACCTGGGTACACCAGATTAGCAGTTCGATGGAGACAGCTCTGGGAGATGAAAAGTCTCTATAACTTCTAGGTCGAACTAAATACAACAGCTTAGCATTCCGATGGATACAGCTCTGGGAGATGGGGAGACCATCTGCTCAACATTGACCAACAGGTTTGCTTGACACCACCCTTCAGGCCTGGACGACTTGCTCTGATACCATGTTGAGCAAGAGAAGAGAGGAGGAAGAGAGGAAGAAGAGAGGAAGAGAAGAGAGGATAGGCGAGAGGACTGAATGCCCCAAAGAACTTGCTTCATGCGAGTGAAGCATTTGTATTTATACTATACTGGCCATACAACACAAGTGGTATAGAAATTACAAAAATACCCCTGCGGGCACTAAATCTGCGTACAGTACATACAATAACATCTCACAACATGTTCCATGAAGATAATCAGTTGGAATGTGAGGGGTTTGGGAAGCTCAAGAAAAAGAAATGTAATTAGGGAAGTCCTTAGGAAAGAGAAACCGACCATTGTCTTAATTCAAGAGTCAAAACTAACAGAGGTGGATAAAAGATGGGCGAGGAGTGTTTGGTCAGCTAGAGGGTTAAGTTGGGCATTTACACAATCATGGGGAGCATCAGGAGGCATCATTACAATATGGAAGAATGAACAGATGGAGTGTATTGAAGAACTAATTGGCAATTTTACAGTAACAATCAAGTTGAGAAGGAAAGAGGATGGTTTTGAGTGGGCCTTAAGCAATGTCTATGGACCTAACTCATATAGGGAGAGATGATTTTTGGGATGAGCTTGCAGCCATAAGGGGTCTGTGGAATGGACCGTGGTGTCTGAGGGGTGATTTTAATGTCATAAGATTCCTAAATGAAACTACCAATTCAAATCATAGGGTGACCTCTAGCATGAGAAAGCTCAACCTTTTTGTGGACTCATATGAACTAAGGGAGCTACCTATGCTGCAAGCAAACTTCACTTGGTCCAATTTCCTAGAAGAACCCCTGTGTTGTAAATTAGATAGATACTTATTCTCTTCAGAATTTGAATCTATATAGAGGGGACTAGCAATGAGGGCTCTCCCTAGACCTACCTCAACCCATTGTCCAGTTAGGTTATCCCAAGAAAACATAAAAGGGGGGCCATGTCCCTTCCGATTTGAGAACATGTGGTTGCTACATCCTGATTTTATAAAAAATGTTCAACTGTGGTGGGAAGAAGACCAAGTGGAATTCAGATGGAAAGGGTACAAGTTTTATAAAAAGTTGCAGGCCCTAAAAGCTAGAATCAAAGCTTGGAAAAAGGAGGAATTCGGAAGAGTGGAAGAAAGAAAAGAGTGGATTGCCAATAGGATTCAAGAAATTGATGGAGGTGAGGCAGAGAGGAGAATGACAATAGGAGAGAGGGAAGAGCATTGGAAGCTGAAACAGGAATTGCAGAAAATCATAAGGAAAGAGGAGATAAGTTGGAGGCAAAAATCTAGGTGTAAGTGGCTGAAGGATGGAGACGGGAATACCAAATTTTTTCGCAACTTAGCAACTGAAAGGAAGAGGAAGAATTTTGTGGGGAGGCTGGAATGGAATGGGGAAGTGATTACAAATGAGGAGGAGATATCAAGAGCCTTTGTGGAGCATTTCAAATCCATTTATGACAGCCCAAGAAGATAGAGAGAAGAAATCCCTGACCTTGATTGGCTACCTGGGAATAGGGTTTTGATGGATCAACTAGAAAAGAATTTTGAAGTCCAAGAAGAAAAAGATGTTATTTTTTCAATGAAAAGATCTAAAGCCCCAAGCCCAGATGGTTTCACGATGGCCTTTTACCAAGATTGTTGGGATATTACACGTGGTGATTTAATGGAGGTCTTCTTGGAATTCTTTGAGAGAGATAAGATAAATTCGGGTGCCAATGCTACTTTCATAGCTTTGATTCCTAAAAAAATGCAAACCACCCAAAGGATTTTAGGCCCATAAACCTAATTGGGAGTATGTATAAGGTAATATCAAAGGTCTTGGCAGGAATAATCAAAAAGGTACTACCTTCCTTGATTTCTCCGAACCAAGGGGTGTTTGTGTCAGAAGACAAATTATTGATCAGATCCTTATTACCAATGAATGTGTGGATTACAGAAAAAGACAAGGAGAAAAGGGTCTGACTTGCAAACTGGATTTGGAAAAGGCCTAAATGATTTGGTGGACTGGGACTTTTTACTAGAAGTATTGAGCATCAAAGGATTTGGAGAAAGGTGGTGCATGTGGGTTAAGGGTTGTATCTCTTCATGTCACTACACCATTCTAGTAAATGGGGGTAGCCAAGGATTCCTTCCCAGCAAAGAGATGATTAAGACAAGGGGACCCTCTTTCTCCTTTCCTTTTCACCCTAATAGTTGATGTGTTGAGTGTCCAGATTACTAGAATCGATGCTAGAAATTTGATTAGACGATGGAGAGTAGGGAGGGAGGAAATAGTTGTAGCCCACTTTCAATTTGCAGATGACTTGATTCTCTTTTGTGAAGATCCAGAGAAGTTGGAAAATTTAAAGGTCTTGGTAGAGAATTTTGAAAAGGTCTCCAACTTGAGAGTAAATTGGAATAAAAGTTGTGTAGCTGGAATTAATAGGCAAGAAGGTCAGGTGGCATCATTGGCTAGATCTCTAGGTTGTGAGGTAAGTGAATGGCCCCTTAAGTATTTAGGCTTACCTTTGAGAGGAAATCCGAGGTCTGTTAGCTTTTGGTACCCAGTCTTGGAATGATTGTCAAAAAGACTAGCGGGTTGAAAAAGGAAATACATCTCTTTGGGGGGTAGAATCACTCTAATTAAGTCAACACTAGCAAATTTGCCAGTGTATTTTTTGTCTACCTTCAAATTGCCTATTAAGATTGCAAACTTGATTGAAAAAATAATGAGAGATTTTCTGTGGGAGCCTGGAGATACCAAAAAGGATCATAGGGTAAAATGGGAAGTGGTGTCTAGAAAGAAAGACAAAGGGGGTTTAGGGATTGGAAATATTAGAATAAGAAATGCAGCTTTATTAGGCAAATGGTTTATGAAGGTTTCCTAAGGAGCAAGAGAGTCTATGGCATAAGGTGATAAGAAGTATTCATGGAATGGCAGCAAATGGATGGGAGGACTTGTGGATTGGGAAACAATAGGATTTTCCAAGGGAAAGAAAAATCAGCTCTTGAAGTTATTGAAGGGATCACCATCAAGGCAGTACATTGGCTGAAAACTCTTGACTTGTTCAAGGATGTCTCTACAGATGATTTAATTAGAGGCTGGAGTATTTTAGCAAGATCTTCTACTTCATCACCTACCATACAAGCAGTTTGGTCCCCTCCTTCGTAGTGTCATGTCAAACTGAACTTTGATGGCAGCTTTATTGGGAACCCTGGACCTTCTGGAATAGGGGGTGTGTTTAGAGATGCGGAAGGAAAAATCCTAGCTTTGTATTCTGGTTCAATAGGTGTGGGGGACTCGCTTAGAGCTGAAGTGTTGGCACTCCTCCAGGGGCTCAGATGGGCCAAGAAATTGGGTTTTCAACAGTTGGAAGTGGGGGGGGGATTCAAAATTAGTAGTAGGTAGGTTGCAATCAAATAGTTTGGAAGCGTTGTCCCTTAGACAACAAGTAAGGGAATTATTGAGCCTCACAAGGGAGCTGGATGCGAAAGTGTATTGGTCTAGGAGGTCAGCAAATGCTTTAGCTGACAACCTAGCAAAACAAGGGGTGAATTGGGAGTTTTTGTTTTGTGCAGTGTGGTAAGATTTTTGTTATTCAGAGGTCACCTTTTCCTTTGGAAGGTGACAGTTGTTTCTTATGGTTTTATCTAATGAAAATTACCGTTTCTTATCAAAAAAAAAAGACTTCCCCAAACTGAGTAATCAGATCATCAACCATCCCCATCTCAGAATCCCTTAGACCTCTTCTCAAGCCCAAATCCCAGGAGTTATCAACAAACACTAAAGAGATCACTTTTCTTTTGTTTTTAGACAAGGAGTAAATAGAAGGAAATCTATCTCTAAAAGAGTGTTCACCAACCCAAACATCTTCCCAAAATAAGACTTTATTTCCAGTGCAGACATCATATTTGAAATAAGGTAGCATAAGAGGCAAAATACCTTGAATAGCTTTCCAAGGAGAACACTGAGAAGCCCCAGAGTCGAGTCCTACATCCCAGTCGTTATCTGCCAATCCATGAATACAAACAATCACTTTAGACCGAAGTCTGTCTTGTTCCATTGATAGTCTCCAAATCCATTTCCCCAGCAAAGCCGTGTTTCTTAATCTTATATTTCCTAACCCAAGGCCTCCATCATCCCTACTCCTAGAAACCACCTCCCACTTCACTAAGTGATCCTTCTTAGTATCCCCTGGTTCCCAAAAGAAATCCCTCATTATCTTCTCTAACTGGTTAGTTACTTTCATTGGTACTCTAAAGGTAGACAGGAAATAAACTGGCAGGTTGGCCAAGGTTGACTTGATTAAGGTTATCCTACCCCCTAAAGAGATGTAATTCCTCTTCCAATTTGCTAACCTCTTGGAGAATCTTTCAATTACAAGGTACCAAAAACTCTCAACCATTGGGTTCCCTCCCAATGGTAGCCCCAAATATTGTAAAGGCCAGCCCCCCACTTCACACCCCAAAATCCTAGCTAGGGAATCCACCTCCTCTCCCTCTAAATTGAGCCCTGCCACACAACATTTTCCCCAAATCACTTTAAGATTGGACTTCCTTTCAAATTGAAGAAATAGACTCTTTAAGTTCTGTAATTCCCCTTCCCGTCACAAAACAAGATGATGTCATCTGCAAATTGTAAGTGTGTGACCACCACCTCCTCCCTACCAATCCTCCAACCTCTTATCAAATTGATTTTCCACTATTTCCACTTTTCTCCACTATATTGAGAAATTGAATAATCTCCTCCTCAACCCTACCCTCTTTCACATTCAGCTCCTCTTTCATTCTGATTCTAAATAGTTCCAAGATCAACTCCCAAATTTTGTCCCCTAGTTGTCTCTCTTCTACTTCTGAACTTTTCTCCCCCACTACCTCTGTCACTTGTCCCAAATCAAATGAATTGGCAGACTTTATAGCTGGGTTGGATTCACCTGTAGGCTAGACACACAAAGGACTTGGGGAGACCGAGTTAGTAACCAAAAATTGAACCTGAAAACAATCCAAACCTTGGGAGGAAGAAGACGCAATATGAGTTGCTAGAATAGCCTGAACCCCTTTTGTTTGACTTTCGCTAGGAATAGGACCCTCAAAATCAAAATCTGGATTGATTGCAGTGGGAAACAGGCAGTTTATAGCTCTACTCGGAGGAACCAGATTGCCAACACACATCGTACAAGCACCAATTCCCTGGTCTTTACAAAGGATTGAATCCCCTTTATTCCCTGTTTCGGTTTTCTCCTCGCCCGAGCCTGTTTTCTTTCTTTCCAACTCCTTTCTAGGCCGAACCAACTCTCCTGGAAGTGTACAAGCCTCTTCTTCGAATAGTAAATTTAATCCTGGGTCATCTTCCTCCCCAATCCTTAAACAACATTTACTCTGTATACTACCATAGCTGGACTCTTCAACATACAACTCCTCTTTCAGAGACTCATCATCTACGCTTACCTAGTCTGAAGCAAAATCCTCCTCTCCTAACTTCATGCGATTAATATCTCGGATTAGGTTTATCTGGGCTAGTAGAGTAAGAGACCAGTATTGGCTGCCACGCTAAAGTCAAACCAAACGATCGTTTTTCTTTCAAGCCAATTGCATAACAATCTGAAGAGAACGAAGATATACCACAGCAAATGTCCATAGTCTTTTAAGCCTTGTTCCACCTCACGTGCCTATTTAAGTGGTCACCTGATTTATCTATGGGCTTACTCGTTGTTATAATCTTATTTCTAGGCCCATCCACTTGAAGTTTATGGCATTTGCTTTACTTCGTGTAGCTAATGCAATACTAAACATTTTGCCTTCCTAATTCCACGAGATTGGCCCTCTGCCTTCGTAAAGGCCCCTTGAGGCAAGCCCACAAAAGCCCATGCGAGGGTCCTAAATTTTTTAACCATATATAAAGAGATATTTTGTGATTTTAGGATTAGGAATCAATTGTTGTTTAATGAAGAGTGTCTTGTATTAAGAAGGATGAAAAAACATTAACCACCCAATCTCCTGAAAGAGGTTCTTCAACCACACTAGCTCACAAGTTGTATGTGTCATAGCTCTATATTCAGCTTCAACACTACTCCTTTCTACCATTATATGTTTCTTTCTCTTCCATTTCACTAAATTCCCTCCAAGGAAGGTATAGTATCCTGCAGTAGATCTTCTATCACACAATGAGCCAGCCCAATCTGCATTAATGTAACCTTCTATTTCAAGGCCTCCTCCAGACTTGTACAACAGCCCATAGCCTAGAGTTCCCTTCAAATACTGCAAAATTCTTAATGGGGAACTCGAGGGTTCTGCATAAACTAACTAACCACACTGACTGCAAAAGAGATATCTGGCTAGGTAATAGTCAAATAATTCAACTTTCCCATTAAACTCTTATACCTCCCAGGATCATCAAATTCCTCATCTACATCAATACTTAATTTGACATTAGGCTCCATGGGTGTTTCAGCTGGTTTAGCACCTAACAGTCATGTCTCTTCTAACAAGTCAAGTACATACTCTCTTTGGCATAAACCGATGCCATGTTTTGATCTTGCAACCTCTAATCCCAAAAAATACTTCAGTTTGCCAAGATCTTTTGTTTGGAAATGATCATGAAAAAAGACCTTCAATCTATCAAGCCCCATACTATTACTAGCAGTTATAACTTATAATAATGTCATCTAAATTTTTTTTATAAACGAGTAAGATTTATTAAAGAAATATCAAGATGATAAGATAATATAGGCTACCCAAGGAGAGGCACGAACTAGTACCTCTCCCAAACAACAACATTGTATTACATCATACTAGAAAACAAAAATTTACAAAGCTGCCCAAAATAATTGTTCCCTTGAAGCCCCTTGCCTAGCTAACCCATCCGCTATGGTATTAGCTATTCTGCCCACCCATTGTGAAGTAACAATTATAATAATGTCACCTACATATACTACCAACAAAATCTTCCCAACCTCAGAATCATAGCTAAATACTAAGTGGTCAAATTGTCATTGCTTTATACCAAAGTCTTTTACCACTTCACTAAATCTACCAAACCAAGCACGTGGAGATTGTTTCAACCCGTAAATTACCATCCTCCCCCTAAGCAACAAACCATGATGGTTGCTCCATATAAACCTCCTCAAGAAGGTCACCATGTAATAAGCATTCTTAATGTCAAGCTAAAATAGGGGTCAACCATACATAGCTACTGAAATAGGGGTCAGCCATACAGGTGAGAAATAATCTACTTTATACAATTGTGGATAACCTTTAGCAACTAGTCAAGCCTTCAACCTTTCTATCATGCCATTTGGTAAGCATTTAAAAGTGTACACCCACTTACAACCTACAACATGCTTACCAAGAGAGAGAGAGGTAAGCTCCTAGGTGTGATTATGTGAAAGTGCAGATAGTTCCTCTTCCATTGCCTAACGCCATCCTAGAGAGGTAAGAGCATCCTAGACATTTTTAGGAATAGAAACAGAGGATAAAAGGATAATAAACTGACAATGAGAAGCAAATAGGTGAGAAGCAAATAGGTGAGAAACAAAAACATCAAATGGGGATGAAAAGTACAGCTTTGTTTACCTTTATGTAATGTAATGGAAAGATCAAGGTCAAAAGAAGAGAAGCAATTGTTGGATCCGTCAATGGAGAAGGAACTAAAGGAAGAGTTGATGTCTGTCTGCAAATATACAACTGCGTGATTGGTGGTGGGTATCAACTGAAAATGGAAGAAGAAACATAGGAAGTGAAGGAGGAACATTAGGATTAGTGAAGAAAGGAACAGATTCAAAGAAAGTGATATTTGGACAAATAAATGAACGTTGGGAACTGGGATTATACATTTATACCCTTTCTAGGTCCTAGGATAGCCAAGAAAGATGCATTTTGTAGTGCATGCATCCAACTTGTCCATCCCAAGCCCCAAATTATGAACGAAACATACACAACCAAAAAAATCTGAGAATAAGAGGAAGATGAGATAGAGTGGGAAACAAAACTTAGAAAGGAGAATGACCTTCAAGGATAGACATGGGCATTAGATTAATGAGAAAACGTGATGTAAGTACAACATAACTCCAAAATCGTTTGGAAACACTCATTGTGCATGATGGACCAAGCAATTTCAAGTAAATGGTGGTTCTTCCATTCAACCACCCCATTTTGTTGTGGCGTGTATGTATAGAAAGTTTGATGAATGATATTGTGTTATAACAAATATTGCTGAAACAATGTAGAGAAATACTCTTTATCATTATCAGAACAAATGATTTTTATGTGAACACCAAATTGCATGCAAATTTCAGCATGAAACTTTTGATAAATGGAGAATAATTCACTTCTTTCTTTCATAAAATAAAGCCATGTCGCCCTAGAATAATCATCAAAAAATTTACAAAATACTTATAACCATTGTACAACACAATTTTATTTGGACCCCAAACATCTAAATGAACCAAAGAAAAATGACTCAAAATTCAACTATCAGGAGACATGTTTTGTTAAAAATTAACAAAACACAACTCCTGATAGAGACGATAATGTTGATACATGACAAATGCAGCCAACCCCAGATAACCAAGATTTAAGGCTAAATTGGGTTAAGTGTATGATACAAATGCAATTATAAAAAACTCAGACTCACACTTTGGCTTCCCCTTGGAAGTCCATGATTGGGATGCTTCCCTAGTTTCTAAGCCTTATCATGTATGATGTGTGTTCTAAAGATAAAGTCTTTTTCTAGGAGGACCTTTGGATTAGCAACTCAACCTAAGGAACCTCTTTCCTTCCTAGTACTCCCTATCTGTGCTCCAAAAAGAACCCATCCAATGCTTTGTTTCATCTCTTTGTGAATGTTGCAGTTGGAATTTGGGTTTTAAGAGAGATTTAAGAGACCATGAGCTTGATCAAACAACCCCACTTTTACAAATCCTTGATTTTGTCTTTTTGGACCACTCTAAGACAAAAGGTTGTATTTAGATCCTCACCCTAAGGGAGTATTTTCCCGTACCACTTTCTTTTCCACTTTGTGTTCAACCCTTACCCCTCAGCCTTTTCGAAATTTGGTCCAAACCCATCCCTCCCAAGGTTAGTGCCCTATGATGGAAAGCCTTTCATAAGAAACTTAATAACCTAGATGTTTTGCAAAAACGAAGAACTTACCTTTGTATCTCCCCAAGCTAGTGTATTGTTTGTAAAGCAAAGGGAGAAAGTTGTTACCACCTGCTAATCTCCTACCCTTTGTTGTAGATCTTTGGGAAAAGCCTTTTTGGCAACAGGTGGAGTGTGCCCTTGCAGATTGGTAGCCTCATTGACCCTACAACCTTCAGTTGGCTGAAGAGAAGAGGTAAGGTCATGTAGAGACGTGCTATAGCCGCCTTGGTTTGGATAATGTGGGAGGAGAGGAATGATAGAATCTTCAATGATAAGGAAAGAAGAGGTAGTTTGGGAATGCATAGTTAATAGGGATATACATTGGGCCAAATCCTTAGACCTTTTTTCAGACTTCACCTTTGAAGATATACATCGGGCTAAATCTGTAGCAAGAAGTTATACTGTGAAGGATAAACCTGTTGTAGGTTGCTTACCCCATGAAGGTTTCACAAAGTTAAATTTTGATGGTAGCATCCTAGGAACCCCAAGGACGTTTGGTAAAGGAAGAGTTTTCAGGAATACAGAGGGCACATTCTTGCTGTATTCTCAGATCCTGTATGAGTAGGGGATCCAATGCATGCTGAATTTCAAGCAGTACTGCAAGGAGTACAAATTTCTAGAGAATTAAACTATGACAATTTGCTAATTGAAGTTGACTCTAAATTGAAACCAGAAACAATGATCTGGAATAACAAAGAAGCAATGAAAAGGTTTAAATGGTTAACTAGAGAGATAATGGCTGTCAGAGTCCAATAGGAAAAGAGGTCAGATAATGGGATCGCTGATTAGTTTGCTAAGCAAGGGGTGCATAAGTCCCATTTATTTGGGGTTCAGATGTAATTCTGTTTATGTAATGGAGTCTGCACCTCGTGCCTCTATAGGATTGTTATCATTGTAAAATTACTTGATCTTGTCAAAAAACCTCAAACTCGCACTAGAAATAGAAATTAAGGCTGTCCAGAAACTTCAATGAAGCTCCCTATGCAACAGTTAGTGTTGCATGGACACAGACACAAGAATCAGAATCCGACGCATGTCTCAAAGTCTGACTTGGCAAGATGAAAAATAAGGAATCAACAAACATATCTACGGACAAGTATAAAGTATAAATTATTGAGATATTCCATATTTTGTTGAACGCTTTTTTGGAAACAAATAAAAGCATACTTTTGTACTTAATAGCATTTTGTTGGAAAATGACATTCAACATGTACAATAACTGTTCATTTCTATCAAATCAACAACGAGAGAAAGAAAAATATCATGTAGAACTATTACTCAAGGATCAATGAGGTATCAATGTGCGACACATGTCCAACATGGAAACTTCATCCATTTAGGAGAGTCCATGCAACTGTGGAAAACGTTTTTAAAAAAAGGTATATACCCTCAACATGGTATGTTACCCAAAAAACAACCAATTATCAAACTAGTTCCTCATACAAGCTCATCACTCACCAGATAGTTTTTTTTTTTGGTTGATACATCAGCTAGACTATTGGCTAGGAACCAAATGAACAAGGACCTTACTTTGGATATCAAAGATCTAAAATTTGTAATCTAGTAATGTGATACATCAGCTAGATTATTGCCTCTTGCTGAATTCCTACTTCCAACTAGGCCTAACTATGCTAAAATAAGTGCACCATTGCTGCTAATGAAAACTCCCCTATTCCCTGATAATCCTGGGTTTCTTGCAAAACACCCATTGTAGTTTAATTTGGTGAAGCTTTCACTAAGAGGGGCATACACCATTGTCTGAACTGTGTAATGTAAGGATTATGGACCTAACCACTACAACTCATGTTCACAAGATTAAATCCACCATGATCTCTCTGAATATATCCAGTGACTGTATCAGGTGAATTACCCTTATATTTTGCTAGCTCAATAGCTACCTAAATGATATTCTTGTTGCTCTGATTAAGAAACAGGTTATCATACAATTGCACCATTATCACTTTTAGCTTCCACCTTGCACCATATTACCTCATTGAACATGATCACAAACACTAAATAGTGAATACATTTTACTTTGTTCTGGTTAGATATGATTGCCTATAATAGTAACAAAAATTTATCATTTCTTATGGTGCTTTAGTTACACATGCCACAAAGAACAATAGTAGACTAGCACACAAGTAGTGCTTCTTCCAAAGAACCAGAGCAGCAAGATTAGAAAAATAGCAGATAAAGCTTATCTGAAAAGCATTTCCTTTTCTGCTACCTAAAAAAATTGAAGAAACATTAGTGATACTAAAAGAGCTTATTTATTTATAAACCACCACCTTTGACCAGGGATTGGTGAAGCTGAATTTTGATGAATGTACTTCGGGAAATCTAGGTCTTTCTTTATGGATTCATATTTAGGGCCATGTGCATTTCAGCACATCTGTAGTCATATTGAGGATTATCCAACTGGATTACATGACTAAAACAAAGCAGTCAATGTACCTTCTAGAGATATTAAAATGACCAAAAGATAAGAAACTATTAGTAAACAGGAAGTCAGAACATAAGATGAGAGCATAAGTTTTGAGGATGAGATCATAACCTTCAACACATTTACAAGCTTAAGAAGCTGCTCTACAACTTGTTGCAACACCCTCTCAGTCCCAGAAACAACTATGGTAAAGAGAGCTCTATCCTTGTTCAGCCCAACAGCCAAGGACTCAATGTTATAACCACGTCTAGCAAAGACTCCAGCAATCCGATTTATCATTCCGCTTTCATCCCCGACAAACACGGAAATTGTGTGGCGTCTCACCCTGCAATGCAAATAAAAATCCATTCTAATATTATTTTTTTCCAACAAACCTTGTATCTTAATCCTTGTATACTTCGAGAGTACAAAATGGAGTGATTTTTTCTCAAATATGACGAAAACAAAAGCACTCTATAACAGGAAAATAAAATATGGTTTCAGTCTAAACCCGATGAACCAACTATTCTAATCCAAAGAAAATATAAAATACCAACCATAGATATCAATAATAAATTAACATTATAATGGAGAGATCAGAGTTCGAATGTCCTAGAGATGCCCTGGGAAGTAAATTTTAGGAAGAAAAAGAGCGAGAAAGAGAGATAGAATCATAGAAAGAGAAGTAGAGTAAAATGTGAGAAGGAAGCAGCAGGAATCATAAGATTTACTTGGACCGTGCACTGGAAGGAGCAGACTGGCTGACGGGTAATGCACCGATACTGCTCTCGCCGCTTGCAGAGACCTCCAACTTTCTGAGCTCAAAACGCCTGGATTTTGATGTCAAATCGAAAGCCGTTCTTGGGAAATCAAGGGTTCTCGAAAAGCTTCGATTGCAACCAACTTCCGAACATGGTTTCGTGGTGTTGAATCGTACAGGCTGAACAGAAAGAGCCGCCATCGTAGAGAGTGAGCTCGAAAGAGAAGACACTGTTAATACTTTATAGTGTCAGGCTTTCGTTGTGCCATCGTGGATCGAACATATCATAATTATAGGCCAGGTTTAAATGGGCCGACTGGGTGAACATTTCGGGCCCGTTTAGCTGGGCTGCAGAGTGCAGATTCAGCTAAGCTGGTTCGGCAAAACTTTGTGGATCATATCATATATAGATTATAGAGGCTGAAGAGGACAGACTTTGTGGATCATATCATAAGCTTGTTTTTCACTAAAACAAGCTTTATAGTTTGTTTGCGTCATCGAATGAGGCCCCCGCATCGTAAAGCCAAAAGCCGCTGGCTGCTGCAATTCCCCTCGGAGGACTGAGCTGAAACGGGCTCTTAGACTTTAGACACGGACGGAGATTTCTGGTAAAAGTAAAACCGACACGTTTTATTCATGAAACGGACTAAATGCGAAAAAAGCCACTGCCACCCTACGCGCATAGAATAAATTTTTCTCCCGTGACTCCGTGAGAAAGTTGGAAGAGTAACGGATTGGGGAATGAATCACAAATTCAATGGCGTATTGAGTCATACCTCATACGTGGAGTTTTTGATAAATAAAAGCCAAAAACCTAATGAACTCTAAATTTTCAGCAGAAGGAATCATGTGCCATGTGGTCATGTCTTTTGGGATAAATTGCAAAAATCCCCTCAAACCGGGGTGTATTACTTTACCGCCTAAGTTTAGACCGTAGAACGACTCAAAAAGTCTGAAATGGGAAAATCTATCATACGGATAAGATATGGTATGAAAAGAGTTATGACCAATCCAAACCCACCCATGAATTTTGATAAATGATACCTCTGATTGCTAGCACGTTTATGATTCTAATTTATTGATGAATTGTTTTTCCCATATCATATTTTTTCCATATCATAATGGAACCCTTTAACATAATATCCAAATACCTAAGGGCCTGTTTGTCATTATCACAGCCTTTGGAATTGGAATCTGAATAGCCCATTCCTATTATCTGTTTGGTTCAAAGAGGAATGAAAATGGGAATTATAATCAGTAGGAATGGGATTTTATTCCCAAGAAAGGAGGAGGGAATGGCCATTTCTTCAAATGGAAGAATACCATTCCACCAAGAATGGGAATGGGATTCCAATTCTGCCCAACCAAATAATTAGAATTGTAACAGTCCATTCCAATTCCGATTTCTGCCCCTTATTCCTGCGAACCAAACGGGACTTAATTATCTTATATTCGATTTGATTTGTTTATATAATTGGATTGGAATCAGATTTTGCAATTTTCATTCAAATGATAATGGGATCAAAAGGAGATTTAACTCCATTATATATATTTATGCACATGTTCAATATCTTATATTTACATTAATTGTTATATATACCTAAGTTAAAAAGTAATTAATTTTTTATTTAAAAAATGAAGTGAAGCCGGGCTAAATTCAAATCTGATCCAAGTCTTATAGGATATGAATCTGATTCAAGATGTTCAAATCCACTCAATTTTTTAATTTTTCTTGTTGTTAGTTTCAAAAATAAATCAAAACCATATAATTTGAAAATAGATTGTTTTCCAAAACAAAAACACAAAAACCCATTATAGGTTGTGTTATGTTTTTGTTGGGTTATATCCCAGCCAAGTACTTGCCACATAGGTATTGATGCGACAAAAACTTTCGAACGAGCTCAGCCACATCAGCAACTTTAGGTCAGCACCAGGGTAGGTGAGCGTGCCATCTCACGATGACCCTGGATGGATAAACCCCAATTCACCTCGCATCAAAGAGTATGGAGCCCACGAAGATCATAAACCTCGACCTCTTTGGGGGGATGATGCACATGACACAGAGCATAACCTAGTGAACTACAACACATGGTTATATAAAGGCATCTCCCCCCAAGGTATTATCTATCCAATCTCTCTTGCTCTCCAGCCCTCTTGCTCTCCAACTTCCTTTACCTTCCTTGGTCTGGACCAACTCGCCCTGAACAAATTAGCCTGCCCAACCCTTTCTAACAAGATATTGACTTGAGCTCTAGAGTGCCTCTTCCTCAAGGACCTCATCCTTGGGACCTCTGACCACACTTCAGTTGCAAGTTATGCTCGGTGCATCACTTTGTCCTTCCACCTCATCTCGTCTAAGTTGCCAAGATTTATCTATTTCACATCCACCTTAGTTTGGACAGCATCAATTTTTCTATTTTCAAAATTGAAACTAAAAACATGTTCTTAAATTTCTAGTTTCAAAAACATATTTTTATCTAGTTATTTAATACTAGTGGAGGGGGCCCTGTGTTGTAGGGGCAAAACATGATGGTAAGTGGCTTGTCAAAGGTAAATTATTATACAGGAAAAAATTTTGCCAAAGTTTATTGGAAAAAAGATATATTTAAAATAAGTAAAAATTTATGGATAATAAAAATATTTAATTTAATAAAATAAAATAATAAATAAATAATCACAACCATTGGGCAATAAAGTGAAAGAGGGAGAGACGATTTTTGTCATTGTATTTTTGTTTTGTATAGTGGAATAATTGTAAATGGTTAAATTATAATTAATTTAATTTAATAAATAAATAAACTTATAAAATAAATGAGATAAATAGACAATCAAGTGAGAAAGTAAATAAATAAATATATACACAATTATATGTCTTACTTTGCTAGCAATAATAATTTGTTAGATTATTAAATTATTAACTAATTAAATAATTTAGTAAAATAAGTAAATAAATAAATAAAACTTTATGTATTATCAACACAAGATTGGTAAAGGCTATCTCAAATTATCTAATTAATTAATTTAGCATTGTTAATGGGTCGGCCTAAACTACTAGCTATTGAGCCCACGAACAGGCTTAGCCGAGTTCATGGCCTAGCCTGGCCTAAGACTTGGCCTATGGACCAACCCAACTCATGGCACCAACACGGTTCCATGCGGGCTCGAGCTAAAATAAAATTTTAAGATCATCTTTAATTTTTTGTCTATTTTCTAATTTATGTTAAATTTCTTATTATTTTTTATTTTTAAAAAACATGGCTTAGCCTGATTCATGGCCCGACCTGACCTAAGACTTGGTCTGCGGACCAGCCCGACCCATGGCATGGCACGGTCTCGTGCGGGCTTGGGCCAAAACAAAATTTTAAGATCTTCTTTAATTTTTTGTCTATTTTTTAATTTATCTTAAAATTTTCATTATTTTTTTTCAAAATTAAAAAAAAACATGGCTTAGCCTGGTTCATGGCACAACTTGGGTCCACGTGGCCTTAGGCTGTATATTATATACAATAATTATATAATATAATATATATAATTTTATTTTCAACTTTATTATATTGTTTCATTTTATTATTGCATATATAAATGATTGTACATATCAAAATTCATATAAAATAAAATTTTAAGATCTTTTTTAAATTTTATTTATTTTTTAATTTATAAAAAACATGGCTTAGCTTGATTCATGACCAGATAATAATTATATAATATAATAATATATAATTTTATTTTCAATAGTACACATCAAAATTCATATAAAATAAAATTTGAAGATCTTTTTTAAATTTTTGTCTATTTATTTTAATATATGCTAAAATTTTCATTTTTTTCAAAATTTTTTAAAAAAATGGCTTAGCATGGTTCATGCCCTAGCTTGGCCTATGACTTGGCTTGTGGCATGACATGAGCCTACGTGGGATCAGGTTGTATATTATATACAATAATTATATGATATATAATTTTATTTCAAAATTTATTATATTATTTCATTTTATTATTGTATACATCAAAATCATATAAAATAAAATTTTAAGATCATTTTTTTAATTTTATCTATTTTTTTTGTCTATGTTAAATTCTTCATTATTTTTTTCAAAATTAAAAAAATTGGCTTAGCCCAATTTGTGGCCCGACCTAACCTAAGGCTCAACTTGCAATTATATAATATATAATTTTATTTTCAAATATATTATATTATTTCTTTTTATTATTGCATATATAAACAATTGTATACATCAAAATTCATATAAAATAAAATTTTAAGATCTTTTTTAATTTTTATCTATTTTTAATTAATATTAAAATTTTCATTATTTTTTCAAAATTTTAAAAAATATATGGATTAGCCTAGTTTGTGGCCCGACCTGGCCTAGAACTTGGCCTATGGGCCAACCCGGCCCATGGCATGACATAGGCCTGCGTGAGCTTGGGCCAAGGGTTGTGCCGAACCAACCCCTTAAAGTATCACAGGATAGGGAAGCATGGTCAGCACGGCATAACCTAACATGGCTCAATTGTAAATAAAATGAGAGATAAAGACAATTTTTAACAAATATGAAAAAGATAGAAATTTAATAGCATCATTATAAATAGTTAGCAGTAGCACCATTATAAATAATTACATGTTTAGTAACAAATATGAAAGAGGAAAAGGAGAAATGACAAGTTGTGATTTTTTATAGGTAAATTTCTTAAACTATCCTTATGGTTTAGTTAATTGACTAAGTGTAGCCTTGCGGTTTAAAACACTACCCTTACTGTTTTTGACAATCGACTAACTTTATCATTGCCAACATCCATTAGTATTCCATCAATGTGGCATTTAAAATTCTTTTAAAACCCAATATTACCCCCCTCCCTTATCCCCTTCATCTTACCGGCAACCCCTTCTTCCTCACACCTCAGATCTCTTCTCTCTTACCTCTCTCTATTTTTTCTCTCTTGCCTTGTGTAAGTGTAATCCTCAGAGGAGAAAATCTGGATTTTGATGGCTGACAAAGAAATGAGAGGCTGCTGATCGAGATATGGCTAACGAAGAGACCGAATCAGATTTGCAGCGGCAAATTCTATTCCATCAATTATTCCAGCAACAGGAGAGATCCCGGGAAAGCAAAAGCCAAGAAGACCGTCTTCAATAGCTGCGGATTTTGATTCACTTCCTCACAGAGGACGTTAGGTTGTGCCGAGTCAAATCTGCTCTGCTTTTTTCCATTGTAAAAAAGAGATCCCTTACCCCCAAGCATTTGAACTCAGGAGCCAGTGAACTAAAAAGTGGGGGTAAGGGATCTACTCTTCAATAGCAGATTTGCTCTTCAATAACAGCGAACTAAAAAGCTATTGAAGACAGTCAAATCTGCTCTTCAATAGCTGTGGATTAAGCTTTTTATTTTTTCATTTAAATGGAAGCAATTTGACTTTGCCACCAAGCATTTGAACTCAGGAGCCAGCGAACGAAAATGCCCATGTCTCAACGATTTCACAACTATATACTAGGAGCTTCGGCAACTGCTTTCATGGCGTGTGGAGATAGCTGGCATTGACATTCCTCAGACGAACGAGAGGGTTTTCTACTTCTCTCAAGGTCACATGGAGCAATTGGAAGCATCAACGAACGGGAGGCTGCAGGTACTATGATTTCTCTAACTCCCAATTGTGTTGCCTTCCCAGGTCTTGCCAGTGTTGCCTGTAGGTCGTGATGTGCCTTGAGATGGCCATCTCTTGTCCCTCTGCCAGTAGGAAATCTGCTCTCGGGTCGTCGCTCTACAGCATCTGGCCTGTCCTCTAGGCACGACTGACTGAAACGTGCATGAAGAAGGCCAAGCTGCCTCGTAACGAAACCAGTTGGCATCTTAATGAAACCAGTCGTCATCGTAACTAAACCAGTCAGTCTTCTGCACGCGTCAGTCCTCCGTCTTCCATCTGCTGTGACCCAGAAGAACTGCCTCGTAATAAAACCAGTCGGCCTTTTGCATGCACATTTCAGTCAGTCCTCCATCCTTTGTCATCTTGTTGATACAAGTGCATCTAGAATCGAACGGCTGAAGTCTTTGGCGGTTTTACTTGCATACAAATAGAATAAGAGCAGCTTCACAGTATCCAACCTCTCAAATAATATGTAAGAGAGGTTGAGAGGATAATTTTCTCATTAAAGGGCTTTTCTCATTAGTTCCTTGACATTAGGAATAACAATTATCAAAATAACCAATTGAGATAAGCATTAGAATTTATGCTCCATCAGATTTGAGACAAGTGTCTCAAGTTGACCAAGTAGTTTGACCAAGGATCTAACTACTTGGTCACCCAGTCTACATTGGGTCAAATGGATATTCATTGACCCAATAAGAGTTCTAATATGGATCCAAATAATCCAACAACATTGGTATCTCCATGCATGAAAATGTTTTTAAATAAATAATCAAATAAATTTGTTTTTATAGAAAATAAATAAATAGGTAATTATTTAAAATGAATGATTGTGTGTGAGAGTGTTGCATGGAGACAACCATCAACCATCAACATGTGGTTTGTCACATGGCCATTGGATATTCCAACATGTTGAAGATTAAACGAGGGCCTATAGTCACTCTACCATCATCTCCCTTTGCTATTTCTTTCTATTTTAATTCCAAGTACATAACTTGCATCACCCATGTCTTTCATTTCAAAGTTAATTTTTAACCAATCATTGGTATTATTAATCATGGATACATTATTTCCAGTAATAAGAATATCATCTATATATAATAAAAGAACAACAAAACTACTCCCACTATTCAAAGAGTAAACACAATGATCAAATAAATTAGGTATAAATCAAAGTCTTAATCAAACCAGTATCGATAACAATAAGGAAGAGACCTTAAAAAAATACTAAAGAAAATTATAAAAACTGAATGACAGTAAACATGTCAACCACCAAGATCTAAAGGAGAATGAAATTATATATTAATGACGCTAGAACCAATAAAATTCAGAACAGAAAAGAGAAAATGTAAACATTGAAGTTATAACGTATGATGTCCAAGTGGCTGTACAAGATGCAGTTCAACAAGTTTTTGGCCCATCTTCTAAGTTAAATCTAAAGTGTATTAATGCTACTCTTATTGGTGATCAAAATTCTACTATTTCCTTTAGGCCAAAGTCTATTGAAGGTCAATCCAAGGAAAACTCAAACACTAGTAATAAAGTTATGGACTCTTTTAAATCTTTTCAAGGTAATCTTGATAACCAGGTTAAAGATGCTATATATGCAGAGCCTATCTGAATGTGGATAAAATGAAGATGATTCATATCTTGAACCTTAATTGAATAATACAAAAATTGAAGAACGGTAGGATGAGGTGCACCTAGAAAAATGTTGATGTTTGTCGATAAGGAATGTTCTTTTTTTTTTTTGGATTTTGAGGGGAGGAAAATTGGTCAGTGGGAACCAACATATCAGGTCATGTTCTTTTTTCATATTTATGTGGGATTCATGAAAAATTTATTTTTCCTAAGTATTATTTACCCCATCTCATAGGCAGATAAATAACTTTCACGCTTAGGGGGAAATTTGCCAACACTTGGATAGAACAAAATTACCCCTTTAAATATAATATTTTATCACTAAAATAGTCATTTTCTTATTTATTTGAGAAATAAAATAACATGGATAAATAACTTTCCAAAAAGCAAACAGGGCCTGGTAGAGGGGACTCTCACTAGTCAATCTATGAGTAAACTTGGACTTGAGCCAACATATTCGTTCGACTGAAACACATCAGAAATCCTACTACAGGTAAAGATGACTTGCCTCAATCTTCACCCACATTTTACTCATAACTTCTGCCCTATTGTAGAATGTTGGAGGGGTTGACAACTAAAAGTTAGTCCTATTAAAGAAACTGATTCAAATTCATTAAAGTTTCCTTTGTATCTAAGATGGAGCTATTCACTGAGGAGGAGTAGGGCTCCGATGTGGCCAAAAAGATTGGGATGCATGGTTATTTTAGCTGGAGATTGCAGAATATGGCCTTTTTTTTTTTGTAAAACACTTTCTATATGGAGTTTAGTTGGCTCTTTTGGTCAATTCTTAATCGTTAGACTGACAGATGTGATTTCTTATAACTACTATCTATATATGGATATGCAATTACCTAAAAAGGCATGACATGTAACATCTTTTAGAGAACTTTGCCTTTAATGTGGATATTGCTTGGCTTTTCAATTAATGTAGTTTCCAATTCGACTGAAAGAGTGAAACGTAGCTTAGCTCATGGGTCAATCAATGAATTTAATAAATTTTTCATTTTAAATCTAGTACGACTAGACTTAGGATTGTGGGTAAGTGGGTAACATATTCACTTGGACCAATGGATGTTCAGTTGCCTGTCTTGACCGTTGTCTTTGTTAAGGTAGATGGCAAGTTATGTTCAATTCTACTGAATTTCTCATCTTAATAAAGCATGCTTTGACCATGCATGTGCCATTGTTGGTAATTATTAACAATGTTTTGTCAAATGGTAATAAACCTTTCAAAATACTAGGTTGGGAACAAAATAGATTTCCTATGATTAACCGCATTTTGGACAATGACAATGAACTACCAATTTTGCTACTATCAAAGAGAAAACTATGAAACTTTTTAAACGAAGGATGTAAAGTGAATGTAGGGATGATAATTTTTCCCATCCCCGGCATAGATCTGACTTTCTCAACTTGATGAAATTGGGGATAGGGATTGTTTTAATGGGGTGAAGATGGAGACAGAGATTAATAGGAATCTCCGATTGGGTCGGGGTCAGGAATGGAGATTGAAGTTCCTGCCCTATATGTATATTAAATATATATTATTATATTATTTCTATATATTAAAATATATTTAAAAACATTATTCATAACTAAAATTTTTAATTTATTTTTCAAAAAATACTGTTATCTAAAACCTGGGATAACAGTATTCAATCTGCCATTGACTCAAACAATCAAATTGTTTGAACCATCATCCAGTCCTATTCCCAGGTCTAGTTTGCTTAAAACCTGGGATTTGACCAAAAACCAATGACTTGGTCAAAAACCTGTTCATCTTGGGTGATTAAACAGTTTACCCACTTGGCCCAATAACTGGGCTATGAGTTACAAGTTACATGTATATGCAAACATCCAAAGGTCATAACTTTATGCTCAGTTGTACGATTGTGGTGATTTTCTTTATTTTGGATAACTTTTCAAGACATATATATATATATATATATATATATATATATATATATATATATATATATATATATATATATATGTGTGTGTGTGTGTATATAAACCTTTTTGGCCTTAAACCCAATTTTAGCTTTTCTTATATAAAAATTTAAAACTAAAATAAAAAATGTATACATAGGTAATGTAATATAATAAATTATCATAAATATAATAAGTATTAAAAATGATATAAAATAAATAATGTGTAAAAAGATAAATTAGTAAAAAATTGCTATAAATATAATAAAAATGTAAAAAGAAAATGTAATGGTAATAAAAATTTTAAAAATATAAAACAAATCATACAATATTATTAAAAATAATATAAAATGAATATAACGTATAATAAAGCAATTTTATAAATATTAAATTAATGTAAATTAAGGTAAACATTAAAGAATATTACAAATCTAACAAAAAAAGCAAAAACAAAGGAGATATTTAAAATAACAATAATAAAAAATTTAAAAAATATAGAAAACACCATATAATATTATTAAAGAATAATAAAAATAAATATAAATGATAATAATAAGGATAAGTAATGATATTTAAAATATTTATAGTAATATAATTAAAAATATTAAAAAAGCAAAAAGGGTTTTAGGTTTAGGCTTGGGTAGACCTGTTCATGGGCCAGACCGGGCTGGGTTCGGGTTGGGCTTTGTCTATGTATCAACAGAATACATTCAGGCCCGAGCCTAAGCTCGACCTGACCATCGGGCCTAGGTCTTGAGCCCGAGCCCGACCCTCATATAAAGCCCGAAGCCCAGGCCTGAGCCTTGCTAGAAATTTGAAAACATTTTTTTTTCTTTTTTATTCAATAATAAAGTGTTTTATTTATATTAAAAACCTTCTAAACTCAAAAATAACAAACATCTCACTATTACTTGAAAAAAAGTGAAGAAAAACAAAGAAAAAATATTGTACATATATTTTTATTAAATAAAAAATATTTTTATTATTTAATATATAGTATCATATTGGGCTTAGGCTCATGCCAGGCTTTTTTGAAAAAGCCTATGCTGGCACACGGGCCGCATGGCCCACTCAGTTATTCTGTGCCAGCCTTACCCATGGACCTAAGACCCCGGGCCCAACATGGCCCGCAAACCATCGTGTCAGGCAGCCTGACACGTTTTACACCTCTAAATAGAATTGTTTCTCCACATAGCGTGCTCCATAGAAAACCCTAACTATACATTGGGAAAATCTACATGTGTGGGTGGAACTGGCAATTTTGACCCCAACAATTTTCATTCATCCACCTAAAATTCCATCTATTTGAACAATGGGTCAATATGGGTAGAGTGACCCATTAGAATAATGGAAAAAAGGGTATGAGTATTATCGAATAACCCTTTATTTAGGTTTTATTCAATCGAAAGTTTCTTTTCTTATACAGTTTAGGGCTTCATTCAAAGGTTTTATTCCCCACATAGCGTGTGCCCTACAAAAAATCCTATTTGGAACATCCCCTATTGTGGGACACATGTGGATGTTTCCAATGCATGGTGGAAATGTGTTATGAGGCGTAACTATGGTAGGGGGTGTAAGTCAGGCGGGTCGAGTTAGTTTTATGGTCAACCCAAGCCCAATCCATATATTTGGGCCTAAGACTGGAGCCTGAACCGAATTCAAGGTCAAGCCCAATCTGAGCCCAATCTACATTTTACTCTGATGCACTCGAATTGGGCTCGGGCTATATATATCCTTATATATGTATTTATAAATGTGTATATTCAGGTTAGGCTCGGACTGGGTTCAGGTTACCTAAGAACTAGGGCTAGGCCCAATAAAAAAAGCCTAAATTCTTGAGCTCGAACCCAGTTCAAAGACTGAAAATTCAAACCCAACCTATATAAAATATTCGAACCAGGTCAATTTGGGTTCGGATTGGACCGTCCAAATTGCACCCTTAATGTGTGGGGAGGGGGGGGACTGGGGAGCCAACCCGAATTCAACAATTTCAGCTAATCCCCTCTCCTCGGACTGATTCATTGGTCCAAATCCGGTCCATTGATAGGCCTATGCGATGTGAGATCACATCCGCGCGGTTCCCGAATTTGTCAGTGGAGATATTTCCAATGCACAGTTGGGATTGCGCGTATGTAAATTCATGCGATGTTAATTCAAAGACGGAAAAGGCGCATGTTGTCTGATTGTCTCCTTGCCAATTCAACATCGTTGATCGTTCCGGAGGTGCATGATATCTCCCAGCTCAACCCTGCAAAACGCCTCCATATCTTTGTGTCTCAGAATCATCAGAATCCTGACAACCATAAATGGATAATTAATTATTAATAACAAAACAACGATGGGCTTTCCGAAGACTTCTCTACGTAGACCATTCTTTTCCTTCTTCTTCTTCTTCCCTTCCAAGCCATTCCTTCTCTCTCGAAGCTGCATTTGCGCGATCCTGTTCATTCTGGTTCCTCGTCTAATCTCTCCTTCTAATCTTCCTTCAACTTTCTATTTTCTCTTCCGTGGTGATCTCGGTCTCTAGTCTCCGGTTTTTTTCTCCATGAGCTGACTAACCTCGTATCGCTCGTGATCGGGGGCTTCTGTAGCTCTTGGCCGAGCTCGCCGTCTCCACTTTTCCTCCTAGCTTTCTATTAAAATCAAGTATTCATATTCGAATCAGTTCTGTTCGCCGAAAACGTTTTACAGGTGTTTGATCTCTCTAATTTCGATTTTATTCGAATGAAGATTTAGCTTGGTGGTTTCCACGGGCAATTTTCGAATGAGAACGAGTCCTGTCGATAAATAATTAATTCTCGTAACCAGGGATTGTTTCGAGGATCCAGTAGGAAAAAGAAGACATGGACTTCGCTTCTCAATTAAAGCGGGGTATTTCCCGGCAGTTCTCGACGGGATCGTTAAGGAAGAGTAGTGGAAGGTTTGTATTCAGTCGGCAGGCTTCGTTAGACCCGAGACGCAACTCGTTCCGTTTCAGCTTTGGAAGGCAGTCATCGCTGGATCCAAATCGTCGGAGTATTGTTCTGGATGATCTGGCGGTGCCGGAACATCTCGATTCGACAATGCGGTTACTGTTCATGGCGTGCAGCGGGGATGCGAAGGGAGTGGAAGATTTGCTGAATGAGGGCATCGATGTGAATAGCATCGATTTGGATGGCCGGACTGCTTTGCACATTGCTGCTTGCGAGGGGCACGTTGAAGTCGTGAAGCTTCTGCTCACCCGGAAGGCCAACATTGATGCCCGTGATCGGTGGGGAAGTACGGTACGTACCGTTTCATTTCTTGATGTTCTCTTTCTGCCGATTCTCATTTCTATGTCTGAATTGAGGCCGTTTGAGTTCATCATTTCTAGTCTGAATTGAGGACCTGAGGTGTTTCAGGAGGTGTTCGGTTCCATTGCCATTGGTTTATTGAGAAAACGGTGCTACGCCGAAACAGAATTTCTCAAAGACAGAAAAAAAAAAGCGGAACGGAACCAAATACTTTTTTTTTTTGTCCCTTAAAACATTGCCATTTTCGTTCAAGAAAACGCTACACTATCATAAAATGATGACACGACATTAAAACCAAACCCTCCTTAGTTTTTGAAAACGGTATGAATGACTCAAAAGTCCGATTTGGATACGGATTTAACTCTATTCGATCTTATTAAAATTGGATTCTCATAAATTAATATCTTATTAGGGTCTTATAAATTTGATCTTATTAAAATTTGAATCTTACACGAACAATTGTATAAAATTCATATCTTACAAATAAGAATAATTTTTATAGATAGAGAATTATAAAAATTGTAGAAAAATTTTAAAACATATTATTTACTTTTATCATCATCATCATAAAAAATTGCCACATACAAAGTATATGGACACTTACTAATATCTACACACAAGATTTTAAGGTTTAAGTATCATACAAAATCCCTATTGAGAGTAAAATGGATTGAAAATATGTACAAATTTCATTAACAAAACATACATAGACATACTATATACATGCATGTATATACGTGATTAAAAAAAGATATTTTATATAAATAAAATGCATATATGCATACTTGTCTTAGTTTGGGTGGCCTCAGTGGTTTGGGCTTGCCCAAGTTGCAATCCTAGTTGAACTCTTTGAGAGTGTTTACCTTGAGTTGTAAATTATTAAATTGTTTACATATCATTTTATGTTTTTAAAGAAAAAAATCAAGACCATGGTGATATCTATTTTTTGTTGTAGAGATCATATATTCTACCATGTGAAACTCTAGGTGTTGCTTAGATGGCTTAAATCCATGGATTCATTTATGGATATCATTTTGACAAAGAAGATCATGGTTTAATTTGGTAAATCACTTGGATGTGTGGGACTACCGTATTTCTCTAGAAGATTCTTTGATGGTCTTGTTTTTTGGGTTGATTCGATACATTATTTTGATGATTGAGATTAGTTGAAACCTTGGTATCACTTGGATGGTTGAGAGTAATCCATTGATCTTTGAGTTAATTTAATAACACATTAAGATGGACCAAGTTTGTTGAAATCTCATGACATAATTTGGATGGTTGAGATTAATTAATTGATCATAGAAAATGGTAATTTCCAAAGAAAATAAGATTGAGAAGTGAGTACCTCAATTTTTTCATCAACAACTTCTTGAAGGGCACTAAAGAGGGAATCCTGTAAAGAAAGAAATGGGAATGGTTTCAAATCCTATAATGGTAAAATTGAAACCATTGGATGCAATTCCTAAGTGCTAAATTGGTGAACTTTGAGATTGGTGTTAAAAAAGGAGTTAGGAGTGACTTCAAGAAAAAAAAAGCAATAAAAAATAAAAAAGAAAGGGAAATAAAAGAGGGAGACGAGAGAAGGCATGAGTAGGGGTGCTTACAGTTCGGTTAGGCCTTTTTTGTAATGGAATTGGCACTATCGATTTTTGGAAAACCGGTAACCGAAATCGAACCGAAGCCAATTGGTTAACCAGTTGACCAGTTCGGATAACCATCAATTCGATTCATTAGTTTTTTCAGTTTTTAAAATTTTACAATATATATTATAAAAATATATATAAATATATAATAAAAATTATAAATATATATAGAATATTATATTTTAAATAATAAATAGTATATCATATATTATAAATATATTTACGTATATAATGCATATTTATTAATTTATAATATATACAAATATAAAATATATATAATATACATAAATATATACAAAATATATAGAAATATATGTATACTGGTCGGTTCGGTTAACCACCGATTTTCTATATTGGTTAACCGAAACTGAACCGGTACCTTTGGTTTTTGTTTAAACACCGAACTGAAATTGAACCGATTGGTTTGGTTAACCAATTTTTCGGTTCGGTTTCAGTCGGTTTGGTTTTTCGGTTTTTTTGCTCACCCCTAGGCATGAGTGAATCAAATATTGATATTGTTGTTGTATGGAATGAGATGCTCCACAGAAAGCCATTAATAAAAGCTGGAGAAAACTTTTTAGGGATTTTACAACAAAACACATTAATCTCAATAAATAAGAAAAGAAGAGGGTCTGCATGCATGTAGACATAGAATGATGGAATAGAAAAATAAAATAAAAGATATTTTGGTATTGGAAAAGTTTGAGAGTTGACAAATGATGCAACTCAAATATAAAGAAAAATAATTGAGCAATTTGATCAAAAGAAACAAGAAAATGAGATTGGATGAAATTTCATTAATATGAGATTGATTACAATGAGGCAACAAGATTGGGGACTCACTCATCTAAGAGAAGAATTTTCAACTCTCAAAGAAAGCTCTAGGCTTCTCACAATAAAGGGAAGAACTAGATTGCTTGTAGCTTGAGATTACAAGGATTTATATAAATAACAAAATTACTTGTTGAAGTATTTAATTTAAAATTAGTTGTTGGGGCATTTAATAAAGTTAGCTGTTAGAAACCCACTAACAAACTAGCTATTAGAAGTCCACTAACAAATTGAGTCTGAATTTCTTGCCCACAAGAACTCTATCCATGTCTACCTACATAACATCACAGCCACACATGGAGAACATCTCATCCTCCTACATAGTATTATGCATGGGGAGATGTGCCCAATGCATGGAGGTTGTGTGTTGTGGGTAGACGTGGGCGGGAGATCTGGAGTCTAACAAACTAGCTGTTAGAAACCCAGTAACCAAAATGGTTGTTGGATGCCCATTAGTGAGTTCAAATGTAGGCCCACTTGTCTTCGTTTAAAATGATATGGTACTTCTTAGGCATGAACTTGAATTGCATCAACAAGAGATGGGAGAAAAACATTGAAAATAGTTGGTGTTATTATAGGAAGCATTTTTGTTTTCAACAAGGTTCTTCTTGAATTCTATTTCTTTATTAAATTTTAATTCTTTACATTTTCTTTAAGAAGTTTAGTTTGTTATTTTGCTACATTGAGTGGCGTGTTAGTTGGATTTTTCTTGTCTCAAGAATAACTTTCTCTCCAATTAATAGGGTAACAAATCTAAAAATGTATGGGGCAAAACAAGGTTTAGAAATACAATATACAAAGGTTTTGCATTGTACATATTTGTATTTGTGCTCTTCTCAACCAGATACCTGACTAGAAGATAACCCTTACTAATTGCTTTCAAAAAACCAATGCCTCATTCTCCCCCTCCTCTTTCCATTAACTCCTTTAATTATCTCTTCTAATTAATTATGCCATTAACTCTACCCTTCAATAACTCTTGCCACTAATTCTCTCTCCTCTTCATTACTACATTAAATTGTCTAAATGCATTAACTTTATCTATATCTATAATTCTATATTTAAATTTAACTATAATTTTATATACATTAAAAATATTTATGTTAAATTATAATTATCAATAAAAATAATTATATTGAAATGGAGATATTTAATTGATGGTGCGCGATCTGGATGCTCATAGTTGGAGGGCAACTCGGATGTTGGTTG
This sequence comes from Nelumbo nucifera, assembly GCF_055504915.1. Lineage (NCBI taxonomy): Eukaryota > Viridiplantae > Streptophyta > Magnoliopsida > Proteales > Nelumbonaceae > Nelumbo > Nelumbo nucifera. Next base: position 8,633,868 of record NC_142649.1, on the reverse strand, counting down.
CTTAGTTGGTCGGTCAAACTACAAGGAAGTAGAGCTTAGAGGACCCAGGGTCTAACCCGGTGTAGGCGCTCCGATTTTTAAGTTACTGTAACCTGTGTGCGAGTTGAAAGTTTGGTTGCAAGTAAGCTAGAATGCAATAAATCATTGTGTACCTTTTTGAAGTTGGAGGTGAGGCCTATATATAGGTGTTGTTTGGTATGGTTTTCACGCATCGTGTTTGAGGTCTCCGGGAGGTCATGCCTAACTGGTCCGAAGTCCTTAGAGGTAGCCATGCACGTAGACCAGTCTTCGCACCTTGTTCGGTTTCCTTCAGAACATTCGGTGCAGGGGCCAACTTCCGAGAAACCCGGGAGTGATGGGATATGCATGCAGAATTGGTCGGCGAGCACATCTCGCAAGTCGCCACTTGGACCTCAATTAGGTCGGGAAGCCATCGAGGGAGGTTTCTCCTCATGTCAGGGTTACTTTGGCCCGTACTGACGATGTGCCACAGATCAACCTTGGACGAGGTGTTGCTAGCCACAGCCAGATTTCCACCAGGTTGGCGGAGGTAAGTCGCTAGGTTGACGACAGAGGCAGGTCGTCAGGTCGGACTTCATCACTTTGGCTAAGGCAAGTCATCGCCTAGGTGGTGTCGAGGTGTCATCCAACTGTTCTGAAATGCCATGTGTCATCATGTCACTGGAGGGCCAAATCCATCATCATCATCAATGATATATTATTAGGCTAAATAATCTTCTTAAATTTAAAAGATAATTAATTTTTCAATTAATTGATTAAGTAATTTATACTTTAAATAAATATTATTTAGTTCACTCAACAAATAAAACTATTGTTTTAAAAATGGACTTTGAGGCTGAATAGTTTTTGCCTCTAGGCCATGGGTTAATAGTAGACCTAGCAATTGGGTTGGGTCAAGATCCTTTGGGTTGATTTCGGGTCGGGTTGCCAAATGCTAGACCCTAACCCTAAATGTTCGGGTTAGGGTTGACCCGTGGGTCGATTTAGGTCATCCCAAAAAATAACTGAAATTAAAAAAATAAAGAAAAACTACATGAAAATGCCAAAATTAAAAGAATTGACCTTAAAATTCTAAATATAAAATTAAAAAACTTGGACATTTAACAATTTAAAGAGTAAACAATAAAGACTAAAGACTAAATAGAAAAAATTGAATAGTGGAAACTTATAAATAGTCCCAATTAAACTTGACAATCGGGTCAGCGGGTTGACCCATGACCCAATCCAACCCAACCCAATTTTTTCCGAGTTGGGTCGGGTCGGGTCATTCTCACATTTAGGTAGCTAAATATGAGACCCTAACCCTGTTTTTTCGAGTTGGGTTAGGTCGGGTTTGCGGGTTGGGTCAACTTTTTGCCAGATCTAGTTAATAGTTCAAATGTTCAGGTTGAAAAATCAAAGTATGACACATCTTCCATCTCTATATGTATGATATGATATAATATAATTACATTTTGTGTGTGTTTATATTATTTTAGGTTCAATTTTTACTTTTTTTATTTTACTTTTTAATTTTTTATAAATATATAAATGAGTTGGAAACTGAAATTTGAGACCACAAAATGAGTTAGTTTTTATATAGTGGGGGTTGTAAAGATCGTGAAAAGTTAGCCACTCTCACAAAAGTGCGACTTGAATTGTGATAAAATAAATTAGACATAACCCAAAAAAAGCATGAATTGGACTTAAATGAATGTCATTTAATTGGAAATGTCATAAAGCTCTTTTTCTCAATTTTTCATTTTTTCTTAATAAAACCCGTACATCACACGGGTCTCGACTTGTATAATGTGGATTACAAAAAGGTAATTAGGTTGAGAACCCAGTTGCCCAAAGGGGTTTAGGACTTGTTCATCCAAAGAAGATGGGGCTCACTCACCTAAGAAATGACTCTCAACTCTCAAAAGAGAGTTCTAAGTTTCACAAAGCAAAAGAAAGAACTTGATCACCCTTTGCTTGAGATTACAAGGCTTTGTATAGAGAACAAAAGTTAGTTGTTGGAGCATTATGTGAAACACTCAATATTGGAGCATTTATTGAAGCTGGTAGTTAGAAACCAACTAACAAGCCAACTATTAGAAGCCCACTAACCAAAATTATTGTTACAAGTCCATTAGTGAGTTTAAATTTAGGCCCACTTGTCTTATTCTCTGGAAATGATTTGATGCTTTTCAGAGTATAATTTTAAACTACATTAATATGTTACATTTTTTGTGGTTAATCAAGTGATTAGCTAGTTCAACTTTTAAAAACCATCATCTAACTGGAACCTAAAAAGGTCATTGTCCTGGTTTTCATTGTGTGACCATCCATTAGACCTAAATCTTACAAGACTATATGGAATATTACTAAGAAAAAATGAAAAACAAATGATGGGGGATAGAAAACTCCAAACTAATAGTACATCTTATTAGATATACTAGGGTACAACTTAGGTGGGTTTCATGTTAACCTTTTTATAAATTTTCAATATGCTCAACCATATATATATATGTATGTATGTATATTGATTGTTGAATATTATTAGTTGCTTATGGGAAGAATCTATAGGCTTTAAAAAAGGAAGAATTTATAACTTGAATTTTAATTGATGGTATAAATACTTTCAATTAAAACTGTGAGACAATAACAATTTCATATCTTTTGTAGTTTATTGTGATATGGTGTTACTTTAATGTTAGCCCTAAATTAAAGCAACACTTAAAATGTCAATTTGTGTGGAAATGTGGACTACTTAAAATTATTAAACATGTAGGAAATATGAAATATTTAGTGTAGATTTATTATAGAATTTTTATATATTACAAATATCAACCTATGAAAATATTTGTTAACTTTTTGGAAATGGCATACTTCTTTGAATAATTGTATTATTATACGGTGATGAAACTTATGATTGTAAAATGATTATATAATTTCAAGATGGGCTCTTTCTTATACTTTAGAATAAATTTAAAGGTTTAAGAAATTCTTATCTAGTACCTACTATTGATATTTAATTAACATATTTTGTTTTATTATATTTTATTTAATATAAAATTTATGAACATATGGATCTTCCTCTTAATGTTATTAGCTTTCATAAGAGTTTTTTTGATAGAAAATTCTTTCATAAGATCTAAAATATTAAGCATGGATTATATTTTATTTAATTGTATAACTAAACACTTTATTAAAAAATAAAAAAGCCATCAATCTTGGTAAATTTGAAAGAAAAGCTATTATTAAAGAGTTGATAATTGAGAGAGTAGAAAGGTCTCCTATTCTGCAAACTTGACTTCTCAAAAAGATTATAGTTTTCATCTACCACCAATATAATAACTAGTTGTACTGTATTTTCATTTATGATAATTTTAAAACTTGAGCTGGGTATTTTTGCAGAAAATGTTTTTTAAGGGAAAACTGTTATTAAAGTATATGTAATTAGGATAATAGAAGATCTCTCATTGCATGTATTTGTCTTCTCAAGAAATTTGCAGCTTTTAGGCACCAGTAATTCAGCAACTAATATTAGTGACAATAATTTTAAAACTTGAGTTGATATTTTTTTATTGTTGTAATTTGTTACCACTATACCATTGGAAAGTTTGAAACTATGTAATCACTTGGAATACAATTAACACCATCATTTATAAAATTGATAAATTTATATAGATAATGGATTTGAAAAGAATATAATCATATTAAAACAAATCATTTAGATGATGTCTATGTACATGTACATTGAAAACTTTACATTGTTATAGTTAATAAAGTAAAACTTATTAAAAAAAGTATTTTGAAACACTTGAAAAAGTATTTATATTCCAAAATGGTTTTATTTTAGCGTCCATGGAAATATTTTGTGAAAATATTTGCACATTTAAAATATAAATTAAAGTTGACCATGTGCTGGTGTCATATATTAAGAAGGAATCCTGATGATTATTTTATTCTTTTATACCTCTTGACAAAGAGTTGTCTCTGATGGCAGGCAGCTGCTGATGCTAAGTACTATGGAAATGTTGAAATTTACAATATCTTGAGGGCTAGAGGAGCCAAAGTTCCAGTAATTTCAACACTTTTCTACCTTTTGTATCATTTTATGGATAGTTATATTACTTAAAAATATATATATATCATTTCATTACTTTAATGTTGTTCACCAAATTTCTTTTTCCAGAAAACTAGGCGGACACCAATGACAGTATCAAACCCTCGAGAAATTCCAGAATATGAACTTAATCCAATGGAACTTCAGGTTCGCAAGGGTGATGTTATTTCAATGGTATGATCTTGATTCTTTATAAAGAAATAAATTATGATGTGCCTTAAGTCATCTTTGCATTGTCATAATAGTAAAACTAATTGCACAAGCTCTCAGTCTGGGCTTAAGCCATGGCTTTTTCTTTTGCTAGTGTGCGTAATCAATGTTGTGAGACTTGGATTAGACTGGTCAATGGGACTACGAGTACGAAATTGGGAATCAACAATCATTTTAGTATATGTTTCACATCAATGCTGTATAGTTTTTTTACGGTGTTGTATATGTGTGGGTTGGAAGCATCGTTTTTGAAGTAATAGTGTCTTTTTTTGTTTGCAAACATTATTATCAGTTAGGATGTTTCCTTGGGTAATAACAATATCTTCTATTTAGTACCAATGCTCCATATCTGTTTTCAGCACTGATACTCGTCATAGGAAGTCCACATCACTGCCCCATCATGTTCTCGTTGGCAGCAACGAGCTTCAAATTGAGAAAACATTGAATTCAGCATTTTCCTAGACCATGCCTTCTCGATTTCTAAGGCGTGGTTTGGAGCACCGTTTTTTATGAAAAAACGGTTCCAAACATGTTATCATTTTCTAAAGCACCGATTTTTCCAATGTGGTGCTGATGTATCACCATTTTCTGGAATGACTTTGAAGTCAAACACCGCCTTAGTACTTTTTTTCTTTTTTAAATCCTAATTTGTCAAATTTCTGGAAAACTAATAGACCCTTCAAAAGCTAGAAAAAACCAATGAAAATTGGTTGGGTTTTAATGACCTACTCAGATAACTAGTTTATCATAAATTTTAGGGAAAATAATATAGGTACCCTATACTTTGAGGGTAATGACATTTTAGGGTTTGAACTTTCAAGTACAACACATTAGTATCCTAAAGGACCTAAACCTTTTGAAATATACACTCTAGTCCAGCACCATTAATAAATGTTAATGTGGATGACAAAATTATCAAAATGCCCACTATCCAATAATTCATTTATGATTAATATTTTGGAAAAAATAAACAAATTAGAGAGACAATTTAGGATGGCATAATGACTGGAAACACAACTTTAAAAGTTAATAATCTCTAAAAGCCTGCAAGGAGTGGAGGTTGCCTTCGTTATTTGTTTGCTTCTTTTTAATTCACATTATTTTCAAATAAATCTTTCATTTCTCACACTACTGTTTATAGAAATAAAGACATTGAGAATGAGAGAGAGACAAGACTTCATTGTTTATTGTTACAAAAAGGGGGTAGGACTGCACAACCATTATACCTAGTTGATTCAGAACTGAAAAGAAAATGAAGGTTGATGCATAAATCACCATGTTGCTTCATCACATAGTTTATTCAAATTGGAGGACAAAAATGAAAAAAAAAGGGCAGTTTTGGAATTTTAAAATGTTTAATGCAAGATTACTAGCGAAATGCTAACAGTTAAACTTGAGTGTATATTTTAAAAAGTTCAAAGTATTAAAATGGCACATTTGAAGTTGAAGCCCTTAAGTGTCATTAGGTCCAAAGTATTGGGTACTATATGTAATTCATCCTAAATTTTAAAATAAACAACAAGAAGACTTAAACTTGTGACCCGTAGGTTGATCAAATATGTATACATTTTTAAATAAGATAAGAGTGAAGAGACCACTTCTTTTTAAAATCAAGAGACAGATCATTTAGATATTTTGTATATTTCAATACAGGTATATGTAGTGAACAGACTTGACCCCAATCACTTCTTTTTAAAATTAAGAGCATTACATATACATGTATTGAAATATACATTTTTTATGGTATTTATATGATGTCACGGTCACTAGGTCAACCCAACAATTACATAATTTGACATATGACCCAACGGGCATTCAATTTTTATATCCAGTCCGAGTCTTACACAACATTGACATAAATATATTTTGTCATAATTTTATGAGAAGAATCGTCTGTAGCAAAATAAATTGCTCAAGCTTCAATTCCATTATTTCGTATACACTCATTTTGACACTTAAAGTGTGTTTTTTGTATGCCACTCAAAAGCATATTATACAGAAAATTAGAAAAAAGTTAGATTTACTTTATTTGTATTTCTTATGTCAACATGCACTTTTAAGTGGGTTTTCAAAATTATTTATAAAAAAGTGATTTTTCAAATAGTTAAAAATATATAAAAATCATATTTGTTCTGTTATTGTGCTAGACCTGCATGTGATTTTTTTCATCTAATATTTAAAATACTTAAAGAGCTTTATTTTATCTACCGCTCTAATTTCCATTTATTTATTTCATCTAATTTTTATTTTCCGAAATAATATTCTATAGTTTTCATTGTATTGTTTGGTGTATTTAATTGGTAAAAATAAATCTTTGATATGGTGTTTGGTTGTTGTTTCTACATTGAAATGGTGGAATAGATGCAAATTTTATGTACTTTAGGTTCTTTGCACCTTTTTAAAAATTGATATAACCATATTTTCCGTTATGGATGGTTTCATAATAATATTTTATTTTATTTTTCATTGACAGGGTACTTACCAAGTGGCTAAATGGAATGGGACAAAGGTTTCTGTAAAGATACTTGATAAGGAGTGCTATTCGGACCCTGAGAGCATGTATGTGTTCTTTCCCTTTTCTTTGTTTCTTTAACCGAAGAGTTATCTTCATCATTTAAAGGAAAAAACTTTTGCCTAAATATGCTTTGTTATTCCTTTTTTATTTAGAGAAAATTTTCAATTAGTACTTTGTATTTTGGGCCTAGTGCCACTTTGGTCTCTAAATTTTAGAACATGATAATTTAGTACCTAAACTTTTAAAATGTGTCAATTTAGTATCTATCATTAATCAACTGTTAAATGACATTTGAAAAGACACAAATGCCCTTTGGGTGTCATCTAATTTTTTTTATCAACTATATAAACAATAATAAAAAACAAACATTACTAAATCCTTGCCTCTTCTATTCAAGAAATTTGGGGTCATTAGAATGCCCACTAAGATGTAACCCCAACTTTTTTGAATAGAATAGGCAAGGATTTGAGACTGTTCATTTTTTGTCAACATTTGGATGATTGATAAAGAGAATTAGATGACACTCGAAGGGCATTTGTGTCTTTTCAAATGCTACTTAATGGCTAATCAACAGACTAGTTAATGGTAGATATTAGATTGACACGCTTTGAAAGTTCGGATACTGAATTGTTGCGTTTTAAAGTTCAAAGACTAAAATGACACTAAGCCCAAAGTGGATACTAATCGATAACTATTCTTTTTATTTATTTAAAATTCTCCAATGATTACAAACTTCAATAACAAAGAGAATATCAAGGGGGCAAGTTGAAAGATGTTATGGAGCAAGAAAATGGTATGTTTACAAGGGATGAATAGGAATCAACTCCTTTGGACTTAAATGGAAAGTATGGTTTTAAAACTGGTATAGGCTAAAAAGATCTAGCTTACACATGGGATGTGTGTAAACCTCCTGCATATTTATGTTTTTAGCATAAATGGATTCCATTGGATTCAGTTATCGATACATGAAGAAGAAAAAGGAGAAGGGAAAATTTTTTATCAGTACCTTGTATTTTGGCTTGAGTGACAATTTGGTCCCCAAACTTTAAAATGCGACAATTCAGTATTCAAACTTTCAAAATGTGACATTCCAGTATCGGAATTTTCAAAATGTGACAATCCAATACCTACTGTTAATTAGTCCGTTAATCAGCCGTTAAGTGACTTTTGAAAAGTCAAAAATGCTCTAAGAATGCCATCTAAATCTCTCTATCAACCATCGAAACATTGACAATAAAATGGACAGTTCCAAATTCTGGATTCTTCTAAATAGTCATCAATTTTTTTGAATAGAAGGGGTTAAGATTTGGTACTATTCAGTTTTTTGTCATCGTTTGGATGTTTGAAAAAGAGAATTAGATAGCATTCTTAGGACATTTTTGACTTTTTAAATGTTACTTAACAGCTGATTAACGGACTGATTAATGACATGTATTAGATTGTTACATTTTGAAAATTCAAGTATTGAATTATGGCATTTTAAAATTTAGGGACCAAATTGTCACTCGAGCCAAATTACAAGGTACTGCTCTGGAATTTTCCAAAGGAGAAAGAGACGGTAAATGCAACCCTTCTATGTCTCTTAGTATGGGTTTTGCTCTTGTGTGCACAAAAACTATGAAGGCCATTTGGTTGCCAGATATGCATGATCTCTTGGAACTGATTTTTCCAAATCTGGGTGATGAGGACATGTGTACGGGTGCCAACACGTTGGATTCAGTATGGATTTCACCTGAGCCTGACCTGATTACACCTCAACCTTTTGTTTTGTTTTTTTTGCAATCAATTGCACCACAGCCTGAGCCAATCTGTTCTTATGGATAGGATGGAAGATGTTTTCAATGAACGTTGAGATGTATATGTAGGGCGCCAATCTGAGCCCACTGGGTTGGGGTGGTGACAGGGCACAAAGTGGGGCAAGGCAAGGTCAGACAGATAAGATACAGAAATATGTCAATAAAATGGAGAATGAGTGAAGAAAACAGTTGATATCTGTACAGGCTATGGCTTGTTAATCAAGGAACGGAATACCTCGTAACTTGATCCTCTCAGAGCTTGGCATTCCACGATCTGAAATCTACCATAACCTGACAAGGGACATACCAAACCTGTTTCAGTATTAGTGGGAAGGGGAGGGTTACCTCATTAACTCTCTCTAGTGACATCCCTAATTAAGCTTACTGATGAAATATTTAGGTGTTCCTTTATTATATTGATATATCTTGTATTTCAAGTTTTTTTTTTGAACTACTTTACTGACGAGGATTTGCTCTTGTTAGCCTGTGGCCTTGGTTTATATTTTGTTAATCCCTTATTTTCTTATTCTATGATCCTGAACTCTTTTGATATATGATTTTCAGATACAGGGTCAGGGTGAGTTAAATTCATGGTATATATCCTGGAAAGATTTGAATCAGTAAGTTCAAGGAAGTTATCATGGATACTAGTTAATGGGAAATGCATTGGGTGTGCCTTTTGTTGAGCTGATAATAAGACCAGAGCTTTTATAGGGTAATAATCATATAACAAGTACGATCAATATTCCATCACCAATAATGTAAGGAAGGAGTTCACATCTGCCTCTAAGAGAAGGCGTCCAAAAACGCCCCACATGTACATCTCAGCATGCATTGTGTTTTTGGGAAATGTTTCCAATACCTGATTGGAATGTGTTAAGGGTTTTGGGGTGCATTCTGTGGGGGACAGATAGGGGTCTGCATTATTGGGTTAAAACCAAAAAATTGAATAGAAAATTTCGGTTTTAATTTTTTTGGTTCGGTTAATTTGATTTTTGGAAATTTTAATTTGATTACGTTGGTTTTTGAAAACTTTGGTTTTCAAAATTAAAAATTCTGTTAACCGAAAAAACTGAATTAACTAAGATTCTTTATATAATATAATACATAATATATAATATAATATGCTATATTTATATATTAATATATTATTTATAGTATATTATAATGAAATCCAATTTCATAATATATATATATATATATATATATATTTATTTATTTATATTAAGTGTTCAGTCCACCCTTAGAAATGAATCCTGACCGTGGATTGATGCCAAATCCACGGACAGGATGCGGTTTATATTAAGTGTTCAGTCCACCCATATATTATACGTTATAATGTACAATATTTTATGTATATTAATGAAATTTAAATAACTGAAAATTTCGATTTAGATTATTTCGGTTTTCTTGTAATTCGGTTTAGTTTCGAAAGACCCAAAGAAAGCAATAACAAAATACAGGACACAGAAAACAACACCTTCGCCTGACCCTCTGCCGTAATGTCCACTGCATGTGCTAACCTGACAATGCCATCCTCTAAACAGTCTTCTCAACCTCTTCTTGTGACAATCCATAGGCTAGAGAATTGGCTTACCGTGGAATCCAAGTATCCAACTGAGTGAGATTTTCATATTAGTGACAAAGTGCCAATCCATAGGCTAGAGAATTGCCTCCCTGATGAAGTGACAAAATGATCAAGGACATGAATCTAGCCTATTACCATTGCAGAATCTCCTTCAACTTCAAGTATTCATGAGCTAGCGACTTCCTATGTTTCTTGGTTGATGACTTTCGAGTTGGATGACTGTGTAGGGTCTAAAACAGATGGAACCTGAGCCATAACGTTTCTTGTAGTAGGAAGTAGGAAGCTCCATGTTGTTGGGCAAACTAGATATTTTGTTTTGGCATTACATTCTATTGAATCCATATTGTTTGCCTGTCTTCAAAATTTTGCTGCAATGAGTTGGTTTTATTTTTTCTGTTAGTGGTTGCTTAAAAAGCTATTATTTCATTTTTTTCTTCACTAGCATTTTCAGTTACATGACTTTGATATATATTTTGTGGAACAGAAATGCTTTCAAGCATGAATTAACGTTGTTAGAAAAAGTTCGACATCCTAATGTGGTTCAGTTTGTTGGAGCTGTAACTCAGAATATACCAATGATGATTGTGTCAGAGTACCATCCAAAAGTAAGGAAGTTGTTCTTTATGTATGAATATGGTTGGCAGCAAAATGTGAGAATTATTCTATATGCCAGAATATGATAGGATATGATCAAAATACTGAAGGGGCTTGAGCTGTCAACTGCCGGCCATAAGACCACTCTCTTACCAACTAATCTACTGAACTACCTTTGTATTATGCTTATACAGTTCATTTTTTTAACATTTGTTATGTTTTCTTATTTACAAACTTCACTTATTTAGCCATGTATCTGTGCCTGTGCCAGTTACCGTATCTGGGCGTACTTTAAAAAACTCTTTACATTCACCACATACACTATCTAGACTTCAAAGAATGAATTACTGGTTCTCATTTCGGTACGATTTTGTCAGGGTGACCTTGGAAGTTATCTTCAAAAGAAAGGGCGTTTATCACTCTCTAAGGTTCTGAGATTTGCTCTTGATATTGCCAGGCAAGTTCATATTTGCTTCTACACTACAATTATCCCTTCAGGATATTCCTTCTTAGTTTATTGTATGAGATAAAATATTTTATCATGCCCCACATGGCACCTTTGTATTTGCTTCAAAATATTTATAACCATCAAGTTTTTGAGTCGCTAAGCTATTCATGTATTAGAGAATAAAACCTATTCAAGGACATCACTTAACAGCTTAAGCTTTTAGGTTGAATGGTTCTTTGAGAGGGTATCAGAGTCACTTTGACTAAGTGGTCTCGTCACCCCATTATAATTAATTAAGTTTCAGCACATGGTATGGGTGGGTCTGTGCTGCTCATGCTTCAAGCCCAATAGGCTTTCGTGTGAGGGGGCATATTAAAGAATAAAACCTATTCAAGGACCTCACTTAACAGCTTAAGCTTTTAAGTTGAATGGTTCTTTGAGACATGTGTTGTTTACAATGCTGTTTCTTTTTATTCAGGGGCATGAACTATCTTCATGAATGCAAGCCAGAGCCAATTATTCATTGTGATTTAAAGCCAAAGTAAGACAACCAATAGCCAGAGTTAGTTAAATAGGTAGAGTTACGGATTGTGTTTTCTTTGTACTCATTGGGGTGATGTACTGTTCTTTACTATTTGAAGTTTTGGTAAGGTGCCAGAAATATTTTGCTGGATGATGGAGGCAACTTAAAGGTAACGGGATTTGGATTGATAAAGTTGTCAAAACTTTCACCCGACAAAGCAAAATTGGCACAACCAGGCGCTCATATTGACCCTTCAAGTATGCTCTTCCATATGTCCAAATTAATTTAGATAATATCCTTCTGTAATCGAATTTGTTGCTTTAACAAGATTGAAGTTTGACATACAAATAAAGATTCCTAAGCTGGTTATTTTTTTTTACGCATTTACTTGATCAAGCTACTAAAGGTCTACCTATAAAGTTCTGTAGATTTTTCTTTGTCCTTTGATATTTTAGGAAAAATGTTACAGTTATTAGGAAAGGTTTTAGATATACTAGAACTTTTTTTTTTTTGTAGAAAGATATACTAGAACTGAAGGACCCATAAAATGGTAAAACACCCACTGATTTTGTTAAAGCATCTACAAAAATTTAGCTTTATTTTCCCAATGATGAAGCTCATTAACAGAAGGCATATATGAAAAGCAAATTGGTGATGGTAATTGCTTGAAGACCCCCTATCCCCCTTCTTATTAACATTAATAGCTGATGCTCCTCCTTTGAATGGGTCTTTCTTTTCTTGGACAAATGGACAGTCCCCATTGATGTTAAGGAGATTTCAGTGGTCCCTTTTTAATGGGGAATGGGAAATGAATTGGAATGATTCAATTCATGAAGCTTTAGCTATTCCTTTGTCTGATCACAGACAAACTTTATTGAGGGACTTTGGCAAAATATAGAGGGCTAAAATTTCTTAGGTTTGAAAATATGTGGTTTGGACATCTGGAATTCATGGAGTTCATAGAACAAAAATAGAGTAGTTACCAGATGCAAGGAGATGGTTTTGTAATGATGAACAAATTACAATTGCTTAAGGATGATTTGAAGATTTGGAACAAGAGTGTACTTGGGAACTTGAAGAAAAGCACAAAATAAGTATTGGAAAAAAATGGCACGGTGAGAGAGATTGGAAGAAGAAAACTAACTGCCTAGAATAGGAGTGGAAAAAAAGAATGACAGTTGAGTAAGAATAAATAATGCACAATGATCAATTGGATAAAAAAATCTTGAGAAATTTGGTTAAAGGCAGGGGATAAAGCGCATTCTTTTTTCATGCATTTGCAATGAGGAGAAGGAGAAGTTGTATTGCAAGGCTGCAGGTGAATGGAAGTATGGTGGAGGATCCAAGGATATAAAAGTTGTTTGCAACTTCTACAAGAATCTTTTCAAAGCAGTACAATCAAGAAAATGTTTTATGGGGGGAGCTGGATTTCAATATGCTGAATGAAGATAGTGGGTTGTGTTAGAAAGAGATTTTGATGAAGACATTTGGAGGGCAGTGAGTTCTTTGAATGGGGACAAAACACCAGGGTCTGATGACTTTAATTTCGCCTTCTTTAAAACATGTTGGTCTATGGTTAAGGAGATGTTTAATGTGTAGAGATTTGTTCTTATAGAATATGGTGGAGAAAAGTGCCAGTGCTACCTTTATTTCCTTAATACCTAAGGTTGAAGGGGCCATTGAGGTGAAGGTTATAGGCCTAACAGCTTGATCTCATGTGCATGCAAGATAATGGGGAAAGTCTTGTTGGAAAGGTTCAAAATGGTGATTCAACAAGTGATAGGTCTGACTCAAATGGCATTTGTAGCAAGAAGTGGATTTTAGATGGGCCCCATAGACCATGTATAATGACTAAAATACACATACCGTCTAAAAATACATAATACATAAAAATTTCAAAAGCTTCCAGTTTTTTCGTTCTTTGCTCCTGCATTAGAGATAATGTGGAGATGTAAGATAGATGCTACATTATAGATGGTTTAAAAAGTAAATGCCGGAAGAGGAATTACCGCACAAGGCCATTGCAAGATGATGATGAAAAAGTAGCTACTGAAGGGGAGGAAGGAGAGAAGATAATTCAAGTGGAGATGAGGTCACAAGGACGAGGCTCATGAAATTGAAAGGACAGTCAATCTGGAGTAGATGGTAGAAATAGAAGTGGAAGTAAAGCATTAGGGTTAGATATTCTTGGAGGGGTGGGTTTTGCTAGGAAAAGTGTTTAAAGATTTGGAAGAAAGACATCCGATGCCTTTGCAGGATAAAGGAGATTTTGGGTTCAGAAGAGATTGATATCAATTCTAGGTCAAAGTTTATAAAAAAAGTTAAGTTTGTTTTTGAAGGAGATGGGGTGGGTTGCAGAGGATAGGGAGAGTTGGTGTTGGAGCAGTTTTTGAGAGAAACATGGTGCTGGAACTGGAAAAAAGTTAATGATGGTCAAAAGACACTAAGGGTATTGAGGAAGAAGCCTAATGCAGTGAGAAGATTCAACAACCAGAGAACTGCTCAAAAGTATTTGCAAGACTAAAAGGGGGTTTGCTTGGAATTGAGCCTACTAAGAAAGTGAATTCGAAGAAAGCTAGCAGGAGAGGCAAAGAGGTTTCTAATTAAGTTTGTAGAGAGGGTCATTTTTTTGTCTGTTGATGTAGGGTGTTGTTTGTGTCTTGTTTTTGTTTAGCGGGGGCGGATGGTTTTTTTTGGGGGGGTATCTGTTGTTTTTGTCATGTGGGTGGTTGTTTTGACATTTAGAGGCTGGGCTTTGTCTTTTGAGGTGTAGTCTCTTTTTCTTCTCTTGCTTAACTGCTGGTCACTTTTCTTTTCATCCTTATCTTTTTATTTTAATATATTTTTTTTTTCTTTTTATTACCAAAGAAAGAAGCAAATTCTGGATTTTTAAGAAAGATTTCACACAAAATAGTTTTAATGGAGACTATTTTAATAAAGGTATCTCATTAGATGAAGTTATTAAGCCTTTTTGAGCCCTTTTTTGCAGTTATTACTTGGTCTCCTCCTCCACCAAACCATATGCATCTAAGTTTTGATGGCTGTAGTATGGGCAATCCAGGTGGCTTAGGTATTGGAGATTCTAGAAATCATCATGGACACATTCTAGCCAGTTTTTAGATCATCACTGAGGTCCCTTTGACTGTTTATGCTGTAACTGCTATTACCATTGATGAAACTCACATGTTATAAAATTTTAATTTTTCCTTTTAAATATATAAATAAGTTGTTTATCCTATGGTTGTACTTAAAGATCACATAATTTTTGTTCTCATCAATGCTAGGTCTATATTTGGCACCCGAGGTCTATAAAGATGAAATATTTGACAGAAGTGTTGACACCTTCTCCTTTGGCCTTATTCTTTGTGAGGTATTGTTATGGATATCATCATAGTCACCATTATTGTCATTAGCATGTTATACTGTTTTGTTGTGTTTCTTTTCCTGATTTTAGCTTCTTATGTTCAAATGTTACAAATGAAGTTATTTAAATGAATAAGAGGCTTCACATGTCTGATTAAAATTATTATGGAATTCATCAACCATGGACATGCCTTCTAAACTTTGAAATTTTGAGCCTCCAACGTTTCAAAGCAATGATCTGGTCCATCTAATGTTAAGATGGGTAAGATCAGAAATTTTGTATTAACCTAAGCATAAGGGCATATGTAAACACATCAAAACACGTGCAGACAAGAATATCCTTGATGTAGATGTGTGCAATGTGCAGATTTGCTCATCTATCTGGCTATTTCATACACGTTGGGTCATTCCTGGCAGGTTTATACATTCCTCAGTGGGAAGATCTCTTTCAAGACCCAAATCCAGTCAGGATAGCTTTTGTTACTGTTGTTGTTTTTTGTTGCTTCCACTGATGTTGCTTCTTATTCTTATTACTTCTTTAGTGACTTAAAATCATCCAATCAAGATTTTTTAGTTGGATTACTTTACTACAGAATTTGCATATCATCTTTAAAAAAGTTTTCCTTGAATCACATTACAGGTATAGTTCATATCTCACCTCAATGATCAATCCAAATATAACCTAAATGATATGCCAACTAGCTAGTTGGTAAAGTCTGTATTAGTTCATACTCTGGATATTGGAATTAAATACTGACTTCACCCTTAAGGATTAATTACTAACCTGTTAGCTCATTGATAAGAAAATGGAAAAAAGTACAGAAGACAGGTAAAATAATCTGGAAAGAGCCTGCATGGCTCATGCAATACTTGTTTATTTCATGTAAAGGGGAAAAAACTACCTAGACCATCCATATGTTAAGTAGGCCCTTACATTGGAGGGAGATGGACTATCATCACCCTGGCTGGCCAATGCTGAGAGGGAAGCTGTACTTTGTCTGCCACTTTTATTTTCTTCACATGGATGTGGAGTGGGGGGGTGGGGGGGGGGGCATATGATAGAAGTTTATTGGCTACTGTCCCCAAAACATAACACTTATTCATTTAGTTCACCTGTTCAAGGCAAATTTCCTTGATAAATAGGAAGATGTTACCAAGTTCTTTCACATAATGACATAAGGAGAAGAAAAAAAATTACCATGAAGTTGTGATGACAACTGAACAGGGGGATCAGTCCGATTTTGAGAATGATTGATATTTGCATAAAAACACTTGCCACACCCAATATATCATGCACATTTCTTATATTAAATAATCTTGGAGAAGCTGTCTGGATCATTTAAATTTTTACTTCATGGTATGACCAAAATGTTTCATCTTCGATTCAAGTTGATGGCTTATGTAGAGCTGCCATACAAGAGTGAGTCCACATATTTCATGTGATGCCCTGCCATGATGCTGATTTCTTTCTTCTTTTTTTTTTTTTTCTCCATGGTTCAAGTTCATTGTGTAGGCAGTCATATTACGTGTTGATGCATATTATTATTATGGAAGGTTGTTTAATCAGTTGTTTTCTTTTTTTCTTTGCTTGACCGGAAAACAGATGATTGAAGGAGTGCCGCCTTTCCACCCCAAATCAACAGAAGATGCTGTTAAAATGATTTGTTTAGAAGGAAAGAGACCATCATTAAAGACCAAATCAAGAAGTTACCCCCAGGAGCTAAAGGAGTAAGTATATTTCTTCAAATTGTGAACTCAATTAAATATTCTGTCAGCTTGAAGTTCTTTTTCGATGGTTGAGGTGCATTATCTTGAAATGCAATCAGTTAGTAGTAGTGTTGCATGGATGCAGACATGAGAATCAGAATATGATGCATGACCAAGAGTCTGACTCAAGAAGATGATAAAACAAAGTTTTATGTCAAATAAACAGTGAAAGGAAGAAAATGTCACATGGAAGTGTCCCTCAAGAATCCGGAGTGCTGAAGTTTGATACATGTCTGACATGGACACTTCATCCATTTAGAAGAGTCCATGCAACACTGGTTAGTAGCAAGATAATTAAAGCAAGAGGTGCACAAAGAGAAATGTATCATCATTATCATTTTCATCATTGTAATCTAAGAATTATGCCAAGTATATGGGGTCAGCTATGTGAATCCTGTTTTGCCATTCTGTTCTATTTAATGCCATATTCATTGTTAAATTATGAGCGCTTAAATCATTTCTTACTACTTTCTCCCATGTCCTTTTTGGTTTTTTCCTATCCCTTCTAGACCTTTCAACTTGCAATAGATTGCTTATTCTTATGGGTGCTGTAGATGGTCTTATGCATGTGACCAAACCATTTTAGTCTACTTTCTCTTGTTGTTACTCCTAGGTTCCTTAGGATCACTTCATTTTTGACCTTACTCTTTCTATTTTTTCCACTCTTCCACTCATTTTTTGAAATATTGTTTCTTGACTACCCAACACTCTGCTTCATATAGTATTACTAGCCTTACAACAGTTTTACAGAATTAGATGTGATACAGTCCAATAAATCAGAAAAATAAATCACAGATTATAGGCAAAAAGGTGAGAAGAAAGAAGAGAAGCAGTAAAGAAAAGAAGAAAGAAGATTAAGAAGAAAGGAGAAGAAGAAGATAGTTCGATCTCTTCCTCCCTTACTCCTCTAATCTTTTATTAAACTTAACTTAATTGGAACAATTACAAATCTGCCCTTAAAGGGGTGGCCAATTCATAATCATACTAAAAATTAAATAAGAAAGGTTAACAAGCCCATAAAGTCAAGGCCCATTAACAAACATAATAAATAAGAAAACAAAAGATAACATAATAGTGCATTAGGCCCCATTCGACCTAGTATCTCTACACTCCCCCTCAAGCTGAGCATAGATATCAATCATGCTCAGCTTGCTTATATAGTTTATTAGCTTCCCTTTTGAAACACCTTTTGTCAAGACATCAGCCAACTGCTCTTCAAAAGCTATAAATGGTAGGCAGACTTCCCATGAAGCAACTCTCTCCCATATAAAATGTCTATCAACCTTTATGTGCTTTGTTCTATCATGTTGGATAGGATTATGTGCAATGTTGATAGCTGCTTGTCAACGGTATTTGAAAATTTGGATAATTCGAATATCTAATGGGTCGAATTCAGATATCCTATTCATATCCAATAGCTAATTGGATTCGAATTCAGATATGACCTGATTTGATTCAATAAATATCCGAATTCGACCGATTATTTAATTCTTATATATAATATATGGAATATTTAAATTTTTTATATAATTTATATATAATAGTTAAATTATATATTTTATATAAATAAAATATTTATTTTATATATGTATTAATTACCTAAAATAATTAATTGATCGAATTTGAATCGAATTGAATATTCGAATATTTCTTCGAATTCAGATATTGAATTTTTTACACCCTTACTAGCCATTATAGATTGCTTCTTACTCATCCACGAAATAATGTTCTCTACCACCATAGTATAGTATCCCAGGGTGGACCTCCTATCATCAATACATCCAACCTAGTATGCATTAGTGTATACTTCTAGTATCATGTGCCCATGCTTAGCAAATATGATACCCTTCTCTGGAGTACCTTTTAGGTAACATAAACTGACTAGTGACACTCACTACATAGGAAATATCTAGCTGAGTCATGCAAAGATAAAGCAACTTTCCAAGCAGTCTTTGGAACATTCCCCTATCAGCCAATAGTTCACCATCAGTAGCCGAGAGCTTGTGATTCAAGTCTATAGGTGTAGAAGTTGGTTTAGCACCAAGTTTTTCCAATCTCAACAAAAAGATAAAGAACATACTTAGGTTGAGAAATGAAGATACCATCCTTGGTTCGAGTAACCTAAATTCCCAAGAAATATCTGACCTTTTAAGGTTAATCACTTATTGTGTGCCATCACTAGTAACCTCAATGTCATCAATATAAACAATGAGTAGGGTCACGGGTCACTAAGGAATCTCTCTTTTTAACAAATAGAGTATGATCAGACTGAGTTTGTGTGTATCCAAAGGTAACGATGACAACCTAGAATCACTCAAACTAGACTCTAGGAGATTGTTTGAGGCCATAAAGGGACTTCTTCAATTTACACACTTTCCCTTGCATTTCCTTCCTATACACCCTTGGAGGTAAAGGCATATAAACTTTTTCATGTAGATCTCCATTTAAGAATGCATTTTTGACATCAAATTGGTAAAGTGGTTAGTCAAAACTAGCAGCCAATGATCTCAAAACTTGAACTGATGTCATTTTAGCTACAGGGGCAAATGTCTCCAAGTAATCAACACCATACATTTGAGTGTAACCTTTAGCAACCAACCTAGACTTAAACCTCTCAGTAGTACCATTAGAATGGTACTTAATAGTGAAAATCCATTTACAATCAACTAGTTCCTACCCCTCATACAAGTCCATAATTTCCTAGGTATTTTTTTTTATGCAAAGCATCTATGTTAGTCATCATAGCATTCCTTCATTCTAGTTTAGATAAGGCTTATGGGACAGACTTAGGAATAACATGTATAGAAACAAAGGCAAGAAAGGAATAGTAAGTTGAAGACAACCTTTTTCCTTTGTTATGTTCTTTAACTAAAGGGTTGATGGTTTCTTCCATCTCCCCTCTTTAAAGGGGAGGTACCATCTCGTGCCTCTCCCTAAGTTGTACTATCTTTGGCTTTGATTTAATAAATCTGAATATTCATTGATAAAAAAAAGGCTGTAAGACAGGTGTTTGGAGATGCAATGAGCTGCACACTTCCGTTTACCTTTTCGAAGGGCAATAAGGTCATGATCTAGGAAGGTAGTAGTAGGAGTAGAGGAGGGCTGACCTGATACCTTAGTAGTGATGAGAGGAGCAAGAGGCTTGGTTGAAGAAGGGGAAATAACTTGCTCATACACGAGTCTTTGTCTTTAGTACCACCTTTGTACAATGGGATGAGAAGTGAAAATGGGAGGGTGAGCAGGAACATGTGGAGAAGACTTAATTGGAGGAGACCCAATAGAAGTAGATTATTTAATCAAGGAATCAAGAGGAACCAGGAGAGGAACAACTGGGGACCTAGCAAACAACTCTTCAGAATGCTCCCACTCAAGACAAGTTCCAAAGAAAGTAATAGACTTTACAAATGTGACATCCCTAGAAACAAAGTGAGTTCCAAGCACTGAATCATAACAATAATATCCCTTTTGTGTAGGGGCATATCCTATAAAAACACACTTGTGTGCTTTAGGTTCAAATATATGTCCCTGATGACCATGGACATGCACATAGGAAATGCACCCAAAAACTCGAAGAAGAAGAGAAAAGAGATCCGCATCAAGAAAGAGAAGGATAAAGGGGGTCTTGAAACCTAGAACACAAGAAGGCATGTGGTTTGTCAAGTATGTAGCTGTAAGGACAACATCCCTCCAAAATTTAATAGGAAAATGGGATGCAAAAAGGAGGCTTTTGGCAACCTTAACCACATGATGGTTCTTCCTTTCTACCACTCCATTTTGTTGTGGAGTGTAGGAACAAGAGTTATGATGTATAACCCCAAATGCATCAAAATAGGACGAAAGATTTTTCTCAAAATTTTCCTTTGCATTATCAGAGTAGAACATTTTGATCCAATTGTTAAATTGGATAAGAATAAGTTCATAAAACCGTTGCACAATGGTTGGCATTTCATTTTGGGATCTCTTAAGGTAAATCTAAGTAAAGTGTGAGAAATCATCAACAAAAAGGATAAAGTATTTGTAACTCCTCATAGTAGATAAATGATATGATCCCCACACATTAGAGTACATAATATGGAAAGAAAAAGTTGATCTTTTATTACTCACTAAATAGTAATGTCTACAATGATTTGCAAGTTCACATGACTCACAATGAAGACTAGATAGAGATATCCCTTTAAACATTTCTGGAAACAAATGACTTAAAGTAGAAAAAGACAAATGACCAAAACATAAATGACATAACATGACTCAATCAACAGACTCTATAGAAATAGACTCCAAAGCTACCCCATGAAGTGGTCCAAGACTTCCATTAGGTGTATCCATCAAGTATATTCTATTTGTCTCATAGCCACTCCCAATCGTCCTTTGATATTTCAGGTCTTGGATAACACAATGGGTAGGAAAGATTTGGGTGCTGCATCTTGTCCAAGAAATGACCACCTAAGAGTCCCCTTCCACCTCTAGATTGTGGAATCCAAATTGTTTATCAAACTTTAACCCCTGCAGAAAGCTGACCAGTACTGTTGTCAGTGTATCACCATGCTCTAAGGGTCCTAAATACAAAACCACCACTCTTCCTTTTGGGTCTTGGAAGACACCCCCTATCCCAGTGAATGCCAAATTTTCTATAAAACTTCCATCAGAGTTGAGTAGTCGATCAAGACTACAGTCAGTCTTGAATTCCAAAAGATTTCGGATTGAGAAAAATAGAAGAAAGAGGGAGAAGAAGCAGAAGTACACAAGGGTTTTGAAAGGAGGGACAGATCGAATGAATTTGCCGCCGCCACTCTCTCAATATTTATATGTTATGTTCACTAATTGTAGGAAAGGGCAGAATTGCCCTTAATGCTTACATGGCAAATATAACAAATAAAAAACTGAAATAACAAGCTGTCTAAGATAACTACCAACTAACACTAACATAACTAACAAGGGTTACATGTGCTGTCACACGAACACAGTGGGGACCACAGCTGTGGGGCCCACATCAGTGTTCTCTACACTCCCCCTCAAGTTGGGAATAGATATTTGTCATTCCCAACTTGAATAGGTCTGCTTCTAACTTCTTCCTTGGAACAGTTTTGGTGAGAAGATCTGCGAGCTGCATGTTGGAGGTGATATACAGGAGATACACTTCTTGTGATGAGACCCTTTCTGTGACAAAATGTCGATCAACTTCGATATGTTTAGTTCTATCATGCTGCACCGGGTTGTGAGCTATATTAATAGCTGCCTGATTATCGCAATACAACATCAAGGGTTTCTCATAATCAATACCCAACTCTTCAAGTAGTGACTTCAGCCATAGGATTTCAGCCACTCCGTTAGCCATTGACCTGTATTCAGCTTCGGCACTAGGGCGAGAAACAACACTTTGTTTCTTACTCCTCCAAGAGACAAGGTTACCTCCTACAAGGGCACAATATCCAGAGGTAGACCTCCTGTCATCAGCACTCCCAGCCCAATCAGCATCTGTATAGACCTCCACCTTCATCTGATTATTGTTCTTGAACAGTACACCTCTACCTGGGCATCTCTTCAAGTATGCTAATATTCTCTCAACTGCAAGAAGATGAGTAGTTCTAGGGGAATGCATGTACTGGCTGACAACACTGACTACATAATTGATGTCTGGCCGTGTGAGGCAGAGATATAGGAGCTTTCCAACCAACCGTTGGAACATAGCTTTGTCTTCAAGAGGCTCTCCACCCTCTGCACTGATCTTGTGATTCTGTTCAATGGGTGTATCGGCAGGCTTGACACCTAACTTTCCAGTTTCCGCCAACAGATCTATAACATACTTCCTTTGAGAAATAAAGATCCCTGTTTAGATCTAGCAACCTCAATACCCAAAAAATATCGCAGTGCACCAAGATCTTTCACCTCAAACTCTTGATGAAGGAGCTGTTTAAGGGACTTAATCTCACTATTATTATTCCCTGTCACTACAATATCATCCACATATACAGCAAGCTAGGTCAAAGAAGAGTTCACTCTTTTAATGAACAGTGTTTGATCTGACTGGGCCTGTACATAGCTGAATTTTCCAAGGGCTAGTCTGAATCTATCAAACCAACCTCTAGGGGACTGCTTTAGTCCATACAATGCCTTATTCAGTTGGCAAACCTTCTTACCTGTCTCTGCATCATGGAATCCAGGGGGCAACTGCATGTAGACCTCTTCCTATAAGTCTCCATTCAGAAAGGCATTTTTAATGTCCATTTGGGATAAGGGCCAAGAGTAACTTGCTGCAAGGGCTAATAGAACTCAAATAGTGGTCATCTTGGCTACTGGGGCAAAAGTCTCCAAGTAGTCTATACCACAAGTCTGAGTAAAACCTTTTGCAACTAACCGGGCTTTGTACCTTTCAATGGAGCCATCAACATTATGTTTCACAGTAAATACCCATCTACATCCAACTGGTTTCTTTCCTTTGGGTAGGTCAACTAGCTCCCAAGTATTATTTTTCAAACGGGCATCCATTTCAACTTTCATTGCATCTTTCCACTCTGGAACTGATAAGGCTTCTTGCACTGTTCTGGGGATAGGAATATCAGCAATGGAAGTGAGAAAGGACCTGTAAGAGGGAGACAAGCGATCATGGGATACAAACTGGGAAATGCAGTGAGCTGTGGATGTGGTGCAGCGTTGTTTCCCTTTACGAATCGCAATAGGGAGGTTAATGTCATCCGAATGAGGGGAAGTAGCAACAGTAGAAGGTATCTCAGTGGGCCTTGGGACTATAGTACCTAGATCTGGATCCGTAGAAGGAACTGGGGTTGGCCTGGACTGCTGATGACTGAGATCAACCTGCCTGCATCGCCCATGATAGACTTTCAACTCCTGATCCCTCTGACAACCCTCACCATTATAGCCTTCATTACTCAATGGAATGGGTAAAGGAATAACCTCAGATGAGTTAACCTCACTCTCACTGCGCTCCTCCTGAGGAAAAAGACCCAAATTCCCCAAATTCTCACTACTCTTCCCCTGAGGAGAAACCCTTGGATAATAGGGTGCCTCCTCAAAGAAGGTGACGTCCATCGAGACAAATTTCCTCACTGAAACAGGATCATAGCAGCAATAACCCTTTTTGAGTTTGTGCATAACCGAGAAAAATGCATTTGGAGGCCTTAGGGTCAAATTTGGAATGATGAGGTCCAAGAATCTGAACAAAACAAGTACAACCAAAGGTTTTAAGAGGAACAATAAACAACTCCTCGTCTGGGTATAGAAGGGTAAACGGAGGCTTCATATCAAGAACCCGTGAGGGAACCCGATTAATGAGATACATTGCCGTGAGGATAGCATCACCCTAGAAACGGATAGGCACATTGGAGGTAAACATAATGCTTCTAGCCACCTCCAAAATGTGCCTATTCTTACTCTCGGAAATCCCATTCTACTGTGGTGTATGAGGACAAGTGCTTTGGTGAATAACCCCATGATCGAGTAGATAAGAGGCCAGTGACTTGGTAAAGTATTCTATTGCATTATCAGATCTAAGGACTTTGATTTTGACCCCAAACTGGGTTAAAATCATCTGATGAAAGTTTTGGGTCAGAGCGGGAACCTCATCTCGAGAACGCATAAGGTAGACCCAAGAAAACCGGGTATAGTCATCAACAAACAATAGAAAATATCTGTACCCCCCATAGAAGGGATGTGATACGGGCCCCAAACATCGGTATGCACAATATCAAAAGAATTACTACTTATTTTATTACTCAAGGAATAAGATGTTCTACAATGTTTGACAAGCTCACAACTCTCACATCTCAAATTTGACATCTCAACAGACTCAAATAAAGTAGGAAACAGACTCTTCAAAGACCAAAAAGATAAATGACCTAACCGATTATGCCAGAGCATAACCGGACTCACAAACTGAGAAACAAAAGACTTCTTATCCATAGGCTCTTTCCAATGAGAACTCTCTCCAAGTAGATAGATCCCATTCGTCTCATGGCCAGTCCCAATCACCTTCCTCGTCTCCAAGTCCTAAAAAACACATCGATCAGGGAAAAAGGTTACTGAATAGTTCTGATGTTTTGTAATACTACTGTCTGAAAGTAAATTAGTGTCAAGTTTAGGAACATGCAAGATTGAGGATAAAGAGATAGTATCACACAACTTGATGTCACCCTTGCCAGAAATGGGAACAAGAGAGCCATTAGCAATGGTTTATCTCTACCAGAAGATAAGTGATAAGTAGTGAACAGTGATGGCAAGCTAGTCATATGGTTAGATGCACCCGAGTCTTTTACCCAACAATGTTCAGTGTTACCTGGAGCTGAAGCATGGTAAGCTGAGGCCCGAGTACCTGAATGAGCAAATGCTGATGTGGTAGGGGCTGATGGTGACTGAGATGACTGAGCTGAATTTCCAACCTCCTTTTCCAATTGTATTAAGGCAGCCCGAACAGCAGCTAAGGTGTCTAGGGGCGTGCCTTTCGTGCCCAATGAGGATGCAGAATCGGTATTCACAGCCATATGAGCATTACCCCTTTTATTCCTCAGTTTTGCTGGGACTAAATGAGGGTGCAACATCCAACATGTATCTTTCATATGCTTGGGTTTCTTGCAATGTTCACATACTAGATCCCGTTTATCTTCCTTCTTCATGTCCCTTTCTGTATCACCCCTAGACTTAGGTTTAACTACTGCCGGGGCTGGGGGGAAGGGCTAATGCTGCATCATAACCTTTCTCCTGGTCTCTTCACTATGCACCAGAGAGTAGGCTTGAGATAGGGTCACACTGTCTCTTGTCAGTATTTGCTGTCTCACAATGTCATAATCAGAATTCAGGTCAGCCAGAAATTCAAACACCCTATTGGTCTCGACTTGCTTTCTATGGGTCCGTGCATCTTTTGGACTTTCCCATTCAAGAGTCCCGAGATGGTCAATTTCATGCCACAAAGATTTCAAGGTAGAGAAATAAACAGAGACTGGTTTCTCTCATTGTTTGAGGTTATTCACCTCACACTTCAATTCATAGGCTCTAGCAACATTAAGGGGTTGGGAGTAGGTCTCTTTCATGACATCCCATATCTCCTTGGTTTTCTTTGCCCACAAGTAATTTCGGCTGATATGTGGCTGCATAGAGTTGCACAGCCATGTCATAACCAAGTAGTTCTCCTGAACCCACTTGGTATACATTGGGTCTTCCTTGGAAGGTTCTTTCACATCTCCCAATAGGTAGCTAACTTTTCCCCTTCCCCCAATAGCCATCATGGCCGATTGGGCCCATTCCAAGTAATTGGATCCATCAAATCTCACAGTTGTAATCTGAAACGTAGTCTTAGACATACTACCAGAATTGCTATTCCCAAAAACACCTTCTCCCTGATATTTGAACTTCATTCTTGGTTAAGAATCAGTAGTTAAGAACTATTAGGGTTACTGCAGTAGATCAGTTCAAATCTGATCTGAAACCAATCGGCAGTCAGAATATAAGCAGTCCAATAACAGTTTTCACCCCCAAAACAGGCTCGGAAGCCAAAACAGGTTTGGAAATCACTTAGAAAACAATCTGTAATGCCGAAACAGAATTAGGGTTTTAATCGTAGGGTTAGGAAAACCTTTGTGAGAACATAAACAGTGCTCATCCGCACCTTCCAAAAGAATTCACAGTCAAGTCTAGTCGTAGGGTTAATGACAAACCCTAAACAAAACTGATCGCCACTGAGAAAAATAGGAGAGTTCGGCCGCTCCTCCTAGATAGGTCCAACCTATCTTTACTAACAGCAATCTCAAGGGAAAAATAAAAACTTACCCAAAAAACTCTGATTGCTACCTTCAATCGTGGCCTGAACCCTAACCTTCTCTGGTTCTTCCTGATTACCAAAACACTCTCCAAGCCTCTACAAGTCTTCGGACAGTTGCTAAACTTTTCTGGTAACCTCCAAGAATCAGCCAACGAATAGTCCTTTGTAAGCTTCCAGCCCTAGACAGTTCTCATGTGGTCGGCTGGACTAGACTCACATGAGAAACCCTAGATAGGCTCTGATACCAAGTAGTCGATCAAGACTATAGTCAGTCTTGAATTCCAAAAGATTTCGGATTGAGAAAAATAGAAGAAAGAGGGAGAAGAAAGGAGAAGAAGCAGAAGTACACAAGGGTTTTGAAAGGAGGGACAGATCGAATGAATCTGCCGCCGCCACTCTCTCAATATTTATATGTTATGTTCACTAATTGTAGGAAAGGGCAGAATTGCCCTTAATGCTTACATGGCAAATAAAACAAATAAAAAACTGAAATAACAAGCTATCTAAGATAACTACCAACTAACACTGACATAACTAACAAGGGTTACATGTGCTGTCACATGAACACAGTGGGGACCACAGCTGTGGGGCCCGCATCAGTGTTCTCTACAAGTTGTAAGAAACTAGATGCTAGAGGTTTTCATTCTATAACTAGTTCCTTTTCTTGAGCTGAGAGTTCCACATCTTTCCAAGTTCTCATAATATCATTTAGTGAAAAATTTTGGAAAATTTCCAAACTTTTCACATAGTGTGCAACTTTTATTTTAATTATGTCAATAATTTCCATTCCAGTTCTGTTCTTTTCATTGAAAATTCTTCCTTTCCTTTCTTACCAAATAGTCTAAACCATAGCTGCCCTCATTGCTTTCCAAAGTAATCCTCCTCTTTTCTTTGGTTGTCTCAAGAAGTTTGGATCAAAGAGGCTTGCCACATCCTAAGGAGTCTACCTGCACCCAAAGATAGAATAAAGATGCTCCCAAATACAAAGCACAAAAGAACAGGATATAACAATATGGGAAATGGTTTCACCATTATCCTTGCAGAGAAGACACATGTGAGGGGAAATTCATTTATTGGCCTTCTTTTTTGTAGCACATCATAGGTGTTAATCTTTCTAAGAAAATCTTCCCAACAAAGGGCCTGAACTTTATGAGGAATGGGATTGCTCCAAATTTCTTTCACTAGGAAATTAACCCCAAGGTATTTGGTCGTATTAAAAAGTTGAAGATTGAAGCACAAGTGAAAGAACCGACAGGTGAAATTGACCAAACCCTAGTGTCCTCCATAGTGGTAAAAAATTGATTCAAGTCTAGTCAAAAGAAGAATGAGAAATTCACATTACATTTCCTTAAAACCTCTTTTAAATCCAAAGTCCCAACTTAAGCCCAAGGCAAAGAAAGCCACAAATTTTAGATGAGTTTAGATTTGTAGTTGGATAGTGCATAGAGCAAGGGAAATTGGATTTTTAAGGAACATT
This sequence comes from Nelumbo nucifera, assembly GCF_055504915.1. NCBI lineage: Eukaryota > Viridiplantae > Streptophyta > Magnoliopsida > Proteales > Nelumbonaceae > Nelumbo > Nelumbo nucifera. Next base: position 8,605,704 of record NC_142649.1, on the reverse strand, counting down.
ACCTAACCAGAGGTGACCCTTTTTCCCCATTCCTATTCATTTTGATTGTTGAGGTCCTTAGCAGGATGATTACCAAGGCTGATTTGGATAATTCAATAAGAGGATGGGGAGTGGGAAGGGAGGATGTTGTGGTTACACACCTGTAGTTTGCGGATGACATAATTTTGTTTCGTGATGGTGACAGCCTTATTTCCCTTAGAAACTTAAAGGCACTAATTAGATCTTTTGAGAACTTATCTAAAATAAGGGTTAATTGGGGAAAAGGTGCCTTTTGGGTGTAAATGTGCAAAAGGAAGAAATCTGTGAATTAGCTGAGGTGCTAGACTATGAAGTCAAAAATTGGCCCTTAAAGTACTTATAACTCACTTTATGTGGAAACCTAAGATCAGATAGTTTCTGGAAACCAGTGGAGAGATTTTCCAAGAAGCTGGAATTCTAGAAAAAGAATTATATATCAATTGGAGGAAGAAGAAGAATAACCTTGATCAAGGCCACTTTGGCAAATCTTCTAGTTTACTTTTTCTCCACTTTTCGCATCCCTGCTAAAATTGTTAGGCTGTTAGAAACGATTATGAGGGATTTCTTATGGGAACCATGGGATGGGAAAAAAGACCACTTGGTAAAATGGGAACAGGTGTAGGTCTAAAGAGAAGGGGGACTAGGGATAAGGAACTTAGCTCTTTTAGGAAAGTGGCTGTGGAGATCCCCCTTAGAAAGAGAGTGATTTTGGCACAGAGTTATTAAAACTTAAAAGCATACTTGGACAGTCAGACAATGGCTAGGATGCAAAGGTAGACTCCATTGCAACTTCAGCCTCTCCTTGAAAAACAATTTGTGAGGTATATCCTATTTTCCTTAACCTTATTTGATATGTTGTGGGGAATGGACTAAAAGGTCTAGATGAGTTTAGATTTGTAGTTTACATATGAATCCCTTTCCTCTCTTCTTCTTTTCTTCTATACACTTGTTTGCCACTAAAATTTGGTTGACAATTTGTGTATCCTCTACAAAGCTTGGAAAGGTGAGATCACTGTAGGTAATTCCTTCTTTAGTCTTTTACTAATATTTTATAAAGGCTTCCAACTAAGCTTATCGGCCTAAATCCTTTGGGGTTATAGCTTCCTTCTTCTTGGGCACTAAGGCAATGAAGGTAGCATTAGTTCCTAGAGAAATTTCCCCAATTTGGTGAAATTCATCAAACACTTAGTTGCTTTGCAAGGCTCTGGACTGAACATCTGTCACCTGAGTCCAATACAATTCCGGGAGACTATGTCTTCTCTCCTCTGAACTGGATAGAAAATCCCTTAAAATGATCCACAAAGACTTTTACTATTGCATTTTTAATTAATACTACTGTTAATATTTTCTTAATTTATTTGCATTTTTTTTAAATTTTGGACCTTGCTTCAAAAAGGTGTGTGGCTCACCTTGTGCCTTGTGCCTTGGGCACAAAATTCCCTTTGCACTTTTTTTGCAACTTGTGCTTTTAAAACACTGCTACAGAATAGAGAGAGAAGGGAGAGGAGCAATGGAGAAGAAATACTCGAAATCGTGGGAAGAAATCCAGTCCCCACTTTATTTTCTTTTAACCAATATAATGAAGAATAAAATTGCATTAGTATTTCCTTATGGACGGCCAACAGGAAGTAAACTAATAAAACAAATATGAACCAGCCCATGGGTTCAATAACAAAAGAATAAACAAACCCAACAATAAAAGAAATAAAAGCATAAGTAGGAAAATAAAAGGCATAATAACTGAAATGAAATGTTGGCCCATTATAATCTCAACACTCCCCGTCAGCCTGGGACTGGGAATAGATATCTATCATTCTCAACTTTCCAAGAGTATTCTGTAGCTTCAGTCTAGGTACACCTTTAGTGAACACTGCCAACTAATGATCAGTCTTTATTTAAGGAAGACAAACTTCTCTTAAAAGAATCTCTCATGAATAAAATGATGATCCATCTGAATGTTCTTGGTTTGATCATGTTGAGTAGGATTAAGAGGGATGTTACTGGCAACTTGGTTATCACAGTATAACACAAGGTGAACACTCCAGTCAATCCCTAACTCAAGTAATGATCATAGCTATAAAGATTATGAAAGTCCATGGGCCATCACCCTATTATTTATAGCATATGTGAATAAATATCTTATCATCACAAAAGCATATTTAAATAATCTATAGCATTACACACAAGAACATCATAATTAATTTAAATAGTGAGATTATCAGCAAGATAAATATCTTATCATCACTGTTAGAGCTAGCCGAATAAGTGTAGATTAGTCATTTTATTAAGTTATGTGCTTATGTGGCAGTTCTAATATAGACTTCCTGTCACATACTTAAGTGGGGGCAGTTTAGTCATTGTACAATTAATTAGAGACTAATCTACATTATGGTCAACTGATAGGGTTTGGCTATCAGGTTCAACTGTTCTTCTTCTTCTTCTTTCTCCCTTAATCTCTACTGGTTCGAACTGCTGAAACACAGCTGTTAAAACATGGTATCAAAGCCATAAACGAAGGAAAAGAAGGCTGCGACTTCAAGTTTTCCATCCTGCGACTTCAAGTTCTCTCTCCTTCTCCTTTTTTCTTCTTCTATGGGCTGTGAATCTGAGGTACACAATCTGATAACTGCGGCACCTGCTTATTTATTTTTTTTAGGACTGCCACAATCCCTATTACAAGTGTTAGGAAGGTGCGGCAGCCCTAGGATTTCAGTCTAATACTGCTGTGACATTCCTAGTCGTGTGGTGATGTTTGTGGTGTTTACCCTCTACTGAACAATTTCAAGAGGGTTTGTGTGTGGTTGCTTGAGTTGTTGTGTTGCTGTCATGGTGACGAATATTTCTAGGTTGTTAGTAGTGGTGTGAACAAAAAAATAAAAAATTGTGTGGTTGCTTGAGTTGTTGTGTTGCTGTAATGGTGACTAATATTTTTGGGTTGTCAGTAATGGTGTGAATAGAATTTTTTTTTCATGCTGAAAGAAGTGGCCGAATACCTCAACCTAGTAGTTTTCATCAATGTTTTAATCTGGATGGTAGCCGAATCTGGTTGAAGCATCCAATTCTTAACCTGAATGTTAGTTTACATCAAATTGTTGATTGTGACTAGTTGTGAGATTGTTATCAGTGTTTTGGAGACTGCTGTAGTGTTGCCTTGACAGTAGTATTTGGTTGGTGATTGAGAGTTCAGCATTAGAAATAGCAGTGGGGGACATGACATAATGGCAGCAATGAGAGATAGTTCTAGTGATCAGAAACTGAGTGTGATGATCCCCTCCGATTATTTGGGTGTGTAGATGACTTCAATTAAACATAATGGTGAGAATTATGTGCCATGGGCCAAGTCAGTGGAAGTTTTCCTCAAGGCAAAGAGGAAAGTGAAACACGTGAAGGAAGATAAACCATCAGCTGATTCTCCAGGGTTTGATGACTGGGAAGAGGAAGATGCCCAAATCATGACATGGTTATGGAACAATATGGAACCCAAAATAAGTCCAACTTTATGTTCTTAGATACATCTAAGGACATATGGGAACATGCCAAGAAGCTTTAAAATGGGCATGATAATACTACAAGGGTATATCAACTCTATTAGGAGTATTTCGATCTGCAGCAAGGGAATAAAACCCTAGAAGAGTACTATGCTAGTATGAAGAACCTAAAAAATGAACTCAATGTCTATCATCCCCTCATTCCAGATGTTAAGGTTCAGCAACAACAAAGGGAGCAACTGGATGTCACTAGGTTCTTAGTGGGGTTGAAATCAGAGTATGAACCAGTTACGGCCCAAATATTGGGAGGCTCTACTCTTCCTACCCTTGAGGAAGTTTTCGCACGGCTTCACAAGATTTCTTTGAGATTTACAGAGAGTCCCACACCATTTGACAGATCAACATTTGTGATAGCCAGAGGAGGCGGACGTGGTACTAGAGGGGGAGGACATACTTCCCGAGGAGGTTGTAGTGGTTTCATATTTGGTTGTGGTGGTGGTCGTGACTCAGGGGGAGGTTGTGTTAAAGGAAAAAGTAACTTTACTAGGAAGTGTACCCACTGTGGCAGTGACGGATGTTCAGTGTATTTTTGTTATGATCTCCATGGTCCACCTTCTACATGGGCTAATCATGCAGTAGCTGGTGGGGTTGATGTTAGTGAAAACCAACAGACAAATCTAACACCTTCCACATCTACATCTATTTCTGGGAAGGAGATGATGAGTGTACCGCACAATGAGTATGAGAGGTTCCTCCAGACTACTTCACAACATACTACAACCACCCTTGCACACTCAGGTATAGCTTGTTTGGCATCCAAACCCTCTCCTTGGATTATTGACTCTAGAGCCTCTGATCACATGACCAGGACTCCAGGTGTGTTCTCTTCCCTGTCTGAAACTTCCACATCTCAAACTGTTACCCTTGCCAACAGTTCCTCTTCTCCCATCTGTGGTTTTGGTAATGTTGACACGGTTTCTCTTTCTTTATCATATGTTCTATATGGGCCTAAATTTACATTCAATCTTATGTCAGTCAGTAAATTAACCAAGACCCTTAATTGCTCTATTACATTTTTCCCTTCCTTTTGTGTGTTTTAAGATCTCAAAACGGGGAAGAAGATTGGTGGGAAGCATGAAGCCGATGGATTGTATTACCTTGACGGTGGTGGATCGTCAGTTGCAATTCAGACTTCACTCGCTCCTCTACAATGGCATTGTCAGATAGGACATCCATCTCTCAAGGCACTCAAGATACTGGTTCTATTTTTGAGTCATTTGTCGTCTTTATAGTGTGAGACGTGTTAGTATGGGAAACACCATCGGGTTCCCTTCAATCCTAGAGTTGATAGTCGTATGTTGAGTCTTTTTGCTTTAGTTCATTTAGATGTTTGGGGTCCGATTAAAATAGTCTTATAATGGTTATAAGTATTTCGTCACTTTTATTGATGATTGTTCAAGGATGACATGGACTTATTTAATGAAAGAAAGGAGTAAATTATTTTCCAATTTTCAAAAATTTCATGCTGAAATATGTACACAATTTGGTGTTCCAATTAAAGTTCTTTGTTCAGATAACGGTCGTGAATACTTTCTTACTTCCTTTAAACAATATTTAGAACAATATGGCATCATTCATCAAACTTCATGTGCATCCACTCCTGAACAAAATGGGGTGGCTGAACGAAAGAACTGTCATCTCCTTGAAATTGCTCGGTCTATTCTTCATCATATGAGTATTCCTAAACGATTTTGGAGTGATGTTGTGCTTACTGCTTGTTTCCTTATTAATTGGATGCCCTCCTTCATCCTTCATGGTTAGTCTCCTTTTTCTATTTTGTTCCCCACCTTGTCTTCCTTTTCAGTAACACCTCGGGTCTTTGGTTGTGTGTGCTTTGTTCACAATCTGAGTCCTGGGATAGACAAGCTGGATGTATGTTCTATTAAGCGTGTCTTTCTTGGATACTCTCGGACCCAGAAAGGGTGTAAGTGTTACAATCCCATTACTCGAAAGTTCTATGTCTGTCCTGATGTCACCTTTTTTGAGTTTGTCCCATTCTTTTCGAGACCTGAAGTATCGGTATCTCCACCTTTACTTCCTCTTCCTCTTCCTCTTCCAGTCCGTGATCCCGTTCCGGTTGTTCCAGTTGGGGCTGACCCTTCACCTCCTCCAGTGCAGATTCCTACTAAACGACCATCGATCCGGCACGTGTATACTCATTGACAGGCATTGGCTCCTCCTCCAACTTCTACCTTGTCTGTGGATCTTGTTGTTGCTCCTGCCCCAGAACCTTCAGGACTTGATCTTTCCATTGCTTTATGGAAAGGTAAACGTAGTTGTACCCTCCATCCCATTTCCATTTTTGTTTCAGTCTCTCGCCTTTTCGCTTCACATCGCTAGTTTGTTTCATTGTTGTCATCTATTTCTATACCTAAGAATGTCCAGGAGGCTCTTACCTCACCTGGGTGGCGTCAAGCAATGGAGGAGGAACTCTCTACTCTTCAACATACTCAAACGTGGGACCTCACTACTCTTCCTCCCCATAAGCATGTTGTGGGTTGTAAATTGGTGTATACTATTAAATATTTTCCAGATGGTAGTGTGAAGCGTTTGAAGGCCAAACTTGTTGCTAAAGGTTATTCATAGTTGTATGGGGTGGACTATATGGAGATCTTCTCTCCAGTGGCTAAGATTGGCTCCGTCCGTATCTTAATTTCCCTGGCAGTTATGTATGATTGGCCCTTGTTTCAACTTGACGTTAAAAATACTTTCCTTCATGGTGACCTTATAGAGGAGGTATGTATGGAACAACAACCTGTGTTTGTTGCTTAGGGGGAGGATGGTAAGGTGTGCAGACTGAAAGAGGTAATTTATGGGTTGAAACAATCGCTTCGTGCTTGGTTTGGGAAGTTTAGTGAAATGGTGAAGAATTTTTGAATGAAACAATGTCAGGTTGACCACTCAGTGTTCAGCTATGATTCAAAAGCTGAAAAGATTTTATTAGTGGTCTATGTGGATGATATTGTCATAACTGGCAGTGACAAATTGGGGATTGATAAACTAAAGGTCTTTCTACAAAACCATTTTCAAAAAAAAGACCTTGGGAAGTTGAAGTATTTCTTGGGTATAGAAGTTGTCAGATCAAAACAAGGTGTAAACCTATGCCAAAGAAAATATATTCTTAATTTGCTGGATGAAACGGGACTGTTAGGTGCAAAATTGGCTTAAACTCCCATGGAACCAAATTCTAAGTTGAGCAATGATACAGGGAAAATATTTGATGATCCTGAAAGATATAGACGGTTAGTGGGGAAGCTAAACTATTTGACTATCACAAGACCAAACATCTCCTTTGCAGTCAGTGTGGTGAGCCAATTTATGCAGAACCCTTGGATACCTCACTGGGATGCAGTTCTTAGAATTGTAAGGTACCTAAAGGGAGCTCCGGGCCGTGGGTTATTGTACAAACCTAGAGGAAGACTTGAGGTAATTGGGTATACAGAGCCATGGCACACACTACATGTGAATTAGTATGGCTGAGGAATCTCCTACAAGAAATCGGACTCTCCATGGGCAGACCTATGAAATTGTACTGTGACAATCAAGCTGCACTTCACATCTCATCTAACCCTGTTTTTCATGAGAGAACAAAGCACATAGAGATTGATTTCCACTTTGTGAGGGAGGAAGTCCTTACTGGAGAGATAAGCATAGAACATGTGGGCTCAAGTGATCAATGGGCAGATTTGTTTACAAAAGGCCTAAGCTTAGGGAGAGTGAATTATATATGTAACAAGCTGGGATTATATGACATATATTCTCCAATTTGAGGGGGAGTGTTAGACCTAGCCGAATAAGGGTAGATTAGTCATTTTATTCAGTTAAGTTATGTGCTTATGTGGCAGTTCTAATATAGACTTCCTGTCCCATACTTAAGTGGGGGCAGTTTAGTCATTGTACAATTAATTAGAGACTAATCTACATTATGTTCGACTGATAGGGTTTGGCTATCAGGTTCAACTGTTCTTCTTCTTCTTCTTCTTCTTCTTCTTCCCTATTCTCTACTGATTCAAACTGTTGAAACACAACTGTTAAAACAATCACAAAACCTTCTTAATTATATATTGATTGAGAAATCAATCTGAGCAATACATGAAAGACCTCACCAAGTAGTTCTTCATAGAACACTCAAGATCCCTTGATTTTTCTCTTATCTCCTTTTTGCTCTAAGATCCCTTGATTGTTTTTTGTTCTTTTTTGATTTTTTGAAATATAAAACTATAGATTAACATACATAGAGATGAGCCAATATGGTCTTACATGTCCAACTTCCCTCTTATTCCCATTGGTTCAGTTTCCTATTCAAATAAGGAATTTATGTCTCTCTTCAAAGTTCCATGCATTTTTCTCTCCCACTGTCCCACATTCTAAGTTTCCTTTGCTAAAGTTTTTTTTTTTTAATCAAATAGAGCCAGAGTAGATTAATAGAAAGCCTGGAATCAGAGTTTTTATGTGATTTCTTTAGCAAATAGGTCCTTTGATGGTGTAATGGCACTGCTTGTCACATTTAAGATTAAACTTTATACTTATCTTCCTGTTAAATTGGAAGTAAAATAGATATTTGTTTCTAATAGTATTTTTATATGATATTTACTCAGGCTGATTGAAGAATGTTGGAACCAAGAACCTATGGTAAGACCAACATTTTCTGAGATTATTGTTCGTCTGGACAAAATAATTGCACATGGCTCCAAACAAGGATGGTGGAAAGACACTTTTAAGCTTCCATGGTATGCCTATATCAAATAACTACCAAAGGCACTTTTCTCAAGTTTTTGTTACACACGCACACACACAAGATTCTGAATATAGAACATCTTGAAGGATAGTCTATGCCATTTAGCATCCATTTATTTGTTAAACAAGGGTTTCATTTGTGGTTTTTTCCTAAGATTTTCCAGTCAAAATTTTCAAAGGGGTGCCCATTATTGACTACTAGAAGTTATCAATAATTGGAATTATCCACATACTAATTTCTTAGCAAGCATGAGTGAGAATAGGAAGCCCAAATAGAGTTACAAGATCCATTTTCATTATACATATATCTTTATGTAGGGAAGTGCACTATTACATGAATTGGGCCAATTGCAAGCCTAAACCTAATAACGTACTGGAAGGTTCACATCATCTATTCCATTATCTTGATTTGTTAATGATTTAATCCAAGCTATGAGCCTGTGACAACACTTGATATGTATTACAGGACACATTAAGTAGAGGCCAGATAAAGGCAAATAGATGGTATTAGGATTATTGATCTGTGAAATTGAGATGCAGGAAGGGAGCAGTAACTTGAGTTCAACAAATATTTCGTTTCTGTAAATGAAACAGAACTATAATATCATGTGAAGAGTGGTTAGTGATCTTCCTTTTAAAATGGATGTGGACTGAACCATGTGAGCACAGCTGAAGGATACAATAGTCATTTTCTAGATGGCTTGAAACTTGTTTACAATAAACATTGAAACACTCCTGTTTTTTTAATTTTTTATTTTCTGTCTAAGGTATTTATAACGACAGTTTCACTAATTGTAAGAAGCTTAATATTAGCTGGAACTGGTCACTATATCAAGGCATTAGGAATGCGTTATAGAATTTGAAGTTGAATCCCAAATTTATACTCAACTCCACTCAGTTCCATTTCCCTAGTTGACTTGCAACAGATTTAAAAGAAAATAGGCTTCTCCTATAGACCTCATATAGACACCCACCATAACTGAAAATTTGCTCACCTTTTCTACATTTTCTTATGCTGATCTGAATGTTTAGATTTTCTTCTAGGATAACCTTATGCAGCTTGGATGTTATTTTGCTTTGTCCTGTGAGAAAAAAAATATCCCACTTATCTTACACTATTCAAAGACTCACACAATGCTTATCTGCCTCTTTTTTGTGTCGAGTGTGTTATTGTTGCAAGATCATTTAGCATTGTAAATTCCAAGATCGCCCCATGGTTATGGGTCACCGATAACCATGTTTTCTTTTATTTATTTGTTTTTTTATCCTCTTTCCATATAAGCTTCATAGCTGCTTTGTGAAACGTTCTACCTGTTTGCCTGCAGGAAATGAGATGAGTAGTGGTAAGCTCTTTTAAAAGTAGACAAATGAAATTGATGAGGAGCATGCTGTTGTACTACTATTATCATCACAAAATAAGAAAAGTTTTTGGAACAAATAGCAGGGCTTAACTAAAATCCTTGTTAGCCTTGTATCTTATTAAGGATTGGAACTGTTCTTATAAATAATGTTAGTGAAGTAACCTGTGTTTGTAATTTTGTAATAAATTATTTCCCTAATTGCCAGTTTCATTTTGACTGCTGCAATGTATCAGAACTGCAGATTTTGCTTCATCCTTGAGACCTTTGTCTTCTCTTTGTAAACAAATATAGTGGACCTTAGATAGACCTATAGAGTCCCTTCTCTATATCTATAACTTATATTGCAATTACATCTTATCTGTCTTGGTATATCTTTCCTTCTTAAACATACCAAATTAACAGAATTTTTATCCATGGGATTGCTTGGTAACGGAATTTGGCCAGGGAACTCAGTCATGGGGCGTTGTCTAGAATCACTGAAATTCATCTTAACTGAATTAATTGGCCAAAGGATATACAAATATTTAATGTAGCTTTGGTCATCAAAATTGCAGATAAACAATTTATCTCATGATCATTCTGCAATGTTTGAACATTCCTTATTTCTGTAACGGCTATGCAATTTCAATTTTCAACCATGAGACAAACTCCTCTCTCTCTCTCTCTCTCTCTCTCTCTCTCTCTCTCTCGTTGCTGATTTTTCCTCTTTGATTCTAGCAACATTCCAAGGATTCCTGCCAAAGAGAAAAGCATTCCAAGGACTGCTGTTGCCTCATTGCGAGGTGGAAGGACTCTCCTCATCCGTGCTAATTCAAATTGATTGTCGTCCTTATATCTTGCTTTGAGGTGGATCCACTGAATTCTACCTCAAATATTTGCGGTGGATCCACTTTTGAAGGACTGCCCATACTATAACAGGTCGTGCCCGCCTATTCCGACACCCCTCAAAAGAGAAGCCCAGCATGGCCAGCGGCACAAGCCCAAGTGGGTCTATGCCGTGCTGGGCTGGGCCATGGGTGGCATGATTTTTTTTTTAATTGAAAAAATAATGAAAATATTAAAATAAATTAACAAGATAGATAAAAAAATTTGAAAAAAAATCTTAAAATTTTATTCTAAATTTTGATTATACAATTGTTTATATGGGAATGAATGATCAAACCAATTCTTCACTAGGAAAGGTAAGAAATTATACACGAATCCCTGGATTTTACGCACAAAGCCATTTTCCTTTTGTTCTTTCAAATCCTATAGATCCACTTACCAAACCAACAACCAACTCGAAAGAAAACGTAACCCAAAACACTAACATTACTTGAAGTGCCACATACCGCTGAATTTGGGTGGGGAAATGGCTCCCTCGAAACAGGATAAGTGGCTAAGACATAACCTAACTCAGTAACACTTTTGTCATTGTTCATCATTGCTGGAGGTGTGATGATTATGGATGCTCTAAGGCTGTGTTTGGTTTGAAGGAAAAAGCAGGGAAAGGTAGGGAAATTTATACAAAATTGTGTAAAGGTTTCCCTACCTTTCCCTACTTTTTCCTTCAAACCAAACATAGCTTTAAGGGTCTCCCTTGAAAGAAGAGAACAAATGGTAAAGAGAAGATTATTAACAACGGTGAAAAAATAAGATAGCAATGGATTAAACTATCAATTAGGAAAGGCTGGGAAAAAATGCCTAAAATGTCTCTTAATTTGGTTATTCATTTGAAGATTCCAATGCACAGCTGAAAGCACTGTGTGAAGCGCGTTCTGTGAGGAACAAACCCGATTTTTTTTAAAATTCCCTAGTCACAAGTCACAACCACCCACCAGGCCACGATGGACCCAACATTTTTTTAAAAGCCAAAGGAAATTTCATTCTAACTCAATTACTCATAATACAGTCATGACGCAAACTGACCAAGAGAAGATATGAGGAATACAAAAATCATGTTTAGCAATCAGAGGCTCCACCTTGTTGTGAGCAAGGGGAATACATTTAATTGAAAAGTGGGAGATTCGAACCAAAAAGTACCTTACAAGCGGCAAACAATGTGCTAGGGAGGATTGGAATTTTCACCAATGGGGATCTGATAACAGCGAGAGCATCTCCCTCAATGAATTCAGATATAAAGAAAATTTCTAGTCTGACATGATAGAGGAGTCAAAACCTGTTCCTTATTATTTTTATCTTCAAAACGTTTAAGCTATTGCTTCATTCAGCCCTGTCTTTGGATCACAGTTCACATTATTTTAGAATCAACCTTCATATTATAATTTCTTTCTATCAATATGACTTGAACACTAAAACTCATCCAAACCACCATGCAAAATTAAACAATCAAACTAAAAAAGTTAAGAGAGAATGATTTGTTTTTTCAGTGGCCTCTTTTAATCGTCCCACTCTAAATCTCCGTATCCCTCGTATCATATTTACAAAAATATATATATATATATATTATTTTTTTAGCAACCAAGGGGAAGTCCTACAATGTGAATTGTTTTTCTTGTTTCCGGTTTCAAAAACAAACCAAAACCATTTTGTTTGAAAACAGATTGTTTCTTAAAACAAAGCACAAGAAACATGTTCTTAGTTGTTGCTAGAGATAAATCCACACTGGCCACGTCATCAGTTAGATAACAACAATAATTTGTTATATGTGGACTTATCAATCCCAGATAACAATTATCCTGTTATCAACTTATGATAATCATTATCCTATTGTACTTATCACTTTGTCTATACATTTAAACTTGAATTTCAAATTATGTATCTTCACCTATATAAACTCATGTAACTTCTACAATTCAATCAATGAGAATTAGCCACTTTCATTGACTCTCGTATGGTATCAGAGCCCTAGAAGACAGTACATTGCTTCTTCTGCTACTATTTGGTGCGATAATATGAGTGCTAAATCCTTAGCCTATAATCCTGTCCATCATGGTCGCACGAAGTACATTGAACTTGATGTTCATTTCATCAGAGACTTGGTTGCAAAGAACCTACTCTCCATCCATTACGTGCCCAGCAGTGATCAGCTCGCTGACTTACTTACTAAACCGTTTACCTCCACACGGTTTCTTCATCTCAAGAGAAATCTGACCATTGGTCCACCCCTGTCCAGCTTGAGGGGGGATGCTAGAGATAAATCCACACTGACCACATCATCAGTTAGATAACAACAATAATTTGTTATCTGTGGACTTATCAATCCTAGATTACAATTATCTTGTTATCAACGTATGATAATCATTATAGTATTGTACTTATCACTTTATCTTTACATTTAAAATTGAATTTCAAATTTTGTATCTTCACTTATATAAACTCATGTAACTTATGCAATTCAATCAATGAGAATTGGCCACTTCCATTGACTCTGTAGTTGTGCATGTGTTTTTTTGTTTTCAAAACTGAAATCAAAATTATGTTCTTAAATCTGGTTTCAAAAATATGTTTTTATCTGATTATTCAACACCTTGTTCCATAAATCATAATATTTCTATATTAGAAATTTGTTTTGGTTTTGAAAACTAATATTTTTTCATTCTAAAAACATGTATTTGTTCTTTTGAAACAAAACCAATTCATTTTTTCCTTTGAAAACAAAAGAAGATTTCAAGAACATGTTCTTGTTTTTTCTTTTTTCTTTTATTGATTTATTGGTGTGATAGCTAGAGTTTCCACTGGTTTTTACTTTTTACTGCCGAGGACGCTAGCTAATGGCTGCAAACAATGGTCTGTTTGCATATGCATTTTTAATCTCTTTTAGGTTCCGTTTGGTTCGTGGGAATAAGGCCGGGTTTAGATTAATCGGAATCAGAATGGGTCCAACTGGTTGGTTGGGTGGAATTGGAATCTCATTCCCATTCTTGATGGAATGGCATTCCCCCATTTGAGGGAATGACCATTCCCTCCTCCTCCATTGTGAATGAAATTCCATTTCAGCTGATTTTAATTCCCATTTCAATTCTTATCTGAACCAATAGGGGCTATGAGAATAGACCATTCCAATTCTTACTGCGAAACAAACGGACCCTTATCACTTTTCTTTCTTTTAAAATAAAAAACGAAAATAGAACAAGGGAAGGTGAGAGAAATTGTAATTGAAATAGATAAGCATATAGAAAACCCATTTATTACGTACATGCATCATGCATGGCATTACAAACTCTAGAAGACACAAAACACAAAACAGACAGCCGACACGCAGCCAGAAAATCAAAGAAGAGAGAGAGATAGAGTTACAATTACGGTCGAACTGAAATCCCCAATCAAACTAATTACTCCATTTTGTACTCTTTTAACATATAGACCATCCATGGAGCTAGTGGGACATATCAAACATGATAGCCAGATTTTTCAGTGAAGTACTTATGGATAAGGATAACCTTTAAGATATCCTCCTTGTTATCCTGGCCTTCAGACCGTGCTTAAGCTGAAGAACTGTTGATGGTTTTGGGGAGATGGATTGACCCTCCAACACTTGAACCTGGAAGTTGAAGAGCATTGCTGCCGCTGCTGGCTTCATTTGTGCAAAAGCCATTTCCTTACCTATGCAATTCCTTGGTCCAATACTGAACCCAAAGAACTTCAACTTGGCTTCAGCCTTCAAGTGCCCATTGTCGTCTAGCCATCTTTCTGGCTTGAATTCCAAGCAATCTTCTCCCCAGATCGATTTCAACCTTCCCATTGCATAAGTCGAGTATATGATCTGCATCCCTGGCCTCACAACGCTTCCATCAGGGAGGACGTCTTCTTGCAATACAGATTTGAGGTTGAGAGGAGATGGAGGATATAGCCTCATAGATTCATAGAGGGCTGCTTCCAGATACGTCAGCTCCCTCAGTTCTTCTAGATCAAACATCTCTACACCGTCGACGTGTTTCCGACCGCAGCCGTTGCGTTTTGTGTTCTTTATTGCACGTAAAAGTCTCAGCTCTTCCAGGAGTTTGTTCTCCACGCGAGGTGTCTTAGAAATCAAATAGAAGAAATAAGTGAGCCCAGATGCAACAGTGTCTCTTCCAGCATAAACTAAGGCCAATGATGTGTCTTTGAGGAACTCGTCTTCGTCCAGTAACGCATCTTTCCTTTCTTCTTGAGAGTTCATGTAAATTGCTAGCAAGCAATTTGCTTCCACTCCCCTCTGCAAATCCTCTCTCATCAACGAGACATAGTGTGATGTGTAGCGATCCATTGCCTTTATTGCACCAGGCACCTTCCTCTCTGCTCCAATCCCCAACCAACGCAACAGCTTCCACCATCTACTGGGCATCATGTTCCTATTGAATATGATTTCTCTAGCAACGTCCATTGCTTCAGAAAATTCATTAGATGGGAAGCTTGGTGAAAGAAAACCAGGACTCCTACCCAATATAATGGCGCAGCTGCTATCAAACGCGTACCTCAAGAACAAATTTTGCAGATCTATGACAGATGCTTGCGCATGAACATGGTCCAGCGTAGGGAGGAGAGCGTCCTCCACCAACTTCTGGCTCGCAAAAGCAGCGAAGCTCCTGAACTCTTTTGCAGCAAACATCTTGCTCGCCAATTTCCTTTGATGGTGCCATGTCTCGGTTTCCACGCTGATAATTCCTTGGCCTAGTACTTGCAAGGTCTCCAAGAACTTTTGGCCCTTGGGGAAGTTGGAGAAGTTTTTCTTGAGGATGTACTCAACATTTCGAGGGTCACAGGTAAGAAAGATCATCTGGCCACCGAAGATGGGCCCTTTGAACAGATATGAGTAGCCAACTTTGCTCGCAAGTTCAGTGTACCAGTCATGAAGTCGGTGGAAATTTTTGAGAATGTATGGCAGTGCACCCACAATGGGAAAATTTGCCAACACCTGGTTCTTGAAATTCAGGTACCATCTAATGCAGAGGTAGCAAAGAAATGCCAGACTGAGCTCCGGCCATCCCCTAAAATGGTATTCTAAGGAGGCTAGAATGGAAGGGAAGATCATTTCTAATTCTTCTTTCAACTCTGAGGTGCTATATATCTCTCTGTTTCATGGATATTTTTATAGGGGTGAACTCATATTTATAGTTTTGAAATTAATTGAAGAGCTTGTGGGAGCTCAAGTTGACTGGGCGCATTGCTAATTAATTGATTGTCTAGTTGGAGATCTTACTTGTAATTAATTAATTTAACGTCTCTCATCAGCCAGAAACCTACTAACACTAAATATATAGGGTCCACAGTCCACAGAGAAACAATTAATGGGGTCAAGGAAATGAATATCATCTTAGCACAACCAACTGTGGTGAGTTTGATTTAATTATATATATGTGACACTGTGTGTTAAAGCTTAATTATTGCCCGGTAAACTTGGAGATAAGATGCATGATTCAATATTGGCAATCGGTTTGACAAATCTAGTATGTAGGATCAGCTATTGGCTTCTAAAGAAAAGGAAGGATTGGATCGATCTTTTAACCACCCATATATAATTAACCAAATTTCATAAGTAATTAATGAATTCACTTGATCCATATTTTCTTAGCTAAAAGCTTTCTTATATGTTTAATTGTAACTTTCTATATATAATGTTCTGTAAATTTAATCTTTAATCATCTTTGCATTCACTTGTGGACTTGCATGGTTGAATCATGAAAGCTGGTTGCTTGTAGTGCGTCAAGTTTTCAAGTTTTAACGCAGATCATGAAAATGCATTAATTTAGAGTTCAGTACTACTAGCTACTCTATTACCAAGCTGTCTTAGCTTCTTCGTACGTCTTGGGCCTCTTGGCCCTGTTTTGTGATAATATATTCATCCATCTTAGTTTCTGAGGAATAGAAACTAATTAAGAACTTTCCCTCAACTTTCTGTTTCTCTATTATTTTCTATCAAATCAAACACAACCTTATATATTAATTTGTTTATTTCTTTTTCTCCTAGCTGGGAATGGTTGGAAGTTGGCCGCCGGTGGTGGGATACAAATTTATAGAACATTCATGAAATATTGGATGGCCTCATTCAAGTGGAAAGAGATTCTCGTTGACTCAATACATAAGACCATGAAAGCTATATGCATCATCTATCTTAACTACGTACAACCAGGTCCTAAGCCAAACTAGCTAGTAATTTAGTAAAACTCGTTTTATCCATTAAGGCTACATCAGTTGACTTCTCCCCCTTTATTGGATAAGGATAAGCTCATTTCTTATCAATCAATAATAGGTCCAAATAAAATCAAGTTGATCCGGATGGGATCAGATCTAATAAATGTTTATGAGATTCGGAATGGGTTGTTATTTGTGACAGGCCTGGTCTACACAAAGTGAGACCTGAGCCTGATGCCTATATACTATATTTACGTGATGTTTGGCATTGATAATGATTCTTCCTTGACGATTATTTAAAAATCACCAAAAATTGTTGATTGGTATCATTTTCGAGAAATGGGCTTTGAGTGTGTTTAATACTGTTTTTCAATGGCTAATTATTTTTGTATTAGAATTATTATTATTCAATGTCAGCTATAAATCAGGAAATCACCAAGAAAAGTCATCTCTAAAAAGGGCTGATTTTAATAATCAATTTTAGCCGATTTCCTAAAAAACAATAAAATCGGCATGGTTTCGACATGGCACTGATTTTCAAGAAACCATTATCAATGCCAAACATCACTTTAATTGCAAAAGCTTTTTTTTTTTTTTGTTTCTTTTCATTTTGCCCTTTTGGGTAGGCATAATTACGAAAGCTTTGGTTTCAAGAAAATCATTAGAATAACTCTTACTTTCTTGCAATTGACTTGCTCATTAATTCAAGCTTACTACTATTGATAAAATTATTTATATATGCAACATAGTAAGAACTAAGGTAGGCTGCAAATGAAATGGATCGAATCAAAGTAGTGAAAATATTAATAAATAAGATGAATTAAAAATGATTTTGATATCGTTTATTATGAATAAAATGAATTGAAAATAACTTGTAAGAAACTTAAACCTATGACTCTAGAAAGTGTATATAGCATTTAAACCAATTTTAATTATAGACACACACAGTAAGAAATGATTTAAGTACGTAGCTGACCCCACAAAATTGGGATAAGACTTAGATGATGATGATGATATTGGATAAGGATGGATCAACATTTGATCATTTAATTAGATAAAATATAAATTTTGGATCATCTCTAAACTAAGGAGCCAATTTGGTAACAAGCAACTGTTGAGGTGGCTGACTTAAAGGGCTTATTACTTTATCTTTTACTGAATAAATTGTTACTTAATGGCTGAAACTGAAATTCATTTGATCAATATACACTTAAATATTTTATTGTTTAATTATTTTATCTGCTACATAACAGGGCAATAATGCATGTGGACAAATTTAGAGCGTCATTCGAATCACAAAACTATGACTAGAGTGGGCAGAGGCCCATGCATGGAGGAGGTTATTGTTTAACCAAAAAAGGGAATAATGAAAGATTTTGTAGGGGTGGGAGGTTAAGATAAATGGTAAGAGATACAGAAAAGGGTTTCAGAAAGAAAAACGTTAAAGAAAAAGGGAAAGGGATTTCATTCTTTGAACCTTGTTGACAGTATTATATGTTCTTTCTAAGGTTATCTGTCATTGTTGGGAAAAACTATGATGCGGAAAAGACATGGTATTGAAAGAGTTTTGACCAATCAAAACTCACCTATGAATTTTGATAAATACGACCTTATTGGCTACCATGTTAATGATTCCAATTGATTGGCCAGACATTTTTTAGATATCATATCTTCTCCATATCTTAGTCGAGCCCGTCATTGTTAGCTCATTATAGAAATCTATCCTTCCAATTACCAAAGAAGTAAAACTGAACTCGATATAATTACATGGTCAGTGGTTTTTATGATAAATTTCTCTTTGCATGTATCATAAATGTTCATGTGTAGGGGTTTATTTTGGTTGGTTTGGATTAGGTTGAAGGTAAACCTAAGCCAATGTTAAAAAATGGGCTGAGGTCAAAGTCAACCTTTGCAACCTAAGCCCAGCCTGAGCTAAACCCAATACAACTTGAGCTGGGCTCACGCTTGTGCAGGTTTGTTGGCTCTGGTGGGTTGGTTAGATTTCAAGCCTTCTCATTCATGTTTTGCAATTCTACTTTTCATTTAGACATTTGATTTTTATAGTAAAATGTATAAATAGAATAAAAAATATATACAAATGTGAGTGTATACCATGTATAGGGTATATGCGTAGTATGCATAAAATATGCATTTTCTCACATGTTTGTGCATGTGCATGACATGTAAACTTGTGAAATATACTATTAGAGTGTACATAATGGTGCAAACATGTGTGCCTAAAGAAGCTATATATAACTTTAATAATTTAAAATATTTTTTTTTATTTTTTTACGAAAGTTAGTTCGTCTATACTATATAAAGTGGATATTTGCATGATTCTGATGTAGGTTATAAAAGTTAAATTTGTTTGTATATAATAATGTTAACTTGTATCTTTATTTTTTAGGCCTCGTTCTGTTTTTGGTAAGTTACTTATCCGGGTAAGTGCATTTACCCATATTCTTTTATTTCTCATGTAAATAAGGCAATGACCATTTTATCCATAAAATTCTATTATTAAAAGGGGCATTTTTGTCCCATTCAAGTGTTGGCAACTTTCCCCCTATGTGGGAAAATTATTTACTCATCTTATCCGGGTAAGTGATACTTAGGAAAATAAACTTTCACTGATCCCCACATAAATCTGAAAAAAGAACATGAGATTCTTGGTCGATGGAAACCAAAATCCCATTGAGCAACTTTCTCCCCTCTCAAAATCCAAAAAAAAGAACACCCCCTTATTTGCACACATACATAGCATATGCCCTTACACTAATATCTTTTAATAATCAATTAAATGTAATTTATTTTTCTAACTCAAATACAAATACAAAAAAAAAAAAAAAAATCCAACACCAAGGCTATCAAGACGGTTACTTGGGTATGGATATATGTCATTTCTCTAGATAAAGGTGAGAACAAAAGAAGTTGTTTAATTACAAACCGAACCTTATTTAGTCTCCTCAATCAAAGAAAAAAAAAATCTGGTCTAAATGCTTGCACCATGAATAGTGTACTCTTGCTCTCCTGTATCTCCTGATGGCTCACATCCTTTAGTCACAAGCCAAAAATAAAATCTAAGTTAATTTCCTGAAATAAAACCCAACACAAAGACTTCATTCTTCTCGATAAAGATTTTTTTTTTTAACTAATATAGTTTCCTAAATCAAATAAAAAATTCAGCCAAGCGGCTTCAACCGTTACCACATGAATAGTATCACAAACCAAAAACTTCATACAATTGCCCCATGCCAGTTGGCTAGTATTTTAGTTAAACAGTTACAACTATGGACAACTAAAGATTCTGTATATCTACTCAATCACTTAGATAGTCATAACATAAATGAGGAATCCACTGATATCAATCTATTCTTAAGATTTCTTAATACTTCTTTGTTTCATATTTCCTATGATATCATAGAGTCTGACTCTTATGGTTATCAATATTTTGAGAAAATCTGAAAGACGGCTTCCTTGGTCTTGTTTGCATTTTATTGATAACATGTATTGCTCAGAGTCTGAACTTTGTTATTTTTTTGCTATATACCCATCCTTCCTCAAATCAGATGACACATGAAATAGCACAAAAAGCTAAAGATGTTTTCTAGTTTTGTGGGGTGGGAAATTTCCCCATATTAATTATTGTCTCTGCTTCTTGTAGACTCTGTGATTTCTGTTTTATAATCTCATAGTTGTTTTACCTGTAGTAAAAAAAAAGAAGTTAACTTGGTTAACTTTACTTAATTGGGAGCTTGTATATGCATGTTGAGTTTGGAATTTTGTTTGGTTAAAGACTTTGGGGTTTTAAACCAGATCTAACATATTAGCTTAGCATTATTAGTCTTAGACCTAAGCACTCAAATGCTAGGATTCCTACTCAAATTTATGGTTAAGACAGAATAACAATGAAACAGGATCCATGTAGCTGATCCCATATAGTTTGATATGAGGCGTGGACAATGATGATAATAAAGAAGAAAAATTGTAGACTAATTCCAAACCGGCCAACTATCAAGACATACTGACTTTGTATTGTGAAAAAAAAAAAAAAAAAACTATTCTAATTTCTTTTAATTTTCATCTGCTCAAACTGTGTTTGAATCATTCTTTACATTTTGAACTATTGTCATTCCAAGAGAGAAAAACTTACAAAAATGTTTATATTTTGTTTCTTTTATCTATTTCTTCCCTTTCTTTTTTGGGGTAGTTTACGTGGAGTTGGGCGTTGGCAAACTCATCAAGTGTGTTATCCAATCTCATTAAGTTGAAGAATACGGACTTCAATCATAGAGTTCATAAAAGCATTTTATAATCAATCTTAGAATCCAACTATGTGTATTTATTTTCGTAACACATTATATCAAAATTTCAATCAATTACATTAAATGCATCACATGGTCTACTTGCTTTCATATTTTTATAAGGTGTATTTATCATTAAAAGCTTTAGCAAGGTCAAAGATGTCCCTGTACCTATCATTTTTTTCATTGATTTCTTCATGTTTGAATTATATTGCAGCAATTTCCAAAGAATGTACCATTAGATTTTGCCTCAATCTTATCCAAGAATTTAATCTAAGCCAGAATACAAGTCAAAAGATCTTGCAATGATTCAATAAAGTATCATCAAGGGTTTATTTCCTAGCTGTTTTTGAATATTATTCTACCTTTCTCAAAAAAAAAAAAAAAAAATCATAACCATTTTCCTTAACATTAACTATATAAAGGCTACCATTAAGTTGGACTTGGACAGGACTATGCCTTGGTTGTGTTTTGATATATTCTACGAGTGATTCCATTAAATTGATGCCTGAAAAGCGAATACATGATTTTAGTTATTTATTCGTTTTTTTAATTTGGTAAACTTGAGATGGAGATGGGCAGTGTGAACATGAGACTCAATCGAATCCCATGTTAATGGAAATCATGGTTTTGAAAATTGGACTGGAAATGGAACCGCTTTCACCATCGGTATTCTTAGATTAAATGGTCTAATAATTGTCTAGTCCAAACCCCAGTCAGATGGTTTGGGGGTCCAAAATTGGACCCAGATTCATGACCGATTCCAGAGTCAATTGATCTGATTGTCCAGTTCGGTCCAATTTTCAAAACCATGATGAAAACTATGACTAAATCAAATCCAGCAAGGTCTGCAGTACCCAGTCCATCCAGACTGGACTTGGTATAGATTTTACCCAATATAATATAAGAGAAATTTATGATAACAGAACATGGTATGGTATGGGAAGAGCTTTGATCAATCAAAGTCCACTGTGAATTTTGATGAATAGTACCTCTTTTATGATATTAGTTGTTTGTTCTAAGTTTTCTCGCTTTCATGTCTTTCCTGTATTATAATGAAACTCATAATATATAATATCTAGAGGTTTAGTATGCTGACGTGCAATTCTATAACTATTTAAATTTCTAACAAGGGATATTTGTGATTTTGAGCATAATCGTAAGTTTGCAATTGATAAAGTAAAATTCATATATAATTATAATAATTTCAAATATAAATTTATAATTAAATTGTTCAAAACATAATTTTCATATAATATGAAAATAACTATGAGCCGTACACACTAATAGAATCCTTAAATTTAATATTCACAATAAGTTTGACTTAATATGTCTTAACTGCATTTGGCATTCCTTATTTGAAGTATTTATTTCCTTTTTATGGCTAAAATGACTTTATGAGCATTGAATTTTTAACCGCAAAAAAAAAATAATAATAATAATAAATCCTTAAAATAAAGAATACTAAATGCAGCCTTATTGAGATGCCTAGAGGGTTCTTATAGAACTGGGCCCGGGCATTATTAGCTCTGGTCGGGCCGGGCCGACCCAGACCGCTCAAAATGCTCTTTCCTAGTGTCTTCTCTTCGTTGCAACTTTCACATACTCGTTGAAGCCTTTAATATTTGTACTCCTAAATCTATCAAAATGGCTTGATTCCTATAGATGGAAGATTGGAGGGTGGCAGGACTGATAATTAATTTGTCCTTGTTCGTATTATAAAGTTTAATAAAAAATAAATATGATAAGAAAAGGGCAAAGGTCTCCGCTATTGACTTCAAGTGCTAATCTTTGCCCATGAGTCAATCTTAATTATTAAATTACAACTTTGTTCAAGTCAAACCAATTGAAAAATAAAGAGACCACGTGTTGTTATGAATGACAAAAGGGTGGGTGGAGAGTGGAGTGTTCTCACCATTTCTGTCCCCACTGGTAGAAATCATCTTCATCTCTGTCTCGTTCTTCTCTTAAGGCCCGTTTTCTTTTAGGTAAGTTATTTATTCGGACAAATGCAGTTATTTAGGTAATTTTTTCTTGAAAAACATTTATCTGAATAAGTGTATTTATCCATGTTCTTTTATTTCTCGTGTAAATAAGATAATCATCATTTTAGCTATAAAAATTCATTATTAAAAAGGGTATTTTTGTCTCATTTAAGTGTTGACAATTTTCCCCCTAAGTGAGAAATTTATCTACCCACTTAGGAAATGGTTATACCCAGGAAAATAAACTTTCCCTGATCCTCCCCACATAAATTTAAAAAAGAAAATGGGATTCTTGGTAAATGGGATTCCATTGACCAACTTTCTCCCTTCTCAAAATCCGAAAAAAGGACTCTCCTAAGAATTTATAAATCTATTCTTTGACCGGGTTTTCTGGATCTATTGGATGGAACCGTCAAGTTGTGGTTCTTGGGTATTAAGAAAATTTTGAGCTCCCGATGTCATATGAAACCAGAAGCTGCTTCCTGAATTAGAAATTCTTCCAATGGGGTTCGGTGGGTTGTGTCTTTTCCTGCTTTTATTTCTGGTTTGATAGATAATTTCCATAAATGGTTTGGTTTGGTGAGATATAGCTGTTAAGTGTTTAGAGTTTTTTTTTTTTTTTTTTCTTTTTCTTTTTCCTAGCTAGTGCGGTCCCCAAAATATAAATTTCTAACTAGTTGAATTTATGTATTTTGGATGAAATAGTACTGAGTCTTAGTAATACTATTGCACGTAAATTGTATGTGTTATCCTATGTAACAGTTACATATAACATGTAAATTAAGTTTTATAGGTGCAAGTGTGCAATATCATTTATGGGCCCTATATGTGCAAGATTTACATATATAGGTACAGTGCACTTCCATTACCTGTACGGCTGAATCATTAAATTAGTAAACCCTATTTCTTGGACGCGTGGAAGAAGAGGGGTACAAATGAAAATGTCATGCGCTCCAAGAGGCTTTTGTCAATGTGGGGTTCGAACAGATTGATCCAATAGTTCCAAGCAATTGAATCACATGGGGCTTGCATATAAAAATTGTTTTATTGTTCTTTCTAAAAGCTTATATAAAGAGTAAGGTTTTAAAAATCGACCCTGAAATAAAATCATTGTGGCCATCGGTTTTTGGATTAACGGTTCAATTGTCCAGGTTGAATGGTTCGAACAGTTTATATTATTAGGGCAAATATTGGTATTAATCTTTTAGATTTTTAATTTTTATGAGAAAGAGGTTGTGGTTGCCGGCTAAGAAAAAAAGAATAAGAAAAGAAAGAAAGAAAGAAAGAAAGAAAGAAAGAAATGAAGAAATGAAGAAGAAAAAAGAAAAAAGAAGGAAAGAAATGAGAAAAAGGAAAGAAAGAAAGAAAGGAAAGGAAGGAAGGAGGGGAAAAGGAAGAGGATGAGGAGGATTTGATCTTCATTGGCGATGATGATGGCAACAGCGACTACAACGACAATAGAAACGTAGATCTCAGATCTGATTTCTAATTTCTCTCCAGTCTCCAACCTCTGCAATCTTCTTTTTCATCTTCTTCTTCTTCTTCTTCTTCTTCTTCTTCTTCTCTCTATTGTACCTGGATTTTAGATCTGAGATCGTTCCTGCCTCATGTTTGAGATGTTCTTCTCTTTTTCTTCTTACTTGCAAACCATTGTCTGGGTTGAACGGGTTGACGGTTTAACTGCCCGGGTCAATGGTTCTTTGACCAAGTCAATGGGTTTTGGCCCACGAGCGGATCAAGGTTAAAGATGTACAATGATTAATTTATATAAAAAAGTAACATTAATGAAAGGATAATATTATTCCATCATGTATTAATAATTTTTTGGTGCATATAACTATATAATTTATCCAAATCTAAGGAAAGTATTATTACTGAAAAGCAAACATGAATTTATTTTTTTAACACCTACCAACTTATTTAGCTGAGATTTACCCTACTCAAATTATGATATAATCACTCTTTAAGATTTGGGCTTTAATTATCAATCCAATTTAACTATTATTGGCTAAACGTGGATGGAGGTTGGGGTGGTCGAAGAATATTTATAGAGTGAACTTCTATCCGACCTCTTCGACTCAATAGATTTCATAAATGCTATGGAGTGATGAACCATTGACTCTTAACTAGAATAGAGTTCATAAATGCTCATATTTGATTATGCCAAACTAGTTCATAAATACTCTTAACTATTTAAGCCAAACTAACAAGTCAAAAGCTCATGTTGATTATGTCAAGAAGAAATCCTATTTTGACTTTGTTTCATCTTCTTAAATGCCAATAGTGTACTACAAAATGGGAGTGATAGAACCCCTTGTAGAGCAATCAATTGCTGTTTAAATTGAGCAGTATTGGTTTGACGTATATGGAAGTCAAGGTGGATTGGATAAAAACGTATATAAATAATTGGCCAAGTGTCCAATAATGTCATTAAAATAATTTCTGCCTGTCAAATAAGAATCAAATAGGGGTTTTTATTGTTCAGTCCCATATATTTATGTTATACAACAATAAAATACTTTTGTAAAATAATTAATTAAGTTCTGCTCTTGAGCATTGGGATGTGGTAAACAAAAGTGTGGCAAAGAGTGTTTGAATTGTTTGGTAAGTGTTTTTTTTTTTAATATAAATTAAAATCAAAACATCTTAGTTTTAAGCGGAAAAAAAGAACACAAAGCTAAAATTGGGGTTTTATGCTTTGGGTCTTTAAAAATTTTACGGAGAAGTACGGATACATACGATGCAAAATTCTGAATTCCAGATCCCCCTACTAGTAGCTCTCTCCCCCCTATAAACCACATCCTACCCGTGAATTTGACATTAATTCACGGTCAGGATGCATTCCCCCTGTACTTTGGGACTATAAAATTCTGATCTGAGCTGATTAGTCATTCTCCTAAAATTTTAAGGGGAATGATGGGAATTGGGAATTCAGAAATCTACATTAGGTCTATTCGTAATTTTTCGAATTTAGGGAGAATAACAGTTCAGTTCAGGGTCAAAAATTTAAGG
This sequence comes from Nelumbo nucifera, assembly GCF_055504915.1. NCBI lineage: Eukaryota > Viridiplantae > Streptophyta > Magnoliopsida > Proteales > Nelumbonaceae > Nelumbo > Nelumbo nucifera. Next base: position 8,579,689 of record NC_142649.1, on the reverse strand, counting down.
CCCAAAATACAATTAGGGTAGGTATCAACCTAGAATTGATACTAATTCATGGACGGATATTGATATATAAAATGAAGGTTTTTAATATTTTGAATATTTATAAATCTACAATGAAATTCAGAAATCTACATCGGGCCTATCCATACGTTTCCGAATTTATTTAAAAACACAAATCCTTAAAGCTTATCAACCTTATAATTTCATGAACAAACGAAATAATGTTACTACAATGGGTGTGTTGATATTGTCAATTGTAGATTCCACTTATATATTGATTGATGCCTGACCTACTTATGTGGCCATTGCAGTAGTTGATGAGATGGTCACTCGGCAACACATTCTTATACCATGTGAAACCAGGTCTGACCTTTGTCTCTAATAGCATGTGAAATATCAAAGAAGACTGAAAATAAAGCATTAATTAAATATGAAGAGCACATCGATATAAATATTTATAGATTGAGAAATCCCGATCCAACTTAAATTCTATCTTCCTTGTCTCTAATTTCTCATCCTTATAATAACAATCCATTCAATCTTATCTTGATAACCCACTGTAGTCATTATTAGTCCTTGTAATCACATTTTCGCATTGGCCTGATGTGGTTTGTATCCGTACAAGAAGTCAGCTCATAGAAGCCTTTTATAGTTTTATATGACCAAGTTAGTGGTGACCCGTGTAATGTACACAATTTATTAAGAGAAAGTTAAATAATAAAAAGGGTTATACACAAAAATACTCCTTATAGTTTTATGGATTTACTAAAATCTACTTTATAGTTAGTATTTTACTAAAATACCACTTATAATTTGCAATGGATTTAATCAATCTTTCATTAGATGACAGTGGAAAATGATAGTATTGACCCTAATGTTCATTTAAATAAATTTAATCAAAAGAAAATAAAAATAAAAATATCATTTTTGCCCTTAAAAAGACATAGACAACCACTTTATTAGCTACATCTGTTCAATTTTGTTTTTTATACAAAAAAAGTGTTAGGGGTATTTTGGGAATAAAAAATCATGGGCTAAGGGCAAAACAAACACTCAATGAAATCGTGGGCCTAAGGCCCCGACCTCGATTCTAAAATTAACCCCCATCCTTGATCACTGATGGGGATGGTTTCCCCATGGGGACCCGAATCCCCAAAATGTTTTCAGATAATAGTATTTTTTAAAATAAATAAAAATTTTAAATTATGAATAATGTTTTAAATAATTTTTGATATATAGAAAATAGATAAGGTCTTTCATTAGCCTCTTCCAATAAATCCCATAGAGGCTCTCTCTCTCTACGAAACAGCAAGACCGTTGACATACAACTTTTGATCAAATATTGAGTGGATTGTTATGATAAGAATGAGAGAGTAAACTGTATAGCGTAGGATGTAGGGGTGGCAATTTTTCACCCAACCTGCTGAATCCACCCAACCCACCCAGTATCTAATCCACCCATTTATTTGGCAGGTTGGAAATGGGTTGATCACCTAATGGGTCAATTTAAATGGGTTGAGTTGGATTGGGTTGTGGATAACCATTGGTTTAACCACTACATATATAAGTATTAATTCCTTAGTCATTTTTTTTTTAAATTTTCTTAATTTGAATGAAATAATTTATAATTAATGCATTAATTTTCTATTAATTATTGACTGAAATTAGTTTTGTCTTGAATCAACAAACGTCACCCAAATTGACATAATCCAAATCAACTTGACCCAAGTCCAGACCAGCTCAATTTGGTCTAAATATGAACAGACCCGATCACCTCAGTTCGATTCATTTGGGTCAATCAACCCAGTCTGAACCCGACCTGACCTAGGACAGGTTGATCCGGGTTGACCCAAATCCAAAATGAGTCCAGGTGGATGGTTTGGCCCGACCCAAAATCCGCTCCGCTTGCTTTGCCATGTTTGGATCACTTGGTCGGTTTGTATGCACAACCCAACCCGAATCTGGTTCGATCCGATTTACTTATCTTGACCCATTTTGGGCCAGTCGATTCAGTACCAAACTCGTGCACAAACCTGATATGGGCCAATCCAAGTCAAATTTCCATTGACTGGACTGGTCCACTCTTGATGTGATTATCTCGAAGACAATCCAATTAGATAGTTCAATTTGGTCTGACCAGTTTGAACCTATGTGGTTCGGTCAAACCTGAAACCCAAACATAGTCAAATGACTTCGTCATTTGTGTAAAAATAAAATGCATGTAATGTGATTTGAACCTTCATCACTTGTATAAATAGAAACTAGTATTACCACCAAACTGTAACCAACTTATTTATTGAATAAGGGTTAGGTTTTTGTTTTAACTACATAAATATAAGATTAATGGGTTTGGGCGAATTGGATTGGGTTAAAGCAGGTTTGGATTGAACCAAACTCATTTTATTTTATATAACTGCGTCATTAATAGGCTGAAAGATTAGGTAGGTTGAGTTGAACTCAACGCAAACCCAGCCCAACCCAACTCGCCCAATTGCCACCACTAGTAAGAAGATAGAACTATTGAGATTTCTCAATTGATAAATATTAATGTGTTTTTTATATTCAATAAATGCAATATTTTCAATATGGGAAGTTGGTGATTTTATAGAATGAATACAAGAATGAATTTTTCGAACTATTTACACAGTTTGACTTATTCACAATAAGAAAGCTACCTTTAATCCATTGGTGTTGCAAATTGAGAAATGAATATTCGCTAAAATTTTGTTGGATAAGAATACATACCAGTTGGTCCTCCATATGCAGCACATGTGTGGGGGCTCATTAATTTTTTTTTTTTAATATGAATTCATTTCTAACACAGTCTTGTTATTAATACATTATTTTCTTTTTCTTAAATGAAGATTGTCCGATTTGAATCGAGGTATATTCAATTTTGATTTAATAGAAAATTCATATAATTCAAATTTAAATTAGAATTCGTCGGATTCCCTAATCCCTTATTTGAATTTGGATTAGGTCAATTTATCAGATATTCGAAAGATTCGATTCAATTTGATTGAAAAACTTCAAACAAATATCCAATGATCTGATTCAGTACAATCTGATCCGAACCGATCCAATAAAAATTAACATGTAATTCAGCAATATGCTCTGGTACAAATTTACTAATCTTTATGATCACAAATACAAATTAATAATTAAACAAAAAAAAACAGACACATAAATGAATATTACTACCAATATGATCTAATGCAAATTTTAACCTGTAATTTTCATGGTGCATGACAAATTAGTTATCACAATTCTGATCCGGTACAAATTCTATCCTGAAATCTATACAATCACTATACATATGATCACAAAAATGAATAGTATCACTAATCTGATCTAACTTGTAATGATCGCGAATTAACTGATTATCCAGCTAGCCTGTAATCTGTATGATCAATGGATCATTTTCATAAATGATTACCATGGGCACTTAATTAATATTATCCACTTATCTAACTTGTAATCTGTATGAAGTACAACTGATCAAAATCACAAATGAACAGAACTATCACCATGGACACAACTGATTATCCAAATCAAACATTAATTAATTAAGTTCATCAAGTGTAAAGGTAATTATTACAAACCAACATTATCAAAGTTTAAGTTTAATCGTTCAAAAGTTCCAAATGATTAATATAAATATCAAACTTCAAGTCGTTAAATAGATTAAGGACTATTCCTAGAAATTTTGCATCCACTAAATTCCAATCAGCAATGATCATCCATCTCACTGAATTCCTACAACAAAAAAAAAAAAGAAATTCTTGGCTTAGAATTCAAATAAAAGTAAATAAAAATAAAAATAAGTTAATAAAGCTAAACTTATATACCAAATCAATAGATTAAGGACTACTTCTGCCTCATCAACATCTAAAACAAATAAACAAAAAACATTAATAATATGATAGTGCAATAAAAATGTAAATAAAATCTTTAATTTGTTTAAATGAACTTACTGGTTTTATCAGAAGGTTCTAATCAACTTTGTACACATCAGAGACTCTACAACTTTTTTGGTCGTAAGTGTGTTGATATTTATGAATGACAACGAAAAGTTTTTTTCCTTAGTTCTAGAGTTCAAGCTTCCCTTGGATACTATTCAGTTAGTATTTAGTAATTTGCATGTAGAATTGAATAATGGTACCCTAAGGGCGCAAGAAAATTTCAGAGCCCTAAGAACCGTTACTCAGTTAGGTCTCTCTCTCTCTTACATTGTGCCAGGTGCCAGCTGCAATGGCTGGTTGGTAAGGTCTCTGGCAGCTCGTTGTAGTTAGGGGTGTCGATTGGACTGGATTTGCTCCATGTGAGTTCCTTACAAATGGACTATGTCCAATTAATCCAATCCAATGAATAATTTGGATCATTTTGGATCGGTCTAATTTAATATTTGGACTGTCCAATTTTTTTTTTTTTAAATTCATTTTAATTTAGATTGGTTTTAACCCAAATCCGGTCCATTCACACTTGCATTCTTATCTTATATCAATGGACTAGATATTAACTTAATCCAACTAATTCTAATATAAATTTATTATGAACAGACCAGGTCCAATCCAATCTAATAAATATTCTGGACCGAATTGGTCCAATCCATTATGGCTTCTGTCCAATCCATCTAAATTGATTTTAGAAACCAGTCCACTTAATTGTAGTGGAGATTTTGGAATCGAATCCTGCCTGCAATAGGGATGGGTTTTATGGGTTTGGGGATGAATAATTACCCCGTCGAGGTCTCTCTCTCTTACTCAGATACCCAAAATATTAAAAACAGAAAAAGGACAAAAAATAAATTAAAAAATAAAGGAAAAGGAAAGAAGATAAAAAAAAAAAGGGTAAACAGCTGATATAGATTATTAGGCAAGTTTGAAGCAAAATGACAAAGGAACATGGATACTTCTTACTTTGACAAGTCTATTATTTGAAGGCATCTAAACCTTTAAAGACAAAAGATAAATGACATAGAGCCACAGATAGATCAACGAGGGAGAAAATCTACAATAAATTTTGAAGCAAACTGACTACATACCGAACGAAACAAATAGACCCCCTTATATAGTCTATGTTTACCATGCATAGAGTACTGAACATTGAACTAGAGAGAGCATATGTGGATATATATTCTTTGGATTTGACGATCGAGCGATGAAGCTAAGTACCAACATCCTCTAATTAATTAAGCTACCCTGTGTTTGATCTTCACCATCAGGCCATTCTTGAGTTGAAGGATTGTTGATGGTTTTGGGGAGGCAGATTGACCATCAAGCACTTCAACATGGAAATTGAAAAGAATGGCAGCTACAGCCAACTTCATCTGCGTGATAGCCATGTCCTTGCCAATGCAAGTTCTTGGTCCGATATTGAACACAAAATACTTGAATTTGGATTCAGACAATAACTTACCGTCATCACCAAACCATCTCTCGGGCTTGAATTCCAGACAATCTTCCCCCCATATCGATTGCATCCTTCCCATTGCATAAATGGAGAAGGTGATCTGCATTCCAGGCCGAACAACATTACCATCAGGAAGCACATCTTCCTTCAGCACCCCTTTGCGGTTCAGAGGAACTGGAGGATACAGCCTCATGGATTCATACAATGCTGCCTGCAAATACACCAGCGACCTCAAATCTTCTAATCTGTATATACATGGCTCGTTGGGTTTCATCAAACGGCTACTGTCGGCCACATTCTTTGCATGCAGAATCCTCAGTTCTTCCATGATTTTCTTCTCCACTCGTGGGTTCTTTGAAACCAGCCAGAAGAACATTGTAAGGCCCGACGCAACTGTATCGCGTCCGGCGAAGATGAAGTTTAAGACTGTGTCTCTGAGGAACTTATCACCGTTTAGTGACATATCGTTCCTATCTTCATGAAACTTCATGTAAGTTGCTAGAAGATCATTTGCTTCCACTCCTCTGAGCAGATCTTCTCTCTTTGATGAAATGTAATGCGCCATGTATTGGTCCAGAGTTTTTAATATTCTAGCCACTTCCCTCTCTCTTCCCATCCTCAACGAACGCAAAAGCTTCCACCATCTTCTGGGCATCACGTTCCTGAAGAAGATGACTTCTCTTGCGTCGTCAATGGCTTGGGAAAACTCATTGGATGAAAGGCTTGGAGAAAGAGATCCAGGGATTTCTCCCAGGATGATAGCGCAACTACTGTCGAACGAGTACCTCAGAAGTACATCTTGCAAATCTATGGTACAGACTTGTGCTTGGAGGTGCTTCAGCAAGGGGAGGAGCTTATCCTCCACCACCTTCTGGCTCATGGTGGCGATGGAGCTCCTGAAATCCTTGGCCCCAAATGCCTTGTTCGCCATTTTTCGTTGCTGATGCCATGAATCAGAGTCCACACTGAAAATCCCCTGTCCAAGTACTTCCAAGGTTTCTAAGTACTCTGGACCCTTGGGGAAGTTGGAGAAGTTGGTCTTGAGGATGTACTCAACGTTGCGGGGATCGCAAGTGAGTAGCAGCTCTTGACGCCCCAGAAGGGGTCCTTTGAACAAGTAGGAGGTGCCAATGGTGGATAGCTCGGCGGACCACTCATGCAAGCGGTAAACATTCTTGAGAAGATAGGGGAGTCCGCCCACGATGGGCCAGTTTGCTATGATCTGGGTTTTGTAAGTCAGGTAGCACCGAAGAGAGAGGTACCCAAGAAATGATGCCAGACAGACTTCTGGCCATCTCTTGGAAAGGTGTTCCAGATAGGCTAGAATGAATGAAAAGATCATTTCTGTTTTGGGGATGGATGGGTTTATGGCTTCTCTCTGAGGTCTAAGCTGATGCTGATGATGATGGTTATTGTGAGCTATATGACGAAGTTATATATATTTATAGTAGTCTGTCAGTGCCTATTTGCTCAACTCAAGTTGACGGGCCAATTTGATGCGATCAAGTTGCTTCAGATGTGCATGAATTGACAGTCATCTCTCCTCTCACCAGCCAATACGTACCAGCAATAAAACCGATGAGGGCCTACAGATATGGCGAGGGGAAAGAGTAAGAGTTAGGAAGCAAAAGAAACTACAATCAGCTGGTATATTACTAATACAGATGACATTATAATAACTCGATCAGCCATTACTTGTATGGACATTTTATAAGTACAGACTGCCACCCTGTATTTTGGGGCCACTCTAAACTTTCTATAGTTTTATTTTTTTTTCTGAATTCTTTTGTCTTTTCTTATTTTTCTTCATTTTTGTTGTATTTTCTGTAACTTTTTATTTTTTAATTGTTTTTTTTGTAATTTAATAAATTTCTGCAAAATAGTCTCATAACATGATATAAGGGCAATTTCATGTTTTAAATATATTGAAAGACGCACACATGAAAATCTTATCTAAAATTAATTGGTAGAATGCCAACAGTGAGGGCAATATATTGGTATACAGGGAGTTAAGTGTTACTACTCCCACCAAATATAGGGCAGATTATTACTACCAATCAATCAATTTTGCCTTTGACAGGGTGAATATGGTTGGGAGCCGATGAATGAATTATCTCAACTTATCTTTTTGGGTCGTCAATATATAATTAATAAGCAATTAGGACTTGGTTTGAGGCATTGATTTGAAACTTTGGTGGCACGTATGACTCTCATAAATAGATGTAAAGTCAAACAAACAAGTTCCATTAATTTCATTGTTCTCAGGGAGACAAAAATCTTCAAATGCAAGGTAAGGTACTCCACTCTACTCATCAATTGTCTCATTCTTCTTCTAGCAGGAATGAATGAGAGCTTCTCTGGTGGCTACTTCTCTGCAGCTATATATGTTAATAGTAGTCATCCCAAATTATTTTCCGACTGTTCCTTGAATCTGACCAAGGGAATTTCTTGGAATGCAACTTCCGGCGCTGCTTCTTCGCCGCAAGGGCCTACAAATTAATGGTGAAAATTTATTTTCAAGATTTGTTGGAAAAAGTCTGAACTTTTGGGCCTAATCGAAAATCTAAACCCAACCCATATGAAATTACAAGTTAAATTTAAATCAGTTCAGGTTCAAGTTAGACCTGCCCAAGTTGCATTCGGGGAGAATTGGTCAATTGCATTAATTCCTAACCACACATCTCAAATCTCAATAATTGGGATTGCATAGATGGGATGCATTATCTTTTCCATAGTGCACAAGGGGGGAGAAACTTATGCAGCAAAGGTTTCCTCTTTCATCTTTATCCAATGTAACAAGACCATTAAAGAATGTGTAAGCTTCATGGCGAATTGGTCAGTTCATTTGCATTTACTCCCAACCACACTATTGGGAAGTCATGGGAATAGGAATGACCATTATCCTTTCCATAATACATAGTGCACAAATATGGGAGAAACCTATTCGATAATTTTAGGATCCATTTCGATGCCCATGAAATTCCTTAGTATAATTTCGAAGAAATTGGTGCAGTTTTTCTCAAGTGTTTTTTTGATATGTTCTGAAGGACTATACAATCGGGCGGGGGAGTCAATCTCCCAATCCATAACCCCCCAATCAAGGTGCAGGCGGGGTTTGATCCCAAGTTTCCACTATGACCAACAGGAGACCTTACCAACCAACTGATTGGCACTTTGTTGCAAATTTTCATTAGTTGTTTCACCCAGTAGTTTCTCTCCTTTATGAAAGACATTTTCCCCTAATTTGGCTTATACGACGGCCATAATAATATTTAAATTAGATTTAGATTTGCATATTTTCCTCTAACTCATAAATAAGGAGACCCCTCTAGTTCTAGGTTTTTAAGGGTAAAACTGTAAAAGGGATGAAATGGTACAAATCTTATGGCGGGGTTACCTTAAATATAAAAGATAAAAAAAAATTATTAAAACAAAAGAAATATACATCATAAAAGAACAGCCAACAAAAATCTGTGCGGCTCTTCAGCCCCACTTTGAAAAAGAAAAAAAACAAAAAAAGGAGAAGAAGAACTTGATCAACAATTATACACAACCGAGCAACATCTTTCAACCCCAAATAAAGTCTACCAACACTTACCAGTTATCCACTCCAACCAAAGCGACACCCCAAGCTTTCTATATAGCTCTATCAATTTCTTGCACACCTTCCTCTGCCCCTACCTCTATTGTACTCAGATTGGCCGCCACTCCTCACTTTGAAAGAGGTCACAACATCTTTATACAGTGAGGATACTTTCTTGGACTAGGCAGTTGGAACCAAATATAAGAACCTCCTTAGAACTCTCTTTCAGAATCTCCTCCATTACATCACTATACTTGACACATACATCTCTTTAGAAACCTTCACTTCTCACCCCTTTTCCTCCTCGACCTCCCCCGCATTCTTTCTCCCCACCTACAAAGAATAGGTTAAGCTAGGGGTGCTCATGGTTGACCGGTTTGGTTAACCATCAGTTCGGTTTGTCAGTTTTTCAATTTTTTTATTATTTACTATATTTATTATAGAAAAATATAAAAATATATAATAAAATACTAAATATATAATATTATATTTTAAATAATAAATAATATAATATATAATGCATATTTATTAATTTATAATGTATACAAAATATCTAATATATATACTATATATAAATATACATAAAATATATATAAATATATGCATACTGGTCGATTTGTTTCATTGCCAGTTTTCTATTTTGGTTAATTGAAACTGAACCGGTACCTTCGATTTTTTTTAAATATTGAACCGAAATCGAATCGACCGATTTGGTTAACTGAATTTTTGGTTCTGTTTTTTTGCTCACCCATAGGTTAAGCTACCTAAATAGTTTTCTTCGCTTTGCTATCCAATAGCTCAGTCCAAGGTTTTAAAAACCGACCTAGAACCATTTGGGCCACCAGTTTTAGGGTCAATGGTTCAACCATCTGATTTAAACGAATGGCCTGTTCTAACTTGAAAAAATAAATAATAATTAAAAAATGACAAAAAATCGTTGAATGAGTCAAATGAGTGAATTATTCGATCGCTCGGATCAATAGGTTACTGATCAAAAATGGTTTTTGGCTGAAGGCTGGATTTAGAGTAAAACAGAGCTGATTGCCTAGACGATTCCGAGGCCAAACAGTCCAACCATCCAGGTCAACAAGGGTTTAAAAACACTAGCTCAATAAGAGAATTATTGATTTCCACCATTGCTAGTCCCATACTCCCATCTCCAACGTACCCCTAGATTAGTGACCACCCCGATTAGAGTACTAGAGTAGACACCCAATCACCACTCCCTCATCCCCACACATCTCCATACAAGGGTTACCGCAACTTGCTTCACACCCTTGAACCAACTAGAAGTGCATGGCGAGTCAGCCTCTCACCCTGCATTAACATTTTTATACAAAATTAAAATCTGTATGGTTATAGAAATCATTATACTTGGTTTTCCTATTGTTAGACAGTTTGTATGCCCTTAGCTCCAATCAGTTTTGATGTACTTTAGACATTTAGTGTAAATGAATAAAGTGCATGTTTGATTCAAGTTGTGTGGTATGTTTCTGTGTAAGACCCTTAAACTGGACACTTAATGAGACTCATGTTTGTTTAAAATGTTCACAGCCAATGGGTCAGTCTGGGGAGACCTATCCTGATAAGGCTGTCACTGATGTGCCACCAAGTTGGTTGGGGAGGCTTGTCTCAGCCGCCAGGGTGACACCCGAGGTACATGTAGTGAGGGTTCAACTTGAAACCCTGAACTGGAGTAGATTTCTAGTATTGCCCTGGACCTTGGTGATGAGTGGGCAAAACTGGAAAGTTACACCTGACCCCTAGACTCGATTATGATACTGCACTAGGTGGCGGATTGGGCTATCTTTGATATGCCAATCAGTGAGATCCTTAGAGGGGTCAAAACTTGGGTATGTTGGGATGGTTCATGAACCCATCTGAGTGGGTGATCATAGTGACAGGATCAGCCCCTTTGTCGGACAAAGGTAATGATCAATGCTGCACTCTCTCTAATGGAAACCAAGACTGCCGGCAGCCGATTTCAACCGTTGGAATTTTGTTTTGCAAAATATATTTATAATGATATAATATATATGTACGGTTTCAACTCGTTTGCAAAAAGGTTTTAATCCCCGGGGTCCATCCTAGAGGAGAGTGCAGCACTGTGCTTTGCAGTCGAGGGAGAGGTCCTCTCTTGTCGGCCAGTGTTTTGGATCATTATGGGCTGAGTGGTTAAGTGTAAGACTATTTAGGGTTATACCTGGTGGGCTAATCTTGCATCTGCCCACAGTCTCTGGGTTTTTATAAGATGGTTTGGCCCAGGGACCACTTAGTGTAAGTGTTGGGCCCATAGAGTCCATGTGGTGGGCTCAAGGGGATCACTGGGTTTTCCAGTGAATTCGGCTAGGCCTTATAACAGAGGCTGGGCCGAACCCATGTGGCTGATGTGTAGATCAATGCTTGGATCCCACACCATACAAAGAATTCCAACTGGGCAGCAATTCGGAAGCCTATTGAGCACTTGATGCATATTGGGCCTAAAGCCCACTTTGAACTAGGCTGATTTGATCAGTCACTTAAAGGGGTGGATATGAGGATTAGGTCAAGCCAAAAGGATTGGGTCTTAACCCTTTCCACTCATGGAGACCAAATTCAAATTAGGATTTGAATCTGGTAACCTCCTGATAAGATCAGGTGTGGGCTGATCTGATCTGCAAATAGGATTAAGAATACTCCTTATCCAAATACATATTTGGATTAGGATAACTTCTAATGAGATTAGGAAGTTTCTTAATCACTAAGTAAGGAGGAGAAAACCCTAATTTCGAATTACAAGAATTCGAACCCTAAGGGTATTCACAGAACACACTGCAACTTGAGATAGGATCTCAGAGAAAACCCTAGAGAGAAGAAAGCTATTCGCCACCTTCTGCTCTAGCTCTCTCCTCTAGTTTCAGCCGTCATCTACTGCTAGTTCGATTTCTTTGTAAGGGAAAGATCAAGAAAGGTTCTTGATATCAATCTTTGCTGAAAAGTTGATCGTGTGTGGTGCTCATTGCTTCCATCGAGCTCTTTAGAAGGACCTGGTTCGTGGGACGAACACTGCTGGTTCTGCTTCATTATCACTGTGCCATCTTCAGTGGGAGCGATTCTTGGAAGTTTCTTTGGGCGTGAACACCGACGTTGGGAGATACTGTTTCTCCGGAACAGGTATATCCCTTCCCTTCTCTTTTGGTTTAGGTCTGGTTCAGTTTTGGTTCAATTCAGATCATTGAATACTGTATACTAAATTTAGGGAATATGATTCCCAGTTGGAAGAAAGGTAAGAAATTTTTGAAATTCACCCATCCATTCCGCACCCTTTTGGCGTCCATATGATAGATCTTACCATTCCTTCAGTGGTATCAGAGCCACAGGTTCGAATCTTGAATCAAATAAAATCAGATCTGAACCTGCGGAAATGGGCAGAAGGTGTTCTACCCGAATTTGCACAGATTATTTTTTATTTCTAGAAAATTGTTTCTGGATGTGGGGCGATTGATCTGAAATTAATTTTATTAATCTGAAATTGATTTAGAACTGTTCTTTATTTATTTCTTGATTTATTGGGTTGTTCGTACATGGAGATCGAAGAGCAGTTTCAGTGCAAAATGTTTGCGCATTCTTTTAGCAGTATTCTATTCATTCAGTCTGTAATTAATTTTTTTTCCTTTCTAGACTGAATGTATAGGATTCAATGAAGTTGTAATTAATTAATAGAAATTAGGTTTTCTGTTTTTTTTTATTTCTTGATTGAAGTTGGCGGCGGTGCTGGAGATTCGCAGATATAGCTACGCAATCTGCGTTTTTGCAGTTTATGAAACTACAACCATGTGTTCTAGTCTCTGTTTTGCAGGTGGATTTAGTACGAACAACCCCATATCTGATTTATGATGTCCGTAATCAGATTTCTTAATTTCAGATCTTTCTTAAGATTGATTCTTGAATTGAAAATTAGTTTCGGACCATTTCGGACCAGATTGGACCAAAGCTGTTTGGACCGAATCTAGGGTTTGAAGGAGACAGTTTTCATTCATTTTTCTCCCACTTTCAGGTTTGAAACTAATGTTTAATTGTAAGAATCAATTCGGCCCAACTTGTAAATTCCAGTTTTAAGGAGTTAAAACTGCACAAGCCCACTTTTGTGTGAAAGCTATATGAGCCGAACTGCTAACCGCTATTCAACCCATATACCTAGATAATGTTAATTGTTAATATTATGGACTTTTAAATGGGCTTATTAATGGGCTTTACTGCAAGTGATTGATTGGATCAATTCTTCCATTGCATGTGATGTATGATGTGCTGCGACCATGGGCCATAAGCACTTGGCCCGTGATGATACGACAGTGGCTCTTGCGCACACCATGGCTGAATGCACATCATTGTCATGGTGTCCCTTATGGTCATTGGATGACCCCTCCCTTCATGGTGGGCCCCACAACCTTGAAAATGGTCGCATGCGGAAACCCTAGCCGATTTGGGCCACTAGAAATCTGACTTTATGAAAGTTAGTGGGAGCCACTTTGGTTTGACCTAAATTAACTAGGGCATAAATTTTGTTCCCTCCAGTAATATGAGTGCATGTGATAGGGAGATTCATGTGATGAACTCTCTAAAGGCCTTCCATCATTAGCACGACGATGGGTCCTTCAGTAATGAGGAAACACACCATAAAATTGGGCTATCCATTTACTGTTGGATCTGTTAGAGTGTCTCATAAGATGATAGGGGTGTCATAGACCGATGTGGGAGGGGCTTCACCAGAAAATGGGAACTCTCTCACAGTACCTTGACGTAACTCGAATATGATGGGTAAGCACTCACTGGACAGAAAGGTTTACCCTAAAATAGCTATGAACTTTGTCTGACAGAGGCCAAAGGAAAAACTTATACGATGAGTGGATGTGATCCTTCACAGAAAGGTGGTGGGGTTATGTAGCTGAAACAGTTGGCTCCATGCACCCTATGTGATTTCCCACATTTCCAGAGACATTTCTCCGTCTCCATCATTGAAATAGGAGGGAAATCTCATAGATGAATAAATGGAAATGGAACATAGATTAAAAGCCATATCTATGTAGGTTACTTGAATCAAATTAAGGTTGTGGACTAACGTTTTGTTGTTTTACCCGAAAATGGCAAACAGTCAATTTGCAAATATTTTCGACGATAATAAGCTTAAGGGCCCAAACTATGCCGACTAGTATAGAAACCTTATGTTGGTCATAACTTCAGAAAAGTTAGATAAGGTGGCAAAGATTCCTGCACCGGAACGTCTAGGAGACAGGGCTTCAGAAGCCCGTAGGAGGGACTACCAAGAGTGGGAGGAGAAAAACTCCCTAGCCCGTTGCTATATCATAGCCTCCCTAGACAATCCGATATAGAAGCAGTTCGATCAGATCGAACTCGCCAAAGAGATATTTGATAGTCTAGAAACTATGTACGAAGAGTAGAATCGTTCTACTCGCCAAAAGGTCCTGAAGAAGTTCATGACCGCGCAAATGACTAAAGGGCAGCAAGTTCATGACCATTGTCTCCAGATGATGGGTTACATAAACGAGCTGGAGGCCCTTGGCTCCGGGCTAGATCTACTCACACAGATAGACGCCATTCTTAACTCCTTGCCTTCATCCTCCAATCCTTTTATCATGAATTTTAACATGAACAAGCTGAATATCACCTTGCAAGAGCTCAACAATATGTTGCTACGAGTCAAAGAATTGATTAAGAAGGATGAGCCGATAGCCATGCTTGTTGAAACTGGCAAATCTTGCAAAAAGAGGAGGGCAAAGAGAAAGCCCTAGAAAAAGGCCACCAAATCTAAGAAATAAAAGAAAGATAAGGCATTCAATGCCTGTCACTTATGCAAGCAGGCCGGCTACTGGAAGAGGAACTGTCCCGCCTACCTAGAATCTAACAAAGGTAATCTCGAAACTTGTGTCATAGAGATTAATCTGTTAGTTACTTCTGTGTCCTGGTGTGTTGACTCCGGGGCTTCAACTCATGCGTATAATTCACTGTAGGGTTTAAAGTAAGTAGAAGGCTGAATGAAAGGGAAGTGACACTTTCCTTGGGGACTTCTGCAAGTGTTGCAGTTACGACGATAGGAACCGTAGAATTAGTCTTTAGAAAAGGAATTCTTGTACTTAAGAATTGTCTTTATGTATAGAACTTAAGAAGAAATTTGATTTATGTTTCCAAACTGTGTACTGATAGATATAGTGTCTATTTTAGTAATATGATTACGATTAAAAGGAACAATAAATTCATCGCATGCGGGGAACTGGAGAATGGTCTCTATGTTCTACACCCTTCTCTAGAAACTAACATAGCTAAATGGAACGGTTTCTATGCTCCATCCTGCACTCAGACCCCTTTTACCTTTTGCAGCTAGAACATGGGCTGCCTGAACCTTTTCACGACTAACATGGAAGAACTTTGAATCTGGGCCTATCAGAGCAAACATATCATGTAATAAAGGCCACAACACCTGTGGGCACTCGAAAGATCTTTCATTAATAATCTTAACAACAATGCTAGAGTCAGATTCAAGCCACACATTTAAAAAAATTCAAACGGTTAACTATCAAGCAACATTCCAAAATAGCATAGAGTTCAGCAAATTTAGTTGACATAGCCCTACAAGGTCCACACCTTGCTGCCAAAAAAGAGTCCGAGCTAGAAAGTAATAGGAAACCATAACCACTAGAACCTGAACCAGAGAAACTACCATCTAAAGAAGCTTTGCAACAAGAGGCTGGCATCTGACCTACAGGTGTAGGATTCGGAGCAACATTAATCTGAGAACAGTATTGATTCTGGATGGGAAGTTGTCTTCACTTCCTCCATCAGCCTGCTTGCACATATGATAGATAAAGATGGATTAGGCTTAATTTCATTGAAAACGAAATTATTTCTAGCCTTCCAAATGAACCACATCAAGCACACGGAGTAAGAAATTGATTGGAATCCATCATTTCCAACAGAGGTGTTCTGATTCAACCACCATGACCACCAACTCTCAAAGGAGTTAAACACTAGCCTATTGGAGGTTGTTACATTTAATCTACTTCCAAACCAAACAACTTAAACCCGTGCATGGTCACAGAGAAAGAGAGCATGCATAATGTTCTCATCTGCTTCTTCACATAGAGGACAAACAACCTCTACACCTATCCCTTTTTTACTAGAACCTCTTTGACAGCCAAACTGTTATAACAGGTTTTCCACACAAAGTACCTAATTTTAGGGGGATACCAAGTTTCAAGGTAGTTGGAACCCAGTTTTCCAATGGGTTTAAGATAACAGTTGGGGTGGATTCGAGCCGAGCCAAGCCGCCAAGGTTGTACAAGGCTCGAGCTTGGTTTGAGCTAGAACATTGAAATTGAACTCGACTCAGTTCGAGTTCGATTTAAAAAAAAATGTTTTATAAAAATAAAAAATTATTTATAAAAAATATTTTGTATTTGATATTTAAAAATTAAAAATTATAATATTTTTATTATATATATTATTTTTTATAACTTTATTATATATATATTGACGCTGCTCGACTCGAGGTGGTGCACGAACCAAGGTTACAATCAGATAATCATTGCCAACAGGGCGGAGTCAAGGTGGAAGGACGGAGCCGTGCTTCAAGACCTGTGATCAAGAAAAGAAGTTAGAGGCCCAAGGAGTTATCCCTGGGTAGGCACTTCGATGCTCAAGTCAGTAGAAGGTGGTGGATGGTCAGGCTGAGCAATGAGAGTGTTTGTCCGAGCAAGGGAATAGTATGAGTGCTAGAAGTTGGAATCCCTTACCTTGAGAGGGAGATACCTTTTTATAGCCGAAGGTCCGTGTCCTGGTCAGATTAGGCTTCCGGGGTTGCCAAGATGAGGTTAACTGCCGAGGTCTTTGGGATAGTCCTAATCCTCAGTGGAGTTGTCCTCGTTCCTTCTTTTGTTTCTTGGTCTTGCTTATTCACGTGACGTGGCTAAGAGTATAAGGTGAGGGGCAGCGCGGTTATGGTATGGAGTCGATATATGCCGCGAAACTGGTTGGGCGGTGTCGACGTGGCTAAGGTGACTGGGCGGCCACGCGTCATTTAGAGCCAGCTCAACCATGACCCAAACATATATATATATATATATATATATATATATATATATATATATATATTAAATCAAAGCGATCAAGAAATTTTCTCTTTTTTTTGAATTTTTTATTTTTCATCCATGTCATTTTCAAGACAACCAATGAGATGCACTTTCCTAATAAGCTAAACAATCTCTTCTCCTAAAATATCTCCTAAAATACCTTCCCCACTTTCTCCAAAATCCTCTTTAATTCCTATTTATCTCATAAATTATCTGATTATCTCTAATTTCTATTTATCTCCAAAATTATCTCTAATTTCGTAGAGTGTTTCTCTCCTAAATTATCTCTAATTTCTATTTATCTCCAAAGTTATCTCTAATTTAGTAGAGTGTTTCTTTCCTAAATTATTTCTAATTCCTATTTATCCTCTCCCCTACTTTTTATTTATATCTATCTAAAGAAAGTTTGGATTAAAAAAATTTAAGAATTATTTAAATATTCTAACAAAATTATAATAATAACTTCAAAATATTTATTAAAAACACACAAAAAACTAATTGTTATAGATGAGACTATTGTTATTGGAGATTAAACTATTGTTATTTATTAGAGATGAGACTATTAATTTGGCTGAAATTATGAATGTTCATGAGTTGGTTCGGTTCGGACGTAGGCTATTTGGCCAACCAAATTGGCCTGGTCAAGTTGGGGAGTTGGTCGACTGAAATCGACTAATCTTTTGTGAAAATTGACCCACTCAAGTTGTATTGGTTTGGGCCGGTTGTTTGGTTTGGTTAGTCGGTTCAAAATATTTAAACTTAAAAATTAAATTTAGTTTTAAAAATTATAGTGCAACTATTAAAAAATTAGATTTATGATATAAAACATTTTAGACTAAGAAATATGAGAAATTTCCCAAATTTTTATATTAAATTTTATATTTAAAAATATAAATATTAATATATATATCCATGGTTAGGTTGTTCGATTTTGGTTGGTTTCCAAATGGCTAAAGTGAAACTGATCCAATTTGGTCGAATTGGGAAATTTTTGAACCAAAGCCAACCTAAAATAGTAGAAAACCGATCAACTCGGGTTGAGTTGATCGGGTTGGTCGGTTTCATTAGTTTGATGAATAAACCTAATTGAAATTAATTATTGTTATTTTTGTATTATAAAAAAATTATTAAAAGTAGTATATAAAATATGAATAATTATTAATTATTTAAAAAGTTGAAAATATAAGACAATTGTATACTCTTATGTGTTTTTATTAGGCTACATTTTGATGCGATGTAAATCAATAGCCGATGTAAATTTTACATCGGTTCAGTTTTATATGCATTTGGAAAGAGGGTGTATTTATTATCGACGTAAAACTACACTCCAATTAACTTTTGTGTGCGTTTGGATGGAGTATAGTTTTATGTCGATAATAAATGTAAACCTTATTAGCTCTAATGTTTTATATCGATAATTGATGTAAAATCTACATTGATTTTATCGATGTAAAACTTTACACTATTCCGCCCATCATTATTAAAAAAATACAACGACCACTTTTTGGTTCAGTGTAAAACGTCATCAGTGTATTTTCACACTAATTCCAAATGCAGCCCTAGGGTCATTTAGTAGAACACACCTTATAGTTTTACATATTTACTTAAACCTACCTTATAATTTTCATTTTACTAAAACATCCCATATATTTTACAACTTATTTACTTAATCAACTATTCATTAAGGAGTGTTTGTTTTACCATTAGGCCCATATTTTTTATTCCAAAAATACCCTTAACACTTTTTTGTACAACAAACAAAATTGACCAAATATAGCCAATAGAGTGGTTGCCCATGTCTTATTAAGGGCAAAAATGGTATTTTTATTTTTATTTTCTTTTGGTTAAATTCATTTAAATGAACATTACACAACATTGTCATTTTCAAGTGTTGTCTAATGAAAGATTGATTAAATCCATTGCAAATTATAAGTGGTGTTTTAGTAAAATGTTAACTATAGGGTAAGTTTTAGTAAATTCATGAAACTATAAGGGGTATTTTAATAAATAACCATTCCTATTATTTAGCTTTCACTTAATAAATCTCGTGCATCGCATGGGTCCCTACTAGTATAAAATTATTTTATGTTTTTAATAAATATTTAAACTTTATTATATAATTTTGTTAGAATATTTAAGCGAAGGATAAATAATAGAAATTGCCATTTACTAAAATACCCTTATAGTTTCATAGATTTACTAAAACCTACCATATATTTAGCATTTTACTAATACACCACTTATAATTTGCAATGGATTTAATCAATCTTCCATTAGATAATAATGGAAAATTACAATGTTGACCCTAATGTTCATTTAAATAAATTTAATCAAAAGAAAATAGAAATAAAAATATCATTTTTGCCCTTAATAAGACACGGACAACCACTCTATTGGTTATATTTGGCCAATTTTGTTTTTTGTATAAAAAAGTGTTAAGAGTATTTTTGGAATAAAAACTCATGGATCTAATGGCAAAACAAACACTCTTTAATGAAATGTTGATTAAGTAAATAAATTATAAAATATATGAGATGTTTTAGTAAAATGAAAAATATAAGATCGATTTAAGTAAATATATAAAACTATAAGGTGTGTTCTAGTAAATAACCCTAATAGAAACACATAAGAATATACAATTATTTTATATTTTAAACTTTTTAAATAATTAATAATTATTCATATTTTATATTTACTTTTAATAAATTTTTTATAATATAAAAAAAATAATAATTAATTTCAGTTAAATTTATTCATGAAATTTATGAAACCGACCAACCTGAACGAACTCTTGAGGAAATGAGAATAAGGTTTTGAGAGTTTTGGGACTAACGGGACGTCCCTTAGGCCCGCACGCGGGACAAGCGAACAGCGTGTGAAGGGGCGGGTGAGGCGCAGATTTGAACTCCTCAACTCGATGCCCGTGTGAGAACCCCTGTTGGGAACAACGCAGTCTCTGGCACCGACGATAGCTTCGGCAGTCTCACCGTCCCAAGGTACTTTCCGTCTCTCTCATATCATCTCTCTCGCATTCATTATGAGTAGGTATTATTTTTTATATTAATTTTTTTTTTTCAGTAGAAAACAGAGAAGGGGAGGTTACCCACCACCGGCCATCTCCGGCGACCACCAGCATGGTTAAAGATTCTTTTCTGTATTTTCCCAAGCCATTCTCCATTCTTCTTTGCCAATCGAATCAGCCCTTGTCTTTGTTTCGGATCTGATCCTATCGATTTACAGAATTCTGTGATCACCTGAATAAGATTGCTTTAATTTTAAGTCAGAAGATCTCTCACTTTTTTTAGAACAAAACTCGGGCCAGTGAAAAAAATGGAACAAATTAATGAACTAAACAGATTTACCTGGTCTGAAAGACGCAGAATACCTCAAAATAAGAAAAATCAATACTGAAAAAAATGAAGGAACAGAAAAAGAAACGGAACCTGTGAGTGAAGGGCGATGGCTTTGCCTCTGAGCTGATTGAATCGCTTCTTTCTGATGATATTTCGGGTGGCGACCACGATGGGCGCAAATATACCCTTCCCTTCATTGACGTTCTTCATCATGGGTTGCAACCGACCGTATCGCCGTATCGGCTTAGCAACTCGAATCCCTGTTGGAACTGACTTAGCCAGAATGCTATATTCTTCACCCATCAAAGTCTCAAAGAGGTAAGAGAGACGGGAAATACCTCGGGACAGTGAGACTGTCAGAGCGGTCGTCAGTGCCGGAGACGGGCTTTCACACAGGATATCAGGATTACAGGAATCGAGCTGAGGGCGGGAGGATTCCGACTTCTGGGCGAGTCCCGTTAGCTCCGCACGGGTTAGGGGTGGTATTCGTGCAAGAGGACAGGTGGCGAGCTTCGATTGTTTGGGGCGCCTGTGGGGCGCTGATGCATGCGAACTCAACAGGCAAAGGATTTTGCTCACAAACAGCTTCTTCGCTGCCCTTCCTCCGGCATGTATACAGAAATGATCGAAAGAGTTGCAAAGAAGAGAAGCTGCTCACTAATTGGGAGGACAAGAGAACGGAGGGTGGTAATGTTGGTTTTCGGAGCTCCTCCAGTAATTGCTCGATAAATTTTCTTAGTTTTTTCTTTTCTCATCGGGGTTGTACTGTTTTGGTGCGATCCCGTTCATTTAATTTTGGGATCCTAAGTCTCTTTTGTTTTTCATCCCAAAACACTGTTTATCAGTAAATAAATACAAGATAAAAAGAATAATTCGAAAATATTTCCTTTTCTCATTCCTTTCTCAGCAATCAAACAGATCATAAGAGAACATCTGTTTTTTATTTGCCACGTCACCATAGATTTGGCAACGGTTGACTCGACCGTGGATTTCTGAAGGGTAAATTTTATTAGGGCTTGCCCGAAAGCGAAGAAGGAAAAAAAATTCGCTGACAAAAGTAGAACAATAAGGTGCTATTTTTCATCTCTCCTCTTTTCCTCTTCTTTCTATCTTCTTGCACTTGTTCAGATTAATAGAGCATATTGTCAAGTGGCTTTTCCTTGGCATTTGTTTTTGGCGATTGGTTTGTCATGTTTCATTGATCAATCGAATAAATTATATGTTGTTTCGTTTGGTTCTGATTCCGAGAAACGATATTAATCTATTAGGAGATTTCTGGAGTGTGAGAAAATTGGCTAAATTAGTTCCTAGAGACATGTTCTGCGATTAGAAGAGTTTAATCATTACAAGAATTTCTCATCTGTTTTGGCATTTCTATGCAACGTGTTTTATATTTTAATGCCATATAGGTGAGTTTATTATGTGAATTCTTGAATCAGTTGTGTTGAAGTAAAGTAGTTGAACTGAACAATGGGGAAAAGGAAGTCAAGAGCGAAGCCACCACCCAAGAAGCGGATGGACAAACTTGATACCGTCTTCAGCTGTCCTTTCTGTAACCATGGAAGCAGTGTTGAGTGTCGACTGTAAGTCCCCTTTCTGTAAACATTGACCCTTAGTAAGATACATGCTTAGCTCGTAACTTTATGGGTTTGCTTGAGGGCTTCTCTTCATACCATATAGACTGTACAAGGTCTACCAACTCATAGGTTGGGCGTGATCAATTAGTGGGCAAGCTATATCTTGGATGTGATCCAGTCCAGAATTCAGAATTCATGCACAGACTTGTATAGTATGGAGAGTAGGATTAATTGACAGTAATGATCCTTATGAGATGCCATTTCTCCCTTTACCGTTTTGAACTTATAGTTTGATGCAGTTGGATTACATATATGCTTAACATGTATTCAAATGTTGAGTCTTTGTTGTGATATAAAAGAGAAAAAGGCATATCTGATCTCATTTCAGGGATATGAAGAATTCGATTGGTGAAGCCACATGCAGAATTTGCCAAGAGACTTTCAGCACAACAATCACTGGTATGCATTCAATCTTGTTTCTTTTCATAGGTAGTTATTATTATCTTAGTGTCTGGTAGTCTTTGACATTTTGAATGATATGCATCCTTGATGAATATCTATTACCAAATTTCTATGTGCATTGGATCAGTTGTCTTTATGATGGTTGAGATAGAATAGTCATCTACTTCGACTCTTATATAAAGCTATTCAACTGATTAGACTGATAGCATTACTGATAAAAAATGATTAGACTGATATTGTCAATTCAAATGGATATTGCTTGAAGTTCTGTTGATTAGAAAGATATTGCCAATTCAAATGCATAAAGTGTCTAATCAGTGCACTGCCTAGGCACCTTCTGTTTGGGTTACTATCTTCTCCATTTAGCTATGTGTGTTTTTCTTTGTAGTAAAAGAAAAATTTTTATTAAAAGAAAAAGATGCAGATTACAAGAGTGAAGAGTTTTCACCATCAGAAAACAATGCAGGTTCAAAATAAAGGTTACATCAAATACCCCAAATGATCAACCCTATTCACCACACATTCCCCAAGGTCCTATATACTAATGTCCTTGAATTTAGAATGCGAAAGGGCCTATTTCACAATCTCCAATACATATATTGGTAATTATCTTCTCATCCTGAATCTGTTGTCAAATATGTGTGTTGCTTTCTTTGTAATTTCCCAACAAACTGCAATTGGTATAAGACTCCACAAAAATTTTAGGTTTTTTTTTCCTCCCACCTTACATCTTTGGCCACCTTAAAAAAATTCCAAATGCTCATTTTGGCATAACTTTTGGCTATCAAACAAAACAAATAAAAGGGCAGCCCAGTGCATGAGGCTCCTGCCAAGTGGGGTCTGGGGAGGGACAGATGAATGCAGCCTTAGCCCTGCAGATACACAGAGAGGCTTTTTCCAATATATGAACCCTGGTCACACTCAGGTTGCAATGGAGGCTATTTCCAAGATTTCTGACTATTAAACAAATCAAAGAAATAAATTCCCAAAATGAAATCTGACAACAAACAATGTATGAAATGGTGTCTCACATTTTCCTCATGCTTCTTACATATAAAGTGGATATTAGGAAGTTGAAAACCTCTTGGTTTCACATCCTCTGTTGTTAGGATACTGTCAAGCACAACTTATCAAGAAAAACCCTCCACCCTAGGTGGGATCAGATCACTCCATACTCTACTAAAATTGGAGTCCTCAATCTGATTTGTGGTTATGGCTGCATAAAAAGATTTGACAGTAAATTGTTCATCTCTGCATTCTTGACACCATCTTGAGTCTGAAGCATTTGTGTTCATCTTCACTGCTTCCAATCTATTGAGAAGATTAGAGTATTCCTCCAATTCCTGTTGGATAGAGATTTCTGAAAACTAGGCACCATATAATCTGTTCTCTTTTCTCAAAATATTGACTGACACTTGCACCTTTAGGACTTGACCTATACAACTGTAGACAGTGTAACATATCTTCCCTTCTCCAACCAAAAGCATATTATGTCTAACAAGGTATGTCTAACAGAAGATACCTCCCCTGTGTACCAATCAAAATTAGCCAACCCTTAATTATTTACCACAACTTTTCTCCATAATGTTTCCTTGTCTTTCCAAAGTCCACAACCATTTACCCAACAGCTCCATGCTCAAGTCCCCGATTTTTCTAAAGTCCAGCCCTCCTTTTTCTTAAGGGTCCGTAAACCTTGGTTTGTCTTACCAAATGCATATTCTTTCCATTTCCCCCACTATCCTACAATAAATCTCTTTGGTTTTTCCATTTTCTGCTATTATATTTGTAGCCTTCATAATTGATTAAAGTACATCAGAAAACTTCCCAAAGCACTCTTGATGAGTGATTCTCTATCAGTCTATCCTTAATGGTAGGTACATATCAGTGTTTTAAAAGACGTGGGAGGCATACGGCTGGAGGCGCGTCTCCAGGTGAGGTGCTCTCAAAACGCCCTAAGGCGTATGCCAGAGGCATTGACACCTTTGTGGCGTATGCCTCAAGTGCAAGAGGTGTACACTTCATGTGCTTTTTTCATGAGGTGTGCTAGAGGCATATGCTTCATGCACATCTTATATAAAAAGACATAAAAAAAAGAAAAAAAGAAAAAAAGAAAAAAGGAAATGAAAGGAAAGGAAAAGAAAAGAAAGGGAAGGGAAAGAAAAAGAAAGAGAAGAAAAAAAGAGAATAGGAAGAAAAGAAAAGGAAAGGGAAGAGAAGAAAAGATAAGGGGAAAAAAAGTGGTTTGCCCCCTTGCCCCTTTTAGATGCAGCCCAATTTTTTTTTTGAGTTAGGGGGTCTTGCTCGCCTCCGCTTCGACAAGATCCCCCCTTTCAACTAATGTTATGCATCTTTATTCTTCTTAATATAAAAGATTATTATTAAAAATAAAGAAAAAATGATATCCCCCCTTCCTCTTCATCCTCCTCCTAACCCCCTCCTCTTAAGGAGGCGTACGCTTCTTTGTGTTCGAGAGGCTTACGCCTCTTGCATTCTGAACTACGCCTCACGCCTCTAGGTAGTGGAACACCTTGCAATCTTCTTTCCATCCTTTCAATCATCTTTTGCCAAGAGGATAAAGCTGAAGCTTTTGCACCAATTGGAATCCCAAGATATGTAGAAAGAAAATATCCAAATTGACAACCCAATGCACCGACACTTGATGAAGAGGTTCCCCATTAATACCTCCTACTTCAATCATCACTCTCTTACCCAAGTTAACCTAATGCCACAAGATACCTTCTTTCTTTTTAATATATCCTGTAAATTAAGTGCTTGTTCCATTTTGGACATCCAGGGGTGTAAGTTGGTCTTCGACTCTGTCTTGAGGGGTCAGGCAGAATTGTGACAGTTTGGAAAGATGAGGTAGTGGAACCTATGGAGGAACTGATAGGAAGATTCTTTGTTTTTATCAAATTCAAGAATGTAGAGAATGGCCTTATTTGGGTATTAACTAATGTGTATGGCCCAAATTCCTACAGAGAGAAATAAATGTTACAAAGAGAGAAATGAAATGTGGGAATCGATCTCTACTTCATTGGCACCCATACACTAGATTGAATGATTAGGATTTCTTCTCCCCCAAACCATAATGTCTTGTTGATCTCTACTTCACTGGCAGACAAACTGGAACTGCCATTTGCTCCAATCACCACTTCTCCAGAAGACCATCCAAACTCAGTTGACTTTTCTCCCTTCTCACTTGCTTCCATGGTTTCAGAACCTTTCTCTTTTTCAGGCCTGCGGACTTCCTTGCTAGAACTTATATCCCCATCAATTTTAAGGGAAGCAAGTAGTGGCCTAGTATGACTCAGCTGATCTGGCCCCCACACAGTTCTAGAATCGGCTCAGGTCAAACCAAAAAACTTTGCTTCTTCGACCTATGACTCTTCAACTTACCCACATTAGGGTTTCTCCCACGTGTCTCCGACCTCAACACTCAAATTACTCAAATTTCTAGAAATGCTTTCATCTTCAATCTCCCACCCCTTTCCATGCCCAGCAGTAACCATCAATGACGAATCATTATCTATCCACTTGAGTGGAACACTTACTTCTCACTACTAATCTTAAATCAAACCACTCTCCAGCAAAATTCATTGCCGATAATGGTGGGACCAAATGTATTTCCTCTACTTCCACCAACAATTTTTTTATCGGCCTCTATTTCTACCAGCATTCTTGCCACAACTAAGTTTTTCCAGTCTCTAGTATGAGAGTTTATTTTCCTAAATCTTCCACATGCACCTCCTAGTATGCAAAAATCAAAATGTTTGTATACACCACCATACATGGAGAGAAATCCCAAACACATTGATCTAGACAAGAAGACTGCTCCTACTCTGACATTTCATATGGCTCCAACAAGAGGATTCCATCTACCCAATCTAATCTCAGGTGAACTTACTTGGTTGAACTCCCATCAGATCACCTCATCTGCTTCCTCTTTGCAACTTAATATGAAAAGGAAAAAAGAAAAACCCAGCATTGACTTTTTCTAACCTGAACTTTGTCTTTCCTTCGCCATCCCAAACACACCTACTTTGAAGTCTCTTCCTCGTCTGGATCTGTGCATTAACAAATTGACCAACTAAACACGTTTCCTGCAGATTTAAGTGATCTGAAAATTTACCCACATCACTTACAAACAGCTCCTTCAACATTATGAATGCCTTGTCAAGCAGCCTCTACAGATGGCCATAGTGGCAATCTCAAATTCAAAGCAGTGTTACATGGACAAGGACATGGGAATCAAAAATATGTTTGTTCCTTTCCTTCCAAATACCTCAACACAATGTAAAAGGTATACTACCCCAGAAAATTTTTGCATTTTTACCACCATCAATCCTTGGCCACAATGCAAAGATATCTCTAGGCTGAGAGATAACAGTCCACTCACATGTTTCAAACACGAAAGTAGGGCTTCTAGGCTCTACCAAAAGCTCACAAAGAATAATCAGCCTGTGATCAGATATCAGGTTAGATAATACTTCTTGGCCTCTTGGGTCAAATCCTTCTGTTCCTACCAAGCTATGTGTAATTTCTTCCTAGTGTTTGCATTATTTGTTTATCCAATTTAGTTATCTCACTTTGTCAAACCTCAAAATAAAATTAATTGCTATGATTTTATGAATTATTTTTATCATGAACCCATATTTGATATGTAATAGAGATGCAAGAAAATGGTAGGGGGGAACAGAATCTGAAGTTTCATCATGTCATATTATATTGTTGTTTGATGGATAATTTACAGGGCATAGATAATGATTTATTCCTATAAGATCCAGCTGTAGAGTTTGATCATTTTAGGGTCTTTGGTTGAGCACTGTAGGAGTTATTGAGTATTGTTTGTATCTAGTATCTACTTTATTTTTCTTAGTTCTAGTAAATGTTTTCAACCCACCGTTGACCCGGCCGATCAAACCGTTCGAACTGTCAGTCAGAATTCTGGGTCCGGTTCAGTCAAGACCTGTCAGACGGTAAAAAACTGTTGACTTGGTCAAGAACCGTTTGATCCGATTGGTTTGACTGTTGACCCATTCGACTCGGTCATCGGGTCACGGGTTGCACACTTAATACATGCAAACTTTCAGAGGCCATAATTTTGTACCTTGATGTCCGATTTGGGTGATTTTGTTTTTTGATTTTGGGTAACTTTTCGAGATCTATGCGTCCCAAGTTGCCATAGGCACCTTGCCCTGCTATTTTCGTGAAAAAAACTCCTTTTTTGGCCTCAAATTGCTATTTTTAATAGTTTTTATAAAAAATTAAAAACTGAATTGAAAAACATAAATTAAATATAAAATAATATATAACATATCTAATATATATATATATATATATATATATATTATTAGATATGAACCGTTCAACCCGGTCGAACTGGTGACCCGGGACTTATGGCAAAAACAGTTCGGCCTCTGGGTCTATTTTTAAAACGTTGGTTCTAGTAGGATTGGTCACTCGTATAGTGCCTTCATGTTTAATTAGTGGTGCAGGGACAAAGTGTCTTTTTTGTGTTTAATTATGTGATAAAACAAGAGACTTGATACTGCCAGGCCCACTTTGACCTTTTGAAATCTGTTTTCTCTTTTTTTCTTTCTCTTTCTCCTCTCTCTCTTGTTACACTATTCCAGATCTGATTTCGGTTGATTTGCAACCTGACACAACCCTCCGTGCTTGGAATTGGCAATATAAGATAAGCTCACATTAGTGGAGTTATTTAAGCCCAAAGATCTTAGCAAAAATTGCTGTTGTCGATTGTTGAGAGAATTAAACATTTTGAGAGGATTAGAATGTCATTTAATCATATCAAAGATGCCGTAGTGATTTATAGAAAACTTACTACTTAAGCTATTATTTGAACAATTTTCTATCCATCAAATTTAATACCTTGTATGTAGATGCGGTTCACAATCCAGATAATGTAAAAGCAGGTTATTACTTCCATTGTAATAAAATATTGCCAAAGATGATTTTTGAAGATCACCTGCATTGTAAATGTAGTGTTTGCGATAACTGTAAATTAACAAACTATCAAGTCCTAAATAATAGTCAAATTAGAATAATAATTAGTCACTTTTAGCTATACCATTTTTGCGGCTGCCCTCGAGTAAAATCAATTTGCTCTAGAGAAATTTATTTGACAAACTAAAATTAACTAAACATTTAGAAATGTATGTAATTTCAAAGGATTTAATTGTTTCATGTTTCAAGGCTGAACATATTTTGATCAATAACAAGTAAAAATTTTATTGTGTACAAAACCTACAACAAGTGCCAAGCACCCCTAATTAACTGCCAATTCAATAGCTTCCTTTTACAAGTTTGCAGAATTCCACTCATGGGAACTGATCCCCAATATGTCATCTGATTTCCATCGGCCCCTTCTTTTGCAAGCCCATCTTCTATATTAGGTAAATTTGATTGGGGTGTTAGGCCAGTGAGACCTCGGCGCCGATGGGTTATTCAGTTACTCCACCCTGTTTAGTGCATGGGAGATAAAAAGATGAGCCAATGGATTAAAATAGCAGAATATATACAGAAATCAACAGTTTTTTGTTTGGATAGTATTTTTTGAAAACATACAAGAATATAATTATCTTAGTTGCCTTCAAAAGTATTATTTTAAGACAAAATGTATAAAAATATTTAATTTAGCAACTTCTAATATATTAACTGTCCCTATTATATCAGAATGGGAAAAAAATAAATGGGTAAAAAAAGATTTCCGAAGAGATCACTGTTAGATGTACTCTGGAGGAGCAGACTTCGTGCAATTATTTATGCTTCTTTCTAAATATGTAATTCCAATAATGTTATGGACCATTCTGAACTGATATTTTTACTTTTATGTTTGCAGCTCTATCTGAACCCATAGACATGTAAGTTGCAATCTGCTCTATTTCTTTCCAAGATTCCCAATGTTTTTTTTTTTTTTTTTTTTTGGTTTTCTTATAAAATGTATCTTGTACATTGCTTATGTTAAGGAATTACAACTGCAGATACAGTGAATGGATTGATGAATGTGAGCGGGTCAACAATCTTGAAGATGATGCTGCATAGGAGGCTGGCTAGATGTTTAGAAATCTGACTTTCACTGTCCAAGGGAAGAGCTGAAAAATGATTTTGATGGTCTTTCGAGCATGTTTCTTAAAGTGACTAGATAAGTTGCTCTTTGATTAAGTGTTGTAATTCTAATATATACATAGGACGTAGACAACTAATATGAGTACTAGTTTCAAGTGGGTGTTAAAGTGAACTATGTAAATTCACTTTTGTAGAACTTTCTAGGTACTAGTTTCTGTATGGCACCAAGTATACATCAGCATCAGGTACTTCGTGTAATAACCTTTTCCTTTAAGATCATACTCGAATGCTATCATATGAATATATGAATATAATTGGCTCAATGTTGCTAGCAGCTTTATGTAACAATTCACTATTCAGTTCTAGTAAAAGAATTAGCTAAAATTAAAAAAGGGAGACCATCAAGTGAACAGAGATTTCAGAAGGGCTCAAGCCTGACAGCCACAGAACTACTATAGACAAGGGAGAATTGACCTTCAGCTTGTCTTTCCGGGTACTACAATCTCTTCTGCAGTCCTCAATACCAAGACTCCAGTTCTCCCCTAGTTCTCCTTTCCCTCCCGAGGCCCCATTCACCATCCCCGTCCTCGGGAGCTACTCGTAGTCAGTCTAGCCCATCATTCTAATCTCAACAGTGCAAATGGACCCTCATCTCCAGTTCATTCAATCGGGTCCTCTTGCACCTTCGACTTGGTAGGAGCCAAGTATTGCCCATTTGGGTTGCGTAATCCATTAATGAAAAAAGAAGATAACAGTAATGATTTTTCATGTCAATATCCAACTTACACACGTAGAAGCCGTTAATCTTTTTGAGCATATTTTAAACGGAACTACGCATGACCGACTTTTTTCCTTTTGTCCCCGCCTCTTGCAATCCTTCAACCTGGCTGTCTAACCTTTTCCTTCAGCTTGTTACCATGGTTGTTCTTTTAATTTGGTGACAGAGATAACTGTATAGTTAGGTTTAGAATATCTATATGCATCCACTGATAGTCTAATATGTATCGGTTTTTTGAATGACCCTTATCTAAGAAAATTAGAGTTTCTGAAAAGTTGGTATCATAGTGTGTTGATGTTCTACCAAAAAGAAGTGTTGACGAGTATAGGTGTGTATTGACATATTAGTATCGGCGTGTGTCGATGTGTGTTACATGCATATTCAAGCATGATGGTGGAATTTTCAAGGAGGGTGTTTTAGCTAGGGGTGCAATTTGGGTGGGCCCAACCTGAGCCCAGACTTACTCAGCCCACAATTTTACACGGACTGGGTTTAAATTTTCAGTCATTGGGCTGGCCTGGGCCCAAAGAGTTCAGGCTTTTAAATTTTTTGGTCTGGGCTCGGGCCTAGCCCTTAGGAAGTCCGAATCTGGCCCTACCTTATCCTAATCGAAATCTGGCCTGATTGTATACATGTATATCCGCATGTGTAGACACATTTATATGCATACATGCATATATGCACATTTTTGGATAAAAGATTTGAACATACCCTAAGTTTTTATTAATCGACTTAAAGGTACCCTAAGCTTTTCAAATCGACTTAAATATATATACCTTGTGGGCTGACTCCATTGGACTTAAGACATGAGTTTGGATCTCCTACCGATAAGAACTCTACTTACACCTACCCACACCTCACTACTGTACATTGAGAACATCTCCCTTATTTGCATGTTCTATTGATGGGAAGACGTTCCTGATGTACAGCTGTAGTATCATGTGGGTAGGAGATCTGAATTCCTTAAACATACCCTCTATCTGTGAAACCTCAAACGTGGACTTATTTAAAATTTCTTAAAGCCTAATTTGCCCTTCTATGCCTAACACAAAAGACGTAAATTTGACATTGACATCTCTTCTTTTATAATGGCCAGAGTGATGTCGGGTTATGATTCTAGTCTTGATCTCGCTGAACATAATAAGGAGATGGATAGCAGCCCAAATTCAAACATTTCATTTGATAATGGTTGCGGTTAACAAGAGTGAGGAGAGCATGTACATGCTGTATTGGTGTCTCAAATGCCTCATTTCTCCATATAAGACTACCTTCTTCCTCTTCTGTGCAAAGCCCCCACGGCCCCACCTGGTCATCGCCCATCTGAGAGCAAATCAGCCCCCCATTAGATTGTCCCCCACAACGTCCCACAGCACATCCCCGCCATGTATTGGGAACATCTCCCGATGATGATACCAGATATGGTGATGCCATCATTGGGAGATGTTTACAATACATGGCGGAGATGTGCTGTGGGAAGTTGTGGGGGGCAATCTGGTGGGAGGCTGATTTGAACTCCGCCCATCTCTCTACCTTGGATGGCACAGGTTACTTGATGTAATCACAACCTTTGATAAATATCACAAAGATTCGGATGATTCTGTGATGGAGAGAGCTGAAGCTATTCACAAAAATTACAGTAATGTAAGTTTCTACTAGTATGTTTTTTTTACTCTTCAACTTAAAAGAAAGAATTTGAATGCTACAAATCAAATTCTTTGATTATCAAATCTAAATTTGAATGCCACAAATCAAAGTAGAGAAGAAAGTAGGGAGTGGGAGATGCGAAGGAAGTCATATGCATGCTAGGGGTAGACCATAGTAGCATTTAACTTGACTTCTATTTAGGCTTAATTATCACTTATTCTTGAAGCAAAAAAAAATCATTTTATTCATGTATTTCTTTATGAAAATTTGAAATAAAATGAAGGGTAAAAGAGACAAGATATATTTGAATCTATTTAAAAAACTTAGGGTTTGTTTGTTTATTGAGAAAAGAATGAGAAAAGGGAATATACTCAAATGATTCTCCCTTCTCTGTGTTTGTTGTTGGTAAATAGTGTTTTGGGATGAGAAACGAGAGGGACGTGGGATCCCAAAATGAAGTGAGCAGCACCAAAACAGTGCGACCCCGGTGGGAAAAGAAAAAACTAAGAAAATTGGATGGGCTTTGTTAGAGCAAGAAGTCGAAAATGAAAAGGGAACGATTCCTCTTCTTCCCTGTTCGGACCCCAAAGGCCGACCATCCTCCCTCTTCCTCTCCCTTTTCATCTCTTTCCACCCCATTCCGCCCTCACTTCTTGCCATTGAACGGCCGTTGGGCACCTTCCTCGGAAAAAATAGAGTAGTGGCAGTGGCTCTCCAGAAGACTCCCCATCCGGGAGCTCATCGAGTCTTCCTTGATTTTCAGATCATACCCCTGACAGTCTCTATGTTCGGCGGTGAATAAACAACGACGAAGCTGGATAAGATCTCCCCTGTTTTAAATCTTCCTTATACCAAAAGTCAGACCATAGTCATTTCGACGAGCATTTCTTCTCGTCACCCTTCAATTTGCAACATTTAGTCTTTTAGGCTACATATCAATTAGGTAAGGTTATTGGCTGTCTTTTTGCTTTCTTCACACTGCTGGTTTACCACCTCTGTCGAGAGCTTCGAGATGATGAACAGTTCAGAGAGGGGAGACAATACGCCGG
The DNA here is from genome assembly GCF_055504915.1 of Nelumbo nucifera. Classification (NCBI taxonomy): domain Eukaryota; kingdom Viridiplantae; phylum Streptophyta; class Magnoliopsida; order Proteales; family Nelumbonaceae; genus Nelumbo; species Nelumbo nucifera. The sequence continues at coordinate 8,546,625 of NC_142649.1, read as the reverse complement.
AGCGGGAAAAAGGTTACCAAGTTGAGAACTTCCACCGTTGGCTTGCCATGTCCAGACGAGGAAGATAAACAATGCCGACCTCCTTAGGTTTCAGTTGGAAGAAAGGGAAGATGAACAATTGTCAAATTACATGCATTTTTATATTTGAGCATGATTTTTCTCATATAAAATTTCTTGCAAAACAAACACTGGAAAGTGGATTTTCTCACAAATTTTTTTTTTAGCAAACAAGCGCATTATAACTAACTGAGAAAATAATTTTTCCTCTTCTCATCCCAACCTTTCTCAACCCATCCTTTCTCAGCCAATTTTCCCAGCAATCAAACAGACATACATATGTACATACTTATACACACATGTATATCAATTTTAATTGACCAAACCAAGCCCAACATGAGCCCAACTCGGGCCTGGGCCAACCGAAATGCATCAAATTTTAGTGTGGGCTGGGCTTGGGCTGAATAGTTTGGGCTTGATCTCGGGCTCGAGCTTTAAGCACAATTCTTAGGGTTGGGCCTGAGTTGAGCTAAAACCTGGTCCAACCCGCCCAACTTGCACCCCTACTTTTAACCCTTCTAACACCTTTCACACACCTCTTACTCTCAAACTCAAACTTGATCGAGGAGATATAAACAACCCGAGGATGCAAGATCTACACAAAAATAATAATAAAATAAGATCAAAACTTAATATTTATTTCCTCAAAGTGGTTTAGGTGTAACTTGAGATAAAAGTTATGTTTTTTCTTGTGGTTTTTTATGCGAATTCATTATTTTGGTAAATTTACATGACTTCATTCTTGGAATGCATAGATCTATTGAATGTGCTTTATAATTTGATGTCTTTTGCTTTTATAAGTGGATTTCTTTTTTTTTTTCTTAATTTGAGGAAATAAAAAATCACATAAAAAATAGAATGTTTATATCTTTTGCATGACACAATCATTTAGAAGAATTATAGTCTTGATCTATTGGTGATCTGTCATACCCATATTAAAAATTTATTTTAAAAAATAAAATTTATTTAATTTTTGGTAATGTACCGAATATAAAAATAATATAAGATAATTATTTTAGTAATAAAACTTTATGAATTCCATATTTGCATATGATCTGTATGTTGGATTAATGGATTTGTTGTTTCTATATCATTATTTTTCATACATTTAAGCTATTTTTTATATTAAAACTGATGTCTTTCTTTAATTACTAAATAATTTAATCTAAAAAGTAACATATTAGTGTTTAAGATCAAGTTTACCATGTGGCTTAAATTTTAGAGATTTACATAAATAAAAGTAAGTCTGATGCATTTTTTTGGTATTCAATAGTTATTTGAAATTTTGGATATGAATATGATTTACGTACTTAACTCATATAGTTGATAACATGATGACTTAATTCTTTGGTGATTTGAGAACTAAAAATTAACTAAAATAAGATTGACTATTTTTTTTGAAGCCCTTAGGCAAAATCTATTAAAAAAAATACTCCCCAAAAGGTTTACAATGAAAGGAGGTAGGGACCAACCGACCAAGAGTTGTACAAGTATAGGAAATAGCAAACTTTGCCAAATGGTGAGCAACCATGTTACAATCCCTTCGATTGTAACTAATTACACAATTACAAACCATAAACAATTTGCAATCAGGTTGAATTTATGAATATTTTACCATTATCATGAATTTAAATTTATATTCATAATATTTAGAACTCCAAGTCGTACACGGCACACATAATATTTTGAACTTTGATCACAATAATGCTTTCATAAAAATGGTCGTCAACTGTTCTTCAGTATTGTAGTTATATGAGGTCAATTTCTCCTTTGCTAGTTGTTTCGTGTAGAAAGTGATACTTGATCATGATGTTTTTGTTCTACTAATTAGCAGAATTATTGTCATAATAGATCTTCGTCAGTTCCTTCTATGGCTCACCCATGTCTTCAGATTTCAAGTGTTCTTCTTAGCCCATATTGGTTGGCATGTTGCTGTTGCAACTTTGTATTCAGCTTCTGCTGATGATTGTGTTACTATGTCTTGCTTTTTTGATATCCAATAAAATATGTTAAATCGTTGTGAGAAGGCATGTTGTTGGGACTGATATTAGGAGAATACTGGTTGACGCAAGTTGTGATGAGTTTTACTCTCGCAAAAAAGTTTGTTATAAAGTCAATTACGAACCTGTTTTGGTGAATGCCACATCAGCCTCCTTTGACTCCTTGTAATAAATGCCTATATATATTTGATAAGTTTAATGAAGTAAAGGTAACTTTTCTTCGCCATTTTCCTGTTATCAGTTTTACATGGTATCAGAGTGACAAGCTCTCTCGGAAAACTCCAATTATTGACTCTAGTCTTCTTTCTGGTTCTTGTTTCAAATTTTCTTCTGTCATCGACAAGAATGACCGTGAATAGAAGTGGAAACACTGTGTTCATTACCATTGATTAGATCTCCTCTCTCGGTGATCAGAATTCACCTTTCTACCTCCATCCTTCTAACAGCCCTGGTACAGTGCTTGTCTCTTGTTTGTTAAATGGAGACAATTATATGACTTGGCGAAGAGCTATGGCTAATGCTCTCAGTGCCAAGAACAAGATTGGCTTCGTGAATGGAATGATTCAAAAGCCAGATCCAACGAATTAGGCAGAGTTCCTCGCTTAGTCGAAATGTAATTCCATGGTGGTGTCATGGATCTTTAATTCTTTAGCCAAAGACCTCCACGAAAGTGTAGCCTATGCTGAAAACGCCTAAGAAATGTGAAAAGATTTGGAAGAAAGGTTCTCACAAGGAAATGCACCAAGAATCTTTCATCTTAAGCGAGAACTCATGTTGCTCAGGCTAGAAAATCTCCCTATCTCTGTTTACTTCTCAAAACTCAAAGCAATTTGGGATGAATTATTAGCCTACATTGCTGGACCATTATGTACTTGCGAACTGTGTACTTGTGGAGTCTAGAAAAATTTTGTTACAGAACGGGAAAGAGATAAAGTGTATCAATTTTTGCTGGGTATGAATGAAAAGTTTAACAACATCAGGTCGAGCATCTTGAGGATGGACCCTCTACTGAGCATTAGTAGAGTCTATGCACTTGTATCACAAGAAGAAAGACATCAGTTTATGCACTTGTATCACAAGAAGAAAGACATTAGTCTTTAATTGCTCAACACAGTCCAACTACTGAAGCTGCCACTTTTCATGTGGTGGGTCCAAAATTCAACCCAAAAGGAGAAAAAGAAAGGTCAAAGATTCGTTGTGAGCACTACAAGAAACGGGGTCATAGTAAGGACCGCTGCTTTGAATTGTTCGGGTATCCACCGAATTGGGGAACTCGATCGAAGTCCACATCCAAGAACGACACTGGCAATCAAGAAAAGCCTACTGTTGGCACGAGCTCAGCCCAAGTAGCTTTTCCGATCTCCAGTTTGTCCAAGGAACAGTATCAACAGTTATTAAGCACCATCAGTAGTCTATCTGGTCTTTTGAACAAAGATAAACATACTTTCTCAGCCAACTTTGCAAGTAAAATCACCACCTCTTCTTGGCTTTTGGATAGTGGGGCTTCAAATCACATGGCTAACTCTAAATTTTCTACTACATCTATTACATTGGCATCAACATTGAAACCGGTTCAATTGCCAAATGGAACACTGTTATCAGTTCAGTCACAAAGTAACATAGCGTTGTCTTTAGATCTGGTATTAAAGGACGTGTTATTCATTATGGGGTTCCAATGCAATCTCATATTTGTTGCTAAACTTACCAAAGACCTGAATTGTGTTGTGTTGTTCTTTCCTACTTTCTATGCTCTTCAGGACCTAACATCCAAGAAGCTGATTGGTGTGGGCCTGATGCGTGACGGGCTATATCACTTCGCTTCCCTTCCACCATCATTCTCTTTGCACAGTACCCATGCACATGATCTACGCATATGGCATTCAAGGTTGGGCCATGCTTCTTATGAGAAACTTGCTTTGATTCTGGAACTGCACATTACTGTACCTAATAATGATTGTTGTGACACATGCTTTCGAACAAAACAAATACGTATTTCTTTTCCTACTAGTCATAGCAGATCTGATGTGTAGTTTACACTCATACATTGTGATATTTGGGGAGGCTATCGCACCCTGTCTTATTCTAGAGTTCATTATTTTTTAACAATTGTAGATGATTATACTTGAACTACATGGGTGTATTTGTTATGATATAAATTAGATGCTTGTTCCTTTCTTGTAATGTTTTGTGAAATGGTGAAAACACAGTTCAATGCTCAAGTTAAGTATATCCGTTCGGACAATGGGTCTGAATTTCTCTCTGGACCTGTTCAAGATTACTTGACAACACATGGAATCTTACATCAAACATCTTATGTAGACACTCCTCAACAGAATGGGGTCGTTGAGCGAAGGGCCTTACAGTTCTAAGCGCACTTGCCAATCAAGTTCTGGGGAGAATGTATTTTGACAATAGCCTACATCATTAATCACTTGCCTACTCCAGTACTTCTTGGGAAATCACCATATGAACTTCTTTTTCACAAGCCTCCTTCATATAATCATTTCTGAACATTTGGCTCCCTCTACTATGCAAGTACATCCCAAAGTGGGCGTGATAAATTTGATGCTCGTTCCACTAAATGTGTGTTTGTTGGATATCCTAATGGTAAAAAAGGGTACATGCAGTATGACTTAGCTACTAAGAGCATATTTGTGTCTAGAGATGTGATTTTCCTTGAACACAAATTTCCCTTTGTTGATGGGGGCATGCCTTTGGACCCATCTCCACCATCAACCATACCTCTGCCAATAGTCGATGATATGGTGGCTGATACAATTCCTAATCAAACACCTAGAACTGAACCAATTTGTGACAGTTCATAGCCCCCTATTAGTTCAGAACTACTTGAACACACTAGTGACATGGACTTTATCACTTTACCAACTCCTGAACCTGTTGTTTCAAGCCTGCCAACCTCACATAACCATTCCCCACTTCGCTCCAAGAGACCTCCTCCACACCTGGCTAACTACATTTGCCCAACACTTCAGTCACAAACTGACTCATGCAGCACTCACCACCCAATCTCCAATTTTCTAACTATTAGTTCAATCCCCTCTACACAACCCGAGCCTTCTTGTTATGATGAAGCCAGCAAACATAACTATTGGAAGCAAGCCATGTCAGCCGAACTAGTTGCACTTGAGCGCACCCATACCTAGACATTGATTGCTTTACCACCGGGAAAGACTCCCATTGGGTGTCATTGGGTCTACAAAGTCAAGTTCAAGTCTAATGGAACTGTTGAGCATTACAAAGCTCACTTGGTAGCAAAAAGCTATACTCAAATTGAAGGCATTGATTATACAGAGACATATGCCCCAGTTGCTAAGCTCGTAACAGTACACTACCTCTTAGCTCTGGTTGTAGCTTGAAATTGGGAACTACATCAGATGGACATAGGCAATGCGTTCCTCCATGGTACTCTCCATGAATAAATCTACATGGTTCCTCCACCTGGACTCTTGCCTCCTAAGGATCAGCGTGTATGTCGCTTGAACAGATCTATTTATGGCCTCAAGAAAGCCTCATGCAATTGATTTGAAACTCTAGCTCATGCTCTTCGCTAACGGGGCTTCAAGCAATCAGTTGTTGATAATACCCTTTTCACTTCAATACAATTAGGTAGCATTCTTGTGGTATTTGCATATGTTGATGACTTGGTGATTACTGGAAATGATTTAGCTCGTATTTCTGCTCTCAAGGACTACCTATGACAATGCTTTCCAATTAAGGACCTCAGACCCCTTCGATATTTTCTTGGAATTGAGATCTCTCAGTCTTCTTCTGGGATTTTTCTTAATGGAAATATACCCTTGAATCCTTAAAGATGCAGACATGTTAGGTTGCAAACCCAGTATGTTTCCCATTGCACAACAACATCATTTGAGACCTGAATCTGGCATGCCAATTGCTCAACCTGATCAGTACAGACGACTTGTGGGTCGTTTTCTCTATCTCACTATTATGGGACTAGAAGTCACTTATTCAGTTCATATTCTAAGTCAGTTTATGAGTGATCCTAGACAACAACATTTAGATGCTGCAATGCATGTCCTCCGATACTTAAAGGCAACACCTGAGCAAGGAATACTTCTTTCGGCTGATTGTGATCTCCAATTGCGAGCTTACTGTGACTCGAAATGGGCTACTTGCTCAACCACTCGGAAATCCATCACCGACTATCTCACAACTATAGGACAATCTCCTTTGTCATGGAAAACTAAGAAGTAAGCAACAACAGCCCGCTCTTCTGTTGAAGCAGAGTATCGTGCAATGGTAGCTGCCACTAGTGAACTATTGTGGTTGAAGCAAATCTTCTCTAATCTTGGTCTCTCTCATCCACAACCCATGAAGTTATACTGTGACAACAAGGCAGCACTCCACATTGGTGCCAATCTAGTATTCCATGAGCGTACCAAACATATTGAAATAGATTGCCACTTCATACGAGAGCACCTTCCGTCTAAAGCTATAACTACTGCTCATCTTCCTACATCGGCTCAGCCTACAAATATCTTTACCAAAGTTGTTGGATGAGATAGCTTCTTTATTATCCAAGTTGGGCATTTTTAATCCTCATGCTCCAACTTGAAGATGGGGGGGGGGGGGGGTAAGGGGGGTATTAGGAGAATACTGATTGACGCAAGTTGCGGTGAGTTTTACTCTCGCAAAGAAGTTTGTTATAAAGTCGGTTATGAATTTGTTTTGGTAAATGCCACGTTAGCCTCCTTTGGCTCCTTGTAATAAATGCCTATATATATATTTGATAAGTTTAATGAAGTAAAGATAACTTTTCTTCGCCATTTTCTTGTTATCAGTTTTACAACCAATGGTTTTACCCAAGAGGGGGTGAATTGGGTATAGCTTAAAACTTAAATAGTTTAAGCTCAAATACCTTCCCCTAAACTAAAGCTAAGCCTTCTTGAAGATTCAATTCAAGTAGCAATGGAATAAAGGCTTAACAACTGTATTCAACAGTTAATCAGAAGATTGACCAATGTGATTCACTTTACTACTAAATAAAGAACTGCAACTTCAAGCAAATAAGCAATATAAACATAGAGATTGTAGGAGTTAGCAGTTAAACAAAGGGAAAATTTCTTAAACTACCCCTATTGTTTAGCTAATTGACAAACTGTACACTTACTATTTAACCATTGTCTTAAACCACCCCTACTGTTTTTGACAATTGACTGGTTCTACCCCTGCCATTAGCATCCATTAATAATCTATCAAAATCCGTACACACATGACACCATGTGACATAATTTTTCTTAAAATCCAACATTACCCTTCTTCCCTCTCCCTTCTCGCCCCTCTCCTCCTCCTCCTCCTCTTCTTCTTCTTCTGATCTTTTTCTTCTCAATAGCAGCAAGCCAAGCTCTTCACAATGGCAAACAGAGACGGCAACGAGCCTTGCTCTAATATCCCCTCTCTTGCTCTGAGCCATTGAGTAGTTGTCAGTTGTTTGTGTGGCAGTGGTAGATGATCAATGGTAGAAGAAATAAAAGCGGCAGCGGTGGATGTGGGCAATCGGCAAGAACGAGAGAGAAACAATAGGGGGTCTTTTAGAAACACTTGTAGTAGCAAAAAGTCACGCAGACGAGCTTCTGCTACTATCCAACGATTACTTGATTGTCAATCGGCTATACTACACCTCTCCACGCATATCCCATAGGTTGGCTAAGTGGCCAATAGCTCTAAACCCTAATTAAAACCCTCCTCTCAGAATCGCCCATCACTAGTTCCCAACTTCTCGTTGCTATGTATTCCCTTCTGAACCAAAAACAACACACAGAAGATGGCTTCTCACAATAACAACTTTGGCATTCTCCTCCTTCAAAGCCTGATGGGAAGATTGCAACTCCGGTGGAGGTGGAAAGATTGAGCCATCATCTAGTTCCTTTCGCTCTATTTCTAGAAAGACTTGGAATAACCCAATTGTGAAGAGGTCTGATGAAGGTGGGAACAATCATTTCGGTGAGCTCTCTGGGTCGAGCGAGAGTAGCCCGACTACCTCTAAAAGCGTCTGATCTGCTATCGTGGCTCATAATTCCAAGCTGGGTCACAGGAGATCTAATTTTGGTAGTGCCCCATTAATAAACTCAGGTGGAAGCGTCACCAGTCGTAGTGGTGGCAGCTCGGTTATTTCGTCGATTATGAATGTTCTTCCTAGTGGGAACATTTGTTCCTCCTGCAGGATTTTGAAGACGGGCATGGCATGTTGGAGCTCTACTCACAGAGACGTTTTGGGGTATGGGACGGGGAATTATGGGCACATGAGTATAATGCGGGGAGTTGGTGGAGGGAAATTGGGCTCCGACAATGGAGGAGGAGCGACTGGAGGGAATGTGACTGGGAATATACAATTCGCTGGGGAATCAATGATGGTGAAATGAGTGATGGCAAGCAATGAGCAGTATAGAAGAAGAAACTTTATAGAAGCGCTTTGTTTGTATGATCGAGCCATTGCCATATCGGCAGATGCTGGAGCAATAGGGTAGTGGCATTGACAGGGCTTGGTAGGTTGGGCAAGGCCATAAGGGAATGTGAGGAAGCAATAAGGTTGGATCCTGGATATTGGAGAGCGCATTAGCGATTGGTGTCCTTACATTTGAGGTGAGAGAGAGAGAGAGGAGGAGGAGGAGGAGGAACTTGAGTGCTTTGTGTTGTTAGTGTTCTTTTGCCTAGATGAGCTTGAGTACTTTGTGTTGTCGGTGTTCTTTGCGTTTCCACAAATTTTGTCTAGACTTGAGGAGTGAGAGTGAGAGGAATAAGATGGTGAAACCACAACAAAGATGATAGTTCAACAGGTGATGTGGATTTGGGTTACAATGACGATGATAGGCATGGAATCGGGAAGGAGGTGCCAACGTTTGAAAAAAGATGATGGATGGGATTCAATGGAAGGGTAAAACTTACTTTTCATCCTTTTTGTTAGAATTTAACGATAATAACAATTATCAGAAACAATAAGGGTGGTTTAAGACAAGAGAAAATTCCCGATAAGTACCCTATACTTTAGGCCGAGTACCAATTTAGTACTCGTACTTTAAATCATGACAATCTAGTACCTGAATTTTCAATTTGGGACAATTTAGTACCCGAGCTTTCAATTTGCGACAATTTAGTACCCGACATTAGATTTCCGTCAGTTAGAAACTCACATGTGGGTTAAAATTTCAAAATGCCAAAAATACCTTTTATGAAAAACTCTCTTATTTCCCTAATCCCTTGTCTTCGTTCTAGGTTGAGCGAACGAAACCTGTTGTCTTCATTCTGGGTTAGAACGAACGAAACTTGTTGTCTTCATTCTAGGTTGAATGAACAAAAAGCACAGGTCGCTTTTTGGCGTTTCATGCATCGTTTCAACACTCCCCGATATCATCCAGCTACTACATAAGTCGTTGTTATCATCTGTTGATCGGAGTTTCAAGACTTTAAACTCAGCCATTTTTGTAAATCCTTTTCTTTAGAATCTCTTCTCTTTAGAATCCTTTTCTCAGAAAGGAAAACTCTCTCTTGGCTCTTGTATGGCCTGGTTCAAAAAATCAAAACACAATTAGGGTTTTAATTGTCATTTCTTGGGCCATTCAGAAGGAAGAGCAGCGGTAGTGCTGGTGAAGGCATTTAAAACTAGAAAGGCTAGAATAGGAGAGAGATTCAGTGTCCCTCCAAGAGGTGGAATAATCCATCGGAATATGTTCAAGTAAGGATCACACAAAGTGCTAAATGAAGGAGGAAAAAAAGAAATTCCAAATCAAAACATTTGAGGCATAGAAGACAAAAAAATTCAAAGCAATCACTGCAAGGATAACAACAAAAATCAGTTGTGTAGGCTCCACTAGAATTTTAAGTGTCTAGAAAATCAGATAGCATATCTTTGTATTCTAATTGGCGATGCACAATCACATGCAAGCAAATTCAGAACTCCAATAGCTTTGATTGCTCAACATTGATTTTTCTTTACACTAGTAAGTGGAGAGCATTCATGAGAGTTAAAGAAGCACACCTGAGAGGGATAACAATGGCTAGAGGAGTGTTGGGAAACCAGGTCAAAACAAGCCGGACAATCAGCAGAGTGTTATAGATGTTTAAGAAGTTCAAAATTCCATTTGACACCACAATCCCTGCCACTGAATCACCAGGTAAAATGACAACAAAGTTGTGGTTGTACAAGGTATTGAGAGTTCTGGAATTTCTGCAATGAATCTGAAAGAAGATTTTAATGTAGTACTCATGTCTCTTAAGAAATACGAGAAATTTGTGCAACTTAAGTCCTGATAAGGGTTATATGTGCCAACCATTTACCCATGCTGACAACCAACCCAAAACCCCAACCTAACTGTGTTCCTGGGCTACCATAGCTCAAACCAGTTAATAGTCTAACAAGATCAATATGACTAATTTCCATCGACATCCCCATCATCTAAGGCTTGTCCTTACTGACCTTCATCTCCAACATAATTTGGCCCTGCCTGAATCTAACTAATCTCCAACATAACCAACCCATTGCCACATTTAGGTAGGCAAGTTAGCATCTACGGAAAAATGGCCAATTCAAATACCATATGAGAACTACTTGGCTGCAGATATAACTCTTTCAAGATAGACAAAGTCTACATTCAGACTGTAAAATTTTCTCTTGCAAAAACAATATGAGTGTTTGATATTTGAACAGAGAAAATAAATCCCTATCCAAGCCAAGGAATGAAGGAATAGCTTTCCACGTTTGGTTTGAACATGTTCTTTAAGAAAAATTTCTGATTTATCCCAGTGAAGGTTTTGTATGAACGAAAATTCCTAACCAAACAACTTATACATGGTATTTATAATGAGATACTATTTTGATGATGCGACGACGAAAACAGAAAGCATCAGTAAGCCATTACGAATGGATTATGAAATAGAATTTAAGAAAGTATTTTCCACCTTTCCCAATCAATTGCACGTACAAATGCCAATTGCGAGCAGACATTGTTTCAATTACTAGTCATCCTTGGATATGGCAGTCTTGAAGTGAAAATCCGTAATTATCTATATCAAAAGGATTCTAAAGTTTTTCATTAGGGGAAGAGGGGTGTAGAGAATTACCTGCAAGAAGTTGCAAAAAATGACTGAGTTTAAAGTCTTGAAACTATGAATTATTGTGGGGGATTGCTATTTTTGGAACCATGAATTAGTATGCTCGATTCGTTCCAATCCGAGTTTTTTGAACGAACGAAACCTGTTGTCTTCATTTTGGGTTGAACAAACGAAAGAGGAGAAGAGAGCCGACCTTCCTCTTCATTTTGGGTTGAACGAATGAAACCTGTTGTCTTAATTCTGGGTTGGATGAATGAACCGTGGTTGTCTCTTCGGCACCGACAACAAGTCGTCTTCTCTGGCAATGGCTGAGTAAACTGTGGGCAAAAGAATGTTCCAGCGACAGGAAACGGGAGTCGTCCTTTGAAAACAACACTGCTTCTCGGATTCTTGACGGCACAATAATTTTTTGGCGTTGTGTACATCGAAATCAACTTTCCCGGCGGCACATTCGCTTGACACCACCAGCGTGAGGGAGCTGGTTCTCTATAAATGCAAGTATGAATAGTGGTTTCTACTTGCATTGCTTGATGGGTTATTTTAATAATTTTAATCGGTCAAAATAGCACTAGGGGTATTTAAGACTTTTTATCTTCTAATTGACGGAAATCTAACGTCGAGTACCAAATTGTCCCAAATTGAAAGTTTGGTACTAGATTGTCACGATTTAAAGTACGGGTACTAAATTGGCACTCGGCCTAAACTACAAGGTACCTATCGGGAATTTTCCCTAAATTAGTTAAACAATAAGGGTATAATTTGTCAATTAGCCAAATAGTAGGGACAATTTAAGAAATTTGCCCTTAAACAAATTTAAGACAATAACTACAACTAACTACTTGAATATAAATAGCAGCTGAAAGAAAATGTAGCAATAAAGTAAAGGGAAAATTTCTTAAAGTACCCCTAAATTTTAGGAAATTGACTTACTCACCCTTATTGTTTAGAAATTGACTTAAAGTATCCCCAAGTTTTCTAATAATTGACTAAGTCCTCCTACTGTTAGCTCTATTAACAGAATGATGGAGGTCAGGGAGTTGAAAGGAAAGTTGATCGAGGTAATCAATTGTGCAAAAGAATTGCTACAATCAGTCCGGAGTCACTTAGATTATCCGTCAAACAATAGAGCAACAATTGTTGTTGGAGCAACTAATCACAACTCTGCTTTGCAAGATGACTAAGAAAGAAATAGGATTTAAACTAAGCAAGTTTTTGTTGTGGTTTTTGTTATCTTTATAGGAATATTAAAATATCTGGGAGGGTTAGAGAATATTCTATTGGATTTGAGAGATTGAGCTGAGTGATTTTTAGCTTGAAAATCTCAAAAGTTTGAGACATTCTTAAAGATGGGTTCGTTGATTTACAACTTGAAATTTTCAGAAATCCATAAATATCATTTTAAAAATAGAATTTATTGTTATGTGTGTTTGTGATTCTTCCGATGAGACTTTTTTGTTTGTCTGCAACAAAGTACATAGTTGAGGCTTTGAAAATTTAAAGAATAATGGAGGGCAAAATTAATCATAAAAGGGTAATATTGGGTTTTAAAAAAATCTATACATCACATGGTGTCACTTATGAACGGATTGTGATGGAACACTAACAGAGGCTAAAGCAGTAGGGGTGAATAAGTCAATTCCCTAAAACTTAAGGGTACTTTAAGAGATTTGCCATAAAGTAAATGAACTACTATAAAATGTTAGTGCTGTTGCAGTATCTACACAAGAAGTGTGTGCCAATTTGTATAGCTGGAGATATAAGATTAACCACAAAATAATAGCTATGAAAAGTACTAGCTATTGAAATAATCAATGTGAGATTCAAGCAGTTAGAAGATATCTACTAGAATCTCAAGGATAAATTAACTACTCAAAATAAGTGATATAGTTGAATAATAAATGAAGCAATGAATGTAAATGATTTTAATAAAATAAATGTAATGTAGTAATAAGTAAATGATTAGCAGTTGGTGAAAGTAAGTAAAGAAGAATTTAAATTCCTAAACCAAGATGTTAGTGTAATTAGTAGGATTAATGAGGTTAGTAACATTGTAATTGCACCAAGAATCTGTATCTTATCGTTCAAATGAAAATAAACAAGTTATTTTGCAATATCTTCAGATATGCAAGTTTAAGTAGTTGGAGCATTTGCATCATCAGGTTGTAGCAGTTTTTTTTTTATCAAACACATGAAGATATGGTGTTGATCCCCATGAGTTTGAGGGAACTTACCTTTTTTCATCTATAAATATGATGCAACTCTCAGATTTGGTTAATTAATTAATGCATTCAATCATTCTTCTCTGGAACTTAGATAAATTCAATTTGTAGCCCCAGCTTCAATATCAAACGTTGTCCAATAGATATTAACTATAACCTGAAATTTTCTTTAAACTACTCATTGTTGTGAGAAGGGAAAGTATTTCTCTTGCATGCCATGCACACAACGTCCATCCATGGAGCTTGACGTGTCTGAAACAATGCACGCAACTCCATTACCTCGTTTCGCAACTTCTGGTTCTCTGCTGATAAAGCTTGACACAATCGTCTATACTGTTCATGGTCGACTTCTGTTTTCTTCATTTTTATTCTATAACCGCATCATAAGAAGAGGAAAGAACAGCAAAAGAAAATTAAGAAACGGGAATGTTAAGCATCTTATAAAGTAGGGAAAAAATAAACTGACTGTAGAGATAATTTGCACAACTGCTTATAAATATAAACACAACTTGGTACGTATCAACCAGGCAAAATCCAGAGCTTTTCTGTTACATGATTATTCCTGAAATTTGTTAACGAGCGGAGCTATTATCCAGCCAAGGGAGATGATGACATTGGTTCGACTCAAATTGGTGGTGGCTGCATATGAAAAGGATCATTCCTAGGGAGGCTCCATTTTTTTTTTTAATTATACAAATAGAACCCTCCTAGGACACCATGTAATAAGCCAAGCAGAATATATCACCTTGCTAGTTAGAGTGGTTTCTCAGTAGAAAGACATTCCTAGAAAGGAGAGAAATAAATGGAAACCTAAGGGGGCGTTCTACAACATGAATGTTTTCGTTTCCATTTGTTTTTGGAATCGCTACATCAGCAAAAAACAACAAAAATGTGTTCTTGAATTCTGTTTTAATTTGTTTTCCAAGGGAAAAATACATTGGTTTTGTTTCAATAAACGGTACATGCTTTTGAAACCAACAAACAAAAACAAATTCATTAGTAAAGAACTTGTATGATTTATGAAACATGATGTTGAAAAAGCAGACAAAAAATTCAATAACATGTTTTTGGTTTCAATTTTAAAAACACGCACAACCAAGAAAAGCAATTCATGCTGTAAAATGCCCCCTAATACTCTAAACATGCATAAGGTTCAAGAATGTCGGGTTAGTTCGGGAAGGTGACTGGAAATAGGTTTGATATATGAGGAAGCTTATGTGATCATATAATTGTCTATAGTTCGGGAATGTCTGATTAGTTTAGGAAGGTGATGAAACCAATATAATTGTTTATAGTTTGCATACCAATAACGATCTAAACAATCCTTTCCATTTCTTGATATATTATATAGACCAAATGTTCTTCTTTAGAGAAAATTACAAGATATAATGTGATCATATTACACAATTTGTAGTAACATGCAATTATTTGCAATATAACTCACCTTGCTCTTTGATTTTGGAACCACACCAGAACTTGTCGAGGGGTAAGATTAAGTTCTTCTGCAAGTCTAACTTTTTCTCCCTGCTTCTCCACATACGCATACATAAAGTGATGGATTTCAGAATGCATCACAAAATTAGAGATAAAAATCCAAATAACAAACAAGATATAACATTGGTTGGCAAATATGAATACATCATGCAATATTCCTTTTAATCGTAAATAAAACCTATAGAAATTTTTAATTCAAGGGCCTTGATATAGTGCTGCCCCTCTAATCATAAATAACCCCATAAAAATTCAAAGGGTTTATGAATTATGATCAAAACCCTCTTATTATTAGCATTAGTGTTGACCCTTACCTTATCAATATATAAACCTACTTTGAGCCTACTTCTACCAACTTAGCTCTAACTTACATTCAAATGGTGGTAGGAGACAAGGAAAGGAGATGAGATCGAATAATGAAAAGAGGTTCCCTAACTCTTGAATTTACTAACAATAGAGTTTGCCACTAGGATAGGATCCAGAGATTTTCCAGCGGTTGAATATATTAATCTTTTGTCTTAGAAAACGATAGGAGGACCATAACTAGACATGCTTAAACTTCAGGTGATGCATAGTGAAAACACACATGGATTTTTTGAGCCTTCAGCCAAAGAGGCTCTTCAGGAGTCAGGATCAGCCAAAGTCTCTTTGTCGACCTTATTCCTAGTTGTGGAAACTGAGATTATATATAAATACTGGTAATAAAAGGGAATTAGAAGAACAAATGCAGTGAAGGTCCTTTCTTAAAAACGAATGGATTGTTTTGTCAGCTTAAATATTATAAATTAGAGCATCAATGTAAGGGTTAATTTAGGTAGGAAGACGAAAATCATTGAATTAATTAATACAACAGAGTTTCTTTGGTATTACAATTACTTATTGAGTTTTTATAATTGAACAGAACATTCATATGGGTTTTAAAATAGTAGTAAAGTATTCATATTTTTTCAGTTATAATCTGTTACAAATAGTTTCTTTTTTTTTCTTTGCCTTGAAATCTTTTCTTATTTAATTATAAAAACAATCTAAATAGATAGATATGGATAAGTGCCTTGAATTAAATTTAACAGGCTATTCTCAATTCTCAAAAAAAAAAAAGAAAAAGTAACAACAAAGAAATAATAATGTTGATGTCGCATTGCTAAGCTACAAGAAATACTGGTAACCGAAACAATTAATTAGTGTAAAAATAAAGTGAAGAAATTGTTGCAAATTATAGTATACTAGAGAATGACCCCAATACTAAGTATGGGGTAACTAAATGTGTGTATAATTTAGTTTAAAGTTTACTATTTAGTTATCAAAAATTAAATTAAAAAAAAAACTAATATGAGTCTTGCATCTTTGTAAGTGGCAATCTATTCAGACCTATTTTATTTGAAGCCCATTATTAATTTATATTTTTTTAATTTGATTTAATATATTAAATGAGATCTTATTGGTAAACATTAACCCATTTTATTTGGTATTTACTATTTGTCTAATAAATCTATTTTGAGATGTTTATTTTTAAAAGTTAAATTAGGTTGCTTCCTAAAAGTTAAATCAAGTTTATAATTAATAAAGTATTTTCTTTTTGAAAAAAAATCATTTAAAAACAAATGTGAATTTATGATAATCTTTTAACCAATCCTACCATTTGTATTTAATAGACTATAGATAAACATGTGTTGAGCTAATAAATAACTGTCTATTGAGAATGTTTAGAAATGAAACAACCCAATTTTGGGATCATATTTCTTGAATTAATAGGATGCCACGTGTCTAAATGGTGGTAGTGAATTGTGGGCTTTAGTAGCAACTTATCAAAAACTGTTACATGTCTAGCTTTCTAGAAAATAAAAAGGCCACTTGTCTTAATGGTGGTAGTGGTTTGTGGGTTTTAACAACAACTTCTCAGAAAATGTCACGTGTTTAAATTTTTAGAAAGATGAATAGACCACATGTCTAAATGATGGGGTTGTAGCCTAAAGGCCTATAAAAAAATCATGTGCGAAAAATCTCTAACAAGTCATTTATTCATAAAAACATCATGGTTTTAACCTTCCAAATATAATTGCATTTAGAAAATCTAAGTTGAAGTACATTGTCTTATTATTCAAACCTTTTACTATGTTTTATGCCATGGAAACTGCATATTAACTATATAAAGATATATAATGTGGATATATTTACTGAAACAAATTATATATTTTATTAAAGAACATACTTCTAAATAGCCTGTAATGAATATACATATATATATATATATATATTTTCCACCCTAATTCTATACAACTTCAGAATGTAAGACATGAGTCATTGACATCTCTGTAACCATAAAAGCCAGAGAAATTGATGGTTGGAAATGAAAATCACCAAAGCATAAAGATTTTAGGTAAAGAAATATATGATACTCTCACATTTATTTTTTCTTGTACCACTTAAATCCATTTTATATCACACAAAGGGCATGCTGTGTGTGGTACATATAGACAGACAGATTAGGGAATCGACTAGTAGAAATGATATAGTGTTCCAGATATGTGGTGTCTAGTGCCTTTGTGAGGAGTATTAGAAAAAATATATATACTTAGCGACATGGGGTTGCTACCTTGGTTAGTAAGCTGTCTTCCTTGAAGCTTTTTTCTAGGACGGCAATCTGTTGAACAGTTAGTTTCAGTTTCTTTCTTTTTGTCGACGTGCCTTCTTGTTCCCCTTCACATCCTCTCCTTTCGTATTCATGGCTGTAATCACTATTGTCGTCTTCTTTCGGTATCTCATTCATGTCAATATGAACCCTTCTCTTCTTTTCCTCCGCATCTTTTCAAAGAAAATAATCTCAGTATCAAAATCCATGGGAGAAATTGTGTACATGACTCTGATTCGTGCATTATTATTATGAAGGAACTTTTTGACTTATGGAATTTGGAATAGAATCTTTAATGAGAAAAGAAAGATGGGGTCGAGAAAATTCATTAAAATTTGAGATACATCAGGAGAGTAATTAAACAGAAACAAGATGCAGAAGAGTCCTTACTGGGACATGATGGGCTGTTGTTAGAGATAGGCCTGATGGCTTCCGGCATGCTTGAACTGCCCGTCGATTCTTCTTCAAACATTTCTCTCTCTCTCTCTTCTTTCTTCTTCTCCGAAAAGTACTAGAAACAACGTGATAGGGTTTCAGAGAAGAAGCACAGTAGAAAGTAGAAACAACACCTGAAATGGGAATGAATTATGTAGGTGTAGCCTGGAATTTCGCCTGCAGACATTTAGTGCAGTCCATGGAATTACCATTTGAGGAGTAACATAACTATTTGGTTTGAAAAATGATTTATTTGGCAACGGTTCGCAGCGAGTCAAGGAAGTCAGAAAGATATAGTATTGTCCTTGAACGACTCACCATTGACTTGAATCAGAACTGCACGTGTAGACACCAAAGCATAGCATTTGTTTTGGAGATGTGACATAATAAATACAATTGATTTTGCCACGTTGCATTATTGTCTTTTCTGAATTCAACTGTGGTACGAAACGGTATGGTACCTTGAAAACTGATAAACCAATCAATTCATTTTCACCCAAATTCACGTATGGTTCAAGTTTTTCAGATACCATACCTTGTTGTACTGTAAAAATTATATAGGGTAAATTTATGGTTTAGCCAATTGATTAAGTGTATCCTTGCTGTTTAAAAATTGACTATCATTATTCCTATTGTTTAAAATCTTCCAATGGTTAAGTATGAACAGAAAAAGTCAAATGACTTTAACTCAAATTCAAACACTTGCCCTATTAGTCGAAAGAGGGAGGGAGCGCCATCCATGGACGCGACCATCCCTTGCCAACGACGACGTAGCTGCAACTACCGAATGGGGGAGCGTGCGTAGGCGGGCGAAGATCTCTACCGCCCTCCCCCTTCTTCTCTCTACTTTAGAAATTTGATCCTTTTAAATTGCCTGTCCGAACGTCGGTTTGACCTGCCACTTTCAACTTCAGCATTTCTGCAATCACCATTCACTATTCACCATTAAAGCAGTAAGCGGTAGAGGTAAACAAGGGAGTAACCAGACCTATTTAAAAACAATGGCTCCATGATCAGTCGGTTGTTCAATCTCCACTACACGTATGGAGGGCAAATGTTTAGCGCCTTCGTTCTTAGGCTTGGAGGAATCACCACTGTACTCTCCGGCACCGGCAGGAGATGTTGATGCTTTGAACATATAAGTGTGAGAGATGGAAGAGTATTTTCCCGGCCCTTTAATCTCAGCCGTCCACTTGAAATTCTTTTCTACAGCTTCTAGCACACCGTTTTGGATTTTCCTCCCTTAATCTCCGATGTCCACTTATACTTCCAATCGAGGCCACTTTTCTCCGGGGAACCGATCAAATCCCAGCTCGAGAGCAGAGACACGATTGCACAGGCTCCGCAAGTAGAAATCAGTGGCCGTTCGTTCTTGGTACCTCTCGTGTAGAAGAGAATCTGGTTTTGTCGATCTAGATGAGATCGGTAACGTTTTCGATTAAAGTGAGGCGACGAAGAAGAAAAGGAGAAGCATTGGGGAAAGAGATCGAAGTTAGAGAGGCGCGTGCACAGGCGGGTGGAGATCTTTGCCGCCCTCCCCCTCCTTCTCTCTACTTTAGAAATCTGATCCTTTCAGATTGCCTGAACGCTGGTTTGGTTTGATGGATGAGAATGCAGAGGGCAGTGTTTGGGTGAAATACAAATACATGAAATGAAAGGATATCGGATTACAGAGTGCGTTTATATCTATTCAGTATTCACAACAAACATGTGTTGTGTTATGAGAAGAATTGCTGACGTGGATAGATTCCTCAATACGCCCCCTTAAGCTGAACTGGCCATGGAAGACAGGAAGCTTGAAACACAACTTAGTGAACAGGTCTGCCCATTGATCAACAGTAGCAAGGTACCGAACATCTAACTCTTTTCGAAGAATCATTTCCCGTAGGAAGTGAGAATCTACCTCCACATGGCGTGTATGAACCTGAAAATGAAATATACAGGATGAGAGGTCAGGTAGATGGCACCCACATTGTCACACCATAATAAGGGTGCCCAAGTAGAGAGCACGGATCCAGATGTTTTCTTTGAATGCTTTGGCAGGTTTTGTTTAGTTTTTCTGGGTTTGTCTGGTGCAGCAGCTGGGTGTGGGTGGTTCTTCCTTTGTTAGGGTGTGGAGATTTTTTTTCTTCGACATGCAGGAGTTTTGCTCCTTTTGTGGTTCTTTCTTCTGTTTTCTTTTTTTTTTTTTTTTTTTTCCTTTTCCATTGTTTTGTTTTTTGAAAAAGAGAAGGTAGCTTTTATTGAAAAAAAAACAAAGAAAGAAAGTATATAAAAAGGAAACAAGCATGGTAGATCTGACCCCAAAACAACCACTCCCATCCCAAGCACACCCACTCAAGGGCCTGAGACAACACACGAGATAACCAAAACCAAGGCCTCGATCAACCTAACTTCGATGGCCAAAAAGCAAAAACACAGCGGAAGACATGGGAATGTATAGTAGGAAGACAGCTACTCTAACGAACCGATCGAGTTGTGCTATTGCATCTGCTTCTTCTACTCCTCGCCCTCCCCCTCGGGAAGGAAGATCAGCAACCGGCAAATTAAATGACATCGCGAGAGGTTCAGAAGAATGGTCCCGACCACGAGCTATCTATCTCCACTTCTGTATCCGGTTCGGAACAAATGACATCCCGAGAGGAATGAATGATCCTTCACCTGGTTGGCAAAATTAGCTTTAAACCAGTCCCGTATTTGAGGTTTTTGCTCCACTAGGTAGGACACCCCAAGAAATGCAATGAACCTAGGTCCTTCAATGAAACCTCATAAGCTAAAGTGATGATAACTGATTGCATCAATGTAGTTGACTGGCTTGTTACCAGCCGATCATCAACATAAATTAGGATATAAACGTAAGCAGAACAATGTATGACCAATAATGGTTCAAACTTCGAATTATAGAAACCCATGGTTCTTTGTCTGAGTCCATACAAGGCCTTATGCAAACCACACACATAATTGAGGAATTGGGGATATTCAAATCCCTTGGGCTGCTTTATATAGATTTCCTCCTCAATAAACCCATTAGGATGCGTTTGATTTGTGGGAAGATTTTGGTGGGATGAGAAAAGGGAGAATTTATAAAAATTTTTCATGTTCCATTGTTTGGCTGCAAAAAAGAAAATAGTGGAAAAAGCAAACTTAATAACAATTATTAATTAATTAAGTATATAGTAATATTCTTGCAAATCCTTACCATCCTTAGGCTTTATAGAGGCATTTTGTCAAACGCCATTCTCCCCTTCATTATGTACTACCATCACTGCCACCTTGATGGATGACTAAATAGGATTTCCTTCAAAGTATTGTAAAGTTTCTAGTGGTACCAACTCCACTCTATTACATGAAGTCACTTTCTATTAATTAACTTTGCATTTGGATAAGCTTTAGGATTTATTTTTTCAAAGCACAAATGCATAAAGCCCCTATGGGTAGGGTGTAAGTGAGTCGAGCCTATTCATGAGTTACTTGGGCTTGGCTCACCAAATACTCAAACTTTGGCTCAAAGCTATTGAGTTCGAGTTGAGCTTTACTCAATTCAAGTATTTGGTAGAGCTAAATTCGGAGAGTGGCTCACGAGCCTAATTAAGCTCCTCAATATCAGTAACCTGTACCTTAGCGGTAGTGTCAAGTTAGTAAGGGGGTTAATCAAACCATGGACATTTTTTGTAAATTGAACTGGTCCTACCAGTTTTTCATTTTCTCCAAACTGAAACTGAACCGGTACCACCGGTTAACCGGTCCATCAGTTTCGGTTTTTGATCGGTTCGGTTCTTTGGCTTTCGGTTTTTTTAGTTCATAATATATATTATATAAATATATGTATAATATTATATTATAAATAATAAATGATATATCATATATTATAAATGTTATAAAAATATATAATGTATATATATTTATATATAAAATATTGAAAATATGTGACATATTTAAAATATATATACCGGTCGGTTCAGTTAACCGTCGATTTTTTCTAGGGTAACCGAAAACCAAACCGGTCCTTCGGTTTTTCAAAAATACCAAACCAAAACTGAACCGATTGGTTCGGTTAACCGCATTTTCTAGTTCGGTTTTCTTGGTTTGGTTCGGTTTTTCATGGACACCCCTAGTTAGTATCCGAACTTCAAATCATGTCAATGTAGTACCTAAACTTCTAAAAACTATCAATTTGGTCTAAAACCGTTAATATGCGTTTAAGTATCATATAAAAGGACAAAAATGCCCTTCACCTATCATCTAATTTTCTTTATCTACCATACTCACATAAAATGCTTCGTCAACACCTCAACCTCCTGGCAGACATCAATGGGAATAAGTTCTAGTTCCTGGTGGCACAATTCACCTGTGGCACAATTCCTAGCAAACATGTTATTGTTCTGGAAGACAACAACTATATTCCCAAATATGAAATCAATGGTACCATATATATCACATTCTCTATAAAATTGTCTATTAGAGTGGACATAGAGAGTGTCTTGATATCTTTCGAACTGCATCAGTAGAAAACGGATGTTTAAATTCAAATGAGCATAGAGATTCGCCACACACAATAAATGTGGATGCTTTTCTAAGAAGAATACGATTACACAAGAAGGGTGTTTAGATTCTCATTGATGGAGCAATAGCTAATTACCCTCAATCTATTTTGTTAATGTTTTAGATAATGAGATTGTAGTGCTTTTAATTTCTTAATTCTACCCATGGAGGTAACAAATTACTTGCAACATTCTCCACTTCTCTCCTTCCACATGTCTTATTGATTCAACAATGGCAAGAGTGAAATACATAGAGCCATTAGGCAGCGACGCCATTGCTGACAAGAGAAAGGAAACAATGGTGTCCCTTACAGCAGGACAGCCAATGTTGAGGATGGTCAAATTCCTCAAACCCAGTACAGGCTATCCTGGTGAAGTCGTTCAATTCCCCTCAGTTTCCCTCTTATTTGACACAACGGCTTCTTGGCTCCCAAAATGGCCTATAAAGATTACTTTCAAAGGGTGGAGGTGGAGAAGTCCATAGAAATGGAAAGAATGGAACAAGCATTTGCATCCACATTACAGAGACATTTGGAATGATGTCGGTATACATAAAGCAATCAGGAGTTCTGCATGTCAAATTTGAAGCGATGGTGAACTCATACTTTGGCTAGTCGAGTTCTAGTGCTCAGAGACAAACACATTTGTCTTCCCTTGGGGAGAAACAACCATTACATTGGAGGACGTACGTTTTTGTTCTTGGAGGATTCTTGATTCTAGGTGGACTCGTAACAGGTAGCTTGTCGGAAGAGCTTGTAGGGATAGGAGAAGAAATGAAGAAAGAGTGCAAGAAATTTTTGAAAACAAAAGCAAAGAAACCCACCCACTCGGACTGGATTAACTACTTTATGGGTCATGGGGATGAATTGGAGCACGTAGCCTTTCTCTCCTTGTGGCTCTCTATCCTCATGTTCCCTGCAATGGGCGCTAGGCAGATGCCCTGTTTGTAATGGCCACATGGAGTGCACTGCGACAACTATTCATGCAGAGGCACTTATAGCAAATGGTCAACTTGTATCTATAAAACAAGAGACTCACCAACTAAAGAAGAGACCATCAAAATTGACGGAGGGGATCAAGACCGACGTGATTAAGTAGCATCAAAACCCAAGTCATTGCTCTCACAGGACACTTATGGTAGAAGGCAATGAACAATATGGTTCAATCTTAAGACAGAAGACAAGGAGCAATGTCTTCTTTTTGAATGGTAGTTTTGACATTTTTAAAAAATTTAAGTTGCAAATGTCTTCACATTATAAGTTAACTGGTGGACTGCTAACGGTAGGGACTAAATTGATAGTTTTTGAAAGTTTAAATACTATAGTGACATGATTTGAAATTTGGGTACTAACTTGACACTACCCCTAAAGCACAGGGTACTAAACTGGAACTTTCCTTATAATATAAATTAATAAATTTGTAATTGATTTTCATTATATATTTTTATTTATAGTAATTATAATATTAATTTATCTATAACTTTTTAATATATTTAATATGCTTAATACTAATGTATTTATAATTTTTACTACTAACTTATTTATAATCAACTCAAATCGAGTCGAGCTCAAGTAGCTTACATGTACTGACAAGAGTCAACTTTTAGCCAAAAACATGAATTTAGAGCTTTATGTATTTGAGTCAATCTCGAGCTCAAGCAGCCTAATACTCAGCTTTACTTGACTCGATTATACCCCTACCTAGGGGTGCAATTTGGGTCATGTCAGGTTGGGTTGAGGTCAATTGTAACCAACCTGAGCTATTGAACCATAACCTAACCCAAAAACTTCGTGTTGGGTTGAGATTGGTCAATTTCAGGTTGCCCCAACTTCTCTACTTCCTTTCTCCAAATGTTCTTATTTCCTAAACTTAATAGTTGAGGTTGGTTGGTTTATCATTATCTATAGTTATATTTATATCTGTATCTATAATACTATAGAAAGTAGGAAAATTAGAACTTAGATTTTTGGACTTTTTCTTGACTAGAACACCTCTCTTTTGAATTTTGGCCCCTCTCTATTTTGAGGGTTGAGCTCATTCTTTTCCCTCTAATCAAGTCCCACATTTAAGGTATCAGCTACCATTCTCTCAAATCGAATCCTATATTTAAGATAATTTTGTTTTTCATCTTTAAATTTCATATGTTAAATCCATACACAATAACTTTAAGAAAAAAAAAATCTATGATGCCAGAAAGACATGTTATCAAAATGACTTTGACCAATAGAAACCCCTCATGAATTTTTATGAAAATCCACCTGATTATGGTTACCATTTTTTTGCTTGGGTGGTGGGCCAGTGGTTCAATACTTTGAGTCAAATGGGCCAACCCTTGATATTATAGTTAAATAATAAAATTTAAAAAAAATAGAAAAGTATAAAGAATTACGAAAAACCAAAAATTATAAAAAATGGGAACAACTATCTTTGTGGTGTATGGCAGTCTAAACTTCACAATGAAATGGGTCAATTCACGATGTTATAATTAAACAATAAATATTTAAAGAAAATATAAACACAAAAAATACAGAGAAGTACAGAAATTTTGTAAAATAGAACATTTACACACATCTCTAATGTTATATATTCATCATATTAAACAAAAATAGGTGTGAAAAATAAGCATTATTTTTATTAATGATAAAATTGAAAATAAAATAATTCAAATTTTTCCAAAAGCAAAATGGTTTTTCCATCCAAATGCTAGGTCCATGATTCAACCATATAGGTCAAGCGGGTCAACCCATGATGTTATAATTAAATAATAAAAATTTAAAAAAATAGATAGAAATGCAAAAGGTTGTAAAAATATAGAAAAATATATAAAAAATGTAGACATATCTCTAATAATATTATATTTATCATATTAAAAAAATAAGCATTATAAATAAGAATTACTTGTATTCGTGATGGAAGTGGAATACAAAAATTAAGAAAAAAGAGAATTAATCTCTAACCCATCACCCTACTCACTAAGTCAAACAATTCAATGGTACGATTATCTAGGTCACCATGTTGTTGACCAAGTCAATAGATTTTTGCAAGCAAACAATTTGATAGTAAATGAACCTAGTATCCCAATCAGGTGACTACTTAACCAATCAAAATTGGCCAACAATTGAACAATAAGGCCATCTGATTGTTGGTTTTTTGCAATAAACTGGCTTGGTTGGAAAATACTCAAAAATTTGTTCGAGTGATAGATTAATCAATTTGACCATTATTATAAATTATAATAAAATTTGAAAATAAAACTTTAGGTTGAAAGGTAACAAATCCACTAGTACCTCGCACTTCAATTACTTATCTTTGTTATATGGGTTTTGATGAGAACAATGAAATTATTATTTTTGTTATTGTTAATATTATTATCATCATCATCATCATCATCATTTGAAATTACAATGTTCCTCACACATGCACATTTACTAGTTATAAATAAAAGCAAATGGTTATCATGCTTTAGAAAATAATTGCCTTTAAAATTGTTGCATACATACATATAGCTAGATATATAGATACATGCATATATAAATAGATGCATACATACATCTATATAACTATATTTGCATACTTGCATACAAACATATGAAAATACATGTTTCTATAATATTTATACAAACAAATAGGAATTTAAGTCGAGTTAGGTTGGGTCAACCCTAACCCTAACCCTAACTTCATCGCAACTTTTTCATGTTGAGGCTAACCAGCCGAACTTGCAACCCTAAAAGCCCCAGTTTCAGGCTTTGTGCATTAGGACTTGAAAGTGTTTTAACGTTAGATTATTATATTTTCCAAAGCATGTTTTACCAAACACTCAAAACGCTATTTGACTTATTTTTGTTTCTTACAGCCCAAAGTTCAAAAGCAAAACCTATGTGAAAGGAGCCCCAATTTGCTTTCTTTTCTCTATTTTCTTTTTCAGCCTTTTTCTTTTAGACTAGGACACATTGAAAGGAGCCTTCCAGTTCCAGGGAGCTTGGATACAAAACCATCTTCCTTCTTACTTGGGCAAACCCCTCTCTCGCATGAGGAACACACGACAAGATTTGTAGCTGGAACCTGCATATACATTTGAGATGGCCGGCTCAGTGCACGTAGCTCCACCAACTGTCTTCGCAGCCTCCGATTCTCTTCCGATAAAATTTCACAGCATTGTTTAAAATATTCTAAGCCAACTTCTGTTTGCTTAGATTTGGTTCTATTATCGTCGATCATCACAACAAAGAAAAGGACAAAAAAAAGTGTCAAGCAACTCTGAAAATTATGAGCAGTGATAAAATTCTGTAGACTTCAGCTCTAATACAGGAGGAATTTACCTAGACTTATATATCCCAAAAAAGAAAATAAAAATAAGGGTAAATTACAAATACTCCATTGTATTATGTGTCAATGATATTTACCTCTGAATTTTTTTTTCGCTCTTGACTCAAAAAATACTTTTATTTTCTCCAAATAAAACCAGTTAAAATAACAATAGCAAAACAAGTTTGTTAGTTTAAATTCTTATTTCATTTCACTGATATGAACGTCTCTCATCATCTTAAGTTATAAAAATTATCTACTCATTTCTCCAATAAAGAAAAACCAAACAAAACCTTAAATTTATATCTATTAGCTAGAAAGAAACTTCTACCATTTCATCTAAATATTGGATTCAGCTAGAAATCTACAAGGATTTATTAAAGCAATCAAAAGGACTACAATGTTATATTTATAAAACTAATCAAATCATAAATAAACTAATTAAACAGCTGAATAAGAATATTTTTTTGAAGTTAAATGATGGAATCTAACAGAGGGGGAATTTGTCACAAAATGAAAGTTTAGAGGGTTCCGTTACAAATGAAAGTTCAGGGAGTAAATGCCATTGACCCCATAGTACGGGGGTCTTCGTAAATTATCCTAAAAAGAAACCTAAAATAATGAAAACATGGGGATTCATCTAGCATGGAAACTGACCTCAAAAATGAGTTGAGCCGAGCTGATAGCATTTGAAAACTTTTATACATAAGGATTCAATTAGTGGTGATCCTTTCTAGTCCAGCCTACAAATTTCCAGGACTGAGTCTAGGTTATGCATCCAGGCCCAGCGTAGGCCCATAAACATGTGGACAAGCCTGGCTCTATCTATCTATCTATATATACCTACAAATTTCCGGACTGAGTCTAGGTTATGCATCCAGGCCCAGCGTAGGCCCATAAACATGTGGACAATGCCTGGCTCTATATATATATATATATATAACATATATGTTTTTTTATACGACACCAGAATAAGTCATATCCAATCAACTGGTATCATAAAAGGTCAACTGGTGTTCACCAAAATTCATGAAGGGTTTCAATTCGTCAAAACAATTCCAATATCATACCTTTCCAACATCATATATTTACCCTCAATTTTAATATATACATACTAACTATAAAAGAGCGAATACCCCTTCTTTCTAGAATTTTCATTAGACGTTTTCTATCCCCCTTGTCTAAACATACAATGGGCATAAAGAGGGCATATATGTCATTTACTCTCATTTTAGAAACCGCCCACTTATATAACTGTCCAGAAACTGTCCACTTATAACTGTTCAAAAATTATCCATGAATTATAAATAGTTTTGTATTAGAGATACTGTCACGTGCAAATGCACATACATGTTTACTATTAGATATAGATGTGTGAATAGGCATGAGGCATGATGTAACCGGTTTTGGTCACGTACCATTTTTTTTATTTTTTGCTAAGTACCTCGTCATTTGACCTGCTCCCAAGAGAGGATGGTGGAGCTCCCTGTTGGAAACTGTCTGGGGGAGAGCTATGACGAGCTCCCTGATGGCGAACTGCCTGGGGGAGAGCTATGCCAAGCTCTCTGATGGCAAACTGCCTGGGGGAGAGCTATGTCGAGTTCTTTGATGGCAAACTGCCAAGGGGAGAGCTATGCCTAGCTCCCTGATGGCGAACTTCCTGGGGGAGAGCTATGCCTAGCTCCCTGGTGGCGAACTGCTTAGGGGAGAGCTATGCCTAACTCCATGGTGGCGAACTGTCTTGGTGGACTCGCCATTTGACCTACTCCTAGGCGGCCTATAACTCAGAGGATGGTGGAGCTCCCTGGTGTAGCGCAACCCGACTGACCTCTGCATGAGGTGATCTTCTCTCCTTTGTAGGCGGCGGGAGCTGAGGAACCTGTGAGAACTGAATCAGAGGACCCGAGGGTATTTACCCAGCGGGGACTCTCTGATGCTTAAGTTAGCACTCTGATTGTAGAGAGCTTGAAGATGATATTAGAGAGATGAGAGAGCTAGAGAGCAGGGATTACCTCCATTTTTTCCATCCCTTTTCTTTGGGGGTCGGAGTCCTTATATAGTGGTGTCCTGTCAAATCAGGCGTAACCGCCTCTGTCAAGTCAGTCATAACCGCCTCTATCAAGTCAGTCATAACCGCCTCTGTCTATCTGCCGCAGTCGTTACTGCCAGAGCTGAGGTGGCGGGTGCAGGCAGTTGTTGCAGAGTACGGCTTTGCTAGGCAAGGGACAACTCTCAGGGCTGGCAAGCACGACGCCGCCTGGTGAAAGACGTGGGTGCAGGTCACCGGATCTGTCAGGTACGGTTGTCAGGCACGAGATCTTCCTACGATATGTCAAACTGCTCTACCTTGTACCGAGCTACCCTGCAAGTGGTGAGCTGCCTATGGCGAGTTGTGGGGGAGAGCTATGTCGAGCTGCTTGTGGCGAGCTCTACCGAGATGCCTGTGGCGAGCTGTGGCAAGCTCTGTCGAGCTGCCTGTGGCGAGCTATGCCGAACTGTCTGTAAGTGGCAAGCTGCCCATGGCAAGCTCTGCTGAGCTGCCCGAGCTGCCCAGTTGTCAAGAGGTTGCACTTGGTTGGCATGAGGTGCCAGGTGTCACAATTTCTCTGGAGGGTCAAATCCGCCCTCATCAAGGCATAAGCGTTGAGAGAGGTTTTTTTTTTTGAAAAAAGGAGGAAATGATCCTTCATACAACAAATACGAGAGGGGCATTTTCTATGATGGAAGGGTATGATAATGGAAAAACTTTGACCAATCAGGACCTCCCCATCTCTGCCATGCCAATTTTGATGAATACCAGTTGATTGATTATCATAGTCAAACTCAAGCCACATCAGATGGCCCATGTCTTAAAGTTGTCATTAGAACATGGTTTTTGTTTTTTAGACAAATAAAATACTATTCATTGAGGATCGACAATCTATACATATATTAAAACAAGGAAGTCTAGAATTATTTTTTAATTCTGTAATTTTTGAAATAACCAATGAAATGCTATTTCCCAATAAACTAAATAATCTCTTCTCCTAAAATCTCTCCTAAACTACCTCCCTCACTATCCCTCACTTTCTCCAAAATTATCTCTAATTTAGTAGAGAATTTCTCTCCTATAATATTATCTCTAATTCCTATTTATCCTCTCTCCTACTTTTATCTACATCTATCTAAAGAATGTTTGGATTAGAAAAATTGAAGAATTATTTAAATATTCTAAAAAAATTATATAATATATTTAAAATATTTATTAAAAACGCAAAAAATAATTTTATATTTTTACAAAATATATCACCAAATTATGTGCTAACAATTTAAGTTATGTTTTCCGATTATCAATTTAAATGTTTTTCAAATATTTAATAGAGTGTAATAAATTTAAATAAATAAAATTCAAATAAGAAAATTTTTTAAAATATTTAAATAACTAAATATTTATCATAACTAGATTTTAAATAGTTAAAATAACGAAATTAAGCAATAAATTTAAAAAAATCCTCAAAGTAGAAAAATAATTATAACATAATATTGAAATTAATAATGATTTAATATATTACAAAATTAATAATGAAATTATGTAATAATTGTATAAATTATGATTTTATGAATAATTAAATCCAATAAATAATTGATATTTTAAAATTTAAATATTTTACACATTATTTAAGTATTTAAATAACAAAATATTTAAGGTAACTAGATTTTAAATAGTTAAAATAAAGAAATTATGTAGTAAATTTTAAAAAAATCTGAACAGTAGAAAAATAATTAAATAACTAATTTCACTTATATCAACTAATAATTCGAGAAAACAAATTAAAAAAATAATATTTATTAATAATAATTTTAAACTCTTAATCTATATTCATTATATAATTACATATACTAAAATTAATATTTATTGTATTTCAGTAATTATTTATTGTTTCTTGTGATAAATGTATTTTCAATGATTATGTATAAATTTATTTTGTTTTGTTATTTAATAGAAAACTTTCAATAATTATTGGAGGTTAAACTACTATTATTGAAAATTTTAAATTTAATTTATTGTATTTTTGTTATAAATTAATGATTAATATTTATTAGAGATTAAACTAGTATTTGTGATTGTACTATTTATTAACTAAGTTAATATATTTTTAGTACTTATTGTATTTTTGTAATTATTGCATTTCTCTCATTATCAATATATTTTCAATAATTGTATATTTTTCACTATAAATTTTCAATAATTATTAGAGATTAAACTATTATTATTTATCAGAGATGAGACTATTAATTTAGCTAAAATTATGAGTGTTCATGAATTGGTTCTGTTCGGTTATAGGCTATTTGGCCAACCAAATTGACCTGGTCAGGTTGGGGAGTTGGTCAACTAAAACCGACTGACCTTTTGTGAAAATCGGCCCACTCAAGTTATTTGTTTGGGTCGATTTTATGGTTTGGTCAATCGGTTCAAAAGATTTAAACTTAAAAGTTAAATTCAATTTTAAAAATTATAGTGCTATTATTAAAAAATAAATTTAAAACTTAGATTTATGATATAAAACATTTTAGACTATAAAATATGGGAAATTTCTCACTTTTCCATATTAAAAATTATATTTAAAATATAAAATATTAAAGGATATCCATGCTTAGGTCGTTTGATTTTGATCAGTTTAGAAATGGCCAAAGTGAGACTGATCCAACTTGGTCAAATTGGGAAATTTTTTAACCAAAGCCAACCTAAAATACTAGAAAATCAACCAACTCGGGTCGAGTTGATCGGGTTGGTCGATTTCATCAATTTGATAAATAAACCTAATTGAAATTAATTATTGTTTTTTTGTAATATAAAAATTTATTAAAAATAGAATATAAAATATGAATAATTATTAATTATTTAAAAGTTGAAAATATAAAACAATTGTATACTCTTATGTGTTTCTATTAAGGTTATTTACTAGAACACACCTTATAGTTTTATATATTTACTTAAACCTACCTTATAGTTTTCATTTTACTAAAATATCCCATATATTTTACAACTTATTTACTTAATTAACCTTTCATTAAGGAGTGTGTGTGTGTGTGTTTTGCCATTAGGCCCATGATTTTTTATTCCAAAAATACCCTTAGCACTTTTTTGTACAAAAAACAAAATTGACCAAATATATCCAATAGAGTGGTTGCCTGTGTCTTATTAAGGAAAAAATGGTATTTGATTGATATTTTCTTTTGATTAAATTTATTTTAATGAACATTAGGGTCAACACTATCATTTTCCATTGTCATCTAATGGAAGATTGATTAAATCCATTGCAAATTATAAGTGACATTTTAGTAAAATTCTAACTATATGGTAGATTTTAGTAAATCCATGAAACTATAAAGGGTATTTTATTAAATGACCATTTCTTTTTGCTTAATAAATCCTGTGCATCTCACGAGTCCCCACTAGTTTTACAAATATGAGGTTACAACCAAGGTTCAAAATATCGATACGTATCGACTTGTATTGGCCGATACGTATCATGCCGGTGGCTTCTCGATATGCCCCTATAGGGGTTGTATCGGGTCAAGCCATGGTTTAGAGGATAGTCGGGACTTAAACCAACCCCTCTGAGATGATTTTGAAAAGAAAATAAATAAAACATAATAAAGGTACCGATACAAGTAGATACGCCAGTAGTCGATACTTTAAACCTTGGTTCCAGCCATTCAGGTGATGAATCCCACCTCTTAACACCATTGCTATATTTATCTTTTGAGCAATAACATGAGCAGCCCTTGTATAAATTCTTGATTTATACACAAACTTTACGAAAGAGATAGATTTAACTACAGATAAAATTCTATCAGTCCAATTGGAAATAAACCAAAAGAGAGGCAAACTGAATGAACCAGGTCAGGCCTAATTTTACAAGTTATGTGTAGTTTGAACCATAAAATTCTATGTCCATCTTGTGAAAATGCTTGGGTTTGGTTTGGCCTGCACAAGCTGGGACTACGTTTGATCATTTTTCTGGGCCAGGATTACACCCCAAACCTTAAACATAAGCTCATATTAGACCCTATTAGGGCCCAAACTGGGCATATCTGGGCTTTTGAACCTACAATTTTAAACATATTTTTTAATATCTGTTATATTTATATTATATTATTATATGACATAAAATAGGATAAATCTATGATGCTAGAAAGGTATGATACCAGTAGCGCTTTGACCAATGGAAACCTCTTGTGAATTTTGATGAATACCACCTGATTGGTTACCACTTTTGTGATACCGGTTGATTGGATATGAGTTATTCTGGCATCATGTCTTTCTAATATCCTAGTCAAACCCTAAACAGAATGTGCCAAGTTGGCACTTTCTTACTTTCTATTTCTTTTTGAAATAGCACTTAGATTTTTTCTAGTTTTTTGAATTTTTCTAATTTTAAAATTAAATAAAAACAACTTGGGCAATCACTTTTAAGACTTTTATCTCTCCTCATTAACTTATTCTATTTCCTCTTTCTCATTAACTCCTTAAATTATCTCTCATTAATTATGCCATTAACTATCTCTTTTAAAAGCTCATGACACTAATTCTCTCTCTCTCTCTCTCTCTCTCTCTCTCTCTCTCTCTCTCCTAATTACTCCATTAAATTGCCTAAATTTCATTAACTTTACCTATATCTATATCTATTTCAATTTAACTATATTTTTATATACATTAGATGTATTTATATTAAATTATAATTATTAATAAAAATTAATTATATTGAAACAGAGATATTCAATAATATATTATTAGGCTAAATAATCTAATTTCATTTAAAAGATAGTTAATTTTTAAGTTAATTAATCAAGTAATATGCATTTCAACATATATAAATATTATTTACTTATTCAACAAATAAAACCTGTGTTTTAAAAACTGACTTGGAGGTTGAATAACTTTTTTCCTCTATGTCACAGGTCAACGGTTCAACTGTTCATGTTGGATGAGTCAAATTGGGAAACATCCAAACAGATATGTATAATATAATTGCATTTTACATGTGTGTATATTATTTTAGGCCTAATTACTTTTATTTTAGTTTTTAACTTTTTTATAAATAAGGATCCAAAATTGAAATTTGAAGCAAAAATTGAGTTTTTTTACATAGTGGGGCTCAAAGATCACGAAAAGTTACCCAAAAGAAAATAAAAATCACCCCAATCAATAACCGATCACAAAGTTAAGTCCCCCCCTAAGTTTTTAATACATTGTAAATTGTAACCCATGACCCAATGATTAGGTCAAAATGGTCAATGGTTCAATTGCCCAAGTCAAAAGGGTTTTGACCAAACCAATGGTTTTTGACAAAAAAAAGCCGGTTTTAGGAAACTAGGAATAAAAATAAGGTCAAGTGATGGTTTGAATGGTTTAACCATCCAAGTCAACCATAGGTTGAAAACATTGAATAATCCATTTATATTCCATTTGAAAATATTGAAAATTAATTAACCATAGTAAAAATAATTTTATTTGAATAAGATAACAATGATTATTAGTACAATTTGTACAGTTGGAATAGTGGCAAGTGGAGGAATGAATGAAAATTCAAGGGGGTAATGAATCATAGGTGGTGTTGGTAAATAAAACCAAAAAAACTAATAAAAGTCCATGAGGTGGACTAAACTCAAAATTTCCTCAAAATAAATTAGTTGAAGGTAAAGCTGAAACTTTAAATTGTGTATGGTAGTGTCTTAACAGTAATAAAGATATTTTGGTAATTTTGGCGTCTTTCTTACTGAAAAGATGAAAGAAAGGAGGTATTTTCACTTCTTATTTTCAAAACTATAGGGGAGGTTTTTGTTCGGGTCAAAAGTCAAGGGTGGTTTATAAGATTGTTATAAGAGGAGGTTCTCTTATAATTTTACCTAATAATTAATATAAAAAATCCAATAAAATTTAAAAATTGATAATGCACAACTTGGATTAAGTCCTTTTCCCCAAATTAGTGGTTGCAAGAATTGATTCAGTGTCAATACTCGAGAGAACCATCTAATATACCAACTAGCCACCCCTCGACTAGTAATCCAGTTTGATTATATATAAATAAATTTATATTGTATCTACTAATGAAAGTTTGTTCAAATGTTAATAAAGAAATACCATTAACCAATGTTGGTCCGATCTATCTCGGTCTTCATAGGGATGGAATATTAGGCAAAACCCTAACCTTGGGCATAAGTGGCCACCCTCATATTTAGGCCCACATTCTCATGCTTGCCAGTCCAAAATTTCATCATTACATGGCCCCTGACTTCAATCTAAGATCAGCAATTTCATGGCCAACAAGGTTATATCTGTAATATATTGATTTTAGTGAACAATTTAGATTATTGATCAAAAAAATATGCCTAAATCCTCAATGTTAGGTGTTCCTAGTTAGCTAACTAGAATGATTTGGTTCAATTTTTTTCTGACTCCAAACTTAATCAGATTATTAGTCAAATAGCTCGAATTAAGAAACTTAAGAAAGTGGACTGAGTTCGCTCAACACATCATGAAAAGCTTAATATTTGATTATTTTCTTAGTCTATTAATATGTATCAGGAACATTAAATCCTTTTTCTGTTAACCCCTAACTTTACTGAATGTGGAGGAAATTTTACTAACTACAATTCTATAACCTTAAAATCAATATATAAATGTAACTAGATTGAGACAAATTAGATAATTTGAGGTCTCTCTAACCTTGCTCTTCGATTTTGGAACCAGACCTCAATTTGCCGAGGCTTAAGATTAAGTCCTTTTGCTAGTTCGGTTTTCTCCTTCTGCTTCACCAAATAAATAAGAAATGAACTTCAGTCAGACGTGAATATTGTAAATTAAGGTATTCTACTCGATGCTATTTCTTCTTTCCCATAAACAATCATAAACAATTAGGGCTGTAAGGCTGTTCAATGGATCGGGTCTGGGTTGGGACAGGAATGTCTCAGTCGCAAACTGATTATTAATTAAGACAAAATCAAAGACCCAGCACTGTCTCAATTGTATTGAAAATATATTTATTTATTTAAATAACAATTAAAAACATAAGTTTTGATAATATAATCTTAGTAGATGATAGTAAAATACTAAATTATTTATATGCATATTTAATTAATAATATCTTATAATATTATCTATCAAGTAAAAATTTGGATTGACCCAATTATTAATCGGAACAAAATCATAGAACCAAAAATCATTGCAGTTAGGTTTGACAGTCAAACAGAACCAACCCATTGACAGCCCTATCGGCAATGGCCAATGTCAACAGAACATTTTTGGAAGGACATTTTATGCCGATGTTTTGTGAAATCAACCACCTAGGTGGGATCCATATCAAATCACACAGTTACATTATGAATGTAAGGGTGTCAATGGACTCGGTTTTGGATTGGACCCGTCCAGTCCAAAATCAATTTAGACAGATTGGATGGACCAACAAGACATATTGGATTGGACTAATCTGACCTAAAATATTTATTAGATTGGATTGGACCTGGTCTATTCGTAATAAATTTATATTATGGATTGGATTGGACTAAGCCAATATCTGGTCCATTGATATAAGACAAGAATATAAGCGTAAATGGACCATGTTTGAATTGAAACCAATCTAAATCAAAACGAATTTGAACAGATTGGACGGTCCAGACATTAAATTGGACCGATCCAAAATGATCATTGAACTGGATTGGACCTGGTCCATTTATA
Organism: Nelumbo nucifera; assembly: GCF_055504915.1. Classification (NCBI taxonomy): domain Eukaryota; kingdom Viridiplantae; phylum Streptophyta; class Magnoliopsida; order Proteales; family Nelumbonaceae; genus Nelumbo; species Nelumbo nucifera. Next base: position 8,510,137 of record NC_142649.1, on the reverse strand, counting down.
ATGGACTCACATTGAACACGATAGGATTGGACCAAATCCAGTCCAGTTGACACCCCTAGCTGAATGCAATGGCTGTTTAGTTATCGGGCTGTAGAACTAATGATAATGCCCCTCACCAGTCATAAAATATGTGGGGCCCACAATCATCCCATCTTTCATTGTGGGTCCCATGTATTTTATGACCGGCGTGAGGACATTTCTCTATATTATTTATATAGCTATCTCTAATAAATTATAAAATCTACCTTGTCAATAATTTGAGTTTGCTCTAAAAGGCAAATATATATTTTGTTCATGGATGTTGTGTATTATTCCGCCCCATTCGTGAGGCTGGTATATATGACCAGTGGGCCTTGCATTTCTGCCCATTATGTTGTGTATTATGTAATACCGGTCTATATATCATTTCATGTCGTCTTGTAGCCAAAATTGGAGAGGTTCTATGTCTCATGGATGGTTCCAGAGATGAGTCTACAGTAAGTAGCTTTGTGAGCCACCCGTCTTGCCGGCCTACCTAAAAAGTAGCTACAATAATTAAGTAAAACCCAGAAAAAGGATAACCATCTTTATCTTTATTTTTGGATGATAGATCACCAATATTATTCTAGACATAACTTTGTGAGCCACCCCTCTTGCCTTATTCATCCATTGTTGGTTGTGAGATGTACAAGGACTGCATCAAAAGCAAGAAAATGTTCTTTCCTCTATGTCATGCTGAATAGATAGGGAACAGTACTATCGAATCTGGATTTCCTCGCTTAATATTCTCCCACCCACCTTACAACACTTTTAGCCTTGTATTGATTATTGAAAATATCTCCCACAAATTAAAACATACAGATGTTACTGATAGCTGATGTGCAGTCGCAACATGCTGTAAAATGGGTATGAAGACCATTCTGCATGCAAAGAGGAAATCCAAATTCAAGCTACTTCGTGGAGCTATATGAATACACCAAAGGCTTTGGTTTTGATTTTGTTATCTCAACACAATAGCAGCACTACAAGACTATCGATCGACACTGTCTGTCATAGCAAGAGTGATTTGAAAGATAGGGGGCCGGCCCATTCCTCAGTCTGACAGTTTATAAACTATTTTCCATTTAAAATTAAGGTTCAACTATGCTGCTGGAAAGACATGATACTGGGAAAATTTATAGCCAATCAATCGGTGTCATAAAGGTAGGAATCAATCAACTGGGTTTTCACCTATATTTATAGAAGATTGATTTATCAAAACCTTTCCAATATTATATCTTTCCATCATCATACATTTTTCCTAAAATTAAAACTTCATATACCTGATCGAGTGTGTTTTGCTGCTTGAAAAAGTTTTCCAGAATGGCCGTCTGATGAGCAGTCAGTCGATGCTTTCTTCTCTTCATCATCGCCAAGCCCTCTTTTTTCCTTGCTCCGCCTCTAGTCTTTTCATTATCATTGTTGGGACTATAGTTGCTTTCTCTTGGGATCTCGTTCATGTCAATCATCACAAGCTCTCTCTCCTTCCTTTCTACATGTCAGCCAAGGCAAAGACTCTAGGGATTAAAATTCTAGTTAGCAACCATGCCTCTAAAGTACTGCTGTCAATGGATGGGATTGGGTCAGACTGATTAAAGTGGATTCAATCCCCTACCCCAATAAGTTAATGTGTAGAATTTATGGTTTTCAAAACTGGACAAGATAGGACGGTCAGATTAGAAAAACCGGGAATCGGTCAGGTAGTCAGTTTCATTTTACCCTAGACTCGTTATTTTGTCACAAAAAAAAAAAAACCCGTTGATTTGGTCTATAAACTGTTGATTTGGGCACTTGAACTGTCCAACGGTTTTGGTCATTCGACCCGGGAACCAGACCCCTAACCAGTTTATTGTCCGATTCGATTTTAAAAACCTTGGTAGAACTAGTTCTGTACCAGATATTCACAATGTGCAGTTAGATGTTGTACTTTACATAGTGTGCGAAGAGTTTTTACTTGCAGGAGATCCGGATATAGTAGGCTTTCAACACCATTATTATTGCATGAAGTTCATGTCATACAAAAGAAAAATAAGATAAATTGGGTCTGGATATGGTAAGCACGTTAGGTAAGCACAATGAGTGAGCACGTAATAACTGTGTGACACATATCTCAGTTAATATGCTTTTCATCCAAACATTTTTGCTTCGTTAAACAAAAATTGTCCATTATTTTATTATCTTTGTAAAAGTAATTAATTAAAAATTAAAAATAATGAAAAAAGAAAACATAAATGAGTCTCAATTCCCAATATGTTTAGGTTTTCCTTTTTCATTGTTTTTATTTTTAATTATTTTGACAAAAATAATAAAATAATGAATAATTTCTGTGTAACAAAACAAAAACGTTTGAATGAAAGAGATATATATCACACAACTATTACGTACTCACTCGTTATGCTTACCTAACGTGCTTACTACATCCCGACCCAGATAAACTGCTTATATGACCTGGTGCAGACGCGATGCCTTATTTTTCTCTAATGGATCCTGCATTGTCCTCTCAAAACGCCATTTGTATCACTATTACAAGGCCAACAGTGTTAGTGGCCCTGCATTCTAAGTAAATGGTGGACAAGACTTTTTATTATCACTTCATCATGACAGGACTTTGGGTTGTAGTTTGAAACAGATCAAGCAATATGAGATGCACAGAAGGAGAAATGTCTTACCAGAACGAGATGGACCTTCATTGCTCAAGATGTGATGGACGGTGATCGTTTGTTTAGTTTCTTCTCCTAACCCCAAGCTTCCTTCTACTTCCTCTCCTTCCATGAAACAAGACACTGCTCATAGAACTCCGCTGGAAACACGAAAAGATATCTTAAATCTTAGAAGTAAAGAAAACAGTGTAGAACCAGCAGCAGAGAACAATTTACAGATTAAAGAAAGAAGGCAAACACCAATCAAATTAATGCCGACCAAGTAGTCCCCGAAATGACGAAGAAAGAAGGAGCCGAGTATCGCACGAAACCAACGGTTAGTCTTAGTCATAGTCGAGTAAGACGACCATGAGCAGAACATAACGTATTCCTTCTGCCTTCATCTGCCTTCTCTCCATTTTTTGGAGCTCAGCATCTCGCTTGGCGTTTATAAATCACGCCATGAGAGAAGTTAATTTTCAGGAATTCATTAACCATGGTTTGTTCTGTGTAATTGAGTGAAATTATTGATAGGGTAGAGAGATTCGAGAAAGATCTTGTGTTATTTCACGAATGATTAATCCGGCACTGCACATGCACCTTCAGGTGAAAATTAACGACAATTCCATTTAACACGTGTTGAGCACGTGACAATGTTCGGGTAAAGTGCAGACAGGAAGATACCGCCCAACGCGTTCAGTCTCGCCACGTGGCCCATTGGCACAGTATAAGTATGTCAGTCACTCTTTAGCTGTGGAGCCCGGTTTCCTAAACACAAATTAATTGGGCCCCACTACCAAATTAATTGGACTGGACCAAAACCAAAGTTACCCGATTTGAAGCATTTCAACCATTTTGGTTCGACCCATTTCACCCAACCCAAGTTATTAAAGGGGATGTTTGGAATCGTGGCCGTTTTTCAAAAAAATGGTGTTACGTTAGATTTACATAGGCGTTTCAACAAATGTTCATGTATCTTATTGTTTGGTTCAGCTGATTATTAAAAAATCGGGCATGCCTCAAAAATTGGGATCCACCGAATTTGACGTTTCATGCATCGGTGAACCAATTCCCTCAATGGTTGATTGATGTGTATTCTATGTGGTGCTTACCTATCAGTACATACATGAAAAACGGTGACGAAAATCACCTTACCAAACAGCATAGTGTTGCTCACTGCCTATGTGACAGAAGTGTTTTTTCTTATGAAAAACGGGTCTTAGAAGCATGGGTGTTTTTTCTTGAAAATCGGTCCCAAAAAGTATCCACGCTTCCAAACACCATGAAAATTTACAAGTTTTTGATGATGCAGATTGCATGAAGAACACAATATTAAGGGGATTTTATAGATTCTTTTATCACATAATTAATACAGTATAGCTAGTATAGTAATATATATATATAGGTTGGGGGTTTGGGACAATCTATACATACAACTATTAAAAGTGTGAATCTAAGTGCAGAACTTTTGTTTAACTAAAATACTCTAATTTTTGAATTTGATCCCTCACTCATAAATAAAAATGTAATTCAATAATGACTTTTATCATCATTCATATCCCTCTCATTAAGTCTTATATTTAAGGTATTAACTCCCATCGACATTTATTGAATCCTATTCTTGACTAAAATATCTCTATTTTTGAATTTGGTCTTTCTCTAATTGTGATTTTGTGAGGACATAAAATGTAATTTAAAATTCTACATTTATCTTCATTCAATTCCCTCTAATTAAATCTTATATTTAAGATATTAATTCTCATTCTTTCATTAAATCTTATATTAATGGATCATATTCAAACAAATAACAAAATCATCACTTATTTGATTAAAACATGTGAAAAACACATAAACTATTGATTATCCTTCACATAAAATTCAATATATTACTAAATTAATTCAACACCTAATACATAGAATTTATATGCTTTCTATAACAATATGTGAGTCGGGGAGGGTTGGGTTTAGACTAATACCATACTTTATTCGTACCCGTATGGGTTGCTTCAGGTCTAATCTAACACGTAAGACAAATTATTCAAACTTTTTTGGCAGTACATTAGTATTAGCTTTGGTAGGATAAACTCTCCAAGTATATCAAATGATTGAGAACATTCTAAACTAACACAAGTCTCATAAATGTCCAATTTAATGGATAATTTTATAGAAACATACTAATAATAAAATGAAACAATAATGTACTCTCATTCATTTACATTAAATATATTTATACATCAATCTGATTGGAGCTAAGGGCATACACAATCTAACATCTAGGGGCCATGTTCCTTACTTCAAATCCTATATTCCATGCATGTAATAACCACATAGAAGTCGACTTCCACTTCATACGTGAACAAGTTATCAAGAAGCGTTTTAGTGTTAAATTTATCTCCCCTAATGACCAAGTGGCAAAATGTTTTAACCAAACCACTATCCACCCCTTGATTTCGGCCTCTTTAACTTCCAAGTTGATAGTGGTGTGGTTCCCCGGGGCGCTAAGGATAAGGATAAGAGTCAAAAACCACGCAAATAGCTACCACAGCTCATCGAGACTTCAAGAACTTGAGAAGTATCTCAACTCAAACTCTATCCAACCTTATCATTCCTAGCCATCTAGTTCTCATCTATTTGTACTATGTTTGTATTCTATTGTATATCGCAACTATATCTTTACAGATATACCTAAACAGAGTCATTCACCTTTTCCCAAATACTTGTTTTCCTCTATTTGTTAGGAATGTCGATGGTGCATCAATGAGTCCGAAAAGGCATTACCATAAACTCACAATGCCTTTTGGTGGGTCTTGAAACCCAATTTAGGTATGTCCACTTAATGCATTTGAAACTAGATCGAAAAGTTAAGTCATTGAACTCATCAAAAGCTCATCAATGTTTCTTTACTAGGAGCATAATGAGTAGCAAGTATGGACTAGCGCAAAGGAGCCCACTTTCCAGCTTAGCCTTATTACACCAATCTTGAGCATATTAGTAACGGTATTTGTATGAGCATACACAAAGGAGCCCACTTTCCAGCTTGAGTACGTGGTATTTTGATGTTATGCATTCAAGGTAGAAATAGCTCTCTTTACTCATTTTACATGCATCACCAAACTTTTGCAAGACCCAACTTAAGTGGGGGTTGATCAAATCTGAATTTTTAGATGTAGAGTTACCTGGTGGATCCATTATTGATAGAGAAAAACTTTCCAGCAAAACTCGTTCCATTTTCATTTTTAATAGTGTCAATTGCAACCACCACCTTTTCACTAGGAAGGCTGTAAATGAATTGGGTTTTGGTTCGATTCAAATTCAAATCCAATCTGATTAAACCCTATTTAGATATTCATTTATGCTCAGTTAGGAAAGAGTATAAATGCAAATATGTAGAGTGCAAAACCTTATATTTTGTATTATTTTATATGTATTTGTACCATATATATTTGTATTTGTACTCTTTCCAAATTAAGCGTAAATGGATCAAATCGGTAAATAACTTAGGCCATGTTTGGGAGTGGTTATTTGAAATAAGTGCTTATTCGGGCTAGGACCACACCATTAACCACTTATTGGTGTTTGGGAAATAAGCCTAAAATAAGTGCTTATTTTAAAAATAATGGCTTATTTTTTAAGCCTAAATTTCCAGCTTTTTTTAAGTTCTCATACAATAAGAATTTATTCAAATTTTTCTCTCAAAATTGTCCTTGATAAATTTTTAGAATACCAATTATACCCTTTCAATATTGTTACTTTTAGCAACAATTAATATTGTTACTTTTAGGAAAGTAGAGTACTTTTGAAAGCTGTTTTATAAAATTACTTTTACAAAAGCACTTTTATAACATACTTTTATAAATACACTTATATAAAAGTACTTTCACGAAAGAACTTTTATGAAAGTACTTTTAGGAAAGCACTTTTACAAAAGTACTTTTTTTATAAAAGTACTTTTACAAAAAACATTTTTTATAAAAGTACTCTTACAAAAGCACTTTTACGGAAGTACTTTTATAAAGGTACTTTTACTGAAGTACTTTATAAAAAAACTTTTATGAATACAAAAGCACTTTTGTGAATGTACTTTTATGAAAGCACTTTTATGGAAGTTCTATCAAAATACTTTTATTCATTCTCTTTGGATTAGATATTTTGAAAGTTTGAAAGAAAATGAAGGACAAAAGAGCTACAAGTCCTTATTGGAGAAAAAGACCACCAAAAGTCCAATATATAATACACTAGAAAAAGCTAGGTCCCAAATGCAAATAACTGCTTATTCGAATAATCACTTGTTTTTAAGCACTTATTTTTAAATAAGCACTCCCAAACATGGCCTCAATCCGTTTAATAATAATTAAATTGAATTTGGATATAACATGATTTGATACGAGAAAAATCTGATTTGATTTAATTATGTATATTATACATTATATATTCAAATAAATATTCAATTAAATGAAGACAGGACCTATTCACCTAATCTTACTATCCACTTTCTTTTGGTCCTGTTACTCAAACCCGTTTTCATTCCTTGGAAATATTGGAACTAGATATCTCTCTTTTTGTTTGTCTTTAAGGAAGCACAATCAGAGATAATCACTAAAACAAATCTCTCTCTCTCTCTCTTCTCTTATGAGTCCCCTCTGGTTCTTGGTTTTCATCTTGCTCACTCCTATGAAACTAGATATCTCTCACTCTCTAGATCTACTCATTTTCAAGAAAGCACAATTATAAATCTCTCATCTCAAACAGATGGCTCCCTCGACACTGAAAGGAGGCTGAGATCCAAGACAGATATGAGTAGAAACCACCATTTTCAAACTTCAAATATGTTATCTCTGGTACACACATGCCTTCTTCTTTCCATGATTTTGTTCTAACCTTATTTTTTTTTTCTTCTAATTTTCTCTTATTTTTGGTTTCGGATTTGTTTTGTCAAGATATTTTAATTGAATTAGATTTGTTAGCGGATATTCGCTTATTTGTTGAATCCAATTCGAACTTAGGTCTTGCATATCCTATCTGATTCAAATTGAATTTGAATATTGGACATATTCTATTGGATGTTCTATTCAAAGTCTAATATGTTATTAAATTATAAGTACCAAAATCATTTCTAACCACTTTGACCCATGTCTTTTTGATTTACCCTTACCCCTTTTCATCTTAATTTACTTTCTTTCATTATATCACCTATTGGATCTATTCATAAATTCTTTCAAATGACTTAATTTACGATCATATTTCAAATAACTTCTATTTTCCAAAATAACAATAACTTCTATTTCCATATTAAAATATTTGAATTATTATTTCTGTTCTTTTCCCTATGAATTTTTTCCCTTGATGTAAATGACAAGACAAACAAAATGAACAAATAAGATTCATATATAGTTGGGATATGATGATGATGATGTAGATAGCAAGAAAAATTTTTTCATATTAAGGAATGTAAATATACAGTCAAACGAAAATTTTTTATCCATTTCCTCTTGAAGGTAACATGTATGCTACATGAATTACATATATAAATGAACAATATGGCATCTTTAACGTGTGTAGGTATATGTTGGTTACCACAATTGTAATAGCACAAAGGGTGCTAAATCAATGCCACAAAGATACTCGTGATGAGTTCAAGATTCGGTATGAATCTGTGATGAATTCTGAACCTACACAAGCTTGTGATGAATTCAGAGCCTAAAACAAGTTTGTGATGAGCTCAAGGTCACCACAAATCTGCAACAAACCCACAACCGTAATACCAAAGACAATCTCAGAGCCATCGCAAACCTACGACGAACATAAAGCCATCGCGAGGTTGCAGTGAGCTTAGATCCATTGCATATGCGCGATGAGATCAAAGCCATTGTGAGTCTCAGAGCCATCACAAACCTACTCATTTGCAATGAGCTCGAGTCCACCGCAGGTCAGAGACGAGCAAAGAAACACGTGCTTCATCAGTGCTGCGTGTGATAGAACGCCTAGTAGGATTAGAAAATACATGTAAGATTAGTAGCAATGTCATCCGTGCCATGTCAGTCTAGGAGATTTGCAAAAGAAAGTGATATATGTGTATTATGAGAATCCTTAGACGAATGGAAACCTTGTAATTGAGATATCTCATAAGAAACATGGCAAAACCCTAGTGGTGCTCCCTGACAACTGATACCGAATCAAGGATTCCCTTTCCTAGTGGGAATCAAACCCTTTTTTAGCTCCTCCCTTTTGAGACATCGGGATCTCTCCTTACAAATAGAGGTCTAGTTCATAACGAGAACATCATTCTACCATTCTGTCACTTAGAGCCTTTAGCCTATCCTTTGCCCTCAACCTTCCTTCGTCCTTCAAAGAGATCCCCGTACATAACCTTACCACACCACTCACAATGTGATTGGTTAAAATTTTAATTTAATGTACATAAAAAAATTATAAATGCATAAATTGGTTCAAAACATAGATTTTCAAATTGTCATTGAGACATTGACTCAAATGGTCATACCGTTCGGCCCAACAACTATCCAGGCAACATATTCCATTTCAACACTGAATCGTTCATTTGCCACAAAACCATTAACTTGATCAGCAACCCAATGACCTAGGTGGCCGAACTGTTGACCATTTGCCCCGAGCAACAATTTTTGATTATTTTTTTCAATTTTCTTTTAAATTACAATGGACTATCCTTTTAGATTGGATGGTTGGATTATTAACCCAGAAATCGGTGGCCAAAGTGATTCTGGTTTTGGATCGTTTTTAAAACATTTGTTCAAAACTTTTTCCAATTTAGGGTCCCTTTGGTTTGCAAGAATAGGGGTCTAGAATCAGAATCGGAATGGGCTATTCTAATTCCAACTATTTGGTTGGACGGAATCAGAATCCCATTCCTATTTCTACTAGAATGGCAATACCCCATTTGAGGGAATGGCCATTCCCAGCTGATTTTAATTTTCATTCCCATTCCTGTCTCAACCAAACAGACTATAGGAATGGACCATTCCAATTCCAATTCTAGAGAATTTCGATTCTGATCCTGATTCAGATTTCAATACGAACCAAACGGACCCTTAAAGTAATCAAGCGATTGGGAAACATTCCATGGCAGGCGAGATAGGAGTCAGACGTGAATGAAGAATGTCCCTCTGTGGTGAAAGCTGGTTGACCACCAAAAATAATGTTGTGCTGTGGTCGTCTACATTATCCCCTCCAGGTCCAGGCGTGTGGGTTTACGATTTTAAGCTGGGCCGTTCACCTACCTCATTCCTTCCAGGTGGCGATGACTGATCGCTTGATCTTTTCAGTTTTCACATACTATGGGGTCCATGAATCAGTGCCTAACTGTCTATCCCAATATTCCATAATCACACGTGGTCTTATTTATTTTTCACATCGTTTTCAATTCTTATTCCGACCACGTGAATCAATTTGAATTCCGGGCTAACCCAAACCCAACGCAGGGGCAAAGGGGATCGATTAAATCGGTAAAGCTCGCCTGGTTTACGACCAGAGCCAAAGGGATTGCTTAAACCGGTAACTCGTTTTAACGATCAACGTGGCAGAATCAAGTGCATATAGCCAACGTTCCAAAAATGGTTCGCTCAGACCCTGAAAGCTCTCGTCTCGCGACGACTCGGGAGACCCGAATTTTTTGTTTGTTTTGCTATCGCTTCTCTCTCTCTCTCTCTCCGAATTTTTTGTTTGTTTTGCTATCGCTTCTCCAGGATCCTTTTAATGTCGCTTTCTGTAATTGGTTAATTTCATTTGCTATTGATTAGTGATCATTCTTGGTTCAGGGAAATAAGCAAGTTGCTCCATCATCTGAGGTCAGTATCTCTGGTAGCTTTCTGATAAGATTTTTGTTGAAACGAAATTTGGAGTAGGTCTATTTAATTCGTAGTTCAATCATTTGATGTGTTTCCACTAAAAAACAGTGAGTTGTAGAAGCTTATTACTGTTATTCACGGCGTGTGCTGTCTATATAAATGGCATATTTCTTTCTAAGGATTTGATAAATTTTCTGTACGAGTTGTAAATGTTGAAAAAGAAGATTGAAGACGTCTCTGCGAATACAGGTTATTGTCTATTTTATTCTGCATTTTCTTCTTCAACTTATTTTGTTTATTTTTATGTTCTTCTAGAATTTTTTATTCCTTTGCGGGGAAACATACATTTTATACACAGAATGAACTGCTCAGAAACTTTCCAGTTGTCCGAAACATGACATTTCTTTTTTAATTGTTTTTTTTTTTTGCTTCATTGCCTTTATTCTTGTTTCTATAAAGAAATATAGCATTCGGGTTAAAAGGAACATGAGACTTGGTAGAAGCAAGTCGGTTGCACTTTGATAGGGTCTTGGTGGTTTGGTTCTTTTCTATGTTGTGGGCTTCATTGCTAATTATATTCTGTTTTTACTTTGAACTCATTTATTCTATTTCTTTTATGCTTATCAGATTAATTGGGTAGGGTTGTGAGAGATATGACCATAGTTCTCCTTGGGAAGGGAGAAAATATCAACAATGGCTTGTAGAGCACTTCTCAGAAGGAAAAGATTTCTTTTTGATTACTTGAACTCTCCGTCTCGCTCAATTCAAGGATTGTCGAGTTTTGGACATGGCCGATCAACCCAATGTTTGGATTCATGGGTTTCAAGTCGGGTGTCATATAATCCATGTGCAGATTTTAACCATAGAAAGGAGGAGAATGTAGGTTGGGTAGGCAAATATGAATTATTTAGCTTTTCAGAAGCACGATTCATTAAGTGTAATTCATTTGGAATTTCAATATTGGGTTGTCAAAATGGAAGACCAGAGTTTATGTCCCCTTTGGCGATTAGGTGGATGTCACAATCAATTCTTAATGCATCCACAGCCACAGCTAGGCAACCTGAATTGAGCTGTAGGGATGAAGAAATTGCTAAACAGATAAAGGAGGCATCTCCTGAGGAATGTGATCAGGTTGTTGAAGGTTTGAGTTCGGCAAAGGCTAAAGCTAAAGCTAAGCAGTTACAAGAACCCCAAAAGAGTGAAAAGTCCATGCTACAAAGAGTATGGACTATGATTTTGGGGATTGGTCCGGCTTTGAGAGTAGTTGCTTCTATGAGCAGGTTAGAAACCAGTCGTCTTTCTTGTGTAATTTGTCAACACGGTTTCATGTATAGGCATTCCCTTACATTTTGTTTTCTATTTTTCAGGGAGGATTGGGCCAAAAAACTCTGTCATTGGAAAGATGACTTTAAGGCAACTATGCAACATTATTGGCTGGGTACCAAGCTACTCTGGGCTGATGTTAGGATCAGTTCAAGATTACTACTAAAGCTTTCTGGTGGAAAGAATCTCTCTAGGAGGGAGAAGCAACAACTTACACGCACTACGGCTGATATTTTCAGGCTAGTTCCTTTTGCAGTTTTTGTCATAGTTCCATTCATGGAGTTCTTGCTGCCGGTATTCCTGAAATTATTTCCCAACATGTTACCATCTACGTTCCAGGACAAGATGAAAGAACAGGTACAGATCGTGATGGCTGTTGTCATAATATGGTTGCTGCTTCACTGGAAATGAACTGCGTAAGCTGTAAATTGGATTTCATTTCACCTTTCCTTTTGAATTTGAAAGATTTTACCCTTGAGAGAGTTTCCCGTAGTACTTTGGAGACTGAAATTACTTAGGCTATTAGTGCATGCTTGCCGGTTGAATATTATCTTAATATCAGCATAATATACTATTCCTTCAGTGAACCATGCTCACACATACTCATTTTATTTATTTCCTCAAGTTGCCATCATGTTTTTGTTTTTGGTCTTTGAGGAACTTTTCTGTCAGAAGAAGCTGTCTCCATTGTCTCTGTGCAAGGGCAGTGCTAATTGCATCAAAGAGCTTAGATCTCCCACCAGGGGAATATTTTCAATCATTTTCTTTCAATGACAAAGTTATGTCAGAGATACCGGATAGCAAGGCAACATCCAAAGATTTGAAATCAGTGCTAGATATAATGTAAAATCCTTATTCACAGGTTTACACCTATCCTAGTGGAATCCATTATATTGCTGGCCAAACTTGGAAAGGGAATAAAATCTGTTCAGAACCAAGATATTATATGATTTTCCTAACAACATGGGTATTTTTTCAAACCCCTTTCTCAACTTATTGTGTTACCTGGAATTGAATGATGTGGCTATTGGTTCTCCTGGTTGCATTGTCAATTGCCCAAATTTATGTTGGCGCTGTTCAGTGATTGTGCACAAATCCACAAGAAGTTTTACCAGATAGGTTCTTTTAACAGATGGCAAGGAAAGGTTTAATCTATCAGTGGGTCCCAGAAGTGGAATTCCTGGTCCACCTAGCAGTTGGAGGACGCCTATGTTCTTTTTGGTGGAGCTCCTCTATTAGAGACCCTGTGGTTTGGTTTACCTGTGGCAAAGTGCGCCTTCTATGCCAAGCAGCGTCGAAATTCATTTGAGATGGTGAGGGAACTAGTGTTGGAGATGAGGGTTGAGTTTGGAATATAGGGACAATTCTGATTTAGTGACTGTGGAGGAGGTGGTTAGTTTGATTATTTCCTTCTTTCTAATAATAAAGTCAAGTTCTACCAGATGGATATTTTACCTTTCAAAAAAAAAAAAGAAAAAGAAAACAAAAACCAAAAGAAATAATCAAGTTTTGGAAGACTGATGGTGGGGAGAACAAAACATTTCTGAGTTGGTTATTCATTCTCCTCCGGGTTTGGATTTAGATTTTGGTTTTAGAAGGGGTCTTTGGAACCATGAATGTGATGAGGCATTGTCTCTTTTAAATTTCCTGTATGGTTTTGGAGTTTGGAGTCTTTGGGTTGATTTTCTTGCTCCTAGTTTTTTAAATTTCTTGATGCATCTCTTTGTCAGGTTTTCCTTTCCTAATTAAGGCCTTATGAGATAGCCCTGCTCCTGACTCCTCCCATTATCAAAGCATTCCAAAGGGAAGCCATTTTGAAGATTATTAATACTAGTGAGATGCTCGAAATTAGGTGAAAAACTTGGTTTTTTCCCCTCAATTGTGCACCCTTTCCTTGAATAGTGGAGAGAATATTCCTGTCTTGCACTTGTGCTCCTAGATAATATCTGGAACTGTTTTCTCCCTCTCTTTGGAGCTTCGTGGTGCCTCCAAATAACATCTTGAACTTGTTCAAGTCTGGTTTCCTCATAAGTACCGAAAGAAGGAAGATCTTGTGGAGATGTATAAGAGCAGTTACTCTATGGAATGGTTGGAATGAATGAATGATTGAATCTTAAAGGGCAAAGTATAAGAAGTCAGTTCCATTGTTGATCTCATTGCAGTCAGGGTTGCTTAGTAGGTTATAACAATGTAAGGGTCCTGGTTCTTTAGATCTTATGTTGATCTCATTACAATTAAGGATGCTAAGCAGAGAATGATCTGAGCTTGGGCTTCCCTGGAAAGTTGGATAATCAGATTTAACTTTGATGGTTGTTCTAAGTAATTTTGCTGAGTTATGAAATTGGGAATGATCTTATGAGTTACTCTAGATTTATTGGGGAGGAAAATTCTTCTGGTGTTGTACTATTGACACTATTACAATGACTATATCTGGTCTTCTTCAGGTTTGGGCAGCTTGTTGATTGAGGGAGACTACCGAATGGTGAAAAATTGGTTGTTTTCAGAGGAAGCTGTCCTTGGCCCCTCTCATTTTCCCTTGGAGAAGCTAAGGCATTAGCATCCTTTTAGGATTGATTGCTCGTGCATGTGGTTTCCTAGATCTGTTAATGCCTTATCATCAGGTTTGGTTTGTTGGATTTCCTATTCCAGGAATTGATTGATCACTTTTGTTGTAATGCCTGATTGAAGATTTGATTGCAAGAAGTAATGGCTACAGCCTTACAGGTTCAGTTACTGGTGGAATCGAATCTGAATCTGCTACCAAAAAGACACTACCTACACTCTACCCACAAGAAGCTACAGACGCACATTGGGAATCAGTCCCCAATCCCCATCAATGACAACATTCAAGTCTGAAACATATTCCAGATGTGCGGCTGTAGCATCTTTCTTTGTGGGTAGCAGACCTGGTCACATTGGAAGGAGAGTATGTGGAAATAAAATTAAGTTTGCTTGGCATATCTACATTGGTTGGTTTATCTCCTGTGCTTATGTTTCTTATATTTGGGATTGGTTCTCCTCTCTCTTTGGTTGCAGGTGAAATCCTCTTTCGTTTGTGCAGAACCTTTTTGACTCTAGCTTCTTCGAACAACCAAAGAAGAGGGGTAGGGTGATGTGAAAAACAATAAGAGTAGCTGTCATTTGCCGGTGTGGGAGGAGAGAAATAACAAAATATTCCAAGGGCAAGAAAAATCTAAGGAAGCACTTGTTGAGGGCATTACCATCATGATTATTCATTGTCTGAAAGCTTTGGAACTTTTCAAGGGCTTCTCTGTTACTGACTTCTTTAGAGGGTGGGCTTCTATAGCTGGTTCCTCATCTTCTTATACTATAGTTAAGGAAAGTTGGTCCCCGCTGCCTTGCTTTAGACTGAAATTGAACTTTGATGGAATCTCTAGGTAACTGAGGCCCCTTAGGAATTGGGGGTGTTTTCAGAAATGAGGAGGGAAGAGTGGTGGTCCTTTACTAAGGTCCAATAGGGGTGGGAGACTCCTCAAGGGAAGAAGTTTTTTCTTTACTCCAAGGTCTCAGACTAGCAAAGCAATGCTAATGCATTAGTTAGAAGTGGAAGGAGATTCCAAGATGGTAATGGGTTGGATGCAAGCAGGAAGTTTGGGCATGTGGCCTTTCAGACAACAGCTAAGAGAAATCTTGAACCTAGCAAGGGAGCTTGGGGTGCAGTTTAGGTGGGCAAGAAGATAAGCAAATGGAACGGCTGATTCTCTAGCTAAGCAAGGAGTCAACAGGCAGGAATTGTTTTTGGGCCTGTTTGTAAGAATGACTTTGCCTAAGGGTGTTCCATCCAGCCTTTGGATGATGACAGTTGTAATCTTTAATTATAGTTATCAATGAAAGTTACTGTTTCCTATAAAAAAGATTTAATTTCTCGATATAGCACCTATTTTTGTAAACATCTACTTGAATCATATTTCCATTTCTATTACCTTACAGATTCAAAAGAAAAAAAATGTTACTTAGCTACAGCAAAGACGCAGCTGGACGGTAGTAAATTTCGAATTTACACTTAAAGTCAACATGATATGGCACCCTTGTGCAGGTATCTGGTATCATGGCTTAAGAGAGAAGTGTTGTAGATTACTGGATTTTGAGCTTAAATAATGCCATTTTTTGATAACAAGCTGGTCACTTTATTACTTGAGAGAAAGAATGGACTATGTACAGATATGTACAAAGGTGCGAGCTAGCCTGCTGGTAAAGTCTCTAGCTGGTTGTAGCGCAGACCTGGGATCAAGTTCCACCTTCACCTGGGTTGGGGGGGGGGGGCTTTCAGGGTGTGGAGGAGGGCTACCCCCTGTTGTGTAGCACATTACCAAGAAAGAGAAAAAAGAGAAAAGTGTATAGGTATGTGCTGTGCCTCCCCCCTTGTCTTGCCAGCCTTTTAGTCATACAATTAGCTGACCTGTTGTCCATGTAAAAGTTACATTCATCTCAACCGCCAATCTTTTATCTCCCTCATTATATTCTATATATCCATTGACCTTCACTTTTTTTTTTGATCAGAAAAATAATATTATTTGAATTAAAATGTAGAAACAAAATTACAGTAGAGTGGGTGTCCAGTCACCCAAAGATAAACAAGGAAAAAAATACAATTCCCAAGCATAGTTGTGAAGGCGATGCCTAGGCGACAAGGCATCCTTGGAGGCTCGCCTCGCCTAATCACCAAACCGTTTTCTATAGTGTGTTATAAAAACAACATTTATATTCTTAATTTTTTAGGTTATAATTATAAAACAAACACTTTTAAACTAAAATATTCATATTGTGTGTTTATATACTAATTTCTTTTTGTTATTTTGTTATTTGTTAGGGTTTAATCAACACAAGCATTGCTAAACCTGAACATTTTCTTCTTTTCCTTTACTAATTTTGCTAAACTAAAATATTCATGTATTGAACCCTCAAAGACTTTGAAACCTGAACCAATAAGTAAGGAAGAATATAAAATGTTGTCCAATCAACACAGTTGAAAACAACCCTCTTGTAGTCTAAAACAACTTGAGATTAGATACAAAACCAGAAAAAGAACAAGAGAAGCTTAAGAAGTTGAGAGAGGAAGAGAGCTGGCGGCAATGAGAGAGTTAGAGAAGAGAGGTTCGAACTTAACCTCTCTCTAACACTCTAAATCATTTTATTAACTTAATCTTTGAAATATTACAGAGGGGCCCTTGGATGGGCAAGAAATTACAAAACAGAGTATATAAGAGTATGGGCCCAGAATAAGGCCCATTACAGAGAAAAAAACATAAAAATAACATAGAATGACAGCCTATGGGCCATTTGGCCCATCTCCTCTACACTCCCCCTCAAGCTGAGCATAGATGTTAATCATGCCCAACTTGCTAGTGTCATGTTGAAGCCTTGCCTTGGGAATGCCCTTGGTGAGAAAATCTGTCATTGTCCTTCAGAAGTGATGAATGGAAGACACACTTCACCCGAAGAGACTCTTTCTCGAATAAAGTGTCTATCAACCTCAATATGCTTAGTCCTATCATGTTGTACTGGGTTGTGGGCAATGTTGATGGCTGCCTGATTATCACAGTACAACATCATTGGCTTGTCATGATCAATCCCAAGTTCTTCCATCAATGACCTTAGCCACAACAGTTCAGAGACTCCATGAGCCATGGCCCTGTATTCTGCTTCTGCTGAGGATCGGGCCACAACTGATTGTTTCTTGCTCCTCCAAGAGACAACATTACCAGCCACCAGACTGCAATACCCTGAAGTAGATCTTCTGTCATCAATATTGTCAGCCCAGTCAGCATCAGTATAAGCTTCAAGCTTTAGATGACCATGCTTAGTAAATAGAATTCCCTTTCCTGGAGAGCCTTTCAAATAACACAAAATTCGTTCTGCAGCTGCCATATGAGTATCTCTGGGAGCATGCATGAACTGGCTAATACAACTGACAACACATGCAATATCTGGCTGAGTCATGCACAAGTACAGGAGTTTCCCAAGAAGTCTTTGAAAGACCCCTTTGTCTTCCAACAATGTTCCATCCGAATCTGAAAGTTTGTGACTCATATCAATGGGAGTTGCAGCTGGTCTAGCACCCATCTTTCTAGTTTCAGACAGCAAATCAAGGACATATTTCCTCTGGGAGATAAGAATCCCATCCTTAGATCTAGCAACTTCTATGCCAAGGAAGTATCTCAACTCTCCCAGATCCTTAATCTCAAATTCTGTGCAAAGGAAAGACTTAAGGGCCCGAATGCCTGAGGCATCATCACCAGTTACTATAACGTCATCAACATACAATGAAATACACTGCTAGAGATTCACTTTTCTTCACAAAGAGAGTATGATCTGACTGTGTCTTGACATAGCCAAATCTAACAAGTGCAGCTCTAAACTTCTCAAACCAGGCTCTAGGAGACTGTTTGAGTCCATAAAGTGATTTCTTCAACTTGCATACCTTTCCTTGCATATCTTTCCCATACATTCCTGGAGGGAGAGACATATAGACTTCCTCATGTAAATCACCATTTAGAAATGCATTCTTTACATCTAATTGATAAAGAGGCCAATCAAAGTGAGCTGCCAGAGATAGGAGAACCCTTACAGTTGTCATCTTGGCAACCGGGGCAAAGGTCACCAGGTAGTCAATCCCATATGTCTGTGTGTAACCTTTTGCAACCAGTCGGGCCTTGTACCTCTCAATTGTCCCATCAGCCCGGTATTTAATGGTAAAGACCCACTTGCATCCAACAGGATCCTTCCATTCAGGCAAATCCACCACTTCCCATGTATCATTTTTGTGTAGAGCATCCATTTCAGACTTCATGGCATCTCTCCATTATGGAATCTCAAGAGCTTCTGATACAGACCTAGGAATAGGGTTAGAAGCAACTGAAGAGAGGTAAGCAAAGTATGACGGAGAAAGTAGATCATAAGAAAGGTGTTTGGAAATGCAGTGTGCAGTGCACTTCTGCTTTCCTTTCCTAACAACAATGGGGACATCAAGATTTGGGAATGATGGTTCCAAGGGGGTTGGAGCAGAACCTGTTATATCATCTGTGATTGGGAGTGTATTAGCCTCATCTGTTATAAGGGAAACAACTTGCTCATTTCTGGATCTTTGCCTTTGGTACACTTTTGGATTATGGGTAGGATGGGGAGGTAAAGAAATAGGAGCATCAAGACAGGATGAATGAAGTGGCTGATCCTCCTTTGGTTCATTTGGTGAGGATACAGGCTTGTCAAGAGACTCAACTGGGACAGGAAGATGAAGAGCAAATACTTGTGACAAACTCTCCCCCTGTTGGCAATGTCCTTCCTGAGGGGAACCATAAAAAGGTGAAAGCTCATCAAAGGTAATATCCATAGAGACATGCTGAGTACCAGTCTTAGGATCAAAACAATAATAACCCTTTTGTGTGGGGGAAAAACCAAGGAAAATGCACTTGTGGGCTTTTGATTCAAACTTATGTCTTTGGGCACTTGGAATGTGAACATAACAAATACAACCAAACACACGAAGAGGAATCGGAAAAAGATCCCTAAAACCCTGGATGGCATACAATTTATAAGATAGGTAGCAGTAAGAACAACATCACCCCAAAATCTTGTAGGAACATGTGAGGCAAACAAAAGGCTTCTTGCAACTTCAACAATATGTCTATTTTTCCTTTCAACAACTCCATTTTGTTCAGGGGTTCTAACACAAGAGCTTTGGTGAATAACCCCCATGTCAGAGAGATACAAGGATAAGCTCTTTTCAAAGTACTCTTTTGCATTGTCAGATCTAAAAACTTTAATTCTGGTATCAAATTGGGTTAAAATAAGCTCATGAAATTGCCTCACAAGTCTTGGAACTTCATCACGGGATTTCATTAGGTATATCCAAGTGAATCTAGAAAAGTCATCAATAAACATGATGAAATATCTGTAGCCCCCCATAGAAGATAAGTGGTAAGGCCCCCACACATCAGAGTGCACAATATGAAAAGGAAAAGAAGATATTTTATTTATTGCAGGATAATTGTTTCTACAATGCTTTGACAACTGACATGACACAATTGAGACTGGACACACCGACTCCCTTAAACAATTCGGGAAGTAAATGACTCAAAGTAGAAAAAGGTAAATGACCAAAACGACAATGACTCAACAAAATTCGAACTGACAGACTCTGAAGTAGAACCAAAGGCAGCGTTCTTGGGATAATCAAGGCATTGGCCAGGAGTGTCGAGCAAGTATATTCTGTTCGCTTCATGGCCACTCCTAATCACCTTCCGAGATTCCAGATCCTGAAACACACAGTGAGAAGGAAAAAAGGTTACACAACAATTCAATGACTTGGTCAAGCTACTTACAGATAATAAATTTGTATTCAATTTAGGTACATGAAGAGTGGAAGATAAGAGTAAGGAGTCTGTAGGCTTGACAGTTCCCTTGCCAGAAATAGGGGCAAGAGAACAATCAGCTAAGGTGATTTTGTCACGACCACGAAGCAAATCATATGAAACAAACAAAGTGGAAAGGTTGGTCATGTGATCAGAAGCACCCAAGTCTATGATCCAAGGGGTCTTGGGATTACCTGAGGTGGATGCATGGTTAGCAGAAGCTCTTATACCTAAGTGAGCAAATGCGGTGGTGGATGAACTTCCAGAAGGGTTGGATGATGAAGTTACACCTTCAAGCTGGCTGATCATCTTTCCAAACTTCTCATATTCAGCTTTCATGGCTGCCAATTGTGTACTGGCAGACTCAACCTTTGTATCTGTACTTGTGGCTGCATGTGCACTTCCTGTCTTTCTACTATCATTCTTCTTCTGGAATCGGATAGGGACAAGACTGGGATGCAATTTCCAGCACTTGTCCTTGGTGTGTTTCGGCTTCTTGCAATATTCACACACCACCTCCTTCTTTCATGTGCCATTGGGAGCTCCTATAACCCCTTTGGGTTTAATTCCCATATTTGCAAAATGATCATTGATGCTGACTCCTTGAACCTGCACTTGCCTCCTACTCTCTTCACTGCTAACCAAAGCATATGCTTGAGACAATGAAATATCTTCCTTGGACAAAATGTTCTGCTTTGTGATGTCATATTCAGAATTCAGCCCTGTCAGGAACTCAAAGACCCTGTTCCTTTCAACTAATTTTCTGTATGTTTCAGCATCATTAGGGGTATCCCATGTCACAACCTCTATCAAATCAATCTCTTGCCATAGAGATTTCAGGGTTGAGAAGTATGCTGCAAGTGACTTCTCTCCCTGCCTTAGATTCTTTACATCACTCCTCAGTTTGTTGGCTCTGGCAACATTCAACTTCTGGGAGTAAGTTTCTGCAACACTATCCCAGATTTCCTTAGCCGAGTTCATCCAAAGATAGTGCTGACTAATCTGTGGCTGCATTGAATTCACAAGCCACCCAATCACTGTGTAGTTTTCTTGCATCCATCTCTCATAAGATGGATCATCCTCTGGAGGAGCTTTCTTGCTCCCAGAAATAAAACCCCATTTCCCTCTGCTACAAATATGGATTTTCACTGATTGCGACCATGCCAAGTAGTTGGTCCCATCAAGTTTAACTGTAGTTACAGCCAACATAGAATCGGCTGGGGTTCCCAAAGTCTGTCCATATTCAGCAGCATTCTTGCTTTCAAGATTCGAGAAATCCATCATGCAAGGCTCCAATTAGGATTTTAATAAGTTTTCCAATGTACTGGGGTTCTTGATGAACTTAGTTTGAGCTGAATCGGCAACAACAACCAGCTCACAGAATCAGTTCAGTCTTGATAACTGTGACAGTCCAGCACGGTGGCAGCTCTTTCTAGAGTAAGAAATACTATTTCAGCCTTCAAGGGACAACCAACAGACCCCCAAACACAAAGTATTCTAGGTCCCCAACAACCGTTGTCCCAAAGAGAGAGAGAAAAAGTCCACAGTCCTTAAGAGACCTTTTGTCAAACACTCTGTGTGCAGTAGTTAACAGCCTACTGTTAACTAGTAGAAACCACTTCAATAGTGTTCCGTATAGGTCCAAGAAAAGGCTGGGCTGAAATTGAGACTAGTACCACTTAGTCCAAATCAGTTTCAGTAGCTTGGTAGTCCAATAATAGCCGAACTGCTCTCCAAAATAACCCAGAAATTTCTGAGTTGAATCAGTCCAGCAACAGTAAGGCAGAATGGAGGAGGGTTTTGAATGCTTTAACAGCCCTCCCAAGCAACGAAAATAACCCAGCAAAAACTGAAAAAACTTACAGTAAGAGAATCTCTGATTTGAACTTCAAACCAGGCCGAACACTTTGCTTTCTGAGATAACTTCAACACCCTTTTCTCTAATTTCAAATCAGGCTGAACACCTTGCTCTCTGATTCTTCCTGGTCACCGAACCATTCTCCAAGTGTGTAGAGACTTGGGCACCCTCCAATGACCTCCAAGAACCAGGCGAATGACTTTAAGCTTTCAGCTCTAGAACCTCCTCATGCAGTTGTCTGAACTAGAACCACATGAGGGTCACACCAAGCTCTGGCCTGCTCTGATACCAAGTTGCAAACAACCCTCTTGTAGTCTAAAACAGATTGAGATTAGATACAAAACCAGAAAAAGAACAAGAGAAGCTTAAGAAGTTGAGAGAGGAAGAGAGCTGGCGGCAATGAGAGAGTTAGAGAAGAGAGGTTCGAACTTAACCTCCCTCTAACACTCTAAATCATTTTATTAACTTAATCTTGGAAATATTACAGAGGGGCCCTTGGATGGGCAAGAAATTACAAAACAAAGTATATAAGAGTATGGGCCCAGAATAAGGACCATTACAGAGAAAAAAACATAAACATAACATAGAATGACAGCCTATGGGCCATTTGGCCCATCTCCTCTACAAACACATTTTCTTCTTTTCCTTTAATAATTTTGTGTTTTTATATATATTAACAGCCAAACAGGGGAGAAGAGAGGTAGGAGAAGAGAAGAGGAAGAGAGGAGAGGAGAGAAGAGAAGAGAAGAGAGATTTGGAGTCTGCTATAGTGCTGCTACAGTGCTGGCGGCGCCAACTTATATTAATATATATAGGGCGACCATAATTAGAAGGGAAAGGACCCTTATGCCCCTACTTAAGTTACAACATAAAAAACAAAAGAAAAACTG
The DNA here is from genome assembly GCF_055504915.1 of Nelumbo nucifera. Taxonomy (NCBI): domain Eukaryota; kingdom Viridiplantae; phylum Streptophyta; class Magnoliopsida; order Proteales; family Nelumbonaceae; genus Nelumbo; species Nelumbo nucifera. Next base: position 8,487,217 of record NC_142649.1, on the reverse strand, counting down.
CTTTAATTTGTCCAAACGAACCCTAATTCAGCAGAATACAAACATAATAAATAAAGCTAACATTCCAACACTCCCCCTCAAGTTGGGACATGGATGTCAATCATGCCCAACTTGTCACACATTATTATGCCGCATGTGTTGAAGGTCCTTGGTGAAGATGTCTACAAGTTGTTCCTCTGGACTAACATAAGGAGTGCACACTTCTCCACTCACAAGTTTTTCTCTAATAAAATGCTTGTCCACTTCAATATGTTTTGTTCTATCATGGTGGACTGGGTTAACAACAATGTTGATAGCAGCCTTGTTGTCACAGTAGAGTGACATAGGTTTGTTAAATGCAAAACCCAACTCTCCTAACAAATTTTTTATACACATCATTTTAGCAACTCTATGAGACATGGCTCTGAATTCTACCTCAACACTGGATCTAGCCACCACACTTTGCTTCTTACTTCTCCAGGTGACTAGGTTTCCTCCCACAAAGGTACAATACCCACTGGTAGATTTTCTGTCATCGATTGCTCATGTCCAATCAACATCTGTATACACCTCCACTTTCAAATGCCCATGTTTCTGGAAAAGCAAACCAGCTCCTGGGAACTTCTTGAGGTATCTAAGGATTCTTTCTGCAGTTTCAAAGTGAGTTGTCTTAGGATTATGCATGAATTGACTAAGAACACCCACTGCATAGGCAATATCAGGTCTGGTCATAGACAAATATAAGAGTCTCCCTACAAGTCTCTAGAACTTCTTTACATCTTTCAAACACTCCCCCTGACTGTCTCCTAGCTGATGGTTGGGTTCAATGGGTGAATCAATTGGTTTCACTCCCAACTTGCCTATATCCTCTAATAGATCTAGTACATATTTTCTTTGGGAAATATAGATGCCCCTTTCTGAGTGGGCAACTTCAATTCCAAGAAAATAACGTTAAGGGGCCTAGATCTTTCACCTCAAATTGAGTGGCTAGGAATTTCTTCAGCTTCTGTATTTCAGTCTTCCAGTCTCCTGTGATTACTATGTCATCAACATAGACAACTATAAAGAGACTGGGCTGAATGGGTCCTATTATCTTTTCTTGTAATATCTTTTATTTTCTTGTTGGCTAATGGGCCTGTTATTTCTTTTTGTTTAATCTCTTTATGCTACTGCCTAGCTGGCCGCCCACTTAAGGGCATACTTGTCATTACTCTAACATTAATTCTTAATAAAAAAGGATTAGAGGAGAAAGGGAAGATAATTCGAATCTTCTTCTTCTTCCTTCTCTTTTCGCCATCTTCTTCTCTTGTATTGCTGCTCTTACTTCTCTTCCTTTTTTTTCCCTCTAATCTTCAAATTTACACCTAATATTTGAGGACTGATTTACATCTTGGTATCAAAGCAGGTCTATTTCTTCCTTTTTTTTCTTCTTCCTCTTTTCCCATACACCCTTAGATTAAGAGAGTGTATGGAGAGATGGGTTCTCTATCTCTGGCCTAGTTGGTAGAGGGTTTGGAGAGTTTAAATCTGGCTGGATATTGCCAAGAAGTGGTGTTGTTCTATTGCTGCCCAAAACCCTAGCCAATTAGGCCTAGTTGGTAGAGGGTTTGGAGAGTTTAAATCTGGCTGGATATTGCCAAGAAGTGGTGCTGTTTTATTGCTGCCCAAAACCCTAGCCGATTAGAGATTTTCGAAGGTACAGGTAAAGGTGAAGCTTTGGGTCTGACGCTCTGTGCTTGGGAGGTGTCTTTTGACTCCTAAAGGTGGGCGGTTCAGGTTTGGAAGAGATTGAGAAGCTCTGGTAGGAGCGGCTGCATCTTCTCTCTTCCTCTCCAACAGTTGGACGGAGTAAAACCCTTGTTTTCAAGCATCTGGGTTCTGGTTTGACTTCAAGTAAGTTTATATAGACAAAATTTCTGTTTCTTTGATTTTCGTTTGATTAATGGAGCCATACGGAAGTGAGTTCAAGCAAGTGCCGGTTTCCGGCCTTGGCTCGGTAGATTCCGTTTTGACTGGTGTGACCACAATCAAACTAGATGGGACAAATTATCTTGCTTGGGCACAATCTATAAGAATTTATGTCTGTAGTAGAGGAAAACTCAGGTATCTCATAGGTAGTAAAGTGAAACCCGAAGAGATAGACCCTGAATTTGAGAGATGGATGCAAGAGAACTATACTGTCATAGGATGGTTGGTCAATTCTATGCAACCTCATACAAGTCAGCATTATCTCTGGATGTCTTCGGCTAAGGAGATATGGGACAGTGTTACTGAGACCTATTCACAGAAGTTGAATGTAGCCAGAGTCTATAAGTTGAAAAGTGATGTGAAGAACCTAAGACAAGGGGAGAAGAGTGTAGCAATCTACTACTCTATACTGAAATCCCTATGGCAAGAAATTGATGTTATGGAGACAGTTGTATGGGAGAGTAATAATGATGCTGAAATGTATAGGAAGTTGGTGGAGAGAAATAGGGTGTTTAAATTTCTCACTGGACTCAACCCTGAGTTTGACATCATTAGGCAAAATATCCTGGCCAGAGATGAGGTTACTCTTTCCCAGGCATATGCTATGATAAGCAGTGAGGAGAGTAGGCGGCAGGTTCAGTTGCAGAGTCCACCTACAGAACACTTTGCACATATTGGAATAAAGCCAAATGGTCATTCTGAGAAAAAGGAGCAGATATGTGAATATTGCAAGAAACTGAGGCATACAAAGGACACTTGTTAGAAGCTTCATCCTGAGCTTCTTCCTGATAGGTTTAAGAATAACAACTCTAAGAAGGGCAGTCAGGTAGGAAAGCCTAAGACAGCTAATGTTGCTATAGTACCTGAAGGAGGAAATAAGGAGAGTGAAGAAAAATCAACCATTGAGCAGTTGGCAGCAATGAAGGCGAATTTTGAAAAGTATGGGAGGCTACTAAATGAATTGGAAGCTACTGTTTCTTCATCTCACTCTTCCAACAACAACACATCATCTTCATCTGCATTTGCTCACTCAGGTATTCGTGCTTCTGCAAATCATGCTTCAGTTTCAGGTAATCATAAAATCCCTTGGATTATTGATTCCAATGCATTAGACCATATGACCAGCCTGTCTAATCTCTTCTGCTCATACCACCTTCTCTTTGGCAAAGAGAAAATATCCCTTGTTGATAGGTCTCTTGCTCCCATCTCTGGTAAAGGAGATATAAAGACCTCTGACACCCTTTATTTATCCTCTGTCCTTCATGTCCCTAAACTTAACACAAACCTTTTATCTGTTAGCAGCTTAACTAAATCCATGAATTGTAGCATAACCTTTTTTCCCACTCATTGTGTTTTTTAGGACCTGCAATCTCAGAGGATGATTGGGAGTGGCCATGAGGCAAACGGAATATACTTGCTAGACACACCGGATAGAGCTTTTGGACCACCTCATGGAGTTGCCTTAGAGTCAGTTTTGTCAGAGTCTGTTAACAAAGTCTTGTTATGTCACTTTCGGTTTGGTCATTTGTCTTTTTCTGCTTTGAGTCATTTGTTTCCAGATATGTTTAAGGGAGTGTCTTTATCGAGTCTTCATTGTGAGTCGTGTGAACTGGCAAAGCATTGTAGACATTCTTATTCAGTAAGCAATAAAAGATCTCTTTCTCCTTTTCATATTGTTCTCTCTGACGTGTGGGGGACATATCATTTGCTAACTATGGGGGGTTACAGGTACTTTATCCTTTTTATTGATGACTACTCTCGTTACACTTGGATTTATCTCATGAAATCCAGGGATGAAGTACCAGCTATTGTGCAAAACTTTCATGAACTCATCGTCACCCAATTTAACACTCGGATCAAAATATTCCGTTTTGATAATGGTAAGGAGTATTTTGAGAAAACCCTCTCTGCCTATCTTGAAACTTTTGGGGTTATTCATCAAAGTTCTTGTTCCTACACTCCACAACAGAACGGGGTGGCGGAAAGGAAGAACAAACATGTGGTTGAAGTTGCTAGATCCCTCTTGTTTGCATCCCATGTTCCTATAAAATTTTGGGGAGATGCTGTTCTTATTGCTACTTTTTTGATCAACCGTATGCCCTCCCGGGTCCTTAACTTCAAAACCCCCTTTAGCCTTCTCTTGCCGGATGAGGATATTTTTTATCTTCCTCTCCGTGTTTTTGGGTGCACTTGCTTTGTGCATATTCACAGTCATCAAAGGCACAAGTTTGAACCTAAGGCTCGTAAATGTGTTTTTCTGGGATATGCTTCCACACAGAAGGGATATTGATCCAGTTAGTGGCACCTGCTTTGTATCTCGGGATGTCACATTTGCTGAGTTGACTCTTTCTTTAGCATTTCTCCTGAGGGGGAGAAATCTGAAGAGCCCTTTGCTATGTCTCCAGTTGTTCCTCTTCCCATTCCTCTTGAGTCCTATCATGAGGTGTCTACTTCTCCCTCTGGACCTACCTCCGATATTCCTATTCCTACTCCTCCTCCACCTCATTCTCCTATAATTCCTCCTCATCCTTTTCTCCAAAGGTGGTACCAAAGGCACAGATTCAGACATGGGCAGGTTGTTTCCACTCCTACAGAAGAGCCTCTTGCTCCTCCCATCATTACTGAGGTAACAGGTCAGCCTTTTTCTGACCCATCTACATCTTTCCCAGACCTTGACCTTCCTATTGCTCTCCGCAAGGGCAAGTGGAAGTGTACAGCCTATTGTATCTCCAAACACCTGTCTTACAGCCTTTTCTCTCCTTCCTACTACTCTTTTCTTGCTTCTGTTTCTTCCCATGTGATACCCAGGTTCGTACCGGAAGCCTTATCTAAACCTGAATGGAGGGATGCTATGATGGCTGAACTGGATGCTTTGCATAAGAACCATACCTGGGATATTGTTGACTTGCCTGAAGGGAAGGAACCAGTGGGTTGTAAATGGGTGTTTACCATTAAATATCACTTTGATGGATCTATCGAGAGGTTTAAGGCTAGGCTGGTTGCTAAGGGCTACACTCAAATGTATGGTATTGACTATCTTGAGACATTTGCTCCTATAGCTAAGATGACCTCAGTCAGGGTTTTGTTATCTCTAGCTACTACTTTTGATTGGCCCCTACACCAGTTTGATGTTAAAAATGCCTTCTTGAATGGAGACCTACATGAAGAGGGCTATATGTCTTTGCCTCCAGGGGTGTATGGGAAGGAAATGCAAGGCAAGGTGTGTAAATTGCAGAAATCTATTTATGGTCTCAAACAGTCTCCTCGGGCTTGGTTTGAGAGGTTCAGGGATGCTCTTGTCTCCTTTGGTTACACACAAACTCAATCTGATCATACCTTGTTCTTGAAGAGAAATGGCTTTCTGGTGACCTTCTTGATAGTTTATGTTGATGATATTGTGGTCAAGGGTAATGACACTCAAGAGGTCAGTAAACTAAAAAGATTTCTCATCTCTGAATTTGGGATCAAGGATTTGGGAGATCTTCGGCATTTTTTGGGCATTGAAGTTGCTAGATCTAAGGATGGTATCTTCATTTCTCAGCGTAAATATGTCCTTGACCTCCTTGCTGAGACTGGTAAACTTGGAGCTAAACTAATCTCCATTCCTATTGATCCCAATCATAAGCTTTTTGCTACAAATGGTGAGCTTTTATCTGATAAGGTGGTGTTTCAGAGACTGCTTGGGAAGTTGTTATATCTTTGCATGACTCGGCCAGATATTTCCTATGCAGTAAGTTTTATTAGTCAATTTATGCATTCTCTTAGAGATACTCATTTAGCTGTTGCAGAAAGGGTTCTATGTTACTTGAAAGGTACTCCAGGGAAAGGTATTCTATTTGCCAAACATGGACACATGAAGCTCGAAGTTTTTACTGATGCTGATTGGGCAGGATGTATTGATGATAGGAGATCCACCTCAGGTTATTGTGCTCTAGTCGCTAGGAACATTGTGTCATGGAGGAGTAAGAAACAATCTGTAGTTGCTAGATCCTCAGCTGAAGCAGAATACAGGGTAATGGCACATGGTGTGTCAGAATTACTGTGGCTACGATTCCTTTTAGAAGAATTGGGGATTGACTACGAGAAGCCAATGATGCTCTACTGTGACAACCAAGCAGCTATCAACATTGCACATAATCCTGTTCAACATGACAGAACTAAGCACATTGAGGTTGATAGACATTTTATAAGGGAAAGAGTTTCCTTAGGAGAAGTTTGTTTGCCATTCATCACATCAGACGAACAATTGGCTGATATCTTGACCAAGGGAGTTCCAAGAGGGAAAATGACACACTATATAAGCAAGCTGGGCATGATTGACATCTATGCTCAGCTTGAGGGGGAGTGTAAAGAGACTGGGCCGAATGGGTCCTAGTATCTTCTCTTATAATATCTTTTCTTTTCTTGTTGGCTAATGGGCCTCTCTTAATGGGCCTGTTATTTCTTTTTGTTTAATCTCTTTATGTTAGTGCCTAGCTGGCCGCCCACTTAAGGGCATACTTGTCATTACTCTAACATTAATTCTTAATAAAAAAGGATTAGAGGAGAAAGGGAAGATAATTCGAATCTTCTTCTTCTTCCTTCTCTTTTTGCCATCTTCTTCTCTTGTTCTGCTGCTTTTACTTCTCTTCTTCCTTTTTTTTCCCTCTAATCTTCAAATTTACACCTAATATTTGAGGACTGATTTACATCTACAACTAAAGCTGCAATTTTCCCTTCACCTTTTTTCACAAATAAAGTATGATTTGACTGGCATTGTTTGAATCCCATCTGTTGCACTGCTAAATGAAACCCACTAAACCAGGCCCGAGGTGATTGCTTCAACCTATATAAAGATTCCTTTAACTTGCACACCTTTTACTCACTACCTTTGGCACAGAAACCTAGAGGTTGAGTCATGTAAACCTCTTCCTCTAGGTCACCATTCAAGAATGCATTCTTGATATCCAATTGATGAAGTTCCCAATCAAGGTTAGCTGCCAGTGAGAGGAGGATTCTGATTGAATTCATCTTGGTTACTGGAGCAAAGGTCTCTACATAGTCTACTTCATACACTTGTGTAAATCCTTTGGCCACTAATCTAGCTTTGTATCTTTCTACTGAACCATCAACTCTATGTTTTGCTGTGAATACCCACTTGCAACCCACTGGTTCCTTCCCTTCAGGAAGATCCGCCAACTGACAGGTGCCATTTTTGTGTAAGGCACTAATTTCTTCGTTCATTGCATCTGTCTATTCAGGTTTGGATAAAGCTTCTGTGACATTCTTAGGAACAGAGACATTGCCAATAGAGGAAAGGAATGCACAATATGAAGGTGAAATATGATCATAGGACACAAAGTGAGAGATACAATGATTAGTAGTACAAGGCCTAACACCCTTTCTCTTAGCAATAGGAACATCAAGATCATTAACAACAGGAGGATCAATGTTAAGAGATTCAGTCATATCAATGGGAACAAGTGTACCTAGCTGATGAGGAGGATCTACTTCTAGAGAGTCCGATGATATTGGTTGCATAGTTTTAGGTTCCACGGCTCTTGAACTCTGCTGGCTCTTATGGCGGTGAAGAAAGACCCAAAATGGAGAAGGGTCGGGAAGAGGAGGTAGTTGAACCTGAGTGTGTTTCTCCTCAACCCTACTCTCCCCCTGAGGAGAAACCGAGAAGAAAGGTTGACTCTTAAAGAATGATACATCCATGGAGATATAATACTTGCGTGAAGCAGGATCATAGCAGTGGTAACCCTTTTGAGATAACGGATAACCAAGAAAAACACAAGGTGTGGCATGGGGATCCAGTTTACCGCGAGTAGGAGACAAGTCATGAACGAAGCAACGACACCCAAAGACATGCATTGGAATGGGGGACAACGGAGCTGTAGGAAACAAGAGTTGATGTGGGGCCTTATACTCTAGTAACCGAGATGGCATACGGTTGATGATATATGCAGCACACATAACATCATCCATCCAAAAACGTTTCGGAACATTCATATAAAGTAATAAAACCACAAGCTACCTCAAGTAGATGATGATTTTTCCTTTCAGCAACACCGTTTTGTTGAGGTATCCTGGCACAAGAGCTTCGATGAAGAGATCCACACGAAGAAAAGAACTCCGTGAGATCACTATGGGAGTACTCTTTTGCATTGTCCGACTGGAAAATGTGAATTTTAGTTTGAAATTGAGTGAAAACCATTCGTTGAAAGTTTTTTACAATCTTTGGCACTTCATCTCTAGATCACATAGGATACACCCAAGTATATCTAGAGTAGTCATCGATCAAAGTAATGAAATATTTATATCCAGTCTCAGTAGGTAGGGAAATAGGTCCCCAAACATCAAAATAGACAATATGAAAAGGAAATTCAGATATTTTATTTCTTAAAGGAAAGGAATTTCTACAATGTTTGCTCAATTGGCACGTATGACACTGCAATTTACTAACTAACAAAGACTTAAACAACTCAGGAAACATAAGTTTTAAAGACCCAAACGAAAGGTGACCAAGACAATTATGCCACAAGTAGGCATGACTCTCACTAGAAGAACTTAAAAACTCCGTAGCCACAAGACCAGCTTTATTCTCCAACATGTAGAGGCCATCTACCATGCTTCCTCTACCAATCGTCTCCCCCAAGGTCAAATCTTGAAACACACACGAAGAAGGAAAGAAGGTCACTGAACAATTCAAGGAATGAGTAATACTGCTAATGGAAAGTAAATTGATAGGTAATTTAGGAACATGCAACACATTAGAGAGGGTAAGACCAAGAGGAAGGGAGATGGTTCCTTGACCGGCTATGGTGGAATAAGACCCATCAACCGGCCTTACCTTATCTCTCCCAGAGAGGAAGTTATATGCTTGAAATAAATTTGACTTACCAGTCATGTGGTTTGAGGCTCTAGAGTCAATTATCCAAGGGGAATCAGATGTATGAGATGACACATGAAAGGGAGTGGCAGTGTTACCTGATGTAGATGCAAAGGAGGTAGGAGTAGGGCCAGAATTTATTTGGCGAAGTGTCCTACCATATAATTACAAGTGGTCACGAAAGGAGTTGATGATCTCTTCCTTGGGGTCAGAACTAGAGTGTCGCTCTTGGGGTACCATGGGACTAGTCTCTTGAGATGCCACATTTGCTGAGTTATATTTCTTCTGACTCTACTGGGTCGGCTTCTTACTCAGATCAGGCTTCTTACTCAATTCCTGAGCCCATTTCGGCTTGCCATGAAGATCCCAACACGTGTCTCTAGTGTGCCTGGACTTTTGACAGTGAGTGCACCAAAGTTTGTCTTTGTCATCCACTCTCTTTTGTGAATCTCCCTTTTTAAAAGAACTTCTAACATTTGAACTTGTACCCCCTCGGACAGCTAGTGCAATCGATTCCCCTTCTGTACAATTCATCACACTTCTTCTGCTCTCTTCAGACTGAACTAGGGCATAAACTTCTTGGACTGAAAGTAGGTTCTTACTTCCTAAGATTTGTACCCTCATGGATTCATATGTAGGATTCAGCCCCAAAAGAAAGGCAAATACCCGTTGCTGGGAAACAAGTGATTTGTAGGCCTTTGCATCCTCATCGCACTTCCAATTCACATTTTGATAATGATCCAGTTCCTTCCAAATTGATGTCAAGCCTGAATAGTCCACCGAGAGACTCCTCTCCCCTTGCTTGCATGTGGAGGATTCTGCTTGTAATTGATATATCTTTGCATAGTGCCTCTGTTTTGAATAGGTAGATTTTGCTTGTTCCCATATTTCACAACCTGTTTTGACCCACATAAAGGTCTTCCTTACTTGTGGCAGCATGGAAACCAAGAGCCATGACATCACCATGCTATTTTCTTGGTCCCATCTGTCATGTTCAGCACTACCAATCTTTGGTTCCTTGATTTACCATTAGTATACCCAATTTTTCCTCTAGCAGTAATATAAAGTTTAATTCCCATAGACCATTCAAGATAGTTTAGTCCATCAAAGGGGATTGCAGCCATGGGGAAACTCATATCCATCCCCCCACTCATTCCATTTTGACCTCCTGAAATTCCTGAAGTTGAAGAATTCTCAGAGGACATGATTCAAACATCTTTCAGACCTTACACACACCTTATGATCCCTCCTATCACCAAACAAATAGTCCTAGAAACACCAAGGATGAAACCCACATGCACACACTGCAATTTGGACACAATCTGACCACAAACCAGCCTAGATTGTCCAAAAAAGGCAAGATTTTAGGGTGATCTTAGAGCTGATCTGACCTATCAGTCACACTCCAACTTCTAGACACCCCAAACACATCGACTGCTAGGAGGGGTCATAAACCAGTATGGTTACACCACAAGAGTTAAAAGATAAGGTCATCCACGACCTACAGATCTGAATTCTCAGACATGGGATTGCACGATCCATAAAAAAAGAGGTTCGAACCTCACAGCTTCTCAGAAAACATTCAGCAGTCTGGAGTCATATAGTTTCTTCTTGGTACACGACCAAGGAAAAGGAAAAAAACACAAAAAAATCTATACCAGTCGTAGGTCTGCACTTTTTTTATCTCAGTTGAAGAAGACAGCAGGTTGAAGCTTGTTCGATCTGCTCACAGGCCTAGCAGAACCGCTCTGATACCATATTAACAGCCGAACAGAGGAGAAGAGAAGAGGAAGAGAGGAGAGAAGAGAAGAGAGAGATTTGGAGTCTGCTACATGCTTAAAGGCTAACAAAAGATACTTATGTGGCTTCAAATGCCAAAAGCAAAGGAAGTTGAGGAGAAGAAAATTGAGCAACAAGCAAAAAGGGAAGAAAGAAAGATGGGTTTGGGAGATTTTCAAGTATGTTTAGAATGGGAAGAAGACTGGTTCGAACAAAGATTGTATGTTGGTTTGTCGCGAATTGACTCTGATATTGGTTGTGCCTTGGTTTGTTGCGATCTATGGTGGATGACTTGGTGGTATCCTTAGAAGTAGAGGAAGATAAGGGGTCTGAAGCCGTTTTTGTTCAAGAAGGCGACTGTAACTCTAGCAAGCTGTTTTGTAAGGCCATAGGGGAAGATTGTGAGGAAATGGGGATTGGTTTGAGGGAGGAAGAGGAGGAAGTTGTGAAGGGGATTAAAGAGGGTAAGGTGGAAAGAGTGGTGGAAGAAGGAGAAGTGAGATTGATTGAGAATGCGGTTTGGTCATCTCCTGTGATATCCAAAATGGGATTTAGATATTTCATTACCTTCATTGATGATCATACTCAATATACTTGGATATATTTTCTCTATGAAAAGGCAGATGCCTTTTTTGTGTTTAAACTCTTTCATGCTAAGGTTATCACATAGTTCAATGCTACATTCGTACCTTATGTTTGGATTCAAGGGGAGAGTACATGGATGGGGAGTTTCTTACCTATTTGCAGCATCATGGAATATAGACCTAGAGATCCTGTCCTGGAACTCCTCAACAAAACGGAGTTGCTGAAAGCAAGAATGGCCACATGTTGAGTGTTGTGAGAACCCTCCTTTTGGATTCCCATGCTCCCCCACGTTTTGGATGGAGGCGACCAGCATTTCTGTACATCTTATCAACCTTCTTTTATCCTTTGTTCTTGGTAACCTATCCCCACATCAATCCCTTTTTAAAACACCTCTTGATCTTTCTATGCTTCGTGTGTTCAGAAGTATTTGCTTTGTACACCTCCCTCCTCATGAGCGTACTAAGCTATTTGCTCAGTCTGTGTTATGTGCATTTTTGGGATATAGTTTTGATCATGAGGGATTTATCTACAATGATCCTAAATTCCGTTGGACTAGAATTTCTTAAAATGTAATTTTTCTTAAAAATCTCTATTTCAGCATATTATCAAATTTCCTTCTCCTTTAGTGTCCATTTTGCAATACGTTAAGCCTGCATGTCCTTTAGAAGCACCATCTCTTCTTCAGTTGTTGTGCCAAACTTATTTCCGAAAGTAAGTAGCTGTTCCAGTTCCTACGCTCCTAACCTCTCTGCCTCTTCCAAAGCATGGTTCTTCATCCACTCCAGCTCTTGTAAGTATGCCATCTCCTTTTGTTACAACAACTTCTCCATTTACTGATGTTCTTACCTTACACCGTTCTACTAGAGTTTCCAAACCTCCTAATCGTTGTGGTTTTCCTTCAAACAATAGTTCTTTCTCTACTGTGTTGTCTGTCATAGATATTCCTAGATCCTACCAGCAAGCCATTGCTCACACACATTGGAGAGGTGTCATGGACTTTGAGATTGATCCTCTCTTAGAGAATGATACTTGGGAGTTAGTCTCTCCGCCTGATGCTTTAGTTATTGGAAGTCAGTGGGTGTATTCAGTTAAATTGAAGTTTGATAGTAGCTTGGACAAATATAAGGCTAGATTGGTTGCATAGGTGTACAAGCAAGAGTATGGAATTGAACATGAAGAACATTTGCTATAGTTGCCAAGATGACCACAATTTGTCTTCTCCTTTCTATTTCAGCTATGAAAGGTTGGGTTATCCATAAGATGGATGTCAAAAATGCTTTCCTACATGGATATTTGAAGGAGACAGTTTGTATGAAACCCCCTCCAAGCTACTGTGATGATCCACATCTTGTTTGGCAACTCAAGTCCCTTTATGCTCTCAAACAGGCTTTCTGTGCCTAGTTTGATAGATTTAGATCTATTATTACTGATGCTGGATTCACTCAAAGCTCCTCAGACTACTCTCTTTTCACCTCATAGGGCCCTCAAGGTATCACACTGTTGCTACTTCATGTTGATATTCTCTTCACTGGGATGAGAATTGGAAGTGCACCTTAGTCAATCCTTAGTTAATCCTTCAAAATGAATGATCTTGGACCAGCTACATACTTTCTAGAATTGGAAGTGCACCACAATTCTAGTGGCTACTTTCTTAATCAACAGAAATATGCCATTGACTTGGTCAAGCTTGCTCATCTTATTGACACCAAGACAGTTTATACACCGTTGGAACTCAATTTGAAGTTGAGTAAGGATGACGGTCCACTCTTAGAGGATGCCACTTTCTACCGTCAACTTGTGGGGAGTTTTGTTTACCTCACAATGACTCACCTAGATATCTCTTATGCTTTCCAAATGATCAGCCAGTTTGTTTTGGCTCCTCACCAATCTCATATGACAGCTGTACACCATATCATTCGTTATGCTAGGAAGACTGCTTCTTATGGCGTATTCTTTCCTTCCTCCTCACTTCTTCAGTTGTCAGTCTATGCTGATGCCAACTGGGCTGGTTGTCTAAATACTAGACGGTCCACTACAGGATGGTGAATCTTTATGGGGGAGTCTCTCATCTCCTGGAAATGTAAGAAGCAATAGATAGTTTCTAAATCATCCACAGAGGCAGAATATTGAGCCATGTGCTCAGCATGCAGTGAAATCATTTGGCTTCAATCTCTCCTACACGATCTCCATCTTGATCAGTCATCTCCAGTGCCCCTATTTGCTGACAACCTTAGTGCAATCAAGATTGCTTCCAATTTCGTTTTCCATGAAAGAACGAAGCATATTGAAGTGGATTGTCACTTTATTAGGGATCTTCACACTTTTCGCCGCATCTCACTTCCTCATGTATCTTCCAATCTTCAACTGGTGGACATCCTCACCAAAGCTATGACTAGAGCAAGGTATTCCTTTCTTATGAGCAAACCGATGTTATTCTACATCAACTTTAGGGGGAGTGTAGAGACAGGGACAATGAGGGTTAATTTTGTAAGTTTATTTGTTGTTGTACATATTTCTTTATTCTTTCACTGTCTATTATACATCTTGTATACTAGGGACATATTTGTCCTTTTACTCTTCATTAATATAAATATCTTTCTCTTGGTGTGGTCTATTCAGTTAGACACCACAAATCTGTTCAGTTTATCTGTTTCAAACTGCAGTGACACTTTGAACCTGGGTAAATGATATTATCACTAAACTTTGCATATTTTTTCTCCTTTTACATGACTAATTGGCTACTAAGAATTCAGGTTTCATATTTCTTTTATTTTTTATTTTACAAGTGTTCATCAATACCATTTACCTTATATGGGAATTTTTATTTGGTGGGTTGGGCTCGAGTCTCCTATGGCATGGACCTGGCCAGCCTACTCAGGTATTGGTAATTCAGTATATCTGGATTCAAACAGTTTTCTTTTCTTTTTTCTTTAACTAAGATCTACAGGTTGTCTGGTTGAACTGGTTTTCTGTTTTGGTGACAGTTCATTGGTTTGACTATCTAGAATGGGTCAGACCATTAATCTATTTTGGTCCCTGGATAGGATTATTAAGTTTATTTTAAATATTTTATACCTTTGGTTATTTAGTTCGTACAAAGAAAGAGAGACCAGAGAAGAAGTGGTGGGACCTACCACCATTGCTGTCCTATGTTGCTATCAGTTTTTTTCTTTTTTTTGTCCAATTCATAAGTATGTCCCTCCTCCTTTCTCTATGTTGTTGGCATGCCAACAAAATACCATTGCTCCCATGCTGTTAACTAACTAGATCTCTCTATTTTTTTTCTCTCCCCTTATGCTATTGGCTGGATCTCTTTTTCTCTCTAATTTCTCAGTTTTCTCTCTATTTACTAATTTTTCAATGTTTTTTTAAAGATAGTAGAAAAGCTGAGTTGTTTTTAATGTAAACTTTGTGAAGAAAAGAAGATGCTGAAAGGTTTCAGCTAGAAAGAAAGAAAGAGAAGTAGAAGAGAATGAGAGGTAGCAAAAAAGAATTAGTTCTGGCCGCCCCCTTCCTTTGATTTATATAATTTATAAAAAAGAAGGATTGCACAAATACAAGAATACCCTTAGTAGGTTGGCTACTAGTAAGTAGCTGAAAAGACAAAACTTAAACTAACATAAACTGATAGTTGTTTTTAATGTAAACTTTGTGAAGAAAAGAAGAAGATACTGAAAGGTTTCTGCTAGAAAGAAAGAAAGAGAAGAGAAGTAGAAGAGAATGAGAGGTAGCCAAAAAGAATTGGTTCTGCTGCCCCCTTCCTTTGATTTATATACTTTATAAAAAAAAGAATGTACAAATACAAGAATACCCTTAGTAGGTCGGCTACTAGTAAGTAGTTGAAAAGACATAACTTAAACTAACATAAACTGATGGGCCTAAGGCCCAATAACTTCCTAACTAAATAAAGTAAATAAAAATAAAACAAAGCTGGGCCTAATAACTTAACATCGGCCCAATAACTCAACAAAGATTTCTAAGTTTGGGTGGTCAAACAAACATTTTTTTTATCTGATTAGTATTGAACAATCTGACTGGCTTGGTCAACAGTGGGTTGCAAAAATTAGATCCTATACTATTGGCACCTCTAGCATCTTTGTGTTCATTCATTTATTTGTTTTGGGTATTCAGTATCATTGTGTTTATATGCTTAGGTGATGATTCCCCCTTGCAGTTTCTTTGATTCTCTTACTTCAGATATTTGACTTCTAGGAAGCATTGAAAAGGAGGCTTATTGTGAGAATACAGTATGCAAAGTTTCTTCAAGACACAGTTAAAGAAATGGCCAAGGAAGTCCAGAACTCACGAAGTGGAGAAATTAAGAAAACAGCTGAAGATCTTGATGAATTTTTAAACAAGGTACTTTTTGTTGCTGTATTTTTTAAGTAGTTTCTATTTTTTTCCTTTCTTTTTTCTTTTTTTTTTTTATTTTTTTGAAGCTGGTAGTTCCTTTTCTTCCTTTAGATTGATATTTCTATTTAATATACATTGTTAATTTTTTTATTGAATATGTACTTGTACCTTCAAATAGGTTAGGACTGGAGGTCGTGTTTCTAATGAGGAGATTTTGGGATTTGCTAAATTGTTTAATGATGAGCTTACATTGGATAATGTCAGCAGGTTGGAATTGATATTATTACCTCTATTTTTATAAAAGAAATTACCATTTTGATGCATCTTTGCTCATCTAGCCATTCGCATTGATTTAACATCACTATTTGCATTCAAGGTAACACTGTTGCTTTTAGGTCCCGACTGGTAAACATGTGCAAATATATGGGAATCAACCCTTATGGAACAGATGCATACCTACGTTACATGCTACGTAAGAGACTTCGTTGGTATGATCTATATGTACATTCTAAGTATATTAATTCATTTATTCTCTGATTTCTTTTAATTTTATCATCTTATTATAATTTTAGTGCTTTTACAAATATAAATCTCCATATGTAGTTATACTTTTTTTTTTCTGTTTTGGTTTTGGAGAAAAAGATATTGGATTTGTGATGCAGTACAAGCTAACAAATGAAGGAGGAGAAAAAGATATAAATCTCCAAGGTTTAGTGATTAGGAGAAAGAGGATGCTCAAATTATGACATGGCTATGGAATAATATGGAACCCAAGATAAATGTAAACTTTATGTTCTTAGATACAACCAAGGAAATATGAGATCTTGCTAAGAAACTTTACTCTGGACAAGACAACACTACATGAGTATATTAGCTCTACTAGGAGTTTTTTAGTTTGTAGTAGGGAAATCAGACCCTTGAACAGTACTAATCCAGTATGAGAAATCTTAGGAATGAACTCAATGTCTATCATCCCTTAACTTTAGATGTCAAAATTCAGCAATAAATGAGGGAACAACTTGATGTAACTAGGTTCTTGGTGGGGTTAAAGTCAGAGTTTGAACCAGTCAGAGCACAAATATTGGGTGGATCTTCCCTTCCTACTCTTGAGTAAGTGTTTGCTCGACCCTGTAGGATTTCTCTAGGACCTACAAAGAGTACTACTACTTCTGACAGATCAATGTTTGTTGTAGCAAGAGGGTGCTGTGGGAATAGAGGTGGAGGTCATGGAGTTCAAGGAAGTCGTGGTACCACCATGTTTGATCGTGGTAGTTGAAGTAGTGGAGGTTGTGATTCAGGGGGAGGCCATGGTAGAGGATGAGGTAGCACTCCTAGGAAGTGTTCTTATTGTGGAATGAAGGGACATACAGTTAACTTCTGTTATGATCTACATGGACCACCTTCCACATGGGCTAATCATGCTGTTATTGTTGGTGGTGAAGTGGCTAATAACCAGTAGATTGATCAAACACCCTTACAACAGATACTACTACAAGTGCTCATTCAGGTATGGCTTGTCTGGCATCCAAACCTTCCCATTGGATTATCAATTCTAGAGCCTCTGATCACATGACTAGGACTTCAGGTGTGTTTTCTTCCCTTTCTTAATCCTCCATATCACAAAGTGTTACCTTAGCCAATTGTTCTACCTCTCCTATTTGTGGTGTTGGTAATGTTGATATTGCTTCTCTTTTTTTAAAATCTATTTTATATATATCAAAATTTCCATTCAATCTTATGTCTGCTGGCAAATTAACCAAGTCGGCAAGTCCCTTAATTATTCTATCACTTTTTACCCTTCATCTTGTGTTTTTTGGGATCTTAAGACGGAGGAGAAGATTGGTGGAGGGCATGAAGCTGGTGCATTATATTATCTTTGTAGAGATACAGTGGACCAGACATGATGTTCCTTGTTTATGTGGTCCCATAAGTTTAGTTTTTATTTCTTATTGTAGGTAGCAGGGCATTTTTGTCCTTTTACCTAATGTTATGTTGAACATATAAATAATACTGCCTTGGGCGGCGGTAAATGATTTTTGCCCATCACTCTCTTGCTCTTCCTTTGCTCTCTTTTCTCCTTTCCTTCCTCTTCTCTTCTTCTCTTCTCTCTTTTTCTTCTTTGATTTCTGTCTTGTTTTGTACCCAGAAGTTCTGCTAACAGCAGTAACTTCAAGTTGGTGTTGGAGCAGGTTTAGGTCTGCTCGTAAATCTCATGTAGGCTCTTCCTAACCGGCTACATGAGAGTTTAATAGGGCCGGAGTTCTAGTTCTGTTCGTGGCCTGATTCTTGGAGTTCAAAGCCTTGCCTAGGATGTTTCTGTTCTTGGAGTTTGCCCAGCAGTTAGGAAGAATCAGAGAAAAGTTTTTGAGGTGATGTTTAGGGTTTAAATCTCAGATTGAAGGTGCCGCCCAGAAATTTCTGGGTAGTTTTTCTCCTTAACCCTCCAAAAGACTATTACTGAAGGTTGTTCTTTTCTGAAACCTCTGAGAGGTGCATCTGCTTTTTGGAGTTTACTGGACTGATTAGGGTTTCTGATATTTCTGAGCAATGTGCCCATTTTTCTGAATTTTTTTCTGGACCGAATAGTTGCTTCTCCTTTGTTCTATCTACTTTTGTTTCAAAAGGGGAGCCGAGTGTGGTTATTTTCTTCTTTGTGTTGGTTTCAGCATGGAGTTCTTTGGGGGTGAAAAACCTGCTGGAGAGGGTGCTGAAAGGGCTGTTAGTATGACTGATAACAACCCTTTTCAAGTACCACAATCAGGTTTGATGGTTCTTACTATTTGAAGTGGGCTCAATTTGCCATGATGGCAATTGGAGGAAGGGGAAAGTTAGGCTATGTGATTGGAGACACTAAGGAACCAGCCAAGGATTACTCTTCCTATGCCAAATGGGTTCAAGAAAATTATCTTGTGATGACATGGTTGTGCAATTCGATGCAGCCCCATATTAGCAGAAATTATCATTGGGAAAAGACTGCCAAGGATATTTGGGACAATATGAAAGAGACTTATTCCCAACCACTTGATGTGACTAGGGCTTTTGAGTTGAAAATTGAAGTTAACAATTTGAAGCAGGGGGAGAAACCCGTATCGGTTTATTACTCCACTATGAAATCCCTATGGCATGAGATAGATCATCTTGAAACAATGGAGTGGGAGAGTAATAAAGATGCAACAACCTTTAACAAGTTGGTTGAAAGAAATAGAGTTTTTGAATTTCTTGCGGGTCTGAATTCTGATGTTGACATTGTTAGACAACAATTTCTCACTAGGGAAAATGTTACCTTGTCTCAAGCCTACTCTCTAGTACATAGTGAAGAGAGTACGAGGAAGGTTATGCTTCAAAATTCTCAGATGGAAGTGGCATTAGCAGCTGCAAGACACAAGTATAGTGGTGAGAGGGAGAAAGAGATGAGAATGAAGGAATGAAGGGTGTGTTTTGTGAGTATTGCAAGAAACCTAGGCATACAAAAGACACCTGTTGGAAGCTTCGCCCGAATCTTGTACCGGAAAGACTCAGGAATAAGAAAGGTATTATGATTCGGCCTGCCCTTGAGTTCTATTAGTTTGATAACAGCCAAGAAGAGAGAAGAAGAAAGAAGAAAGAAAGAGAGAGAGAAAGGAAGAGAAAAGGAGAGAAGAAATGTATGGTTTGAATGAGAGAAAAATTACCTCTCCCATTCGGCCAGATATGTTTTATATTAATGGAAAAGACACATGTGCCCCTACTTAAGTGAGGGACACTAGTTCTCACATAATATTACACATCAACAACCTCAACATAAGTATAAAGACAAAAATACCCCTACATACTCGACACTAACACTCCCCCTCAAGCTGGTGAGTATATATCATATAATCCTAGCTTGTTACATATGTAGTCCACTCTTCCCCGACTCAACCCTTTTAGTAAATAAGTCTGCCCACTGGTTCCCTGTGTTAACATATGCAGTGTCTGTCACTCCACTCAGCACCTTCTCTCTCACAAAGTGGTAGTCAACCTCTATGTGCTTGGTTCTTTCATGAAACACCAGATTAGAAGAAATATGAACTACAACCTGATTGTCATAGTAGAGTTTCATTGGAGTGTTAACATTGTATCCTATCTCTTGTAGAAGGTTCCTTAGCCACACTAATTCACAAGTAGTATGTGCCATAGCTCTATATTCTGCCTCTGCACTGCTTCTCGCCACGATTGTTTGCTTTTTACTTTTCCATGTCACCAGATTACCCCTAAGAAAAGTGCAATAACCTGTGGTAGATCTCCCCACTTAGAACCAACAGCCTGCTTCCCAGGAAGAAGAGTGGTGAGGTCCCAAGTATGATTATGAATTAGAGCTGAGAGTTCTTCTTCCATTGCACGACACCATCCTGGAGAGGCAAGGGCTTCCTGGACATCCTTAGGGACAACAACAGAGGATAACAAAGAGATAAACTAGTGATGGGAAGCGAAAATGTGAGTGAGTGAAACATAATTAGAAATAGGATGAAGGGTACAAGTGCGTTTACCTTTCTGCAAGGCAATGGGAAGATCAAGATCAGATACTGGGTTTGTGGCTGGTGTGGGGACAACTGCCGGATCTGTTGATGTTGATGGAGCTGGAGGAGGAGCAGCCGGTACATGTGGGCGATGTGTATACACTTGACGGATAGGTGGCCGTTCAACAGGTGGTGGCACTGGAGGCAAGGACTTGGTCACAGCTGGAACAAGAGGAATAGAATCTGCAACTGGAAGAGGAAGAGGAAGAGGTGATGAGGAGGAAGAAACATCACCGGACCCCAAGAAAAACGGAGTAGACTCAAAGAAGGTAACATTAGCACACACAAAGGAACGTTGAGAACTAGGATGATAACACTTATACCCTTTCTTGGTCCGAGAATAGCCAAGGAAGATGCACTTAATGGATCGTACATCTAACTTGTCCTTCCTAGGGCTCAGGTTATGGACGAAGCAGACACACCCAAAAACCTGAGGAGAAAGAGGAAATGGAGACAAGATGGGAAACAAGGTAGTGAATGGGGAATGACCACCAAGGATAGATGTGGGCATCCAATTAATCAAGAAGCAAGAAGTAAGCACCGCATCACTCCAAAAGGGTTTGGGAACATTCATGTGATGCATGAGGGATCGAGTTGTTTCCAAAAGATGATGATTCTTTCTCTCAGTCACCCCATTTTGTTGTCGGGTGTAGGTACATGAGGTCTGATGTATAATGCCATGTTGGTCCAAGTATTCTTGGAATGATGAAGAGAAATATTCGCGGCCATTATCGGAACGAAAAATTTTAATGTTAACACCAAATTGGTTGCGATTCTTAGCATAAAATTTTTGGAAGATGGTAAACAATTCACTCTCCTATCTGAAATTGTTGTCACTAGTCATGGCATGATTGGCCCAAGTTGAGGGTGGACCATGCAAGTCATAGCAATAATTAATGGTATGTCCATCCATACCACAATGAGTACACTTCCTCGGACCCGAACCACGTCCTCTTCCATGGGCTCCCCTTGAATCTCTACCTCCAGTACGACCACCACCACGGTTATATGTAGGTCCACCACCACCACTCCGGCCATATACCAGACCATTGCTACTACTACGGCTAGACTGAGCTCCTTGAGCTCCACCTCTAACACCACGACCCCTCGATACTGCAAAGGCTGATCTATCAGAAACATTAGAGTTCTTTGTAGATCCAATGGAAATCCTCCAAAGTCGAGCAAACACCTCTTCTAAGGAAGGGAGAGCTGACCCTCCTAGTATCTGAGCCCGCATTGGTTCCTACTCAGATTTCAGCCCCACCAAAAATCGAGTCACATCAAGCAGTTTTCTCTGCTGTTGCTGAATTTTGACATCAAAAGTGAGGGGGTGATAAACATTCAACTCATTACGAATGTTTCTCATACTAGCATAGTACTCCTCAAGACTTTGATTGCCCTGTTGCAGATTAAAGTATTCCTGATACAGTTGATATACTCTAGTTGTATTGTCTTGACCAGAATACAACTTCTTAGCATGGTCCCACACATCTTTGGTAGTGTCAAGAAACATGAAATTTACACTAATCTTGGGTTCCATATTGTTCCATAACCACGTGATAATCTGTGCATCCTCTTGTTCCCAGTCATCATACTCATGAGAATCAATGGAGGGTTTTTCCTCCCTTTTGTGTTTCACCTTCTTCTTTGCCTTTAGAAAAATTTTTACAGATTTAGCCCAAGGTACATAATTCTCTCCATTCAGTTTAATGGAAGTTATTTGAACATTCAGGTAGTCAGTAGGTATCATCACATTAGATTTGCTATCACTACTATCTCCCATTGCTGAATTCTGTTATTGCTGAATTCGGCACACTGCACACTAGACTACACCACACACTGATCACACTGGTTTCAGCACTTGTTATTGCTGAAGATTGCACTCTTTACACCACAAACCCTACCCCATAACTATCTGAAATCTCACCACACTATATGAGGACCACTCCCCCTTCAAATCACACTGAAAACAGCATAAACCCTAGCACACTACAGTCTAAAATCCCACCATACGATCTGAAACATACTTCTTGTTTGATTCATAACAAAAAAAAAAAAAACGCATAGAAATCTCTTACCTCATCACTCGAAAATCAAACCACACAAAAATCAGACCACACAAGACACTCACTGCACCGCACGAATCAACCTTCTTCTCTTCATCGATTAGGGGAGGGCTTCTTAGAAGCCACAACAACCAACCACGAATAGCACAACTGGAGGCATAGAGACCTCCAAGGGAAGAGGGCAACCACTCCTTTTCAGCCCTTTCCCTTATTTCCAACCGATGGCAAAGAAACCAAGAGAAAACCCTAAACTGGGTGCGCAGAAAACAGAAATCTGGGCAGATCCGAGTTGCTTAGTTGTGCTTTGATACCATATTATGATTCGGCCTACCCTTGAGTTTCGTTAGTCTGATAACAACCAAGAAGAGAGAAGAAGAAAGAAGAAAGAAAGAGAGAGAGAAAGGAGGAGAAAAGGAGAGCAGAAAAGTCTGGTTCGAATGAGAGAAAAATTACCTCTCCCATTCAGCCAGATATGTTTTATATTACTAACATAATTGAAAAGACACATGTGCCCCTACTTAAGTGAGGGACACTAGTTCTAACATAATATTACATCAGCAACCTCAACATAAGTATGAAGACAGAAATACCCCTACATACTCGACACTAACAAAAGGAAATGCAAATGTTGCTATTACATCAAATGGTTCTTCCCTTCAGGGGTCTCGATCCACTTCTTTGGAGGCCATAGCTGCATTCAGGGCAGCATTGACTCAGTTGTTGAATGAAGCTAGGCTTGTAGAATCATCTCAGTCTATCTCTACTACTACTGCACCTCCTTCCTCCACATCAGCATTTGCCCACTTAGGTACATGAGCCACTACTTTTCATGCCTCTATTCTAGGTAACACTAACCCTACTTGGATTATATACTCTGGTGCATCAGATCATATGACAAGTTCGTCTTCATTATTTACTTCTTACAACTTGTCTTCAGGCAGGGATAAAGTGTCCATAGCTGATGACTCCCTTGTTCCCATTTCTGACAAGGGAAACATCAGAATCTCTGATGCCATTACTTTATCCTCAACTTTGTATGTACCTAAGCTTAGCACTAATCTATTTTCAGTTAGTAGCCTTACAAAAAGCCAAAATTGCTCAATAACATTCTTTCTTGACCATTGTATTTTCCAGGATCTGGTGACAAGGAAGGTGATTAGGACTGGCCATTAGATGAATGGAATCTACCTGTTTGAGCACCCCCTAGAAGTGATAAAGGAGTTGCGAAGTCTTTTGTTTCTTAGTCTATGAGTCACATTATGCTTTGGCATAATCGTTTAGGTCATTTGTCTTTTGGGTCTTTGAAAAACTTGTTTCCTACTTTGTTTAAGTCAGTTTGGATGTCTTTTTTGAAGTGTAAGAGTTGTGAACTTGTAAAACATTGTAGATCTTCCTATTTTTTGAGTAATAAAAGAAGCAATACTCCTTTTGAAATTGTGCATATTGATGTATGGGGGCCATATCATATTCTTGCTATGGGGGGGGGGGGTACAAGTATTTCTTATGTTTGTTGATGATTACTCCCGTTTCTCATGGGTTTATCTTATGTGTTTTCGAGATGAGATTCCTACCTTAACCCGTGTCTTCCATCAAATGGTTCTCACTCAATTTGAAATCAGAATCAAAATTTTCAGATTTGATAATGCCAAAGAATATTTCACTAAACATTTGAATTCATATCTTCTTGAGTATGGGGTTGTTCGTCAGAGTACATGTCCTTATACGCCTCAGCAAAATGGGGTAGCTGAGAGAAAAAATAAGCATATCCTGAAAGTTGCAAGAAGTATTATGTTGAATTCTCATATTCCCTTTCGTTTTTGGGGGATGTTATTAATACAGCCGTGTACCTCATCAACCGAATCCCTTTCCGTATTCTGGATATGAAAACTCCTTTTTCATTATTGTATCCTGAGAAAGATTTGTACACCATCCCTCTTAAAGTTTTTGGGTGCACTTGTTTTGTTCAAATTCTAGGACCCCATCGTTCTAAGTTTGATCCTAAAGCTACTAAATGTATATTCCTTGGCTATGCACAGAATCAAAAGGGATATTGCTGCTATAATCCTAGTTTTGGTTCTTGATTTGTATCCATGGATGTTACCTTTTTTGAGGATGTCCCCTATTACCCAGGTGTTTCTTCTTAGGGGGAGAATAATGAGAAGGATTGTCATTGTCTTGGAGTTCCTCTACCTATCCCTATTCTTAAAGGAGAGTGTTGTAATGAGGGTGCTTGTTAGAAGTGTAAGGAGTTGAGAGTTTACCACAAGAGGTGGAGGCAAGTTGATTTTGGTGCTCATAATCAGTCCCGGCTAGTTCCTCTCTCCTCTGCAATTCCAGATTCAGGTACTTCTTCCTCCTTGCCTGTTGATACATTACCCTCATCTTTTGATCCTCTACCCCCTCCAGATGATATTGATCTTCCCATTGCAGTCTGTAAGGGAAAGCGTCGTGCACTTCATCTACTGCTCATTGCATATATCAGTTTATCACCTATGATCATCTTTCACCATCCTATAGGTCCTTCTTGGCATCTATCTCTGCTATACCTATTCCTAGGTTTCTACAGTAAGCTCTTGCAGTACTTGAGTGGAAGAATGCAATGGAAGAAGAGATGGGTGCTCTCATTAAAAATAAGACCTTGGGAGCTAATTGACAAGCCAGAAGGAAAAAAAAAAACCAGTTGGGTGCAGATGGGTGTTCACTGTGAAGTATAATGCAGATGGCTCAGTTGGAAGGTATAAAGCTCGATTGGTGGCAAAGGGGTATACTTAGACTTATGGCATTGACTACCTAGAAACCTAGAAACCTTTGCACCTGTTGCCAAGATGAATACCATTAGAGTTCTATTATCCCTTGCAGCAAATTTCTCATGGCCTCTGTTCCAACTTGATGTCAAGAATGCTTTCCTTAATGGAGACTTGCAGGAAGAGGTGTATATGGAACTACCTCCTGGTTTTTATGATGCTGCTATAGGAAAGAAAGTTTGCAAATTGAAAAAGGCTTTATTATGGTTTAAAGCAATCTCCAAGAGCCTGGTTTGACAGATTTAGATTGGCTCTTGAAAGGTTTGGCTATGTACAGGCCCACTCTAATCATACTCTTTTCATTAAGACAAATGGTGCTTCTCTCACCTTCTTGTAGTGTATGTTGAGGACATTGTTGTGACTGGTTGTGATCCTGATGAAATTGATTATTTCAAACAATTCCTTCATGCAAAATTTGAAGTGAAAGACCTTGGTGGTCTACGCTATTTCTTATGCTGTTAGTGTTGTCAGCCAATACATGCATTTTCCTAGAACCACTCATCTATTGGTTGTGGAAAGAATCATTGCTTACTTAAAGAAATGTCCAGGTTGGGGAATACTCTTTAAAAATAATGGTCATATGAAAATCAAGGTGTATACTGATGCTGATTAGACTGAATGTGTTGATGATAGAAGATTGACTTCAGGATATTGTGCTTTTGTTGGAGGTAACTTTGTGTCATGGCGTAGTAAGAAGCAAAATGTTGTTGCCCGTTCAAGTGCTGAGGCAGAATACAGGTCCATGGCCCATGGTGTGGCTGAAGTGTTATGGCTGAGATCTCTTCTCGAGGAACTAGGGATTGAGTATGAGAAACCGTTGAGGTTGTATTGTAATAACGAAGCTGCTATCAATATTGCTCATAATCCCATCCAGCATGACAAAACTAAACATATTGAGGTTGACCATCATTTCATCCGTGAGAAAGTTGCTTCTCAAGATGTTTGTTTTCCCTATGTCGCCTTTGATATGCAGTTTGCTGATCTCTTCACCAAAGCAGTCACCAAAGTCAAATTGGAACCAGACTTGTACAAGTTGGGAATGATGAATAGATATTCCCAACTTGAGGGGGAGTGTAGTGATACAATGGACCAGACATGATGTTCCTTGTTTATGTAGTCCCATAAGTTCAGTTTTTATTTCTTATTGTAGGTAGCAGGTCATTTTTGCCCTTTATGCTTGCTTACTTGTACTATTGTAGGTAGCAGGGCATTTTTGTCCTTTTACCTAATGTTATGTTGAACATATAAATAATACTACCTTGGGCGGCAATAAGTGATTTTTGCCCATCACTCTCTTGCTCTTCCTTTGTTCTCCTTTCTCCTTTCCTTCCTCCTCTTCTTTTCTTCTCTTCTTCTCTCTTTTCTTCTTTGCTTTCTGTTTTGTTTTGTACACAGAAGTTCTGCTAACAGCAGTAACTTCAAGTATCTTGATGGTGGTGTCTCTATAGTACCACTTCAAACCCCTTTGACTCCTCTCCAGCGGCATTGCAGGCTTGGTCGTCTATCTCTCAAGGCTCTCAAGCTACTTGTCCCTTCATTAAGTTGTCTTTCGTCTTTGTAGTGTGAGTCGTGCCAGTATGGGAAACACCATCGGGTTTCCTTTAGTCCTAGTGTTAATATTTGTATGTTGAGTCCTTTTGCTTTAGTCCATTTAGATGTTTGTCCGAGTAGAATTGAGGCCTATAATAATTACAAGTATTTTGTCATTTTTTGTTGATGATTGTTCAAGGATGACTTGGATTTATTTAATGAAAGAAAGAAGTAAATTATTCTCTATTTTCCAAAAATTTCATGCTGAAATATGAATGCAATTTGGTGTTCAAATAAAAGTTTTTCGTTCAGATAATGGAAGAGAATACTTTCTTACTTCATTTCAATAATACTCTTCTCTAGTGGTCCCTCTTCCAATTCCAGTTGACGATCCCATTTGGTTGTTCCTATTGTGACTGAGTCTTACCTCTAGTGTAGATTCGTACTGAATGATCACTGATCCGACAAGTGTATACTCATCGATAGACACCGGCCCCTCCGGCTTCTACTTCGTTTGTGGATCCCATACTTGTTCCTACCCCAATGTTGCCTTTTTCTAAGCTCGACCTTCCCATTGCATTGCAGAAAGGTAAACGTAGTTGTACTTTACATCCCATATCCAATTTTGTTTTTGTTTCTCACATTTCTACTTGACATCACCGGTATGTTTCTCTCTTGTTCTCTATATTTATAAGGTACCTAAGTATATCCAAGAAGCTCTTACCTAACTAGGGTGGTGTCAAGTTATGGAAGAGAAACTCTCTGCTCTTAAACACAATTATACGTGGGAGTTCATCATTCTTCCTCTAGGTAAGCATGTTGTAGGTTGTAAATGGGTGTATATTGTTAAATACTTACCAGGTGGTAGGGTGGGGCGATTAAAAGCCTGCTTGGTTGCTAAGGGTTATTCTTAAATGTATGGAGTATACTATATGAAAACCTTCTCTCCTATTGCTAAGATTAGTTCAATTCGTATTTCGATGTCAATAGCAACTATGCATGATTGTGTATTGTTTCAGCATGACATTAAAAATGTACTTCTATATGGTGATCTTTTAGAAGAAGTTTACATGGAGCAACCATTAGGGTTTGAGAAAGGGTATTCTCTTCTTTAGGCATGGACATATGAAAGCTAGAGGCTTATATAGATGTCGATTGGGCTAGTAGCAGTAGTCAGATCTTTAGATGAGGTAGAGTACAGGGCAATGGGACATGGAGTTTCAAGGTTGTTATGTCTCAGGTCACTTCTAGAGGAGATGGTATTGCATATAATAAACCCTAAATGTTGTACTGTGATAACCAGGCTGCAATTAACATAGCTCACAATTCAGTTTAACATGATAGAACAAAGCATATTGAAGTAGACCAGCATTTCATAAGAGAAAGGGTGGCTTCCGGAGAAGTTTGTTTTCATTGTCTCAAAGCAACAATTAGCAGATGTTATAACCAAGGATGTCCCTAAGGGAAAGTTACAACACTATGTAAGCAAACTGGGCATGATTGGTATCTATGCTGAGCTTGAGGAGGAGTATATAGATAATGGGCTGAATGGGCCTTAGTTTCTTTCTTTTATTTAGTTATGTTTATGTTTTATGTTTATGAGTAGTGGGCCTTAGTTATGGGTCTGTTTCCATCTTTTTTATAACTGTTTTTAGTGCTGGCCGCCCTACTATAGTATTCATGTAATTGTGCTCATATTACAATTAAAGAATAAAAGATAACTTTGGGGACAGGAGAGTGCATCCAACTACTCTCTTCCTTCTTCCCTTTCTTCAATATTCTTCCTCCATTGTTTCTTTCTCTTCCATCTTCTTCAATCTTCTTCTTCCCTTCTATTTTCTATTTTATTTCAGATTATTGTATGTGGGATCTACAATTTCAACTTTCATGGGTTCCTAGATGTGCTAACAGCATAGCTGATGCCTTAGCAAGACAAGGGGTAAATGGAGCAAAATTATTTCAGGGTGAAGTTTTGAGGGGAGCCTGATATAAGGATTAATTGGGATAGATAGTGGTTATTAGTTTACAAGAATTTCCTCTTTAGAATTTCTGTTTTATAGGTATTAATAAAATCCTTGATTGTTACTGATCAAAAACTAAAAAAGGATGTGGATGTGAGGAGATAAACACCAACCTGGTGTTTTTCTTTGAAGTGTCTCATAAGTGTTAATTTCCAAGTGGTATACTTTTAAACAGAAGGTCCTCACCTTGGGACCTATTAAAATTTTGATATGTATGTCATAGAGAATGGAATTTCTCTAAGTCTCCATCTTTTTCCTTTTTTTCTCCCCAAATTTTGATTATTCCTATGAATTCATGAAGCATGAAGCTAACAGGAAAACCAAAGATTTAGACATCCATTTACATTTCTGTTGTTCATTACTTCAATATAATTTTCTAAACCCTATTAATGTGTTGATCCTCTCTCTCTCTCTCAATTACTTTTCTTTTGGTGGCTCTTTCTTTAAATGCATGTGGACAACCAAACAATGTAGAATCTCCTTGGCAAAAGTTCATAGAATCACGTTATGACTGCTTTAGATTTTTTTGACTTTATCATATCTGAACATCTATGTAATCGAGTTGCATGTTGGTTGTATATTATTCATTATAAGGGGATTTATTTTTGTGTTATTAGGATCAAGAATGATGATAGAATGATTCGAGCAGAGGGTATTGAGTCCCTTTCAGAAGCTGAACTTCGTCAGGCTTGTAGGGATCGAGGCTTACTTGGAATGCTGTCCACTGAAGAAATGCACCAACAGGTTTTTCTTTGAGCTTAAACTTTATTTACTTATCCTTTTTCTCATTAACGAATTTCAAATTGCAATCATTCCATATAATTTACGTTGTGGGAATGATTTCAATGATATTATTATGTCTATCATCTGAAATATTTTAAATATAGGTATAGTGATAGTTGGCCTTCTTGTGTAGCATTGATAATCCTTCAAGGGTTCCTGGATATGTTGGCTGGAAAGTGGCTTGGTTTTGGGGAGAAAGGCCCCATAGCTGGAATTTGGAGCTCTTATGTTTTGTAGATTCTTATGTGTTTCACACCTATGGAAGGGCTTAACAAATTCTAAATTCTGTTATTTGTACACTAGTAATGCTCTATTAACTTTCAAAATAAACTAAAATAAAAATTTTTTTAAATACATGAAATCTTATTTCTTACAAATAATATCTCAAATAGCAAAATTTCCAATGAAGAAACAATAATGCAACTAATATCTGATACCTAATCCTAAAATAGAATGAATTATGACAAAAATCACAAAACAAACCCCTTTATATATGGACCACAATTTCAGATTTGGGCACTACCTCAAACCCTTTTGTAGTGAGAATGGGCCGAATGGGCCTTAGTGTTCTTTATTTCTTTAGGTAGTATTTAAAAGTTATGTTTCTTAGTTATGGGCCTTCTTTTATTTTCTTTAATTGTTTCTTTAGTGCTGGCCGCCCCATTAAGGGCATCCAAGTAATTGTACTCAGACTTAGAATTATTAATAAAAGTGATGAAAGGGGGCTAGAAGAGAGGTTCAAATTCTTCTTTTCTCTCTTCCCTTCTTTTCTTCTTCCACAGCCTATTGCTGAAACTTCTTTTTTCTTCATTCTCTTTCTCTCTTTTCTTCTTTTCTTGCATTATCTGAATTATTGTAAGTGTAATTTTCAACTTGGTATCAGAGCGGGTTCACTTTCGACTTTTTTCTCCTTTCTTTGCCCATACATACTGTGTATGGAGAACTGATTGGTTGATCAATCAGCTACATATGCATCCCGGTTAGGAAGGTTTTTGGAGAGTTTTGTGGAGGTTTTTCATCCTTAGTTGAAGCCCAAGGCAGGTTCTTGGAGATTTTTCCTGAAAACCCTGGATAACTGGAGAAACCTTGTTATAGGTTGTAGAGACAATTTGAACTAGGCACTTGGGGATCAGAGATAAGCCTTTTGATTTCTATTAGGGGCAGTTTTGGGTGGATTAAATTTTGGAACCTCTGGAAGGGGCGATTGAAGTTTCTCTCTTTCTCCCCATTCCGTAGGACCCTGTGAAACCCTAATTTTGGGGGTTGAAAGGTTGTTCTTTGCTTAGAACAGTAAATCCAACTTAGTAAAGCCCTAATTTGATTTTCATTTGCATCCAATTTACTCAATGGAGAAAACTGGAGGAGAGACCAAATATTTCGCAAATTCTAGGTTTGGATATGGGGGGTCAGCAGAGAATCTTTTTGGGGCTGTGACCATTGTGAAGCTAGATGGAACCAATTATTTAGCTTGGCCTCAATCTATTAAGATACATCTGTGTAGTAGAGGAAAATGGGGTTATATTACCGGGAGAAAGAAGAAACTAGAGGAGGATGATCCTACCTATGAAAGGTGGATGTAGGAAAACTACAGAATAGTGGGTTGGTTAGTGAATTCTATGCAACCACACATTACTCAACATTACCTATGGATGGAAACTGCAAAAGAAGTGCGGGATAGTGTCACAGAGACCTATTCCCAAAAGCTTAATGTTGCTTGGGCCTACAAATTGAAGAATGATGTGAATAATCTTAGAGAGGGGGAGAAGCCCTTGGCAGTTTATTTCTCTATGCTAAAATCTCTTTGGCAAGAGATTGATTTGATGGAGACTGTTGTTTGGGGTTGCACAAAGGATGCAAAAACATACAAGAGGTTGGTGGAGAGAAATTGGGTCTTTGAGTTCCTCACCGGACTCAACTAGGAGTATGATATTGTGAGGCAAAATGTTTTAGAAAAGGATTAGGTGACTTTGTCTTAGGCATATGCTACGGTGAGCAGTGAGGAGAGTAGAAGATAGGTTCAGTCTGTTGAGCCGTAGGTTGATCACTATGCTAATGTTGGGATGAAGCCGAAGGTTAGCATTGGGAAGAAAGATGTTATTTGTAAATACTACAAGAAGCCTAAACACACTAAAGACACATGTTGAAAGCTGCATCCAGAGCTTGTTCCTACTAGATTCAAGAAAGAAAATGGTGAAAAAAGGGTTGAAACTAGAAAAGGTGGAAATGCAAATGTAGCCACCTCTTCACAAGGTGAACAAGGATAGGGTGGAGAGAAGTTAGTGGGAGAACAGCTTGCAGCCGCCAGGGCTGAATATGAGAAGTATGGACGAATCATCAGTCACTTGGAGTCCATTGCTACAGCTCCTTCAGAGACTGTTCCTTCCTCTGCATATGCTCACTCAGGTATTCGTGCCACTGTACATCATGCTTCTATCTCAGGTACTCATAAAACCCCTTGAATAATTGATTCTGGTGCTTCTGACCATATGACTAGTGTTTCACAGTTATTCACCTCTTACCAACTTCTTTCTGGTCAGGATAAGATATCCCTTGCTAATGGCTCCCTAGCCCCTATTCCAGGAAAGGGAAACATTAAGACCTCTAATGCCCTGACCTTATCATATGTTCTTCATGTACCTAAACTTAATACTAATTTTCTTTTAGTTAGTAATTTGACAATCCCTGAATTGCAGTGTCACCTTTTTTCCTTCATATTGTGGGTTTTAGGACATGGAATCTCAAAAGTTGATTGGGAGTGGTCATGAGGCGAATGGTATCTATCTATTAGACATGCCTGAGTAGAGCCAAGTACAACCTAAGAGAATTGCATTTGTTTCTGAGCCCACTAGTCGTATTATGTTATGTCATAGTCGTTTGGGTCATTTGTCATTTTCGACATTGAGTCACTTGTTTCCAGAGTTTTTTAAAGGAATTATTCTATCGAGTCTTCATTGTGAGTCTTGTGAGTTCTCAAAGCATTGTAAGAGCACTTATCCTTCAAGTAATAAAGATCAACTTTTCCTTTTAATATTGCTCACTCTGATGTGTGGGGGCCTTACCATTTACCATGTATGGGTGGGTATAAATATTTCATCTTGTTTATTGATGATTTTTCATGATATTCTTGGATTTACCTTATGCGCTCTCGGGCTGAAGTGCCTAAACTTGTGCAACAGTTCCATGAACACATACTCACTCAGTTTAATACTCGCATCAAAATATTCTGGTTAGACAATGCTAAGGAATATTTTGAGAAGGACCTTACCTCCTATCTGATATGTTTGCGGTTATTCATCAGAGTTCTTGTGCCCACACTCCACAACAAAATGGAGTAGCGGAGAGGAAAAATAGACACATCGTGGAAGTTGCAAGGAGTAATCTTTTTGCTACCCATGTTCATGTGAAGTTTTGAGGTTATGTAGTTTTAACAGCTACATACCTTATTAACTGCATGCTTTCTCGAGTCTTGGGGTTAAAATCTCTCTTTGGAGTCCTCTTTCCTGATGCTGAGATTTGTGGAAAAATAAAGAGGAAGAGAAGAAGAAATGAAGAGGGAGTGAAAAGAAATACTTCTGTATTGATAATGTGTTGATAAAACATGTTGAGCATACAACTTAAATAAGAAAAGATAGGAGAGACAAACTCCTAGGATCTCTCTCAATTACTCCTAGAATCTATCTCAATTAGGGGACTTTCCTAATTTTATTCAAATCTAATCTTTCCTAAATTCATTCAAATCTGTAATCAATCAAATTTGTAATGAATCAAATCAAATCTTTCTAAATTTGCAGCAAATCATATCTTTCTTAATTTGCCGCAAATCATATCTTGTCAACACTCCCCCTCAAGTTGGTGCAAAGATATCTATCATGCCCAACTTGCTAACTTGAAGTTCAAATGGTTGTCTCAACAAGCCCTTAGTCAAAACATCTGCAACTTGCTGAGTGGTTGGTACAAACGGAGTGCAAATTATTCCTTCTTCAAGTTTCTCCTTTATAAAGTGCCTATCAATCTCAACATGTTTAGTCCTGTCATGTAGAACCGGATTATGAGCAATGCTGATAGCTGCCTTGTTATCACAATACAGTTTCATAGGAAAACTCACTGGTCTCTTAAGATCTGCTAGCACCCTCTTTAGCCAAAGAACCTCACACACTCCTTGAGCCATTGATCTGAATTCAGCCTCAGCACTGCTTCTAGCAACTACACTTTGCTTCTTGCTTCTCCAAGTAACTAAATTGCCCCAAAGAAATGTGCAGTACCCCGAAGTTGACCTTCTATTAGTGATTGAGCCTGCCCAATCCGCATCTGTATACACTTCAACCCCTGTCTTCTCATTTTTCTTGAAGAAGAGTCATTTTCTCGGTGTGCCTTTTAGATACTTAAGAATTCGATACACAACTTCAAGATGTTCTTCGTACGGGGAGTGCATAAATTGACTCACCATGCTCACAGCGAAGGCAATGTCAGGACGTGTATGTGACAAGTAAATCAATCTTCCTACCAGCCTTTGGTATCTACCTGCATCTACTGGAACCCCATCTTTAACTTCTCCGAGTTTAGCCTTAACTTCTATCGGAGTGTCTGAAGGTTTGCATCAACTCATTCCAGTTTCTTTCAAGAGGTCTAAAATATATTTTCGTTGCGAAACCACAATGCCCTTCTTTGATCTAGCCACTTCCATTCCAAGAAAGTACCTTAGCTGGCCTAAGTCTTTAATCTCGAATTCCTTGGCTAAGCTCTGCTTTAGTCTGCTCATCTCTTCAATATCATCTCCAGTCAAGATTATGTCATCAACATAGACAATCAGAACCGATACCTTGTCTTCGGTGGATCTTTTTGTGAAAAGAGTATGATCAGATTGTCCTTGACTATATCCTTGACTTTTAACGAACCTTGTGAATCTTTCAAACCAGGCTCTGGGAGACTGTTTAAGTCCATATAGAGACTTTTTTAGTTTGCATTACCTTAGTTCCAAACTTCTTAGTGAAACTAGGTGGAGGCTCCATATATACTTCTTCTTCCAAGTCTCCATTCAAAAAGGCATTCTTCACATCCAGTTGATTCAGTGGCCAATCAAGGTTAGCTGCAACAGATAAGAGTACTCGAACTGTATTTAGTTTTGCCACTGGAGAAAAGGTCTCAGAGTAGTCCACTCCATACATCTGAGTAAAGCCTTTAGCTACTAGGTGAGCCTTATATCTCTCCAAGGATCCATCTGAGTTGTACTTCAGAGTGAACACCCATTTACAACCAACAATTGTCTTTCCATCCGACAGATCCACTTTCTCCCAAGTAGCATTCTTTTCCAAAGCTCTCATCTCCTTAAAAACAGCTTTCCACTCAGGAACATTTAGAGCCTCCTGGATACTATTAGGAATGGAAACACTGGACACTTGTGAAATAAAGGCACAATATGAAGGTGAAATATTTTTGTAAGATACAAAATTTGACAGAGGATGTTTTGTACAAGACCTAACACCTTTCCTAAGAGCAATGGGAAGATCAAGCTGACTGGAAGAATTAGAATTACCTGGAGGAATATTTTCAAGTATTTCAATGCTAGATGTTCCCTTGAATATACAAGGCCTTTATACTGTTTCGCACACATCTCTGTTGTTTCAGCTTTATTTTGAGATGGCATCACCGAAGGTTGTTCATTTTCAATATTTAATTCATTTGTTTCCACTGGTTTTGTACTTTTTGCCTTACTTTCTTTTGGTGACTGGTTGTGAGGAACATCATTATGGACAAATTGAAACATTAAATCAGAACCAACTAAAAGACCATCTTCACTAGTGTTGCTCTCCCCCTGAAGATGGGAGTGTCTGTAGTAGGAGGTTCCTTCAAAGAATGTGACATCCATAGTCACAAACATCCTTTTCAAAACTGGATCAAAGCATTTGTAACCTCTCTGATTAGTGGGATAGCCTGCAAAGATACATTTATGTGCTTCTGGATCAAGTTTTGAACGTTTAGGATCATGGTTATGAACAAATGCCACACTTCCAAAAATTTTTAAGGGATTGTTTGTCACTAGCCGAGAGTTTGGAAAATAGTCAGTGAAAACCTGTATGGGTGTTTTAAAATCCAAAATTCGTGTAGGCAGTCTGTTAATCAAATAAGTGGCTGTTAAAACGGCTTCTCCCCAAAGATACTTAGGAACCTTAGTTTGAAAACTTAGGGTTCTAGCAACTTCAAGGAGATGTTTGTTTTTCCTTTCAGCCACCCCATTTTGTTGAGGTGTATTATTACATGAACTTTGGTGTACAATTCCTTTCTCAGCAAAAAAAATCCCTAACACATTGTTAAAAAATTCTTTTCCATTAACACTTCGAAAAATTTTAATCTGAGTCTGAAATTGTGTTTGAACCATGTTATAGAAAGTTTTAAACACAATTTCAGCATCTGATTTCTCTTTTAAAAGGAAAACCCAAGTGACCCTAGTATGATCATCAATAAAAGTAATGAACCAACGCTTTCCAGAAAGAGTTGTTACTCTAGAAGGACCCCAAACATCATTGTGAATCATGGTAAATGGTTTTGATTTTTTATATGGTTGGGACGGAAAAACAGCACGATGATGTTTTGCTAATTCACAAGATTCACACTTAAAACACGAATGATTTTTATTCATGAATAACTTGGGAAATAGATGCTTTAAATATTGAAAGCTAGGATGTCCTAACCGATAATGCCATAACAAAACTTCACTGTCACTAGAAACCGAGATAGAGTTGAAACAAGTTTGTCGGTCTTGCCTTCCAGAGGTTGATCCTTTATTAAAGAGGTAGAGGCCACCATCTAGTTTAGCACCCCCAATCATCTTCCCCGAGGTTAAATCCTGAAATTCACAACAAGAAGACCAAAGATTAACCCGACAATTATGATCAAGGGTTAGTTTGCTGACAGATAAGAGATTGTATGATAGGTTAGGAACATGTAGAACATCTTTAAGATTTAGAGAAGGAGAAATAGACACAGTTCCTTTTCCAGCAACAGTAGCAAAGGAACCATCTGCAATTTTAACCTTTTGATTCCCTGCACAGGGTGTATATGAAGAGAAGAATTGTGAAGCGCCGGTCATATGACTAGTGGCACCTGAATCTAATATCCAGGAGCCATTAGATTTGGTACAAGCAATGGTTGCAATGAAAAAATTACCTGGCTAGGCTAGAGAGCAGGATGGGTTAGAATTTCTTAACGATTGAGATTGAAACATTTTATATAAGTGCTCTATTTGTTCTTTTGTGAAAGGAAGAGACTCCGAGGATGATTGCTGCCCTGGATCCAAATTGCTTACTTGAAGTGTGCGGACATCTCCCCCTGACTTGTTGTCACTGTCTGATTTTTTCTTCCAACCTGCTGGTTTCCCGTGCAACTTCCAGCAAGTTTCCCGAGTATGCCATGACTTTTTACAATGATCACACCAAGGTCTTTGCTTTCCTCCTCGTTTTTCTCCGTCTACGTCTACACCTCGGGCCACAAGAGCGGACCCTTCATTCTCAGTTTTTGTTTCATTAACATTCTTCAACATCACTTGCCGCCGTGCTTCTTCTCTACGCACTTCTGAAAAAACTTCTCTTATAGTAGGCAAGGGCTTTCGCCCTAAGATACGTCCCCGAACCTCATCTAGTTCTTTATTCAAACTAGCCAAGAAGACAAAGACCCGACCTCTTTCTATCTTCTTTTTGTACCGAGCACTGTCACTCGGACTTTCCCATTCTTCTTCTTCAAATAAATCCAGCTCTTGCTAAACAACCATCATCTCATTATAATAAGCAGTTACATCATGCTTACCTTGCTGCATCTTCCACATTCAGGTATTCAGTTCGAACAGTTGTGAATGATTGTCCAGATCTGAATACGTTTCCCTAACAGCTTCCCACACATCACGAGCAGTCGGCAAGAACATGAATGGTTTTCCAACCACAGGATCCATAGAGTTGATCAACCAGGCAGTAACCATAGAGTTTTCAGAACGCCACTGCCTGTACTTTGGATCATCAGTGGCTGGTGGTTTTACTTCGCCATTCAAATAGCCGAGTTTCCCTTTGCCGTCGATCACCAACCGCATGGACTGAGGCCACTCAAGATAATTCTTTCCATTCAATTTGTGAATGGTAATCTGAAGAGAATTCTCAGAGAGAGAGATGGCCGCTGACTGAATACCTCCCTCCAAAGATGTCACACCACTGGTAGCATCCGAAGAGGCTGAACCAGAGCCAACCATGGCGGCCTTAAAATTCATGATTGGACCCTAAGGCTCTGATACCATGTGGAAAAATAAAGAGGAAGAGAAGAAGAAATGAAGAGGGAGAGAAAAGAAATACTTCTGTATTGATAATGTGTTGATAAAACATGTTGAGCATACAACTTAAATAAGAAAAGATAGGAGAGACAAACTCCTAGGATCTCTCTCAATTAGGGGACTTTCCTAATTTTATTCAAATCTAATCTTTCCTAAATTCATTCAAATTTGTAATCAATCAAATCAAATCTTTCTAAATTTGCAGCAAATCATATCTTGTTGACAAGATTCTCTCTATTCCTTTGAGGGTCTTTGGTTGCTCTTGTTATATCCACATTCCTAGTTCCAAAATACACAAGTTTGACCCCAAGTCTTAGAAGTGTATCATCCTTGGTTATGCCTCCACATAGGAAGGGTACTATTGTTTTGATCCCATTAGTGCCACCCGGCTTGTTTCCATTGATGTCACCTTTGCAGAGTTGGTTCCTTTTTGTAGCCATCATTCTGAAGGGGAAAGATCTCTTGAGTTGTTTTCTTCATCCCTTCCTTTACTAACTCTAGTTGAGTATTGTGTCAAGCCCTCCACAGTTACCCCCATTTCTGTAGAGGGATCGTCTCCTTTGAGGTCTTCCACTCCTGCTCCTCCCCCGCCTCCTGCTAGTCCTCTAGTTTTTTCCACTCATCCTATTCTCTAGAGGTGGTACTAGTGGCAAAGGCTAAGGAAAACACAGGTTGATCCCATAGCTCCAATTGAGTCTCAGGCTCTCCCAATTAGTGAAGAGAGGACATGTCCATTTCCTCCTCCACTAGCACCCTCGTTTCTAGACCATGACCTATCCATTGCTTTGAGAAAAGGTAAGAGGAAATGTACAAATCATTGTATTTCCAAACACCTTTCCTATAGCTTGTCCCCTTCCTACTATGCCTTTTTAGCCTCCATTTCCTTTCAATCCATCCCAAAGTCTATTTCAGAAGCCTTAGCCACACCAGATTGGAGGGATGCTATGAGTACTGAAATAGAAGCCCTTCATAAATACAATACCTGGGATATTGTTGACTATATAGCTGGGAAGAAACCTGTTGAATGCAAGTGGGTTTTCACTATCAAATATCATGCAGATTGGTCAATTGAGAGGTATAAGACTCGACTTGTTGCCAAGGGATATTCCTAGGTATATGAGATAGATTACACTGAGACCTTTTCTCTAGTTGCTAAGATAACTTCGGTGAGAGTTCTTTTATCCTTAGAAGTGAGCTATGATTGGCCTCTATATCAGTTTGATGTTAAGAATGCATTCCTGAATGGTGATCTCACTGAAGTGGTATATATGTCCCTTCCTCCTGGTATATATGGCAACGAAATATAGGGTAAGGTATGTAGATTGAAGAAATCACTTTATGGCTTGAAACAATCTCAACGTGCTTGGTTTGACAGGTTTAGGTCTGCTCTTGTTCAGTTCGGATACACTCAAACTCAATCAGATTATGCCCTCTTTGTGAATGGTGATCTCACTAAAGAAGTATATATGTCCCTTTCTCCTAGTATAAATGGCAAGGAAATGCAAGGTAAGGTGTATAGATTGAAAAAATCACTTTATGGCTTGAAACAATCTCCACGTGCTTGGTTTGATAGGTTTAGGGCTGCTCTTGTTCAGTTCGGCTACACTCAGACTCAATCAAATCATACCCTCTTTGTTAAAAGAAAAGGCACTCTGGTCACATTTCTTATAGTTTATATAGATGATGTTATGGTTACTGGCAGTGACACTGAAGAAGTTAGTGCTCTCAAGAAGTTTCTCAATTCTGAATTTGAAATTAAAGATTTAGGGGAGTTGCGGTATTTTCTAGGCATTAAGATTTCTAGGTCCAAGGAAGGTATCTATATTTCTCAACGGAAGTATGTGCTAGACCTTCTTACTGAGACTGGAAAACTTGGTGCTAAACCTGCCTCTACTCCTATTGATGTGAATCACAAACTCTCAGCTAATGATGGAGAAATTTTAGCCGACAGGGGAGCGTTTTAGAGATTACTAGGGAAACTTCTTTATCTATGTATGACTCGTCTAGACATTTCATATGTTGTGGGTGTCATAAGCCAATTCATGCATGCTCCCAGAGACACACATATGGTTGCTGCAAAAAGGAGGGTGTTATGTTACCTTAAGGGAACCTTCGGGAAGGGTATATTATTTTCTAAACATGGACACATGAAGGTAGAAGCATATACAGATGCTGATTGGGCAGGAAATGTGGAAGACAGGAGATCCAAATCAGGATATTGTGTTATGGTAGCCGAAAATATTGTTTCCTAGAGAAGCAAAAAGCAATTAGTGGTTGCTAGATCTTTAGCTAAGGTAAAGTATAGAGCTATGGCCCATGGTGTTTTTGAGT
Organism: Nelumbo nucifera; assembly: GCF_055504915.1. NCBI lineage: Eukaryota > Viridiplantae > Streptophyta > Magnoliopsida > Proteales > Nelumbonaceae > Nelumbo > Nelumbo nucifera. The sequence continues at coordinate 8,447,295 of NC_142649.1, read as the reverse complement.
TGTTATGGCTTAGATCTCTCCTTAATGAGATAGGTGTTTCATGTGATGAGCCACTGATGTTGTATTGTGATAACCAAGCTGCTATTAACATTGCTCACAACCCAGTTCAGCATGATAGAACTAAGCACATTGAGGTAAACAGACACTTTATACGGGAGAGAGTGGCTTCAAGAGAGGTGTGCCTACCTGTCATTGCATCAGAAGAGCAGCTAGCAGAATTTCTAACTAAGAGAGTCCCAAAGGCAATGCTTCTACATTATGTAAGCAAGCTGGGCATGATTGACATCTATGCTCAGCTTGAGGGGGAGTGTAGTGAGAATGGGCTGAATGGACCTTAGTGTTTTTATTTCTTTTAAGTAGTACTTAAAAGTTATGTTTCTTAGTTATGGGCATTCTTTTATTTTCTTTAATTATTTCTTTAGTGATGGCCGCCCCATTAAGGGCATCCAAGTAATTGTACTTAGAGTCTCAGACTTAGAATTGTTAATAAAAGTGATGAAAGGGGGCTAGAGAGAGAGGTTCGAATTCTTCTTTTCTCTCTTCCCTTCTTTTCTTCTTCCACAACCTATTGCTTAAACTTCTTTCTTCTTCTTTCTCTCTTTTCTTCTTTTCTTGCATTATCTGAATTACTGTAGGTGTAATTTTCAAAGGGTGGGGATATATCTATTCTAGTGGCTATGTTTAATTTGAATTAATAAGAATTGTTAAAATTCAAAACATTTTCCTGAGTTATATACTCGTTTATGCATGTAGAAATCATCAAAAGAGAAAAAGTTAAAAACCTTTATTTGAAATATTAAAGTTTTAATATATTGCCAATTCCTTTGTTGTGGAAGTAGGAAAATTAGTGACATTTAATTAGTAATTTCTCTTTGCAGCTCCATGATTGGCTTGATTTATCTCTTAACCACTCAGTGCCATCTTCTTTGCTGATCCTTTCTAGGTAAAGATACCTTCTTAGTTCATTTCTTCAACATTTTGGTCAATGTAACTTTTATCATTGTGGTCCATAAAATCTGCAGAGCCTTCACTGTTGCTGGAAAGATAAGGCCAGAGGAGGCTGTTCAAGCTACATTATCCTCTCTTCCAGATGAGGTTGTGGATACTGTTGGTGTAACAGCTTTGCCATCTGAAGATTCTGTTTCTGAACGGAGGAGGAAATTGGAGTTCCTAGAAATGCAAGAAGAACTTATTAAGGTTGATAGAATTTCTGCCTTGTATCATGTTAGGAGTTTTGTCTTGAATATCTGGTGCTTCTGTTTTTGGTTTCTTTGATGTGTAATGTCTTATCAATATATCATTTTTTTCTTATAAAATTATCAACAAGAGGGTATATTTGCAAAAGATTTTATACTATGTCTTTTCTTCAAGTCCTTCATTGTGCAGGCATCTTAGAAGACCGTGACAAATTTACTGTCTGTTGCATACTTGCATCCCATGCCTTGTGCTCTTTCATGTGGGTTACTAGTAACTGATAATAATGCCTGTCTTTTGATTGACATAGAACTTGAGCTGAATGTAGTACACTAAACATTTGAGAAGTATTTTAATATGACTAATCTGCTAGTTGTTAGATAACAACCAAGTTTTGTCTCTTCCACATGATCTATGCTTTTGAATGGATGGCCCAATTTTAGAGATACACTCGTATGAGTTTCTAGTTTCATAGTTTTCTAATGTGATGTTTGATTAGTGAGAATTGGCATTCTAAATGGTGGTTCTGAATAAATAAATTATAGGAGGAAGAAGTGAAAGAAGAACAAGAGCAAGCCAGGATGAAGGAATCTGCACTTAGTCATGAAGATGTGGCTTTGAAGGAGATGACTTTATCAACAGCAAGAGAAGCACAACAGCAGGCAATAGCACAAACATTGGAGAAGCAAGAACAGCTCTGTGAGCTTAGCCGTGCATTGGCTGTTCTAGCTTCTGTATCTGTAAGGACTTGACTCTAAGAGCACTTATTTCTTTTGAAGATTCTGTAATATATTTTGGCCTGATGTTCTTCCATCTGTCGTAAATCTTACATGTTTCTTTTTGTTTCTAAACTGTGCAGTCAGTAAGCAGGGAGCGAGAAGAGTTTTTGAGTTTGGTCAATAAGGAGGTATGCTAAAGTGCACGTTTCTTATATTTGTTTTCTTTTTTGTGCATGTGAAATTTTAGTCTAGATCCTGGTAACTCAAGAAAATCATGGTCATTGGAGGTTACTGCATAGGGCTCACCTTAAAAGTTGATAATTATCCATATTTATTCTTTTTCATTTTCTCCTCCTTTGTTCACAATTAGGGCATTTTTCTCATTGGAGGCAAATCTAATAGGTGTCTGGTGGACTGCAAAATATGCATTACCAATATGGAACCCTCTGAGTTCTACATTTCTTTCTTACTCTGTTACTTATTTTTCTTTTTCCTTTTTTCTTCTTTTTTTGTGGTGGTCAGCCTAGTGTTGCTGTCATAGAATAGTAAAAATTCACTATTAGATGGTTATTAAATAATCATGTCTCTGTTTTCTTTAGGAGATGTTCTAAGGGGAATTCATCTGATTAGTCTTCAATGACTGTATTACATGTATAAAACAGTTTCTATGAGCAGAATACTTCTTTGCTATTTGTTGTAGTTTGTTATTATTATTATTATTATTTTATTTTTATTATTACTTTATGTTCTTGTATACAAGGCTAACAAACACAATGACTACCATTAAGGTTCTGACAACCTGAGCCACTTCTTCTCAGTAACAATTCAATTTTTGTGCCATACATGTGAGTGGTACATGCAAAATCAAAATTTTAGACAGATCTAATGCTTTTCCTATTTTAGTTATATCTGTGTTTCTCTTCTGAAAATTAAAATGTGAAGTACCTAATTTATATTTTGTAACAAGTTGTATTTTGTTGAAATCTAATGCTATAATGTCTTTCCTCGCAGATAGAATTGTACAATAGCATGGTGGAGAAAGAGGGAACAGATGGTGAAGAAGAAGCTAAAAGGGCATATAGAGCTGCCAGGGAGGAGAGTGACCATGCTGCTGAAAGGGCATTAGGTGACAAAGTTTCTTCAGCTCTTATAGAAAGGGTAAGAGATTCTCAAAAAATTTGAAACCCATTGTACAATATCGAGTTTCTATTCTTCATATATGCATATTTTGTTGTTTAGCTTATTGATTGTGGTACTCTCCTTGTGTACCTTAGCCATGCTCTTGGATTTCAGGTTGATGCAATGCTTCAAAAGCTTGAAAAGGAAATTGATGATGTGGATGCCAAAATTGGTGACCGTTGGCGACTACTTGACAGGTTAGTGCTTTTGGGGCGTACTTTTATATTTGTCTTGCATATATCATTGCTTTACTCATGGCCATTGCTTCTGTTATAGACCAAACTGTTAAATTTACTAATGATATTCTTGATATTCTGCTTTAAAATTCATGGATTTTTAATTTTGAGTATTGGTAAGGCAAGTAATCTCTCATTCAATGAGCAACTAGTACTTGCTTTTATCTAGGTTCCCAGTGATTGATTAGATCCTCCAATAACCACAACTAGGTAGAAATGATTTCTTGTATACGCATAAAATGATCCAGATACAGATAGATATAGATATTATCTATGTGCGTAGCATGAATCAAGAGTTCTACTACCAAAATGATGCAGTAAGATAAGAGGCTTAGGTGAGTAGCGAAGAATGGTTGGATGTGGGGAAGCATTTAGAAAAGAGAGGGATAGTAGCACCAGTAACACAGCTTTAAACAAGAATCTTCAATATCTTAACTTGAAACAATTCAAGATTGGACTGGTATTAATCATTCAGTGAATATCATGTCAACAGACCCAGAGCAGAATACAAAATTCTGGGATGAAGAATGGATGCTTCGACCCTACCCTAAGGGTCCTTTATATAGAAAGTGAAAGTTACCGAAATTACAAAGAGGCCCTTCTAGGGCAACACAATTTAGAGAATTTACAAGGAGGCCCTTGCAGGGCTGAAGTGAAAATAACAATAAATAAGAAAACAATTCAATAAGGACTACAATAAAATGGTACATCAGGGAGTTTCTTCACACTCCCCCTCAAACTGATGCAGAGGCATGAGCATCAGCTTGCTTACAAGAAATAAGTGTTTGGATCTCTTCATGGTCTTTGTGAAGATGTCAGCAACTTGCATATCAGAGGCAACATGAGGGAGAGAGATTGAGTTTGCAAGAAACAGATCACGGATAAAGTGGCAGTCCACCTCAATATGCTTTGTCCTTTCATGAAAGACAAGATTAGAAGCAATTTTAAAAGCACTAGTGTTATCCGCATATAGAGGAATGGGCATAGGAGAGGAATGTTCCAACTCCTGAAATAAAGATTGAAGCCAAACAACTTCACTACAAACAGATGACATTGCCCTGTATTCTTCTTCCGTAGAGGACTTGAAAACAGTCTGTTGTTTCTTGCACTTCCATGATATTAGAGAGTCACCCATGAAGACACACCATCCGGTAGTGGAGCGTCGTGTGTCGGGGCATCCAACCCAATCTGCATCAGCATAGGCTTTCAGTTGGAGAGACAAACTGACTAACAACCCGAACTGCATGTGATTCGATGAACCACAGTCAAATGAGGTTGACGAGGTGCAGAGACAAACTGACTAACAACCCGAACTGCATGTGAGACGTTAGGACGAGTCATGGTCAAATAGATGAGAGATCCTACAAGTTTCCAATAGAGGGAAGCATTAGGAAGCAGGGAGCCTTCTGATTTGGATAATTTGACATTCAACTCCAAGGGAGTATCAACCTGTTTATTATCACTAAGTTTGGCCAACTTAACAAGACTAGAGGCAAACTTATGTTGGTAGACAAAATAACCTCGGGAGCTCTGTTGCGCTTCAAGTCCCAAGAAATAGTTAAGAGGGCCGAGATCCTTCATGTGGAAGGAACTATGGAGAAGAGACTTGAGGTCTTGGATTCCTTCTATATCATTTCCAGTCAATAGTATGTCTTCCACATACAATAAGAGAATGGTAAGGCCTTGGGGTCTTTTTTGAACAAAGAGAGAGTAGTCCGATGCACTTTGGCTATATCTGGCTTGCACGACAACATCTCTGAATTTTTCAAACCAAGCTCGAAGGGCTTGTTTAAGCCCATATAGGGATTTCTTTAGTCGACAAACAAGGGAGGGATCACTGCAGTACCCTGGAGGAGGTTTCATATATATTGTTTCCTTTAGATGCCCATGTAAAAAGGCATTTTTCACATCCAGTTGAAAGATTGTCCAAGAGTGAGTAGTAGAGAGCTAAAAGAACACAAACTGTAGTAATCTTGGCTATTGGAGCAAAAGTCTCTTCATAGTCAATTCCATACTCCTGTTTATATCCTTGTGCCACAAGCCTAGCTTTGTAACGGTCCAAAGACCCATCAGATTTCAGCTTGATGGAATAGACCCATTTTCTCCCAATAATAAAGCCATCTGAAGGTGCTGGGACAAGGTCCCAGGTGTCATTCTCATGCAAAGCTTGAATCTCTGCATCCATGGCTTCTTGCCACTGAGGGCTGCTACTAGCCTGCTGGTAAGAGCGGGGAATATCTGTAGAGGTCAAAATAGTAGAGAAGGAGCTATGGTTTGAAGGAAACCCATAGCGGTAAGGTGGTTTGGAGATACGAGCAGAACGACATAAAGGAATAGGAGGAATAATTGAGGAATCTAAAGTTGGAGCATCACTTACAGGGTTGTCTATGATGGGCGAGGAATCTGGACCAGGAGGAAGAGGGGTCGTAGGCATAAGAGCTGGACCACGAACCCGCTTGCGAGAGAAGACGAGAGTTTCCTTCTTAGCAGTGGATGATGGAGAACTTGTTGTTCAAAATCATTCAAAACTGAAACAAAGGGTACAAATAACTTGGCAATTCCTAAAAAAAAGGAGACATGCTCAAGAAAAATCACATTTCGAGAGATACGAATTCGACGTGATGAGGGATCGTAACAAATGAATCCCTTGTGGTTCGGGCTATACCCTACAAAAGCACACATGACAGACTGAGCTGAAAGCTTTGAACGCTCACGAGGAGGAAGATGAACAAAGCATAGACACCCAAAGATATGAAGACGAGAAAGATCTTGGGGGGATCCAAACATCTTTTGATGAGGAGAAATGTTAGCAAGCACAGGTGATGAGATACAATTGATCAGATATACTGCAATGCTAGTTGTCTCAACCCAGAATGTGGGAGGCGCATGTGATTCTTGTAGGAGAGTCGTTAAAACATTGAGAATGTGACCATTCTTTCTCTCCACCACACCATTTTGCTGAGTGTTTGGGCAGCATCGTTGGACTTGTATGCCATGATGTTTCAGGTAAGCCAAAAAATCTCCATCACTGTATTCTCCCCCTGAGTCTGAGCGTAAGATTTGCACATTCACTTGGAAATGAACTCGAACCATGTTATGAAACTACCTAAAGGTTGGAAACACTTCTGATTTGTGTTTGAGAAAGTAGATCCAAGTGTACTTGGTACAATCATCAATAAATAGCACAAAATACTTGTTTCCCATCCGAAAGACAACAGAAGAAGTCCCAACATCACTATGAATAATTTCAAAAGGTGAAGTAGCATGTTCAACTCGGTGAGTGAATGGTAAAATATGACTCTTACTCAAACAACAAGAAACACAAGATGTATCAAAGGATTTCATAGAAGGAATTTTAGTTTTAATAAAACCAGACTCAAACAAGTATTTAAGTTTATCAGAATTTGGGTGGCCCAAGTGTTTATGCCATAAATCCCAAACATAGTTTCTCTAACTCAAAATAGGACTCAATGTACAAGAGCTCTAAAAAGCAGAGGATGATGCTGATGGAGATTTCTTAAACTCCAATGCAAACAAGTGGCCCATCCTACACCCCTTCCCTTTCACCTTCCCAATGCACTGGTCTTGAATCAAACAACCATCAGAAGAGTAGACGTTCAAGACTGCTATCAGTCTTGAACCCTAATGGATTTCAGGTTCGAAAATAGAAGAAAAGGTATAGAAAAGAGAGGAGAAAGAGAGAAGAGAGAGCAGTAGAACACAAGAGTTGAAAGGAGGAACAGAAGCATAATGTTCTTCCGCCGCCACTTTATTTAGTATTTATAGGTTATGCTCATTACATGGAAAGGACAGATCTGCCCTTAGTATTTACATAACAAATAGAATAAAATAAGACTGAAATAAATAACAACTGACATAACTAACTGACCACCAGCTAACCCTAGAAAGACTAGAACACCTTCTACCCTATGAACACAGTGGGACCGTAGCTGTGGGGCCCACATTAATGTTCTCTACATTCCCCCTCAAGTTGGGAATAAATGTTTATCATTCCCAACTTCGATAGATCCGCTTCTAGCTTCTTCCTTGGTACAGCTTTGGTGAGGATATCTGCTAGCTGCATGTTGGAGGTGATGTACGGGAGACACACTTCTTGTGATGAGACCCTCTCTCGTACAAAATGTCGATCAACTTCAATATGTTTGGTTTTGTCATGCTGCACCGGATTGTGTGCTATATTAATAGCCGCTTGATTATCACAGTACAGCATCAGGGGCTTCTCATACTTAATACCCAACTCCTCAAGTAGTGATCTCAGCCATAGAATTTCAGCCACTCCGTTAGCCATTGACCTGTATTCAGCTTCAGCACTAGATCGGGAGACAACACTCTGTTTTTTACTCCTCCAAGAGACAAGGTTACCTCCCACAAGGGCACAATATCCAGAGGTAGACCTTCTGTCATCAACACTCCCAGCCCAATCGACATCCGTATAGACCTCCACCTTCATGTGGTCATTGTTCTTGAATAGTATACCTCTACCCGGGCATCTCTTCAAGTATGCTAATATTCTTTCTGCTGCAATTAAGGTGCGTAGTTCTAGGAGAGTGCATGTACTGACTGACAACACTAACTGCATAACTGATATCTGGCCGAGTGAGGTAGAGATATAGGAGCTTTCCCACTAATCGCTGGAACATAACTTTGTCTTCAAGAGGCTCCCCACTCTCTACACTAATCCTGTGGTTCTGTTCAATGGGTGTATCCGCAGGCTTGACACCTAACTTTCCAGTTTCCGCCAATAGATCTAGAACATATTTCCTCTGAGAGACAAAGATCCCCTGTTTAGATCTAGTAGCCTCAATACCCAAAAAATATCGAAGAGCACCAAGATCTTTCACCTCTCTTAATGAAGGAGCTGTTTGAGGGACTCAATTTCATGGTTGTCATTTCCTGTCACCACAATATCATCATCATATACTGCAAGTAGTGTCAGAGAGGACTCCACCCTCTTGATGAACAGTGTATGATCTGACTGGGCCTATACATAACCGAACTTCCCAAGGGCTAGTTTGAATCTATCGAACCAAGCTCTAGGTGATTGTTTCAAACCATACAATGCCTTATTGAGCCGGCAGACCTTCTTACCTGTCTCTGTATCATAGAATCCAGGAGGCAACTGCATGTAAACCTCTTCCTGCAAGTCTCCATTCAGAAAAGCATTTTTAACGTCCATTTGGTACAAAGGCCAATTGTGGCTTGCTGCAAGAGATAATAGAACTCGAATGGTGGTCATCTTGGCTACCGGGGCAAATGTCTCCAAGTAATCTATACCATAAGTCTGGGTGAACCCTTTTGCAACTAGCCGAGCTTTGTACCTCTCAATGGAGCCAACTGGTTCACAGTAAATACCCATCTGCATCCAACTGGTTTCTTTCCTTTGGGCAAATCAACTATCTCCCAGGTATTATTTTTCAACAGGGCATCCATTTTGACTTGCATTGCACCTCTCCGCTCCGGGACTGATAGGGCTTCTTGCATTGTTCTTGGAATAGGGACATTAGCAACGGAAGTAAGATAGGACCTGTAGGAGGGAGATAGGCGATCATAGGATAAAAACCGGGAAATGCAGTGGGTATAGAAGGGATGGGGTCCGAGAAGCTGAACAAAACAGGTACAACCAAATGTTTTAAGGGGAACAGTAAACAACTCCTCCTTTGGGTATAGAAGGGAAAAGGGAGGTTTCATATCAAGAACCCGAGAAGGAACCCGATTAATAAGATAAACCGCTGTGAGGATAGCATCACCCCAGAAGCAAATAGGGACATTGGAGGTAAACATAACACTTCTAGCCACCTCCAAGATGTGCCTATTCTTCCTTTCTGCAACCCCATTCTGCTGAGGTGTATGAGGGCAAGTGCTCTGGTGGATAACCCCATGATGAAGAAGGTAAGATGCCAATGGCTTAGCAAAGTATTCCTTTGCATTATCAGATCTAAGCACTTTGATCTTGGCATCAAACTGGGTTAGGATCATTTGGTGGAAGTTTTGGGTCAGGGCAGGTACCTCATCTCGTGAACGCATAAGATAAACCCAAGAAAACCGAGTATGGTCATCAACAAATAACAAAAAATATCTGTACCCACCCATAGAGGGGATGTGATATGGCCCTCAAACATCAGTATGCACAATATCAAAAGAACTATTACTCCTTTTATTACTCAATGAATAAGAGTTTCTACAATGTTTAGCAAATTCACAACTTTCACATTTCAACTGGGACAACTCAACAGACTCAAACAAAGTAGGGAATAGACTCTTTAAGGACCGAAAAGACAAATGACCCAATCGGTTATGCCAAAGCATAACTGGACTCACAATTTGAGAAACAAGTGACTTCTTATCCACTGACTCTTCTCGACAAGAACTCTCCCCGAGCAAATAGATCCCATTTGTCTCACAGCCAGTCCCAATCACCTTCTTCATCTCCAGGTCCTGAAAAACACACCGGTCAGGGAAGAAAGTTACTGAGTTGTTCATATGTTTGGTAATACTACTAACTGAAAGAAGGTTAGTATCAAGTTTAGGAACATGCAAGACAGAAGACAAGGAGATAGTATCTGATAGTTTGATGTCACCCTTGCCAGAAATGGGGACAAGAGAGCCATCAGCAATAGATACTTTATCCCTACCAGAAGATAAATGATAAGTGGTAAACAATGAAGGCAAGCTAGTCATATGGTCGGATGCACCTGAATCTATTACCCAATAGGGTGCAGTAGTACCTGGAGCTGAGGCATGGTAGGATGAGGCTCGAGTACCTGAATGTGCGAAAGCAGATGTGGCAGGGGCTGATGGTGACTGCGGTGACTGAGCTGAGTTGCCAACTTCCTTTTCCAACTATATTAGAGCAGCCCGAACTACAGCTAAGGTCTCTAAAGGTGTGCCTCTTGTGCCAGACGAGGATGCTGAATCAGTAGTCACTGCCACATGAGCATTACCCTTCTTGCTTCTCAACTTTGTCGGGACCAAATGAGGATGCAGCTTCCAACATGTTTCTTTTGTGTGTTTAGGTTTCTTACAATGCTCACATACCACATCTCTTTTATCTTCCTTCTTCCTGTCCCTCTCTGAATCACCCCCTGATTTGGGTTTAACAGCTACAAGAGCCGGTGTAAGAGGCTGAGGTTGCATCATGACTTTCCTCCTGGTCTCTTCACTATGCACTAAGGAGTATGCCTGAGAGAGGGTCACACTATCTCTGGTCAAACTCTGTTGCCGCACAATATCATACTCTGAATTCAGGCCTGCCAGAAACTCAAACACCCTGTTTGTCTCAATGTGCTTTCTATGGGTCTGTGCATCTTTGGGACTCTCCCACTCAAGAGTCTCTAAGTGATCAATCTCATGCCACAGGGACTTCAAGGTAGAGAAGTAGACTGAAACCGGTTTCTCTCCTTGTTTAAGGGTATTCACTTCACATTTCAATTCATGTGCTCTGGCAACATTAAGGGGTTGGGAGTAAGTTTCTTTCATAACATCCCATATCTCCTTGGCTGTCTTTGCCCACAAGTAATTGCGGCTGATATGAGGCTGCATAGAATTACACATCCATGTCATAACCAAGTAGTTTTCTTGGACCCACTTGGTATACATGGGGTCTCCCTTGGAGGGTTCTTTCACATCTCCCAAGAGATACCCTACTTTACCCCTTCCCCCAATAGCCATCATGGCTGATGGGCCCATTCCAAATAGTTTGATCCATCAAATCTTACAGTTGTAATCTGAAAACCTATCTCAGAAACACCACCATAACTGCTGTTCCCAAAACTGCCTTCTGCCTGATTCTTAAACTCCATTTCAGTCAAGAACCAGTAGTCTCAAAATTAGGGTTACTACAGTAAAGAAAAACTGCACTTGGACTATCAACCACAATCACCAAATCAGTATAAAACCAATCTGTTTTCATGGCAAATATGCATGAAACAGGTATAAGTCTGATCTGAAACCAATTATCAAACACAACAGCAACAGTCCATACAGTTTTCACCCCTTAGAAGAGTTCGAAGTCCCCCCAAAAGAAATCTGAAAACAGCTTGGAGAATAATCTGATATGCTGAAGCAGAATTAGGGTTTTAACCAGTCCTTAAAAGCAAATTCTCAGCCACACTCCAGACAGTATCGTACGGATCACACTTGTAGTAGGGTTAATATGAAACCCTAAAACTGATCACACTTAAGAAAAGTTTCACAAATAGATCACAAGGTTCAGCCCAGTATTAGGGTTTGCCGCAGGGTTAAGACAAAACCCTAGAGAATAGAAGGAAGAAAACCCTAGAGTGGTTCGGCCGCCCTTTCTAGATAGGTCCAGCCTATCTTCTCTGATAGTACTTCTCTCAGAAAATAAAAAACTTACAAGAGAATGCTGTTCACTGCCTTCCAAAGTTACCCAAACCCTAGCCTTCTCTGATTCTTCCTGATCACCAACACTCTGCAACCGTGGAAAATCTTCAAACAGCTGCTAAACCCTCTGGCGATCTCCAAGAATCAGTCAACGAACTCTACTTTCTCAGCTTCCAGCCTTAGATGGTTCTCATGTGGTCGGCTGGACTAGACTCACATGAGAAACCCTAGCTCTGATACCAAGTAGACGTTCAGGACTGCTATCAGTCTTGAACCCTAATGGATTTCAGGTTCGAAAATAGAAGAAAAGGTATAGAAAAGAGAGGAGAAAGAGAGAAGAGAGAGCAGTAGAACACAAGAGTTGATAGGAGGAACAGAAGCATAATGTTCTGCCGCCGCCACTTTATTTAGTATTTATAGGTTATGCTCATTACATGGAAAGGACAGATCTGCCCTTAGTATTTACATAACAAATAGAATAAAATAAGACTGAAATAAATAACAACTGACATAACTAACTGACCACCAGCTAACCCTAGAAAGACTAGAACACCTTCTACCCTACGAACACAGTGGGACCGTAGCTGTGGGGCCCACATCAGTGTTCTCTACAAGAAGAAAAGGTTAAAATATGACCTTCATCAACTAATTGACCAACTGAAATAAGGTTGGCAGTAAGATTAGGAACAAGGAAGGTTTTAGCAAGGGAAAAGGAATTTGAGGGAGAAAGTTTGATACACAAGTCATCACTCCCAATGATGTCAAGTTTCTCACCATTAGCAGTGACAATGTGTCTATGGTTGGTTTCAGACAATCTGTTTGAAGGTTCAGGATAAGCCCCGGTATATGATTTGTAGCAGTAGAATCAATTATCCAAACGAGAGAATAGCAATAACCGAAAAACTCACCAGATAGGCCGATAGCAGAAAAGGCAGATGAGATGGCAGAAGATACCAGTTGTTGTATCTCTTCTTTATTCATGGAAGCAGAGGATTCTCCCTTGGCAATGGGGGTATCGAACCAGACGCTTGATAAGCGTGTAGCCGATTCTTCTTCATGTGTCCCTTGGGTGGACGAATTGGGCAATCTAGAATGATATGTCCATGTTGTTTGTAATATGTGTAGACATTCTTCTTTTTGCAATGAGAGGATATATGTCCATTTCCTTTGCATTCATAGCATCGAGTTTTAGAAGGGTCATTTCCACCAAATTTCTTATTCCTTCGTGCAAGAAAGACCTCCTTGAATCAGGATGTTTCCCTTCTATGTTTGCAGTAGTTAGGAGTCTAGTTTCTTTCCTCAACAATTCTCCCATTACAGAGTCTAAGTCTGGAAGAGTTCCTCTACTCAAAATATTTGACCTGATTATTTCATACTTAGGTCTCAGCCTCAAGGAGAAGTTGGTTAACTTTCCTATTTTCAAAATGTTTTTGAAAATACTTGACACATTCAACGGGATCAGAGGGTTCAGTATGAACAAGTTCATATTCAGCCCAAAGATCAATAAAGCCTGAATAGTATTCTTGAATCTTTTTGTCCCCCCAGCAATAAGCAAAGATTTCAGATTCAATCTGGTATTGCCGTGACATATTGGACTGATAATACACCTTTTTCAAGTAGGCATACATCTCATAGGCAGTCCTTAGTCTTCTCATAGGAACACTAATGTGAGGTGCATTGGAGCTCAAAATCCATGAGACTAACTTTCTGTTGTCAAGCTTCCATTGTGTATAGGCTTTACTATCAGCCTCATCCTCATCAGGTGTACTTACAGTCCCATTCAAGTAACCTTCAAGTCCCTTTCCCTCAACATAGAAATCAAAATGGAACTTCTACATATTGTAATTAGTTCCATCAAATTTTACAGGGAGAAAATCTACTTTGTCAGCCATCAAGAATAAATAAAGGCAACCCAGGAAGAAAAGTAGTAGCACTGAAATTCGAAGTTCAGGGATGTTAACCACTTCACTTAATTCAATAGCAGTTTAAGTCAACAGTTCAATCAAGGTTGCAGCAAGCAGTTCAGACAAACAGCAATAAATCTGGTCTGGAAGAGAAATATAGTCAAATATCTTCAATACTGATTTGCCACCCTGTAGAGGAATCAAAATCCTCCAAGAAATTTATCCAGAACAACTCCAACTAGTTGTGTTGACAGTCCAACCTGATGGTTCCAGGACTGTTGAACTAAGGAGAGGACTGAATGCCCTCAGTACTGAACACAGCTCCTACCAAGTAGCCCTAGGACAGCACAAAGAAAACTAGGGTTGCAAGAGAGATTCACCAACCTGATGTGTGCAGTTAAAATCAGCCACCAATAGGATTCGGATAAGCAGATTGAAAGGGAATGAAGAGGTCTGTTGAAACCCTTCAATCTGAAGCACCAGTAGTCAAGAACAAAATGTTCGAAGTTTTGAGAAGGCCTGAGAATACAGCAGTCCAAGGGAAAACTGCTGCCGCCCTTCAGAGAAGACCAGAAGAAGAAGAAAACTGCTGCCGCCCTAGAGAGAAGACCAGAACTCCTCCAAAGCTTGACCAATCTCGAAGAAAGCTTCTGAGTTAGAGGAACAGACCAGGACAACACAATCAATCAGGTTTCTTTACAAATAGAGGCATTCCAAGAGAGTTCCAGGAAGACCTCTCTTGCAGAAATCTCAGAACAGAGAGCAAGGATTAGGGTTGATCAGAACAGCCCTATCTTCAGACAAAGCACCCAGATGCCAGCAGCCTTTGAGATATCAGAGAGAGAGCATAAAGCAAGAGCTGATTACAGAGCAGCCTGCTTTGATACCATGTCAACAGACCCAGAGCAGAATACAAAATTCTGGGATGAAGAATGGATGTTTCGACCCTACCCCAAGGGTCTTTTATATAGAAAGTGAAAGTTACAGAAATTACAAAGAGACCCTTCTAGGGCAATACAATAAGGACTACAATAAAATGGTACATCAGGGAGTTTCTTCACATATCATACATCTTGAGATAGTTGGAGTGACATCATCAAGGAACAAAGTGCTAAGAACAATTGTCATTCACTCAATTGATCACAGAAAACGAGCAAGTTCACATTATAGACCAATCTTGCCACAAGGAAACTAGTATTAGAGCTCAACTTTTACTTCTTAACTAATATTCCTAAAAAACTACAACTTTCCGTACATTTCTTTGTGGCCATGTACTTGACCGCATGTTCACTTTGAATTAATGCTGTCTTTCTCCATTCCTTGTTTTAATTCCAAGAAATATGCCTTACCTACATTTCTAATACCAAAACACCAACACTACAGTACATTCACTTCCTAATTAATGATTTCAAGGTTTACGAATTCGAAAAATGAGTTACTGATCTAGGTATGGAAATAATTTATGGGTATTTGTTTGGATATAGTTTGGATAATGGTACTATTCATGATCTTGGGTGTAGTATGGACATGGTTCCAATGTCTGTAACATACAGAAACAATCATATGATTTATAATATGATGCATGGCTTGATTGGATTCAAGTTTCTCTACAATTTATGATATGATTATGATTTTCACAACATTGCTTGATCAGAGAAGAGCAGCAGAAGTTCAATCCCCTGCCCCCCAAATAAGCCTCCCAAAAGTCCTTCAGCAGGAGCCCAAGTCCTCTATTTATAGAGGAAGCACTCCATGCTACCATGCACAGCTGAAACTGTTCTAGAACATTCTCTACTTTGTGAGCAAGTGGGAAACGCATCCCACTTTCCTCAGTAAAGGAAAAAGGTTGTCTGGGGGACCACTGTACCAATTGCAGACGTTCTTGGGAGTCATCCTGGTAGAGACATGTGTCCAGAGATACGAGGTCTATCCCACATGATTTCCCTGGTCTCCATGTTTCTGCTGCATGAAGGTCTTAATCAGGGGCTCACGCCATGCAGGTCTTCCAGGAACAAGACTGACTCCACTCTCTCACACCTAGTTATGGGCTTAATGATAGACTTGAACAAGACTTTAACCTATAAAGGGCAGCCAGTACACGAGACTCCTGTTAATGCGGGGTCTGGGGAGGACAGATGTACACAGTCTTACCCCTGCACATATAGAGATGCTATTTCCAAGACTTGAACCCTGGTCACCCAGATCGCAATGGAGCAACCCAACCGTTGCACCAAGGCCCACCCTCAAGACTTTTAACCAATTTATAGGCCTAAACAATGGCCCCTTTGGTTTCTCATTCAGGGCTGGTATGGGAATCTAAAATCAATAATAATCTAATATAAGGTATTATCTTCTTTTACCATAGTTTCAGTTCCGTAAAGAAATAAGAATTCTAGTAGAAAGATTATACAACCTTCTAGAAGAGACGTGCACGGTCTGACATCATTGTGGTCATATCATCATCATCATCATCATCTGAGCCATTTCCCCCCTCCCAATTATATATTGTCAATTAATCTTGTGTAAATTCTAGGGGTGATCATGGGCTTGGTCTTGAAGTTTTAGGTTCAAGACCAAACTGTCTTGTATGTGGGCTCAAGTAGGCCAGTATGAAAACATAGGTCTAGTCCTTAGGCCTGGAACTTATTGGCGGGGCTCGGAACAATTTCCCTTAGAAACTTGCATTTTCTAGTAATGTCTTTTGTTCCCTGTAAGCATGCTTAATGTTGTGGGCCTTGGATGATTTTATGATTACTTCGGATGAGAATAAGCATGAAAAAGGCGACTGGTGCACCTCTATTGGGCCCTATCTATAATCAGGAGGAGCCGCTTTGGATAAATATAGTTGACACAAGTGGTCACATTGATAAGTCTTATTGTTCATTCCTCTGGTGGAAGTCATGGTTTACAGGTGGAGATTCATTTTGTAGCTTAATCGCCATGCCTTGTCTTTTACATGCTACATTGGATTTTGATGATTTCATTTGTTTCGTTTGTATGAACAATAACTAGCAATATTTATTGAAGGTATTAAAATAAATCCCAATATTTTTATCAGTTTATATTGCTCTAGAGGTATATCACTCAGCAAGCATATATTGACATTGGTACCTGAATGGTCTCCACTTTTTCCAAGATGCATTATTGCATTAAATTATACTATATCTGACCATGTCTATATTTCTTGAGATCTATATTACACATATAGATATGAATGCCCTGTTTAATATGATGACAGAATTAACACCACAAATAGAGAAAAACGCTAATAGGGGGCTATTAACATGTGAGGGGATATACGATATGGAGGATGGAACATTAATTGCACAAATAAAAACATGATTCTGTATCTTGAAAGGCCAAAAGCATATATCAGTCAATAAACTAGTAGGGATCTTCTAAATTCTGTCCTCTTTACTAGTTTTAAGGGGGTCCAAAATTCCTGCAGTTTGCCTAGTTGATTACTAAATAATTAAAGTTCTGATGTCCTGCCTAATTTAATTAAACTGGTAGAATTGACAAATTATATGTAGTATAATTTGTTGTAATATATAGACAATACACCTTGTAAATGTCCAAGTGGTATTCCAAGTAATATATCAGATAACTATCATGTCCAAACAACTGCATAAATCATGTAAAGCATGTAAATTATCAGCTTGAAACTTGATCATATGAGGGACACAATTAATTGATCTTTATATTATTGATCTGGTTAGGAGTATTAGAAGTTATGTTGGAATGTCCTTGTGTAGGCAGAAAGGTATTTTTGCCCTTGCTTACATATACACAGCTCGACTGCTCAAGTAGTGACTGGTATTTTATATTGTAATTGGTTGGCAACCAGCATATGGAAACTGATTTTTTTTCTCTGCACCAATTTCTTTCTATTCCTTTTCTCCTTTTCTATTTTATGTTCTTTCTCTTTATCAAATCAGTGGTTCAGTTAATTTATTACAAATATGATGTATTTTTGATATTGAAATTTTAGTGGTCCTTAGTTTGTGTTTTTGAGCAATGCGTCCAGATGTTATAAAATTTGGTTGGAATTTATGTACTTGGAAGTCTGAATATAGTGAGACAATTGGTGTTAATGAACACCTATTTCTTATGAAATTCATTACATTCAGCATATAGACAAAAACTTATCGGAGTATCTCATTGACTTCATCTATATGATGCAGGGATCGTGATGGGAAAGTTACTCCAGAGGAGGTGGCTGCTGCAGCTTTATACCTCAAGGACACGTTAGGCAAGGATGGAATTGAAGAGCTTATAAACAACCTATCAAAAGATAGAGGTTGGTCACTTAATATTCTTTCCTGCAGTAATCTGATTCCTTTTCTTGTTCCCTGAATGTATGTCTTTTTACAACCAAGAGATCTCTTGAGCCAAGTCAAATTATCTAATTTGTTGCATTTTCTTAAAATGTTGATAAATAGAAGGTAAGCAGATAAAAATAATTCAAGGCTAAGCTTTCGTAAGAATTTTATGTTATGAGATCTCTTATGTAGACCATGAATGATGGGTTCTTCATCATGAGCTCAAATGTGGTACTGCACTAGGACTGATGGATTTGCTCATTTCACATTCTTGTTTTCTTTGCTTATTGAATTCAACCAATACTTATTACCTCGTGAAGTATGTAACCTAAAATTTCTCTCACAACAGAAGGAATGATTCTCGTTGAAGACATTGTCAAATTAGGCAGTCGTGCAGAAGATGCCAATACAACAGAAGCAGGAAGAACTTAGATATTAAAATATTCAAAATTGTATATGCTTTATTTTTGAGTTTTGACTCATTATGTTAAGAGGCAGAATTGCATGATGTTCTAGAGTGTCTACATTTTACCTGGACGCTTCGGATGCTTTGTATCAATGAATAGTCTTCGAGGTGTTATGGCAGCATACCTGGGATTTATTACTCAGCTCAGATGCTGTGCAATCAGGTCACGTGAGAAACATTAATGATTCTTTGCTGCAGTTGATGAAAAGGAAGCTTTTGTTTCTGCTGTAAATTTATTGCATGGGAAAAGAATAAACATACATAAATGACAATGCCACAAGTTCTAATATTGCTTTTGAAGTTTTGATATTTGACGGTGGAAATGAAATAATGGATATGATTTTAGAAGTTCTATTTTTCTTTTTTTCTTTTCTTTTTCTTATGGACATAACATAATACGATTTTAAAGTTGATCATCCTTTATCATAAGGTGAAAAATGGTTTTTGGAACTTAATTTTTGCTACCATCAGCAATTCAAAAAACAAATGCTACTTGGTACAATTTCTGGACACAAAAGGATGATGGCTACTGCAAGAAATATGGCAGGAATAAATGCTATGATAAGTTCCAGTTTTAAACCGTGGGTGGATTTTATGAAGCTTTTCGTTTCGGGTAGTTTATATATCATGTCTTGTAAGATCAATACCCATATCTTATTTTTTTCTTTTTTAGTTTGATAATTTACAAATATGTTATTATTATTATTATTATTATTAAAAATCCCAAACTCCATGTATTTTATGTATCGGTGACCCTGAAAACTGACTGATACGTATCATATGATATGGTTTGATATGTATAGATACCATATTCTGTTATAAGCAGCCTCTTGATTGATTCAATTCAAACTTGTGATGCGACGTGGGTTTTTATTTGAATTGTTACATATTCGACAAATACAGCCAAATGGTCTCACTATGATGATATTTATTTAAAAAACTTGCGATCAATCAACTGATGTCTTAAAACTGATGTCTTAAATTGATATTTATCGAAATTCTCATTTTTTTGGGGAGAATGAGGTTCAGACCAGGGTCAGAATTTGTAAGTCCAAATTACTATTCGGGTAGGTGTCAGTTCAGAATTGAAGCTAATTCATGGGTAGGGTTGGTGCATAGAGTGTGGATTATTAACATTTTAAATATTTATAGCTCTGCAATGGAAATCAGAAATCTGCATTGAACTTATCTGTACTTTTTCGTTTTTTTTTTTTCTTTTATTTTGATTTGTCAAAGTTCTTCTAGTTAATCATATATTAATTATGGCATTTTTTTCACTTTCAAATCAAGCCCATTAATTATAATATTAATTCATTTATTTCTGTTTATTGCCTTATTAAATATGGTCTACAAAATTTCATCTCGCTTTTAGCATGAATTGAAATAGGGTCCTTTTAGATTAGAGGTACCAAGGATTATAATATCCATATTCCGTATACTCAAATATGGGTATATGGGTATTGATGTGCATCGATATGATCGATCCTCACCTTTTATTTTTTCTTTATCTTTTTTATTTTGTAATAATCAGGGGTTGGGGAATAGGGCTAAGATGCTTTAAATGTTCAAAAAAATCTGCATTGGTGTATTCAAACATATTTGAGTACACCAATACCAATGTTTTAGAAATTGACTAGGAATTAGAACCATTTTGGCAACTAGTTTTTGGGTCAGTGGTTCAATTGTCCAATTTGAATGGATCAGCTTGTGACAATTTTAAAAGTAAAAAATAAAAAATATATATAATTAAAATAAAAATGCCCAAAAATCATTGTCCAGGTCGAATGCTTTGGCCACCCGAGTCAATGGGCTGCTGACCAACTCAATGGATTTTGGGCAAAAAGCAGTTTGGGGTAAATATAGAACCGGTCTCCTAACTAGTTTCCAAGGCAAATGGTTCTACTATCCAAGTCAATGATGGTTCGAAAACCATGACCAAAACTGATACAATACACCTAGTATCAGGCATATTGTATTGATATTTTAATCCTTGGGCATAAGTGCATAACCAAATACCACTATGCCATCCTCTGATGCTATGTAAATACTTTAAAAATTTGTGGACATATTCAAATAAATAGTATCATATATGTAGGGGTGAGCAAATGGGTAGGTTCTACCCATAACTGAATGGAATCAATCTTGAACTAGCCTTGAATTGATTCTACTCTACCCAATTTGCTAATAAATAGGGTTTGGTTCCAAATTCTTGGAATTAATCCTCACTCGGGTGAATTCTAGGGAGGGGGTTTACCCTACCGAACTGACCTAGATAACTAGCATTAGTTGGCCTGGGTGGCACTAACCTTAGTTGACCTTGGTGGAACCAATCTTGGAATTGGACTTTCTTTAAAATAATTCCCCCCAAAAAAGGGTAGGTTCTACCCATAACCGAATGGAACCAATCTTGAACTAGCCTTGAACCAATTCTATTGAATCTGCTAATAAAAAGGGTTTGGTTCCAAATTCCTGGAATTAATCATCACTCAAGCCAATTCCAGGGAGGGGGTTTACCCTACCCGAACTGACCTAGATAACCTACAACTTGGGTGGCACTAGCCTTGGTTGAACTTGGTGGAACCAGGTTCGGAACTGGACTTTCTCTAAAATAATTCCCAAAATACTATAACAATGTGAAGATTTGAGCATAAGCAGTCATGGTTGTAAAGATCATGGTCTCACTTAACCATTGATCCACTTAAGAGAAAAAAATTCTTTAATTTAATATTTAAATGTCTATAATAAGTAATGTGAAAAGTAATATTTACAAAAATTAAATTATAATTTTGGCTGCAACTATTTTACCAACAAAAGGCAAAGATGGATTTGAAACCAGGTCCTCAAACTCTGCCATTCCATCCTTTTGTTACAAGTGAAGGCTTGGAACCTCCGCCATGGACCAAAAAAATTTGAAAACCTTGAATTAACATATTTGCGAGCTGTAATGCAATTTTGCTCTACTAAGTTCAAACCACCACAAAATCTGTCACTAAACATCAACTCACTGGAAACCCTTTTAAGGATCATATCATGCTGATTGTAAATAACCCCGGAAAATGACTTCATAGATGAGCACCAACAAAGGCAATATTGAGTTTTTCTAAAAGTTTATCCGTATGTGAGGTCACATGCAACCGGATTGTAACAGATTCCAAACAGAAGAGAGGTTTTTATCCAATGACATCATTTAAAAGGGAGGTAGTAGTTCATTTTAGAAAGAGAGGGTAGGCCTTAGTATTAAACATAAAAATCAGGGGAGGCTCAAGTTTTTTATCCTAATAAAAATGAACAAAAGTGGTTCATGTCAGATTATAGATTGTATCATCTCAGAATAGAAACTTGATTTAATGTTGTTGAATCAGATGGATACTTTTAATGAAATTTTATAGGAAAATATTTGTGGTGTTTGGCGGGCCATTGGATTGAGATTAGGCCAGTTTAATAATAAATTTAGGGTCGTTCTTTTTTTTTAATAGGATTTTGGTTTCAATTGACTAAGATACTTATGTTATTTTCTTAGATCTATGTGGAATAATTAACTTTAGCACATTGGGAGAAACTTGTCAACACTTGGATAGAACAAAATTACCCTTTTAATGTAATGACTTTTTATAGCTAAAACAGTCATTTTCTTATTTACTTAAGAAATAGAAGAACATAAATAAAAGCACTTACCTAAATAGATATTTCTCAAAAAATACTTATCCAAATAAATGTATTTATCGGAATAAATAACTTCCAAAAAGTGAACCAAGACATTGGAGAGTTTGGATTTAAGATTCAGTATCATTTAGTATTCGATCATTTTAGGACTGCTGGTGTAATACGGTATTTGAAGTATAGATAGGGGAATTTGGTGGATTTTAAATCAAATCTTGGGTTCTGTGAATTTTGACGCGTTCTTTTAGTTTTCAGGATTTTTTAAGGATGAAAAAGGTAAATCCAACAAAAATTGAGTACTGACAGTAGTAACATTTGTTTTAATAACCAATAACCATGATCATAAGAGAAAGAATACTTTTAAACCTTAGTATGACCAAATAATTAAGAGGCCATATCTTACTGCTAGATGTGATAAACCGTAACAGTGGTCTTATGTCCAATTTTCTTCTTTGTTAATCTACATATTAATTTTTGTGCGTGTAGACTTTACAAATATTAAGAGGGCAAATGGCAGTTTCACCTCAACATGACTAATACCTTGTGGCTTTTTCCTAAGGGTGTCATCAAAATCAATTTGGACGGATTGGAGGACTAACAAGATATATTGGATTGGACTAATCCGGTTCAACATATTTATTAGATTGGATTGGGCCTGGTCTATTCATAATAAATTTATATTAAATTCGATTGGATTAAGTCAATATCCGGTCCATTGATATAAGATAAGAATATAGGTGTCAATGGACTGGGTTTGGGTTGTAATCAATCTAAATTAAAATGAATTTGAACAGATAGGATGGTCCAGACAGAATTGGACCGGTCCAAGATGGTCCAAAATATTCTTTGGATTGGATTGAACCTGATCCATTTGTAATGGACTCACATTGGGCTGGATCGGATTGGACCACATCCAGTCCAATTGACACCCCTACTTTTTCCCCCTCTTCTTGTCACTTTCACCTGAACATGTGAATATATACTTTCCATTCATCACTAATACCGTGTGCCACTTAATTTTACATCTATTCCATCCCTGTAGATGCATAAAGATCAAAATTCTGAGTTCAATGACATTAAGATCGCCCAATTCCAACATCATCAACATCTCAATCTTGAGACCCAAAGTTAGAGACTTGATCCAGACCCTCTGTTTAGAATCTTCTTCACTACAACTTTGAACTTAGGGACCCATACAACCAGATCTTATTCTCAACCTCTAAAACCATCTTTAAATTTAAATTTAACCAGTTAAGGAGTCTCTCCAATCAATCAAATCAATCACTTAAAGTTGGAATATTCAATTTAGGCAAATTTCTAAGGCATACCATGTATTGTCTTAATTGATTGAGAAGATTTCTCACAAAGCTATCATACCAGCCCTTTCTCACATTTGATTTCCATCCAAAAACATTTTAAACTTTAACCATTCATTTCCCCATACTCAAATCTCAACCATCCATTCCTTTCTAAAATCCTCCCCAAAACTCTATAAATATCCATCATTTCTCACACAAAACATACATTTCTGGCCTAAGAAGAAAGCTCTACACCTATTAGCCTAGACATTACCCCCTTTACGTTCAAAGCAACTCCAGCCTTCTCTTACCCACACCCAACCTCATAAAAATACTTCTACCATGTCCAAATATTCACCAAAGCCATCTATGATGTTGTTGTAATTTATAACAGGTCAGTGTTTACTTGTAGGTCGTTACAACCCACCCATCCCACATGTCTTAGGTGCCAAGGAATTGCAACCCACAACCCCAACATATTTCCTTTTCATCCACAAGCCTTGAAAGCCCATCATCTTGATCCTAGAGTCAAAGGAAGGAGGTTGAATCTTGCTTGAAGTCCAACTACTATAGCAGAAAATTAGAAAGGCATCCAACAAGTTTCCATACAGCTGCTCGGGCTTCATACCATCATCGAAAACAACTAAAGGGGGGCTGAAGTTCGTGCCTAGGAGAGTCTCTAAGCAAGTAAGGTGTTGTTGAAGAACACATGCTTGAGGAGAAGAAATTTTAGAAAAAAATTTTAGGACATCCTCTGACTATTCGTTTAGCAACTTCTAATTATAAATTTGAGCCATATCAGCTATTCACTTGCATAATGTTAACTTCAGTTAGTTTTCATGCTAAACTAATTAGTTAAAGTAAGATTGCATTATCATCATTTTTAGTTTCTAATAATACCATCTCTCTTAACCTTCACCTAACTTCAATCTCCAGCATGATCCTTGCATCACCATGTATCAATTGATACCATTGCACTCCCATTTTTTTTATTCACTTATTCCTTGGTTAATGAATAATAACATTGTTGCATTTAGTTAATCTTAAACTCATTAGTCCGATTCCCTCTCCATGATTAGGATCTCAGTTCTCTAATTCTGTTCACCATTTTATTGTTGGCATCATTTAAAGCACATGTTGATTACTCACTCATCCAGCCCAATTTCTTTTCCACATTTTCACAATATACCTCACCTTATTCTAAGATAAGGATTCTCCATAGAAATTCACACATGGTTTTATGCATTACAATCACATTTAGAACATTAGGATACATCCAGAAAGCTGTATTATAGCCATTAATTAATTAATGTTTAAGGGAGTGTAGGGACATGTTATTTACCACAATTGCAATGATAATAAAGGTACTAAAACAATACTACAAAGACACTCGCTACGAGTTTACAATTAGGCATGAACTTGTGATGAGTACAAAGCTATCATAGATTTGCAATGAGTTCAAAGCCAATATAGACCTGTGATGAGTTCAAAGCCACCACAAACCTATGACAAATTCGAGGTAACCACAAACCTACGATGAACTTAAATCCATTGCGAACCTACGATAAGCTCAAAGCTATCACAAATTGATGATGAATGAAAATACAATGACCACCTAGTATTGCTTGTGACAAGACACCTAGTAGGATTAAGGACACATTATACTAGCATTGACATCATCCATGCCACGTCAGTACAGAAGACCCGCAAAAAGTAACGTGAATTATGAGAATTCCTAAATGAAAGAAAATTTTGTCTTGGAGAGATTTCATAAGACACATGGCAAACCCTTTACAATGTTCTCTTGACAACTAACACCGAATCAAAGGCATCATTTCAAAATGGGAATCAAATTCTTTTGGCTCATTCCTTTTAGGACCCTGGGATTTTTCCTTATAAATGGAGGCATGAATCATAACGAATGCAAGACTCTATCGATAGAAGCTCTTAACCTACCCTTGCTTCCAGCCTTCCTTAGTCCTTTAAAGAGACCACCACACTTAACCTTACCACACCACTCGCAGGGAGATTTTGCTCTTAGCCCTGAATTCCACTTGAATGTCCGGTCCATTTGACAAAACCACCACCCACCTAGGCATTTTTTCTATCATCGTTTCAGCAAGTGTTTTGTTCAATGTACTAAGCATAGTGCCATGCATCCATTTCTTGTTCTAATCCTCTTGTCATAACATACATAAATCTAACATTACAATTGTATCTACAGTAGCCTAAATTTTCCGTCTAGGCAATCCAGTTTATCATCTTTTTCTCTTTTAGGAAATCAAATCAATTCTTGCAAGTTCGTAACAAAGAATTTAAGGGCATTCAAACACATCACTTAGGTTCATGTATCCCATATTCATTCCAAATTCAATAGATTAATTCATTTGTTAGAAAATCATATCTTGCTTGCATTATTTATTACTAAATTATTCTCTCTTTAGTATTGCCATCTCTTTGTTATTACATGTTCCTTTTCTTAGTTAATAAGTTGAATAGTTAGAATTGTTATTCCTTTTGATTTCTAGTTTTAGTGTGTGTCATTTCTAATATAAAAAGACTATAAAATTATTAAATATCCCTTAGAACATTGGTGAAGTAGAGGTTGATTTAACTGGACACATATAGGATACCTAATACCTTCTTGTACCGTACCTTTGTCCCTAAACCCTAAGAATCTCTATCCCATTTGACAATAAATCATCAAGAAAACAAATTATTTTCCTTAAAAGATCTTAGATTTTCCTAAATTTCCATTTTCCAAAAATTTAGATAATAACTCCACTGGTTTTGGTAGCCACATAAACAAATGCACGGTTTATCTACATGATGATGAAAACCTTCCTTGTTACCCTCGACAATGAGGCTTTTCTTTAGTACAACCTTAATATCGAGCTGAAACTGTCTCTCAGTTGGGAGTAAATCAAATTTGCCTTCATCCAGGCCTACCATAGAACAAAGCCTGTCGACCAATTCCGTCAGAGTTGATGAAGTTAAGGCAAGGCGATGGAAAATCATTCCAAGCTTACTATTTGAGAATGTAGTGGATGGCCAAACCATGGCATTCCCGATGGGCTACTGAGAGGGATATTCATCGACGGGCTGAAAGAAGAGTTCCATAGACCTGGCAAAAAGTTGATCCAACCCGCGAATTCGATCCAACCCAATCTGATAAAACAGGATTAGGGTCTCATATTTAGTTACTTGAATGTGAGAATGACCCAATACGACCTAATCTGGAAAAAATTGGGTTGGGTCATCGGTCAACCTATTGACCCGATTGTCAAGTCTAATTTGGACTATTTATATATTGTTAAAAGTTTTTACTCTTTAATTTTTTCTATTTAGTCTTACTCTTTATTATTTACTCTTTCAATTGTTAAATGTTCAAATTTTTTATTTTATATTTGGAATTTTAAGGTTAATTCTTTTAATTTTGACATTTTTATATAGTTTTTCTTTATTTTTTTTTAAATTTCAGTTATTTTTTGAGTTGGCTCGAATTGACCCATGGATCAACCCTAACCCAAACATTTAGGGTTAGGGTCTAGCATTTGATAACCCAACCCGAAATTCAACCCGACCCAAAATCAACCCAAATGGTCTTGACCCAACCCGAACCCGACCCACCCAACCCAATTTCCAGGTCTAGTTCATTTGCAGGATTGGATCGTTCCCCAAAAACCCAACTCGTTGAGTGGTGAATTCAGGCTCACCTTAACGTGGGAATAGGCACTAGCTCCTGGACAATTAAAACATTTTTGGATTGTTCCCCAAAAATGGATTAACGTGGAAAAGGGCACTCGTTGAGTGATGCATTAAGTCCAAGGACTTTGAAAATTACAATATTTTAATTATGACAAAACTATTTGTAATTTAATTTTGGTTCCTTTCTTGGCTAATTTCTGTTCATTAAATAATTTAAATATAATTAAATTTCATTACAGTTTAAAATTTAATTATATTACTTTTAGGTTCAAATATAATTTAGATAATATTTTAAATACAATTTAAATTATAACTTACATTAACTAACAATTTAAAAAATTGTTAAATAACGAATTAATAAAAAATATTAATATTTCTTAATAAATACAGTACAATAATAAACACTATTAATTAATAAATATTGTAATTAATAATACCGCAATTACTGAAAATACTGTATTAATTAAAAGTACGGTTAATACTATTATTTAATAAATCACTATAATTATTTAATTACTGTTTTTTAATAACTACTGTAATTGTTAATACTATATTTTAATAAATTATATCTTACATTATATGAATTAATAAATACATTATTTAATACTGATTTTGAACAAATACTGTTAATTAATAAAATTAGTGTTAATTATTAAAAATATTGTAATTATTATTCATACTGTAAATTTTAAAATATAGTAATTATTATTAGTACTCCCTCCCCCTCCCTCTCTCTCTCTCTTAAATGTTTTTTAAATGTAATAATAACATGCATTAAAATAAGAGGCCTTGGAAAACCTAAAGGTTTCTCTCTCTAATAGTATGAAGCTTTATTAATCTAATCAAGATAAGCAATGATTACAATTTTATATTTTAAAACAAAAGAAAATAGGAGAAATGCAAAAAAAATTGAAAAAATAGATAAATAGCTTCTCTCAAAAAAGTAATTTTATTGGTTATATATTTTAATTTTTGCTAATTTATCATATTTATTAGAAATCATGTTAATCCATTTTTGGTAATTTCTTGGATATTTTTTTGTAATTATGAAAAAGTTGTTGGTATGTTATTTTTTGGTTATTTTCTTGGCTAATTTGTATTCATTAAATGTAATTTTTGTTATTTATAGCTGAAATGATATTTAAAATACAATTTAAATTATACTTACATTAATTAACAATTTAAAAAAAATTAATTAATGAATTAATAAAAAATATTAATATTTTTTAATAAATAAAATATTTTAATAAACATTGTTAACTGATGGAGGGCGATTTGGCCCGACCTCGTAGCATGAGGACATGTGGACATGACCTGGCATAAGTGACAACTCAACGTGACAGCCTGGCCATAACTCGGCGTAACGAACTCGCCGGAGCCCGGCCTGATAGCTCGGCGGACGAGGCAACTCGCCGGGAGATAACATCCAGCTCACCCCAAATTCTCTCCAAGGGTGGAGCGAGCCAAGCTCCCCCCAGCGAGGGGACCCGAGCTCCTCCCATTGAGCCCCGAGCTCTTCCTAAGAAGGGAACACCCCGACGCACGGGCTAAGTATCCCAGAGTGGAAACACTTCGGGTCAGCACCATTAACACTCCATACTTTGCCTAAGGCCCGCTTCAAGCATAAGTACCTCGGCACATCCCCAGCATCTCGGTGTAAGGTAGCTCGGTGCAAAGTAGCTCGGCAACCTATAGGAAAGATATGCCTGACAACAGTACCTACCGAATCTGGAGGTTGCGCCCACTTCTCTCGTTAGGCGGTGTCGTGCCTGCCATCTCTGAAAGGTGTCTCACGCCTGGCAGGTTCATACCCTGCAATGGCCGCTTGCACCCACCACCTCAGCACTGGCAGTAATGGCTGTGGCAGAGAGGCAAAGGCGGTTACGCCTGACTTGACAGAGGCGGTTACGCCTGATTTGATAGAGCTCCAGTATAAAAGATCCCTAACCCCTAGGGGTGAAGGTAATGGTATTTGCGCTATCTACACTCTTAGCTACTTGCATTCTCTATTTTCTTCTCAGAGATCTAACTTAAGCATCAGAGTGTTCCCGTCGGGCGAGCTCCCCGGGAATCCTTCACCATCTTCTTCACCTCAGGTACCGTCCGCCACCAGCTAGGAGCCAAGTCACCACCAGCTAGGAGTGACAGGATTGCGCAGCATCATTTGGCGCTGTCTGTGGGAAACGCTTCAAGAAGCCTTCCTTTGCTCAACTCTGCAACTTCCTGCAGAAACTCCAATGGCTTCCTCTAGCAACGCCGAATGAAGTGCCAACCGAAATACCTCCAGAGAACGACTTCAGCTCCCCTCCGTTTAAATTGGTAAGTTCACCCTGTATGGCCCGCATGCAGCTCATCAGATCTTTGAGCTGGTTCGTTCCAGCCACTGGGGGGAAAGAAGGCTTTGCGAAGGTTGCCTCTATCGGCGAAGGGAGTGGAGCAATCACCGGTGCCATGCATTGAGGTGCGCTCAAGGTAGGAACTCTATCCGCGGTGAGGAGCATGGTGAACTGACCCTAGCATCATAACTCACAAGCTTAATATTGATCTTGTAGTTAGGCCCGTTAGACAGAAGAAATGCAACTTAGCCCCAGAGCGATGGAGAGCAGTCGACGAAGAGGTCGGGAAGCTCCTCGCAGCCAACTTTATAAGAGAAGTCCATTACCCGAGCTGAGTGGGCAACCCCGTTCTAGTAAAAAAGGCTAATGGTAAATGGCGCATGTGCGTCGATTATACCGACCTGAACCGAGCTTGCCCAAAGGACTGTTTCTCACTCCCCAGGATCGACCATCTGGTGGATGCGACCTCAGGGCATGAGTTGCTGAGTTTCTTAGATGCCTATTCGGGCTACAACCAGATCAGGATGGACCCAGCTGACGAAGAAAAGACTGCCTTCATAACCGAGCTCGGCCTGTACTATTACAAGGTCATGCCCTTTGGATTAAAAAATGTCGGGGCAACCTTTTAGAGACTTGTAAATAAATTATTTGAGCCATTGATTGGTAGAAAGATAGAATGTTATGTAGACGACAAGGTTGTCAAAACCCAATTTTCGCATGAATTAATACAAGACTTGCACTCTATTTTTGAGATTTTGTGTAAGTTTAATATGAAGTTAAATCTGAGCAAGTGTGTCTTTGGTGTCACCTCGGGAAAATTCCTAGGGTACATCGTCAACCGGCATGGCATTGAGGCCAACTCGGATAAAATTAAAGCCATCCTGGATATGAGACCACCTCGGAAACTGAAGGATGCTCAGAGGCTGAATGGCCGAATAGTCGCTCTGAGCCGCTTCATGTCCAAGTCGGCAGATCACTGCCTGCCTTTCTTTAAGGCAATTAAAAGCAAGGGTTTTGAATGGACCGAAGAATACTAGCTCGCGTTCGACGAGCTCAAAATGTACCTCGCTAGTATACCGATCTTAACTCGGCCCGAGGAGGGTGATGTTTTAGAGCTGTACCTCTCGGAAAATGACGAGGTGGTCAGCTCGGTACTGATAAAAGAGGTAGATCGGGTCGAATGACCTATCTACTATATTAGCAAAGTGTTGCAAGGTGCAGAGATGAGATATCCAGAGATAGAAAAGCTGGCCTATGCACTAGTTATTGCAGCCCGGAAGCTCCGACCGTACTTCCAAGCTCACACTGTCATCGTCCTTACCAACAAACCTCTGAGGCAAGTTCTGCTCAAGCCCGAGGTCTCCGGTAGGCTGACAAAGTGGGCCATCGAGCTCAACAAGAATGATCTCCAATACAAACCGCGAAGCTATCAAGGCCCAAGCCTTAGCAGACTTCATCGCGGAATGCACTTTCAGCTCCGAAGTCCCAGGCCGGTCGAACACGACGCCCCCAACTCGGACGAGTCCGAAGTTCCTAGGCCGGTTGAGCTCGAGCACCGTGAAGTAGCAACCAATGCGGCATCTCTCCTAGTTAGGCCAAGCGAGAACTGGGATGAGGATCCCTGGATCCTTCACATAAATGGCTCATCAAACCAGTAGGGCAGCAGAGCTAGAATCATTTTGTATGGTCCAAGCAGTACAAAACTGGAGTACGCACTACGCTTCGAGTTTGCGACATCCAACAATGAGGCAGAATACGAGGCATTAATAGCCGGGCTGGCTCTAGCCAAGGAAGTGAAAGCCAAGCATATTGTCATCTGTAGTGATTCCTAGCTCGTGGTCAACCAAGTTACGGGTGAGTACGAAGCTCGCGAGCCAACCATGATCGCTTATTTGGGCAAAGTAAAAGAGGCTCTGCTCAACTTCTGGTCATACTTCATCCAGCGAATCCTGAGAGCAGAGAACGCTGAGGCCGATGCCCTATCCCGGTTAGCCAGCACCAGTGATAACACCATGAGGACCGTGTATATAGAGAACTTACCTTGGCCTAGCATTCTCAAGGGGGCAGAGGAGGTCGCTCCCATCGTTCAAGTAGAGTCGAGCTAGATCGATCCGCTCGTGAGCTTCCTGCTACACGGAACCCTCCCTATAGATCGTAATGTTGCTAGAAGGGTAGAGCGTCAAGCAGCCAAATACGTCATGATAGACGGACGGCTGTACCGAAGATCCTACACGCTCCCCTATCTGCGTTGCCTACGACCCTCTGAGGTTGAGCTCATCCTCCACGATACTCATGAGGGCCTATGCGGCGGACACTTGGGGGGCAGAGCTCTCGCCTAGAAAGCACTATGATAGGGGTATTACTGCCAATGATGAAGGCAGATGCGATCGAGCTCATCAGAAGATGTGGCAAGTGTCAGAAGCATGCCAACATCCACCACTAGCCTACCGCCGATCTGAAATATCTTACCAGCCCGTGGCCCTTCGCGTAGTAGGGGATCAACATACTCGGACAATTCCCACCAGCAATAGGGCAGAGAAAGTTCTTAGTGGTGGTAGTCGACTATTTTACTAAGTGGGTTGACGCTGAACCCCTCACAATGATCACAACTCGGAATGTGCAGAACTTCTTCTGGAAGAGTATAGTATGCCGTTTCGGACTACCCCGAGTAGTGATCTCCGATAATGGTAAACATTTCGAGGACATCAAATTCCAAAACTAGTGCAAGGACATAGGGATACAACAAAACTTCACCTTAGTAGCGCACCCCCAAGAAAACGGTAAGGCGGAAGTTACGAACAGAGCCATTCTCCACGGACTGAAGGCACGCCTGGACCGAGCTAGAGGACTATGGGCAGACAAGCTACCTAGTGTATTATGGGCTTATCAGACCACAGTGAAGACCGCGACAGGAGAAACTTCCTTCAACCTCACATATGGCACCGAAGCAGTCATCCTAGCCAAGATCAAGGTCCCCACATTATGCCTAGAAGCATATGACAATAAGGCAAACGAAGATGAACTATGCACCAACCTCGACCTACTTGATGAGGTATAGGACCTCACATACATAAGGACCGCGACCTACCAGCAGAGGGTAGCTCAGTACTATAATGCCATGGTCAAGAAGCGGAACCTCCGCGTCGGAGACCTGGTTCTTCGTAAAGTTATGGTACCTGAGCCTAGTGTTGGTAAGCTCGACCCAAATTGGGAGGGACCCTACCGAGTAAAGCGGGTACTCGGGGAAGAACATACGAGCTAGAAACCCTAGAAGGGAAGCAAGTACCTCGGGCATGGAATATTGTCAACTTGAGATAATATTCCCTATAATCACCGAGCTGAGTAGACTGTAAGTCGCTCTCCGAGCCTAAGGGCCAAAATGCCGAGCTAACAAAAGACCTCGACACAATAAGACCCAGTCGCCATTATGGCATGGGTGAACTCCAGAAGGGGGTAAACCAAGTTGCCCCCCAGAGCCTAGGGGCCTAAGTGCTGAGCTAACAATGACCTCGGCACCATAAGACCCAATCGCCTCTATGGCATGAGCGAACTCTAGGAGTGGACTATAAGTCACTCCCTCATCCTAAGGGACAAAATACCGAGCTAACTAAGGACCTCGGCACCATACAAGACCTAATCGCCTCGTCAACATAGGCAAGTATAATATCAAAGGCGCAAGCAGCTTGGGTTTGAACCCTACAAATGCATAGCTAGCCTCGATACACAATAGGTTGGACCCACGAGGGACAACCAACATCAATCTAAGTAACCCAGAAGTAGACAGGTCGGGCATACGCCCTACTATGTTGCTCACCTCGGTGTACGTTGTGAAGTCACCCCTACTAAGTACTGGAGTCAGTTCGGGGTGACGACAGTTGGGAAACCTTACTTCGGGCACTTAACTTTAATAGTTCGGGTAAAGCAATCACTTCGGCAAAAGAACATAACACTTAGCAAAAAAAGGGAAATTTCATTGATAAAAGTTTTGTACAAATGAGCTCAGTAAAAAAAAAAAAAACAAAAACTAAGACTGAGCTCGTAGGCTCAAGGTACAAAGTCACTTTGGGGGCTCGTTGCTAGGGGCTTTCTCAGAAGCTTCAGTCAGGTCGGCAACATCAACCTCCTCGTCTCCCTCCTCTTCGGAGTCTGGATCTTCCGTGGCTTGACGAGCTATGTCATTCGTGATCCGAGAGGTAGTGATGGCACTTGTGTCGAGGTCGGGATATGTGTGCCTTATCAGCCACTTGCTGAGTTTGAAACCCTTGCGGTAGCCCCCCCACCCCAACACGACATCAAACTTGTCTGACTCGACATAGTCCATTACAACCTTGACCTTGGTGTCCTCAATAGCTTGGTTGAAGATCTCGGTCTGCTCCTTGACCTCATCTCTCAGGCACACCACCTCGCGCTCCAGGGACACCTTATCTGCCTTAAGACTTTTTACCTCGAGCTCCAAGGCCTTCTTGTGTTTCACCCCGAGCTCCAAAGCCTCCTTTTCCACCTTAAGGGCATTCACCTCGCCCCTTAGCTCATCCCTCTCGCTAGCCAGCTCCTCCTTCTCTGCCATCAATGCCTCAATGACGTTCTTCTAAGCCCCGACATCGCTCTCCAGCCGATGGATTTGGCCGCGAGCTGCCCTCAAATTGGTGTGGGCTGCGCGAGCCAAGTCCTCGGCAACCAGAGCCCATTTGAGTAGCCTCTCGGACTGCAGGGTCAGGGCATGTACAACGGAGTTCACCTAATAAGAGGAGGTTGGTTAGCACCGGAGAGGTAGTAGCCACAAAAAAAAAAAAAAATTTACCACCATTGAGTGGGTGGCAGCTCGGGCTCCGAGCTGAGCAAAAGTGAGGTCAGCCCAGTCGGTGACCTCTTCGGCGTAGACAACCCCCTTACTCTTTCGAAGGCTGCACTGAGGGATCAGGATGCTCCGGGCTCCCTCTTGACTCCCCAAGCTGGAAATTGCTGTCTTGGTTGTGCGAATGGGCTTGGCGGGAGCTTCAGCTCCTGCATCAATGGCCTTGGTGGTGACCTCGGGCTCCACAACTGCCTTTGGAACAGGATCTGCCAACGTCTCGGGCTCCCAAGGTGGCAAGGTCTCCTCCAAGTTGATGATTGGAGGTACATCGGGGAGCTCAGGCTCAGAGGTAGGGGCCTGCGGAAGCTCGGGCTCCGAGGTGGGGGCCTGTGGAGGCTAGACGCGAGCCCTCTTGGCAGCTTTCTTCTTCCTCCTCTTCATGTGGCTAAAAAGCTTCTCCCCCTTAAGCTTTTCTGCTTCCATGGGACCTACAATAGAGCTCGGCATCAGTAAACTCAGAAAGTACAAGCCAAGTGACTAAGGTACTAAGGTACTAAGTAAGATGACCTACCCGAGCTTAAGCCGGCCTGGATGAGCTTCTTCTCAGCAATATAATCTTTGTAATTGAACCCGAGCTCCGCCCAGGACTGGAGCGTCTCCCTTGTCTCCTTGTCCAATATGACGCCGGGGTCCTGAATAGCTGCCCTCCAATGAGTGGGGAAGGGCCACCCTGCAGTGTTCCGGACTACAAAGTAGTCCTGCTTCCAGGCTGGGACTTTGCTAGGAAGCTTGTGTAGTAGCTTGAAACCCGGGTGAGGGGACAGGTAGTAGGCCCGCCTATGCTCGGGGAGAATGCTTGAAGCGCTCTTCTTTATTGACAGAATTGAACAAAAAATATCTAAGTCTAAAGGGAGGGCGTGATCAAAGTAGAGGGAAATGGTCCCGACCACATTACGAATGGAGTTCGGATGGAGCTGGTCTATTGTGACATTAAAGTGATTCAAAACCACCACGATAAGGGGATTGAGAGGAAGGCGGAGCCCGGCTATGCCCGGAAGATCACGATCTCGTCAGGACCGTGCTCCCACGGGAAGTTACCCGCGGGCAGACTGTAGGTGCACTCCCTAGGTAAGTTATACTGTTGGATGAGGTGTCAGAGCCTCTCCAAGATCATGATGGAAGGACCGAACCTATCCGACATCCGACCTCGGTGAGAGGTGGACGCCAGATTACCTGAGGTCATTCGCACCTCGTGAGACTGAACTTCGGTAGGGCCACCCTGAGCTGAGGTACCCACCTCGGGCTCATCTAGTTGACTATCAAAACTAGACATAAAGGGAGAAACGAACTAGAAGAAATATGGAAATTGAGAAAAGCTAAGGGGACTCACCAAGGAAAAGCAACCGAACTGGAGAAAATTGACCCGAGCTGAAGACCTTAGACACGAGCTCAAGACAAATGCTGAGAACTTATGGCAAGGGAAAAATGACCATGACCCCCACTATTTATAGCCGCTATGCTCGGGCATCAACGGTCAAGATCAAGATGATCTGACGACTCTCGAGAAAACCGGCTACGTGACCCCGAGGTGAAATCAGTTTAGCGCATTTTTTGACGTCCGCGGAGTCCATAATTCACCTAACGTCCGCACGTGAACTGTACACAGTTCGGGTTACCCTTGATTGAGCCGAGCAGCGAACTGGTCCGACCAATGGGTTATCTAGCTGGACGGCCTGGGCTACAGGTCAAATCCACCCGTCATCCCGTGAACTCCCCGCACTGGGTCAGGACCCTTAACACGGGGAGTGGGGGCAATTGATGGAGGGTGGTTTGACCCGACCTCATAGCATGGGGACACATGGACATGACCTGGCATAAGTGACAACTCAGTGTGACAGCTTGGCCATAACTCGACGTAATGAACTCGCTGGAGCCCGGCCTAACAGCTCGGCGGACGAGGCAACTCGTCGGGAGATAACATCCAGTTCACCCCGAATTCTCTCCAAGGGTGGAGCGAGCCGAGCTCCCCCCAGCGAGGGGACCCGAGCTCCTCCCATTGAGCCCCGAGCTCTTCCTAAGAAGGGAACACCCTGACCCACGACTAAGTATCCCGGAGTGGAAACACTTCGATTCAGCACCATTAACACTCAATACTTTGCCTAAGGCCTGCTTCAAGCATAAGTACCTTGGTGCATCCCTAGCATCTCAGTGTAAGGTAGCTCGGCAACCTACAAGAAAGATCTGCCTAACAACAGTACCTACCGAATCTGGAGGCTGTGCCCACTTCTCTCGTCAGGTGGTGTCGTGCCTACCATCTCTGAAAGGTGTCTCACGCCTGGCAGGTCCGTACCCTACAACGGCCGCCTGCGCGCACCACCTTAGCACTGGTAGTAACGGCTATGGCAGAGAGGCAGAGGCAGTTACGTTGACTTGACAGAGGCGGTTACGCCTGATTTGACAGAGCTCCAGTATAAAAGAGCCCCAACTCCCAGGGGTGAAGGTAATGGTATTTGCGCTATCTGCACTCATAGCTACTTGCATTCTCTATTTTCTTCTCTAAGATCTAACTTAAGCATTGGAGTGTTCCCGCCGGGCGAGCTCCCCGAGAATCCTTCACCATCTTCTTCTCCTCAGGTACTGTCCATCGCCAGCTAGGAGCCAAGTCACCGCCAGCTAGGAGTGACCGGATTGCGCAACATCATTAATCAATAAATACTGTAATTAATAATACTGAAATTATTGAAAATACTGTAAAATATTGATAGTTATTAATATTGTAATTATTAAAATTAATTTTAATTTATTAATAATACTGTAATTATTTAATTACTATCAATGAGTAAAAATTGTAGTTGTTAATATTGTTTTTAATAAATTTTAACTTATGTTATATTAATTAATAAATACATTATTTAATAATGTTTATGAATGAATATTGTTAATGACTTAAAATATTGTTAATTAATAAATATCTTATTTTTAACAAATTTGATTAATACTATTAATTAATAAAAATTCTATTAATTATTAAAAATATTGTAATTATTATTAATACTGGAAATTTTAAAATATAGTAATTATTATTGCTACTCCCTCCCTCCCTTTCTCTTTCTCTCTCTTAAATGTCTTTTTTAAATATAATAATGATATGCATTAAAATAAGAGGCCATTGAAAACCCAAATGTCTCTCTCTCTCATTATAATAGTGTGAAGCTTTATTGATCTAATTAATATAGGCAATTATTACTTTTTATATTTTAAAACAAAATAAAATAAAAATGCAAAAAAATGAGAAAATTAATTGATAGCTTCCCTCAAAGGAGAGACATGTTAACATATACATAAGCTGAAAACTAAGCTATAAAATCCGTACAAGTGATGGAGATGTAAAGGCATGCTTGAGAGCTTTCCATACAATTGATGTTGTGGTTAAGGCACAATTTTAGTCCAAGCTTGGCATGTTCTAGAAAGATGGCATGCGGTCTATGTGGGGAACAACACAAATGTATAGGTCGTGCCGGGCTTGGATTTCCAAACCCATGGGCTGGCATGGCATGGCATGACCGAGTGGGTTGTGCCATTTGTGGCCTGCATGCCGATATGGCCCGACACAGCCCAACCTGACCCATATATATATTAATATATATAATTTTTATTTTCAATTTTATTATACTATTTTATTGCAATTGTATTATAATTTTTTTAAATTCATTTTATTATTTCATATATAAACAATTGTATACATCAAAATTCATATAAAATAAAAAGAAATTAAGTTTTTATTTCATCTTTTTATCTATTTTTAAA
Organism: Nelumbo nucifera; assembly: GCF_055504915.1. Classification (NCBI taxonomy): domain Eukaryota; kingdom Viridiplantae; phylum Streptophyta; class Magnoliopsida; order Proteales; family Nelumbonaceae; genus Nelumbo; species Nelumbo nucifera. The sequence goes on along the minus strand of NC_142649.1, from coordinate 8,409,307 downwards.
TTTTCTTTATTTTTTAAAATTTTTTAAAAAATATACCTCTCATGAATTGGCCCAGTCTACTATCCAACCTGACACAAGGCTCAGCCCACGGGCCAATCCAGCTCATGGAATGGCACAGCCCGGGCCTGTGCCATGAACCGAGCCTCTGATTACACTCTGATTACACTTTGATGGATCGTTTGGAACTGCAACTTCTTTGGCTGGGCATTTGACCGATCCATCAACTCTTCCTTCAATTTTATGTGTGCCAAAAATTGGGATGAATCCCATACAGACATATGCAATGATTATCAATCAAAAGAAAAGTTATTTGTTTAGTAATCTTATGTTTAGGGTCTGTTTGGTTTATAGTCTGTTTGATTTATACAGGAATCAAATGGGAATTAAAATCAGTTGGAATAGAATTTCATTCTAAGGGAGAGGGAAAAGGAAATACCCATTGACTCAAATAGTCAAATGGGAATTATCATTTCAACAGAAATGGAAATGAGATTCTGATTCTGCCCAATCAAACATTTAAAATTAAAAAATTCCAGACCCCTGACCAAATGGGCCTTTAGATTAAATTAATCTAATAATAAAAGTTCAATTGATGAAAAGAAAGATAACTACTCAATCCATTTGATTGATTATCTTTCATTTTGTCATCCTGAAAAAGCTAGCTTGCCTGGTGAGAGAATTCACCGCAAAAAATAAATTCTTTTATTTGTTTTCTTCTTTCCTTTCGAGTTTCGTTGCCAATGTAGATTCTTTTTTATGCTTTTTTGTTTGTTAATCATCAATGTAAAGAACAATATATACGAGAAAGAAGCCTTAAATGTTTGTCAAGGACATAATGATGACGCAGCCTGAGGACCAGTTTCCATGTTGCACGTATTTACTAATAATGAAAGGTGATTTAGCGTGACTAAGAAGGTGATTTAGCGTGACTAAGAGATGATAACTTAGCCCGGCAAATCTAAGTTCGTAATAATTGAGTTTGGGTATTCAATCACCTCGGCAGAGAGTCACCTCGGTATTAAGGCACTTCGCCATTCAATCCAGTTTGTAACTAAAAGATTGAAGTATCAACTTGGGGTTACTGACCCAGACCACCACGTAATAATCCCGAAAGTCTCTCCAACAAACTCTGAACCTCACAGGATCACGCTGCAAAATGGCGGGCCTAATCCTCTCCCACCCAGATCGGGCAGAATTGATAATCTTTATTAGTTGATAACATTACTCCCCAATTAAAGTGGAAATGGATCCCGTCAGGACGAAGATCCCAGAACTGATCCGCAAAACCCGCGAGGGCTCAACTATATAAATGTACCAACCCCAATGACACAAGGTACGCATGATTTTTCTACTCTCTAGCTCTCTAGCTCTCAAAACTTTTCAGCTCGCATCACAGTTTACTGACTTAAGCATCGAAGCGACCTCGCCGAGCTAGCCACCCCGGGTTCTTTGAATCGTTGTCTTGTAGATTCACCTAGCTCACTGCCCGATTGGAATCTAGATCATCCTCCAGCAGGGAGTAGTCAGATCGCGCTACATCAATTGGCACCATCCATGGGAATCACGATAAAAAATCCTTCTTTACAATCGTCAATTTTTCTCTGAATCAATGACATCTTTCAGTCACGCCGGACAGAGTAGCGAGATGAATGTCTCCGAGGAGAAACCTCAACTTCCTTCAGTGTGCATCGGTCAGTTCACCATCCCGTTTATTGTGGTTGGGGTTCCAACATTGACCATGCCACCAAACACCACACAGGTGAATGCCCCACTTCCCCCAGTGGTAGGCGCAACATTTTCTGAGCCGTCTGTGGTTCCCCCCGGAGTTGGGCATTCCTAATTTGACGATCTGGTGCAGTGTGCGGGCCAACCAGTCCAAATGCAGCAAGTCCAACAATTCCAATAGTACTAATAATACATGTTCTACCAGTAGTACCAGCAGTAGTTCCCCTCGTTTCCATAGAGCCAACAGCTGGTTCCACCTCAGCACCCAGGGGCCCATCAGAACCAGAATCGACCTCGCGTGAACCAGCGCAACACTCGATCTCCCCACCGAGGCAAAGAGACTTCCCAAGTCCTAGTTCCTCCCAGGAGTCAAGTCTCACCTCGCGGGAGAAGAGACGGTCAGATCACTCCACCTGCTTCACAAGTGAACCTCGGAAACAGGTCTGGGGACACTTAGCCTAACAGGGCCAATCTTCCTCGGCGGTCGCAGCAAGAAGGTGGGCCACTTGTAGGTAACCGAATCGGAGTTCTGGGTGTGAACTGAAGGCAAGGCCTCTCCATCCATGATAGCCAGCCCAAGAATTCCAGAAGGAACTAGAAGTTACCTCGCGGCAAAACAGTACCAGAGCATACCAAGATTAGCAGCACCAATGCTGAGCCGATAAAGAAGCAGCAACGGGGGCGTTGCAAGGCATGCCGTACATCAGCTCAGAATAGCTAGCTAGTGAGACCAAACCAACAAGAAGGATAGGCTAAAGGTAAGGAGGAGGCGAGCTCGGTAGATACAAAGGCCAATCCTCCCCTACTTTTTGGGTCGTCTCCCCTATCTCCCGAGCTCTTGGGGACCCCAATGCCCAAAGATTTCAAGATGCCTCCCCTGGACAAATATGACAGATCTTTTGATCCTAATGATCATGTGGATTCCTTCCAGTACCAGATGCACCTAGCTGGTGCTGACAAGTCTTGCATATGTGTGGCTTTGTCCACACTTTCAAAGGGGTAGTTTGGGCATGGTACCGGAACCTCGTGCCAAGGTCGATCAAAAGTTGGGCGTAGTTCGCAGAGTTGTTTACCTTGCATTTCATCACCAGCAAGTAGACCTATTCATGGGTCGGGTAGCCTGATGGCCCGGTCCGCACCCTGGTCGGGCTTGGTCTTGTAATTAGGCCTACAGGCCTAACCTCGGGCCTAACACAGTAAGCCCAACAATGTTTTGGGCTGGGCTTAGGATTTGTCAAAAAAGCCCGACCCAGTCTGACTCAGCACTATATATTTTATAAAATATCTAATATATATTTTGTATATTATATAAAATATATAAATAATATAATATTTATTAAAATATATATTTATAATTTAATATATACATTTTTTATTCTTTTCCTTATAATTTCTCTCTCTATTCAGCCGCTTCACTAGTAGTAACAACATGGGCTAAATTTTGGGCTCGGGCCCAAGCTCGGGCCCAGGCTCGGGCTTCAGGCTTTTTATGAGTTCCGGGCTTGGTCCCAAGTTGTAGGCCCGATGGTTAGGCTGGGCTCGAGCTCAAGCCTTAGAAAAATCTGTTAATACAGAGTGAAAGCCCAGCCTGAGTCCGGCTTGGCCTGGCCCATGAATAGGTCTACCATCAAGAAGTGCCCGAGGTCGTAGGAGAGCCTCTTCAACGTGGTTCAGAGAGAAGGGGAGTCGATTAGAAGCTACATCAAGCGCTTCAACGACACCTGCCTATAGATCCCCGACTTAGACTCGGCGGTAAGACTCACGACATCCAAGAAGGAATAACTCACAGAGAGTTCAAATGGCATGTGGTGGCTAATAAATCTAAGGACATCACAGAATTCCTCAAGCTAGCTAACCAGTTCATTGGAACCAAAGAGGATATGAATCGGAAGACGAACAACCCGACAGAAAAAAGAAAAAGAGACAATGACAACGTAGGTAGTGACAAGCACAAAAGAAGAAATAGTAACTCCTTGAGCAGGGGAGGAAACAAGTCAGGGAGCCGATCTCCTTCGCGATCTCGCAAGTCAGGTCGGCACTCTAGGACCCCACCTATTGAAAGGATGAACTATACAGCTCTCAATGCTAAGCGAGGAGAAATCTTAATGGCCATCAAAGACTCCTCCTTTGTTAGGTGGCAACAAGAAATCAGAACGTTACTATCATTTCGACAGAGACCAAGGGCATAGTACAGAGAACTGTAGAAACCTCCATGACAAGATAGAAGAGCTCATCTGCCATAAGTACTTGAAAAAATTTGTACAACAAGAAGAAAGAAACTAGGCAGACCGACAAGCAGATCGGCAGGGGGACTAGAGAAGGAATGCCCCTGAGTCCAGCAACAAGCAGAACGAATAGCTGCTACGGCAGTTACCCGAGGAGAGATTGACCCGCGGGGTAATCAATATGATTACTGGCGGGTCCATCATTGTAGGGTGTACTTCAGTAGTTGGATGAACCTCAATCCACGAACTAGAAAACGAAGAGGAGAATCCACCGAAGTGATCCCGACTTGAAGACCCAATTTACTTCACAGAGGATGATGCGCATGGGATACAATATCCTCATGATGACGCTTTGGTGATAAAACTGAGACTCAATGACTTCGAAGTCAAGCGCATCCTGGTGGACTCAGGTAGCTCGGTAGACATATTGTTCAAGGACACCTTCGACAAGCTGCAGCTCTAGAAAAGCGATCTAAAGCCGATAGATACTCCCTTGGTATGCTTCAGCAACGAGGAGGTCAGACCTCTAGGGTGAGTTTCAATACCCATAGAGGTCAGCACATGGCCGAATATCACGAGGTTCAAGCACATGTTTTTGGTGGTCACAACTCACTCTCCTTACAATGCCATAGTAGGTCGACCCATTACGCATGCTCTACGTGCGGTAGTATCCATTTACTACCTGGCAATGAAGTTCCCAACAGACTATGGAGTAGGGGTTGTGTAAGGTGACTGGCTCGAATCTCGCAAGTGCTACGTAGTCACCCTCAAGGGGAAAGCAAAGCTAGCAGCTGACGTCGAGCTCGATCGACCAACAGAGTATGCCAATGAGCGAGCTGCACCACCAGAAGAGACGGTCCACATCCCGGTCTCAACCGGTGACCCAACCAAGACTCTCCAGATTGGAGATTCGATCGAGGAGCCACTTCACTCTCAGCTGGTAAGCTTCTTACTACAAAATTTAGATATATTTGCTTGGTCCGTGACAGAGATGCCCATAATAGATTCCAAGATTATAACTCACAAGTTAAATATTGATCCCTTAGTCAAGCCAGTTAGACAGAAAAAAGCGCAACCTCGCCCTAGAATGCTGGAGGATAGTCGATGAAGAGGTCGGTAAGCTCTTAGCGGCTGACTTAATCAGGGAAGTCCATTACCTGAGCTGGGTAGTTAACCTAGTTCTAGTAAAAAAGGCCAACGGCAAATGGCGCATGTGCGTCGATTACACCGACCTAAATAGAGCCTGCTTGAAAGACAACTTCCAGCTGCCCAAGATCGATCGCCTAGTGGACGCGACCTCAGGGCATGAGTTGCTAAACTTCCTGAATGCCTATTCCGGTTACAACCAGATTAGGATGGACCCCGTCGATGAAGAAAATACTGCCTTTATAACTGAGCTCGAGTTGTATTGCTACAAGGTCATGCCCTTCGGACTAAAAAATGCCGGGGCAATCTTTCAAAGACTTGTAAACAAAATTTTTGAGCCATTAATCGATAATAAAGTCAAATGCTATGTTGATGACATGGTCGTGAAGACCTAGTATTCAATTTTTTTCTAGATGATTTGCAAAGTGTTTTTCAAATTTTACGAAAATATAATATGAAATTAAATCCTAACAAGTGTGTCTTTGGGGTCACCTCGGGTAAATTTTTTAGCTATATAGTCAATCGACGTGGCATCGAAGCCAACCCGGAAAAAATAAAGGCCATCTTAGATATGAGACCACCCCGCAAACTAAAAGAGGTTCAAAGGATAAATGGCCAGATAGCCGCCCTGAACCATTTTATGTCTAAATCGGCAGATCACTGCCTACCCTTTTTTAAAGCCATAAAAAGGAGTAGAGACTTCGAGTGGACTGCAGAGTATTAGCTCACCTTCGATGAGCTAAAAAGATACTTAGCTAGCACCCCGGTTTTGACCCAACCCGAGGAAGGGGATGTATTAAAGTTGTACCTCTTCGCAAGTGGCGAGGTGGTCAGCTCAGTACTAATCAAAGAGGTAGATCAGGTCCAACGACCCATCTACTATTTTAGCAAAGTTTTGTAAGACGCAGAAACCAAGTACCTGGAGATCGAGGAACTAGTATACGTGCTAATCATAGCAGCTCGCAAGCTTTGTCCACACTTCCAAGCCCACACCATCGTCGTCCTCACCAACAAGCCTCTGAGACAGATCCTGCTCAAGCCTGAGGTGTCTGATAGATTGACGAAGTGGGCTACTGAACTGATTGAGTACGACATTTGGTATGAACCTCGAACGGCTATGAAAGCCTAAGCCTTGGCCGACTTTGTGGAAGAATGCACATTTAGTACCGCAACTCCCGAGTTGACCGAGCTTGAACAGATGATGGAAGCATCAACCAGTGAGGCTCTGGTCCCGATCAGAGCAGGTCCAATCTGGGACGAGGAGCCCTAGGTTCTCCATGTTGATGGCTCGTCCAACCATTAAGAAAGCGGCACAGGAATAATTCTATACAGCCCAAGCGAAGTGAAGCTGGAATACGCACTCCGGTTTGGGTTAGTAGCATCGAACAATGAAGCAGAGTACAAAGCATTGGTCACCAGGTTCACCTTAGCATGGGAAATGAAAACAAAGCACCTCGTCATATGCAGCAACTCTCAGCTTGTAGTCAACCAAGCCAGCGGCAAGTATGAAGGCCGCGACCCCACCATGGCTGCTTACTTGGCCAAAGTTAGGGAGATCGTGTACGGCTTCATTTCCAATTTAATCAGATAGATTCCGAGGTCCGAGAACGTTGAGGCCAATGCCTTGTTCTGATTAGCCAGCACAAGCTACCACACCATATGGACTGTGTATATAGAGGACTTACCTCAGCATAGCATTCTTGGGGGGGGGGCAGGAGAGGTCGCTCCTGTAGCACAAGCAGAACCGAGCTAGATTGATCCACTCATGAGTTACCTGCTTCACGGGACCCTCCATGTAGAATGCAATGTGTCCTGAAGGGTAGAGTGCCAGTCGGCTAAGTACGAAGATCCTTCACGCTCCCCTACTTGTGCCGCTTGCGACCCTTAGAGGCCGAGTACGTACTCCGTGACACCCATGAAGGTTTGTGTGGCGGACACTTGGGGGGCAAGGCTCTCGCATAGAAGGCATTACGGTAGGGCTACTACTGGCCCACGATGAAGGCAGATGCACTCGAGCTCGTCAAGAAGTGCGACAAGTGTTAGAGGCATGCCAATATCCACCACTGACCTGCTGTCGATCTGAAATACCTCACTAGCCTATGGCCCTTCGCACAATGGTGGAAGAAGTACGAGACCTAGCATACATCCGGACATCAACTTACCAACAGAGAGTAGCTTTGTACTATAATGCCCAGGTCAAAAAGCGACACTTCCACGTCGGCGACTTGGTTCTTCGGAAGGTTATGGTACCTGAGCCCGACGTCGGTAAGCTCAGACCGAATTGGAAAGGTCCGTACCGAGTAAGACGGCTATTTGGGGAAGGTACATACGAGCTCGAGACTATGGAGGGGAAGCAAGTACCTCGAGCGTGGAACATTGGCAACCTAAGAAGATATTACTTATGACCACCGAATTGGAGAGAGGACTACGAGTCACTTCCAGAAGCCCAAGGGCTATAATGCCGAGCTGACGTAAGACCTCGGCACTACGATAAGTCACAACCACCTCTTCGGCATGGGCGAATAAGTCCCAGTCGCCTCTTCAGCATGGGTAGATAAGTCCTAGTCGCCTCTTTGGCATAGACAAATCAGTTCTCATGCCTAAGGCATAGACAGTTCGCGTACAAACTCTACTATGTCTAGCCCACCTCGGCATATAACGACAGGTTAATCGCCTTTGAAGTCAGGCCCGATGGCTCGGCACTAAGGGATAACCAACACCTGAGTGAGTAGGCCGTGTGCAGATAGGTAAGGTATATAACCTACAGTGTCCGCCCACCTCGGCATACAATCATGTGAAGTTACCCCTGCCCGTAGTCCAGCTCATTAGCTTGACAGTTCGGGGTAACCAACACTTAAAAAAGTTTACTCCTATTTTTGGTATAATTTGCCAGTTCGGGAGTTATTTACACTTAAAAAATTTTTGCACAAAGATAGCCAAAATACTTGTATTTCATTGATGTAAAGTTTTCAGTACAAAAAAAAAGAGAAGAAAAAAGAGAAACTTTCACTATGAACCGAGCTCGGAGGCTCGGGGTGTACATCATAAAGGTCCAAAAAAAGAGGCAAAAATCATGCATCCGAACTACTAGGCAAGTCAGTCTCCATGCGATCCTCCTCCGCATCCTCTCGACCTGATGGGCCCGCCTCAGGGACTTCATCATTGCTTTCCTCTTCGGAGGAGCCGGGTTCTTCATTGGCAGCCTTCACCGTCTCGGGAGTGAGGTCAAACCTTGAAACAACTCCGAGGTCCAGTTCGGTAAACTTCTGCCGCATCAGATATTTGCATAGTTTGAAGCCAGACTGGTAAGAGCTCGATCCGTACTTGACCTGGAGATTGTGGAACTCCGAAGACTCCTTGAAGCTTTCGACGGCACGCTCTCCTCCTCAGCTCACGCCTCTTGAATAGCAATCTCGAAAATCTCGGTGTGCTCTTTGATCATCGCATCGAGGTTTTCGTTCTCGCATTGGAGCTTCTCCTTCTCCTTAGTCAGTGCCAGGATCAGCTTCTATTGACTTCGAGCTCCTTTCTTAGCCTGAAGAACATCACCCTGAGCTAAGTCCAGCTTGTGGTAAAGTTTTTGAGCATTCTCCTCGGCTTCCCGAGTTCACCTGGCAAAAAGAAAGCAGAGGTAAGTACCCTTAAAAAGCGAACAAGGAAATGAAGTATAAAAGTAAAACACTCACCACCATACAGTAGCTAACAGCGAAATACGGCATCCTTGCTCTTGAGGAGTCCGAGCCGAGGGGTCATTATTCTCTCCTTCGAGAGCTAAGGTTCGGGCGTGGAAGCTTCCGATTCGCGAGGCGGAGCTTCTTCGTCCTTGTCTTCGTCCAGGTCCACGATAGGAGGCTAGGGACGGACCTCCTCCTTCGAAAGTTCGGCCGAGATCGGCTTCGGCGCAATGACCTCGAGCAGGATAGGGGAAGAGGGACCGGCCTCCCTGCGAGACTTCTTCGAGGCCTTCCTCTTTTTCCCTTTCTGAAAGCTCTTCAAAAGGTTCTCTGCATCGACCTCCAGCATAGCTATTGCAAGAAAAAAATAAAAGGTTAGTCGCGAACTAAAGAAAATTCAAAGTAAAAAGGAATATGAGCATCGAGGTGGAGGCCTACCAGGAGGGCCTAGCCTAACTTGCACAAGCTTCTCCTCAGCCAAGAAATCCCTCATCTCCAGGCTGAGGTCCCTCCAGGAGTTAACGACTACCCTGGTCTCCGCATCCAGCCTCAGCCTGGGGTCTTTAATAGCCACCCGCTAGTAAGTTGGGAAGGGCCACCCCTCAGGGTTCCGGACAAAAAAGCATCTCCTCTTCCAGGCCGGTATTTTGTTTGGGCTACCAAACAGGATTTTGAACCCAAGGCGATGAGAGATGTAGTAACTCTGTCAGATGTCCCTGCGTAGGCAAGCGGAGTTCTTTTGGATTGAGCAGATCGAGCTAAAAACGTCTAAGGACAAAGGTTGATTATACTTGTGGAATAGGGAGATTGTGCCTACTATTGTTCGGATGGAGTTCGGGTGTAATTGGTCGATGGTGATGTCAAAGAACCTAATTATTTCTATAATGAATGGGTGGAGCGGGAAGCGCACCCCAGCCGCAAGCTGCTCTTCGAAAACCGCGAACTCATGGTGACCATGAACCCAAGGGTAACGACCCAAAGGATTATTGAAAACTGAGTTATCGGGAAGACGGTAACGAGCTACCAAGGACAGTAGCTTGTCCGAGGTCATAGTGGAAGACCCGAAGTCATCTAGATTTTGACCCCGAGAAGAAGACGGGACCCCCTCTCTAGAAGTTAGTCCCTCCTCCAGAGCTACAGGCTCCTCAGGCCGAGATGGCCTGACTTCGGATAAAGAGGTTTCTCCTAAAGGGCGAGGGGGGAACTATCTAGCGAGGAGCTAACTTCGCTAGCGAGAGCCGGGGACTGCACCTCAGCACCCTCAAGCCCACTAAAGTCACTAAGGAACCTATCTATCCTAGCACTAGACATATTGAAACAAGAACAGAAAAGGATTACAAAATAAGGAAGAAAAGACGAACTCACCAAAAAGACGAAAATGATCTCGGAACACAAAGGGAGAAGTGGCAAGCTAAAGGACTCCGATGTAACCTCAAGAGAGCTCAATCATAAGATTTTTGGTGAAGAAGAGGGGCCTCTTGGCCCCCTATTTATAGCTCACCGCGTGGTGATCAACGACTCTCATTAAGGCTGGTCATATGACACCCGATGATGAAATCGATTGAATGCGCTCTTTAACGTCCGCAGAGTTTATAAGCATGATGTCCGTGCATACCTGGAATGCGACCTAGGTTTGAACCAGGCCCGGCCAGCGGTTCGCCAATGTAGATGCTTTTATTTGTTTTCTTCTTTCCTTTCGAGTTTCGATGCCAATGTAGATGCTTTTTTTCTGCTTGTTGTTTTGTTACTCATTAATGTAAAGAACAATATATACGACAAAGAAGCCTTAAATGTTTGTCGAGGACATAATGATGACAGAGCCTGACGACCAGTTGCCGTGTTGCACGTATTTACTAACATTTGGATCCATTAGTTATAGTTGATATAGCTTGATTTCCCCTTTCTTTTATTTGTTTCTTTATTAATTTTAGGAAATCAATAACTCAGTGGTAACAATGCGAAACTGCACTCATTTTCTTAGGCAGTCACATTTCAAAGACACCAATTTAGCTATAAATCCGTCAATGTTCTTATCTGAACTTCCACCTTCATCCACAGCTTCCCTGGCCAGATTCTTCCATTTTATGGCATTCTTCTTGATCTGTTTTCCTCTTTCTCCCTCCATGACTTCGACTATGCACCGTTCTACTTCTTCCCTACTTACAATCCCCTTATCATCAGGCCGAGCTCTGACTCCGATGCGCCATACATCCATGACAAGCTTCGCATTTGTGGTTTGGTCTGTCCACTGCGGCATCCCCACCATTGCTACGCCTGTGCTCAGTGCCTCCAGAGTTGAATTCCACCCACAATGCGTAATGAAGCAGCCTATTGCCTCGCGAGCTAAAACCTCCAATTGGGAGCACCATCTAACAATCAATCCCTTCTCTGCTGTCTCCATTAAAAACTCTCCAGGAAGTTTATCGTCCTGATCAGATCTCAACACCCATAAGAAGTAGGTGTTGCTCCTTCTCAAGCCCCAAGCTATTTCTTCAATCTGCTCCGCACTGAGAGCTGCCATGCTGCCAAACGACACATAAACAACTGATCTCGCAGCCCTCTTGTCCAGCCAGTTCATACAACTGCCCTTGTCTGGCTTGAAGAGATTCAGACCGTAATCCTTGTCACCTGCCACCCTTTTGTCTAGGTACATGGATGGTACTGCTGGTCCAATTGTTAGCAACGGCGTCGGCAAGCGTTTTGTCATCCACTCCACCACCTGATTGCAATTCAACAACATAGTGAATACGCTAGAAATTAAACTATCAATCAATCTTTAATTGAATAATATTGTTTTCTCTGAGCGATCGAGCTAGTCTGTTATGAAATAAATTAAGTAGTGTTATTTGAAGGTTGTAGAGCAATTTGATACAATACATATACTGACCTCACTCTCTAATTCGTTGAAGGAGTTGGCGAGAATCCAATCTGCATTCTCCACATTAGAGAATTGGTTTAAGACCATCGTGGTGTACGCTGGATATGAGGCTGATACAGAAATTAAAGATGGCCGGTCCATAACTTCCAGTGGTGGCAATCCAGGAATGGAGATAATTGAGTCTGAAACTGGGACCTTGAGTACACCCTGATGGACATGGTTGTATATGCTGTTAACAGCACAAGATTGAGTGAAGAATGGAGCTCCAAGTAAGCCAAACTGTTTAGCTACATCCAAAGCCCAGGGCATGAAGGGATCATATACAAGGCAATTGACGGGGTGGCCAGAGCAGTTTTGCTTCTTGATGAGATCAGTCAAGGTTTGAGAACCCACTTCTTTAAAACGTGTGAGGTAGGCTTCAATACTTTCTGCTTGGACAAAACCCCCTTCATCATACCCATCAGAAATTGTCTGGACTTCAATGGAATCCAATTCCATTTGCATAGATTTGGAGATGAAGAAGGTGGTTACAAGGGTGGCTTTAAGACCTTTGAAGGCTAAGCGCTTACAGAACTGCAGCATGGGATTGATGTGGCCTTGGCATGGGTAAGGGAAACCCAAAACATGGGCTCTATAATCCCTCTTTTCTTTCTCCATTCTTTTTCTCTGGTCTCTACCTCTCCTTTCTCTACAAAGTTTTACTACAAGATGGTCTCTTATTTATAGGATTAGGAATCCTTTGTATGACAAAGAAGTCTCTGGACTTTATTTTAAGGTGAAGTACTTATTAGTTCTATCCAGAGGTTATGATATACATCTCCTCTGTTTCTACTTCATTAAAATCATGAAAGATGCCCCATGGGCTGTTTGGGGCTGTTTCTTATTCCAACCTCTATATACAGTGTTCTTTTTCTTGATTTTGAGAGGGGGAAAACCAAGAAACACGTTCTTTTTTTAGATATATGGGGTACTTACTGGGGTAAGTGATACCCATCTCTTACGTGCCAAAATAACTTTCCTACTTGTGGGAAAGGTGACAACACTTGAATGACAAAAAAATGCCCCTTTAAATATTAGACTTTTATGGCTAAAATGTTCATTACCTTATTTACATAGGAAATAAAAGAACATGGGTAAATACACTTACCTCGATAAATCTTTCCTAAGTAAATACATTTACCCAAATAAATAACTTACCAAAAAGCAAACAGAGCCTTAAATTAAAACAAGAAAACCAGACATAAAATACAAAGTGGGGTGAAAAAAAAAATCACCCAGCACTCCCCTCCCACAATAGAAATACTTGTTAATTGCATACATCTATAATACTTGTCTTAGTTTTGTTTTGGTACAAGTCAAAAATGTTAAAATTGATTGTATAACCTCAACTTATATCTTTATTCTTTATTATACATAAACCATTAGTCTAGGAATCTGAAATAAAATATTGCGTTACATTTAGACTGTATTTGGTATGGGAAGGAGCGGCAATTTGATGGTCAGCAGTTTTAACCGATAATAACGAGATAGGACTAGCATTCTTGGCTGTGTAGGGGGCTGTGGAATCAATGATATACAACATTTTAGGCCCCATATATTTTAGGGAGAATGACTGTTCAGTCCATTCCAGAATTCTTAGTCCCATCATACAGGTGGGATGAATCTAGACCATGGATCGATGCCAAATCCATGGGCAAAATGCAGTTTATAGGGGCTACTAGTTAGGGGTGTAAACAGATCGAATTCGAATCGGATTAAGCAATATCCGAATTCGAATCCGATTAGAAAATTTGATATCCAAATTCGATTTGATATCCGATGGATTTTGAAAATTAATATCCAAATTTGAATTTGATTAAATATTCAAACATTTGATTTGATTAATTAATTATTTTAGGTAATTAATCAATATATAAAATAAATATTTTATTTATATAAAGTATATAAATTATATTAGACATTTAAATATTTTATATATTATATATAAGAATTAAATAATCAGTTGAATTCAGATATTTATCGAATTGAATAAGGTCATATCTGAATTCGAATCCGATTAGCTATTCGGTATGAATAGGATATCCAAATTCAACCGATTAGGTATTCGAATTATCTGAATCCGATTTGATTATATTGAATCTCTTATTCAAAATCGGATTTTCGAATATCGTTGACACCCCTACTACTAATAGACTATTGGGGGACTATAATTTTAGATTTCTACAGTTGAGTGCAATGTACTTCACCGTATATTTTATGACTGGTGAAAGGTGTTACATTGGTTTCACAGCTAGAGGTGTAAATCGGGTCATGCCGCTCGCGGCCCAGCACGACCCGACACGACGGTCCGTAGGCCATGCTAGGCCCGACACGATCATGCAGGCCGTGTTGGGCCTGGGGTTTTAGGTCCACGGGTCGGCACAACACGGCATGGCCGAGTGGGCCGTGCCACTCGCGGCCCGTAGGCCGGTACGGCCCAGCACAGCCCACGGCATTGCCTGGCGCAACCCATATACATTATTTATATATTTATATAATATTATATAAATTATAATTATATAATAATATATACGAAATTAATAAAATAAATATATATTTTTTAATTTTATTATACTAATTTATTTAATTATTATATATATAAGCAATTGTATACACAAAATTCATATAAAATTAAAATTTTAAGTTTTTTGTCAATTTTTTTTAAAAAAATAGGTTTGGCCCAATGCATGGCCCGACCTAGTCCAAGGCCTGATCTACGGGCCAGCTCAGCCCACAGCATGGCACGACACAACACTCCACACGGGCTTGGGCCGTGGGCCATGCCAGGCCGACCCCCAAATTTTTCACTGGGGAGGGCGGCACAAACCTGATAGGATTTGTAACTTTTAGACCTATAACCGAACTCACCGGTTCTTAGGACAATTGGTTCAGACCCAATGGACCCAATTATAATAAACCTACTATATATATATATATATATATATATATAGCTCAACCATAACGTAGCCTAGTGCAAGTTAGCCTGATGCAACCCTTCTCGACATTTTCAACTTGTAGGCCTAGTCATTATACCTAGGGTAAGCATAGTTTGTTTAAAATTGAAAAACCAAACCAAAGCTTCAATTTTGTTCTTTAGTTTGGTTTTTTCAATTTTGGTTCCTCAAATTTGGATTTTGGAAGTTTGGTAATCACACTTAAAAGTTTAGTTAATCAAATAAAACAAATTTATAAATGTGTAATATATAATAATATTTGAATATTATCTTATATTTATAATAATATTATGTTATATAGTTATGTGTAAATAATATTTAACATTAATATTTTTGTGTTCATTAAAAAACACAAACAAATTTGGTTTTAACTGAAATAATTGAATAATAATTTTGCTTCAGTAATTTTGATTTTGCAAAAATTCAATGTCGTTTTCACATTAATACCTTCAAATATTTAAAATTCAGTTTATTTGGTTCATTTTTTAATTGAACAAATAGAATACTCACCCCTAATGAACAAACTAGTTAATTAATTAATAAATACCAATAAAATAAAAATTATAACATAATAGAAAACATTATTAATTAATTAATTAATAAACTAATATTTAACGTTTAATTAATTAATAATTGTAATTGGGGTTGCTTTACCTACTATTTTTATTTTTTTAGGTGGAACCAATTCCAAACCGATAATAATCGGGACAATATATTTGAAACCAGAGTCAAATCATCGGTTCCGATTCCTAGAACCATAACCAACCTAATCAGTTCATGAACATTAGGTTTGTCAGGTCAAACCTGACCCATTGAATAACCTATTTCTATGTAATATAAAATAACTTATATAATCTATAATATACATATAGTTAAATATGTGTGGGTCAAGTTAAGCCCAAGGCGGGTTTAAAGTATTAGGCCTATGCCCAACCCTAAATTTTGGGGCTCTAATGAGGGCCCAAGTCTTGGCCAGGGCTTAAATGCAAAATCTAGGTCCAAGAGTGAAATCTTCCAACTCACTAAAATGATCACCCTTGTTTTATGGCAAAAATAGTAGGGTAAGGTGCCTTTAGTACTTTAAACACATAGGTAACAAGAAAGTTACCCAAGACCAATTCATTAGTAAATAGGGTTAGGTGTATGATTGAATTGGTTAAGGGTTGGATCATGGTTTAATAATAATCTGACTAGCTGGTCTCATCCAACTTTCTAAACATTGGTTAGTGTTATATGTTTTATTATATATAGAATAAATAATGCTGTTTTGAAATATGTAGCATATCTATATCTATATCTATATCTATATATATCTATATATATATAAATATATATATATATATTTATATATATATAGATATATAGATAGATAGATATATAGATATAGAGAGAGAGAGATAGAGACTTATTTATATTTTATTTTAGTTTTTCATCTTTCACAAATAAAAAAAGTTAAAAATTACAATTTGAGGCAAAAAATGGTAAAGTGATTGAAATAATTTATTAAACAAATTATTAGTTATTACTTAATTAATAAAATAATAATTAATAATTATCTATCTATACTATATAACTATTACTTTATTAATAATTTATTTATGAATTTAAATAATTTAGTTTAATTGTCATTATTATTTTCATTCATAGATAATTAATTAATTTACTTAAATAATTAAATTATTTTTTGATGATTAGTTTTAATTAATCAAATAATAATTAATACTTATTTATTTCTATTTGAGAAAGTATTTTCTTTTTATTAATGCACTTATGAAATTATTAATAATTTATTTTCTAGTTTAATTATTATTAAGTATAATTCATTAATTATTATTGTTATGCAGTAGTAATGAGCTAATAATTTGTTAATTATTAATTATATTCATTTACTTTAATAAATTCTTAATTATTAATTTACTATAAAAAAGTAATTAATAAATAATAAATATTTTAAATGAATATTATATGATTATTATTTATGAGTTAAGAATAAAACGATTGTAGCTAAAGATTATTAAATTCGTAATTATAGCCACGGAATTTTAGTTATCCGTGGTTATAGTGACAAATTGCTCTTTAGCCACG
The DNA here is from genome assembly GCF_055504915.1 of Nelumbo nucifera. Classification (NCBI taxonomy): domain Eukaryota; kingdom Viridiplantae; phylum Streptophyta; class Magnoliopsida; order Proteales; family Nelumbonaceae; genus Nelumbo; species Nelumbo nucifera. Next base: position 8,392,581 of record NC_142649.1, on the reverse strand, counting down.
GATAGAATAACTTTTAACGACGGACAAGTTGCCTGTAGCTGAAACTCAACTTCTGCTTTTGTAACTTATAGCTACGGATACATTATAACCGTGGCTATAAATATCTTTTAGCCACAGACAAAAAAACTTTAACCACGGACAAATTGTCCATAACTAAAGCTCAACTTCTGCTTTTGTAACTTATAGCCACAGATACATTATAACGGTGGCTATAAATATCTTTTAACCACGGACATAATACGGACAAATTGCCTATAGTTAAAGCTCAACTTTAACCATAGACAAATTGTCCGCAACTAAAACTCAACTTCTGTTTTTATAACTTATAGCCATGGACAGAATAACTTTTAACCACGGACAAATTGTTTGTAGTTAAAGCTCAACTTTTAGCCACAGACATAAATTGTTTGTGGTTATATCCCATACTAGCTACGGTTTTTTACTGTAGCTACAATACCATAGCTATAGCCCCATTTTTCTATAGTGTTATATTGTACAAATGACTCTATACGCTGCGACAAACCCTATAAAAGTATATTCGAATGGCGTTCAAAATGAAAGCAAAATAGGGATAAAGAGAAGCAAGCACAAAGAATATACAGATTTACGTGATTCAGCTTATAGGCTACGTCTATGGGCAAAGGAGGAACACAAATCCACTATATAGTCAGCTATGAAAAAGAAATTCAGAGTTGTATACTCAAACCCTCACTCACAGAAAACCCTAAACTCCAAATACACCTAATGTCTCATTCTTCTCGCTTAAGACAAAGACCAAGTATACAAGAGAAAAAAACTCCCAAAATACATAGCTCTTTGAATTCGGTTTGGCCCTACAAGCTGAATATAGATTGGGTCCAAACCCTACACTTCCACCACAAATCACTATGAAATTTTGCCTTCTCATATTCTTCAAATTAATTTGGAGTGGGTTCATGAAACGGATGTTCACAAAACATAACGCTATAAAATCAGTGCAAATAGCAGCAGCTTAATTTTTCACGTACTAAAAATTCCTTAACAGATTTATCTTTCTCAAGGCAAATCACTAGTGCCGTGTTGAAGATTTATTTGGATGGAGTACAATTTTTTTAACTGATGATGATCATTAAGAAAGATTGTCATATATTGTGAACAGATTTTCCCGCTATCCGACAACAATTCGTTTCATTGAGAGAAAGTGTCTCCAGACTCGATCATTGTGTTTTGTCTTGTGACAAAACAGAAACAAATATTAATCACTGAACACGCATAAACAACACAGATTTGGCTTGACATTTGAAAACAGCCCAGCTCTCTTTATGTGCAGAGGTAAGGCTGCTACATCTATCCCTCCCCGAACCCCAAATCACACATTAATGCAAGCTTTATACACTGGATTACCCTTAGAATGGTGTTTGGAATCAATGCCATTTTCTGAGAGATGTTTTCTCAAAAAACAGTGCTGCATAGTCCTTTTCTATTGCCATATTAGCAACAGTATAAAAAACTCAGACCACACCTTTCCCACTTTTTAAGGTATAATCTCAGAAAACGATTAATCAAACATCAGCATTTTCCAAAAAACGGATTTCAGACATAACACCGGTGTGGCACTATTTTTTTAAGAGATGGCATTGATGCCAAAAAGCTACAAGATTTAGCTTGACAGAAGCCAAATATACTGTTCCTATATAATTTGATTTCCAGATAAAGCAGATTTTTATTTAGTAAAATTTCACTTTTATATCACATATCATAGATCTTTAAAAATTCACTTCACGTATCATATATAAATATATATAATTGGGGATCACATCATTTTACCTCTTACAAATTAACTAATAAACAAACAAAACAATGTCAAAAGTAAAAATACAAACAGAGTTTTAAGCTTAGTTTGGAAGGAATACAAATACAAATTTAAAGAATACAAAACCTTGCATTTAGTATGTATTTATACTATACATATTTGTATTTATACCATAGTTTTTAAAAATGAACCAGTGACTGAACTGGTCAGGGGTCCAGTTACCGGTTCAAATGGTCCGTCCATTTGATCCAAATGACCGGCCCATTCTGACAAAAAATAAAAAAAAAATAAAAAAATTGAAAAACAGTCAAAATCATTCGAACGATTAATCAACCGATTCAACGGTTTGTTGACCAAAATCAATGATTTTGGGAAAAAAAGCTTTGGAGGTAAACAAAACCGGTCAGGTGACCATTTCTCGGTTTTTCCGGTCCGACCGTCCAATCCGATTCGGTTTTGAAAACAGTGATTTATACTCTTTCCAAACGTCGAGAATGTAAATCAGAATGGATGATGATTCTTTGAAACAGAAACACATTTGTACACGTAGTAAAACCGACTAACCTAAATCAGGCCTAAACAAGAAAACATACATGAGATTATATTTTAACTCTTCATATTAAAAGTCTAACCAAATAGAGAAGTCCCAACCCAAACCAAACCCCGACATTTGTGCCAAGGATTATGCTGGATCGGGCTCACCAACTGAGGTGGTGGCTCGGTTGGTACTTAAAACTGGGTTGTCCCAGAAGATATGTGGTTTCGAGCTCTTGCTATTGACCCCACCACCACACTACTTTGAGAAAAGTTATTAATTGTTGCTAAAAAAGTGTTGTACACTCATACTGTAGCATTTAAAAATGAAATATGGTGGCCCTTATGAAGGCACAAGATGATGATTCAATACCTAAAAAAATGTTGGATCGGGTTCAGGCTTTTAAAGAAATTGAGAGTAGGACTACTTCATGCTGAGAGTCAGACTCATATGTTAGAGCCTGCATTATTTCAAGAACCTAACACTTATGATTTTTGGCCCAGGTTAGTCCTAACATCAACCCAACCTTCCCAAGTTGCATCCTAAGCTATCAGTTTTAACGCATGCTCCAATTTGATCTCTTCATTTAAATTATATTCATGGTCGTCATAAATGAATCAGGTTTAATAATATGGATTCAAATTTACAAAGAACTAAAACTAGATAGTATAGTAGACTGTTATCTATACAATGTAATAACATGGATTCAATATATGTTTTGTTTTCTTGTTTTAATATGAATTAAGGTTCAAAGTATCGATATGTATCGGTTGATATGTATCGTGCCGATGATTTTTTGATACACCCCTTCAGAAGTTGCATCGAATCAAATTATGGATCAGAGGGTAGCCGGGCCTTAAACCGATTCCTTTGAACCGATTTAAATAAAACCTAAAAAAGGTACTGATACGGCGTATTGGCCTATATCGATACTTTGAACCTTAATATGAACCTCATTAATGTCACAGAGGGGCTTTAATCTCTAGTCAATAAGTATCTGCAGTACTAAGAGAGAAGTTTCAAACTCTTTTCTACAACCACATTCTGGTATTTGGTATGATAGAGAGAAAGTCATTACTTGAACACCAATTTAGCTACAAATTCGTCAAGGTTTTTATCTGAACTTCCACCTTCATCTATTACCTCTAGCCAAATTTCTCCACTTGATGGCATTCTTCCTAATTTGTTCCCCTCTCTCTCCCTCCATAATTTCCCTTACGCAGCGTTCTACCTCTTCTCTACATACAATCCCCTTTTCACCTGGCCGAGCCATGAGACCCACTTCCCATACATCCTCCACATACTTTGCATTTATGGGTTGATCCGTCCACTGTGGGATTCCCACCATTGGCACGCCCAAGCTCACTGCCTCCAGAGTAGAATTCCACCCACAATGCGTAACAAAGCAGCCCACTGCCCGGTGAGCTAAAACCTCCAACTGGGGACTCCATGCCACAATCAGCCCCTTGTCTGATGTCTCTTCTATGAACTTGTTTGGAAACTTGTCCACCTCTGATGATCCCACAACCCATAAGAAGTGGCTGTTAGTCCTCCTCAATCCCCACCCAAGTTTCTCCATCTGTTCTACCTCAAGTGCTGCAAAGCTCCCAAACGACACATAAACAACTGATCCAGCAGCCCTTTTGTTTAGCCAATTCAAGCAGGCACCACCATCTGACTTGAAGAGATTGAGACCATAGTCCTTACCATCTGTCACCCTTTTGTCTATATACATAGATGGTATTGTTGGTCCAATTGTCCGCAATAGTGGCCAGCGTCTTGTCATCCAATCTACCTCCTATATGAGAATTCACCAACACAAAAACAAGTGCAACTTAAGTTCAAAGCTAGGGGAAAATGGAACAAGGGATAGAGGATTTTGTCTCTCCTCACCATTCCCTACCACCAGATTGATTTAAGAGTCCGTTTAGTTTGTAGTCGGAATCAGTATGGGAAAGATCTTTTCCAATGTAGTCTGTTTGGTTCGGATAGGAATCGGAATGGAAAATGAAATCAGCAGAAATGGAATTTCATTCCCAAGAGAAGGGAGGGAATGGCCATTCCCTTAAATTGGGGAATGTCATTCTGTCAGGAATGAGAATGACATTCCAATTCCGCTCAACCAAACATTTAAAATCAGAATGTTCCAAATTCAGATTCTGATTCCAGATTCCTATTCCTGCGAATCAAATGGGACCTAAATATAGCCATTTGAATAAAACTTGGACATTGATCAATTTGTTATGTTGAGAAATTTTGAAATATCCACCTCAACCTCCAACTCTTGGAAGGTGTTGACAAGGATCCAATCTGTTGTCTCCAAGTTAGAGAATTGATTTATGATGGAGGACCAGCTCAACAACCGATGACAGTTCACACTGCACACGCCTAGAGAGTCCTTACGTGATCCAACAAACCCAGGATAGTGTCGATAACTCACTGTCTTGGAGATGGTGGCTATCGGACGATGGACGACAAGTCCAATTCCTACTTGTTTTAGTTGTTTTACTTTCCTAGTTATTCTACAAGACTACCAGTATGTATTATAAATACTTCAGTTTCTGAGCTCAATAGGCACACAAGAATTTTCTTTAGCAATTCTCTCTACTAAGGCTCTACGCCTAACTCTTTACGTGAGGCTTCAAGTCCGAAGCCGATTCGATCGTCCGGGTGCTTGCATAGTCAGCCCGGTCGAGTGCGTCACACTGCGTTAAGTGGTATCAGTGCGGGAGTTCGTCCAGTCAGATGGCCAACCAAGACGGTAGCAGTCGCAACCAACCCCGTGACGGAGATCAGGGGTTACAAGCTGTTTGAAGAGCGATCGAAGAGCAGCGCACAGCCACGCGTAACATTGAGCAGCAATTGGCAGAGATCATTGGACAACTGCGGACTTTGTTACGGGAGGATGTTCCAAGGAACCGGGATAACCCGTACCCAACCGGAGGAGACGACCACGGTAGACCACTCATCGATCCTATACCCCGGAATCCTGTTCTTGATGATGATAGTGACGACGAACTAGAACTCAACGTTGCTCCAGTTATTCCCGGTGATGGCAGAAACGATAGGAATTGGTGAAATCCCGGCAATTTTAATCACCATCGGAATAATGATGAGTTTAAACTCAAGGTGGATATTCCTACTTTTAGTGGGGATCTGGATATAGAGGGCCTTCTGGATTGGATCACCGAGGTCGACCGTTTCTTCAAATACATGGAAATCCCGGAAGAAAGAAGGGTGAAGTTAGTAGCTTTTCGACTGAAGGGAGGAGCATCTGTCTGGTGGGAACGAATGAGGGAGACTCGGATCAGAGAAGGAAGAGGTCCAGTTCGAACATGGAGGCGTATGAAGTAGTTAATCAGAGGTAGGTTTTTACCCCCTGACTACGAGCAGTATATGTTTGAATCGTATCAACGGTGTGCGCAGGGAACAAGAAGTGTAAATGAATACACATTAGAATTTCTGAGATTGGCTGAACGGAACCAGCTATCTGAAAGTAACAACCAGCAGGCAGCCCGTTACCTGAGTGGGTTGAGACCTGCTATCAGAGACAAGATTGGTGTCCAGATGGTTCTAAGTGTGTAGGAAGCAAGGAACTTAGCTTTGAAGGCTGAGTTAATATTCCAAGAAAGGGCCCGAGCTGATAACTATCGACAGTACAGTGGGAGCGACAACAGGTTGGCAACAGTCGACAAGAGCAAACCTGCCCCAGGAGTACAACCCTCCCACCCGCCGAGTACAGCTAACGCCCGTAAGGCCACCACGGGAGGAAACACTCGAGGTAACACTTCCAACCCTCCTAAAGCCAGTAATCCCTATGCAAAACCTGCTCCTTTTAAATGCTTCATGTGCAATGAAGTTGGGCATAGGTCTAGTGACTGTCTCAGAAGAAAGGCAGTTAACATGGTAGAGAGAGAGGAGGAAGAAGACGGTGACGATGAAGAATATTGTGGACCCAATGGAGAAGACGAAGAAGGTACCTATGATCATGAAGGGTACACGTCCGTCGTGAGGAAGCTAATGCTATCTCAGAGAAGCGAAGATACCACACAACGACACCGGCTGTTTCGCACTAGGTGTACTATACAGGGTAAATTATTTGATTTAATTATTGATAGTGGCAATCAGGAAAATATTATCTGCAGGGATGTGGTACAGAAACTGCAACTACTTCTTGAGAAACACCCAAACCCATACACAATTGGGTGGATCAAGGAAGTTGGGGGCGTACGTGTGGAGGAACGCTGCAAGAATCCATTCTCTATTGGTAAGTACACTGATGAGGTATATTGTGATATTGTGGACATGGATGCTTGCCATATTTTGCTTGGTAGGCCTTGGCAGTTCGATGCAGATGCCAAACACCTGGGTAGGAAGAATACGTACCAGCTCGAGAAAGAGGGTGTACGCTATACCTTATTACCCATGGCAGAAAAGAACCAACACAAGGCTCCAAAGGCAGAAGAGCGAAATTTCCTTACCATAACGCATCACCATTCTGAGTTTATAAAAGAATGTAAGGATACCCGCGAGGTCCACTTGCTGGTGGTAAAGGGAGAAAGGATGAATGAATCACTGGTTCCTGATGAGTTACCTAACGAGCTCCCACCCATGCGAGATATCCAACATCATATTGACTTTGTCCCTGGTTCTAGCCTACCTAATCTACCACACTACAGGATGAGTCCTAAAGAGAACGAGATCGTACGGGAGAAGGTAGAAGAATTATTGAGAAATGGACATATTCAAGTCAGCATGAGCCCTTGTGCAGTGCCAACATTACTAACACCCAAGAAAGATGGGAGTTGGAGGATGTGTGTCGACAGCAGAGCAATTAACAAGATCACTATTGGCTACAAGTTTCCCATTCCCAGGTTGGACGACATGCTTGATCAACTTGATGGGGCTGTGGTCTTTTTCAAAATCGATCTCAGGAGTGGTTACCATCAGATCAGGATCCATCCCAGAGACGAATGGAAAACAACTTTCAAGACCAGAGATGGACTGTTCGAATGGTTAGTCATGCCTTTTGGACTAACTAACACACTCAGCACCTTCATGAGGCTAATGAATCAGGTACTGCGCCCTTTTATTGGTAAATTTGTTGTGGTATATTTTGATGATATCTTGATTTACAGCAAATCTATCACTGAGCACATAGGACATATCAGAGAGGTATTGAGTGCATTAAGGGAGAACAAATTATATGCTAATTTAAGGAAGTGCACTTTTATGAGCGACAATTTGTTGTTCTTGGGGTTCATTATAAGTAAGGACGGAATTAAAGTGGATGAGGAAAAAGTGAGAGCCATTAGGGAGTGGCCGACCCCAATAAATGTCACGGACGTAAGACGTTTCCATGGGTTAGCATCTTTCTACAGGCGATTTATCAAACACTTTAGTAGTATTGTAGCACTTATCACTGAGTGTTTGAAAAAGGGAAAGTTTCAATGGGGAGAGGAGCAAGAGCAAAGTTTCGCCTTCATAAAAGAAGAATTATGTACCGCTCCTGTCCTAGCACTACCAAGTTTTGACAAACTATTTGAGGTTGAGTGTGATGCCAGTGGAGTCAGCATAGGGGCTGTGTTGTCACAAGAAAAGAGACCAATTGCCTTTTTCAGTGAAAAGCTATGCGAAGCCAGGAAGAAATGGTTCACTTATGATAAAGAATTTTATGTTGTTGTAAGAGCATTAAAGACATGGGAACACTATTTGATTGCTAAAGAAATTGTCCTCTACACTGACCATCAAACTCTTAAGTATTTAAGTAAGTAGAAACAGTTGAGGAGTGATCTGCATGCAAGGTGGTCTGTTTTTATTGATAAATTCCCATACAAAATTGTGTATAAGGTTAGGCAACAAAACACAGTGGCTAATGCTTTGAGCAGGCATGTGGCCCTCATCAAGACTCTTAGTATTGAAATTGTAGGCTTTGAGTGCTTAAAAGATTTGTACGCCCAGGACGAGGACTTCAAACAGGTTTGGGAAAAGTGCATGAATCAATAGCCAGCAAGTGATTTCTACATACATGATGGGTTTCTTATGAAGGGGAACCAACTGTGCATCCCTTGCATCTCCCTCCGCGAGAAGATCATCAAGGATCTGCATGGGGGTGGCTTAGCAGGACACCTCGGGAGGGGCAAGACAATTGAGGCTGTCAAGGGGCGTTACTACTAGCCTAAATTAAGGAGAGATGTGACCACTATTGTGAGTAGATGCTATATATGTCAGATAACTAAGGGACAGACCCAGAATACTGGCCTCTACAGGCCTCTACCTGTTCCTACTGCGATTTGGGAAGACTTGTCCATAGATTTCGTGTTAGGCTTGCCAAAGACTCCAAGAAATATGAACTCTGTCTTTGTGGTGGTTGACCGGTTCTCCAAGATGGCACATTTCCTCCCATGCAAGAACGCCGCAGTTGCAACAGCGACAACTAAGCTATTTTTCAGGGAGATTGTCTGTTTACATGGGGTACCTAAGACCATCACATCGGATCAAGATATGAGGTTCTTAAGTCACTTCTGGATGACCCTATGGAGACTATTTGACTCATCATTGAATTTCAACAGTACAACTCATCCACAGACAGATGGATAGACAGAGGTGGTGAATCGAATCCTAGGTAACTTGATCCGCAGTATCTGTAGGGAGAGACCGAAGTAGTGGGATTTTGCCATAGCACGGGCAGAGTTCGCCTACAACAACGCAGTTCATAGCTCTACAGGTAGATCCCCGTTTTCAATTGTTTACATGAAGGTACCTAACCATGCATTGGACTTAGTAAAGCTACCCAGAGTACCCGGCCTCAGCACTTCTGCAGAGCAGCTGGCCGAACAGATCCAGTCAGTACAGGAAGAAGTATAGCAGAAACTTCAAAGGACCAATGCAAAGTATAAGTTTGCAGCTGACCGACATCGCAAGTACCAAGTGTTTGATGTCGGTGATGAAGTCATGGTGTTCTTAAGGAAGGAACGCATACCCATTGGGAAGCATAGCAAGTTACAGCCACGGAAATACGGCCCATACAAGATCCTTAAGAAGATCAATGACAATGCCTACGTAGTGGACTTACCAGATCACTTGGGTATTTCCAAAACCTTTAATGTTGCTGATCTTCATCGTTATTTACCGGACGCGACACTTGCATATCCCGATCATGACTCAGGGTCGAGTTCTTTCCAAGTGGGGGAGAATGATGGAGGACCAGCTCAACAACCGGCGACAGTCCACACCGCGCACGCCTAGAGAGTCCTTACGTGATCCAACAAACCCAGGATAGTGTCGACAGCTCACTGCCTTGGAGATGGTGGCTATCAGACGGTGGACGTCAAGTCCAATTCCTAGTTGTTTTAGTTGTTTTACTTTCCTAGTTATTCTACAAGACTACCAGTATGTATTATAAATACTTCAGTTTCTGAGCTCAATAGACACACAAGAATTTTCTTTAGCAATTCTCTCTACTAATGCTCTACGCTTAGCTCTTTACGTGAGGCTTCAAGTCTGAAGCCGATTCGATCGTCCGGGTGCTTGCATAGTCAGCCCGGTCGAGTGCGTCACGCTGCGTCAATTTATAACCGTTGCAAGATAAGACGGGTATCAATCTGGTACAGAGATAAAAGATGGCATGTCCATGATCGCAAGTGGTGGCAACCCAGGAAGAGAAGCAGCAATAGTCTCTGTCGTTGGGACTGTCGGAAGCCCCTGGTGAACATGGTAGTATATATTTTCAACAGCACACATTTGAGTGAAGAATGGAGCCCCAACTAAGCCCAAACTTTTGGCTACATCCAGAGCCCATGGAAGGAATGAATCGTACACAAGGCAATCAAGTGGGTGTCCATAGATGAGCTCAGCCAAGGTTTGCGAGCTAACTTCTTTAAAACGGTTGAGGTAGGCTTCGGTACTCTCTGCTTTCAGAACTCCGCCATCATCGTAGCCATCAGAGATAGTTTGGACGTCGACGGTCGACGGAGATGGAATCGGTGTCCATTGACCTCCAGGACGAGAGGGTGGTTACAAGCGTGGTCTTGAGCCCTTTGAAAGCTAAACGCTTGGCGACATGGAGCAGTGGGTTAATAATGTGGCCTTGGGTTGGGTAAGGGAGTACTAATATATGGCCTCTATTATAAGCTCTCTTCCTCTCCATTTCTGTTCTCTAAATTTCGTACACCAGTCTCCATTTTTACAGGAAGAAGATACACATTTATATATGGAGAAGATGTGGCTAGAATTGTAGATAAAATAACAGGCACATGTGGATTTTGTAGCTCTACAGCTTAACCAACCCAATCGTCGAAATGTGAGGAGCACGATAAAGGCTTTAAGCGTACGTTCTCTTCCTTCTTCCGAAGTCAAGATGAGAATTGACAGTTCCATGGTGCCGTGCCGGGCCGTGCTTGTATGTTGTGTCCTCTCGGATACTTTAGAGATCAGGCCCGGCGCGGCCATTGGCACGAGCCCAGGCGGACCTGGGCCGAGCCTTGAGCTAGGCCGGGCCAGGCCATGGGAGGCATATGTTTTCAAAAAAAAAATAAATATAATGAAAATTTTAAAATATATTAACAAAATAGACAAAAATTGAAAAAAAATCATATAATTTTATCTTATATGAATTTTGAGGTATACAATTGTTTATATATGAAACAATAGTGAAATTATAAAAATTGCAATACAATTGAAATAAAATAGTATAACAAACTTGAAAATAAAAACTTATATACATTTATAAATTATATATTACATATTATTATTATATTATTATTACATACAGATAAGCATACTGTGTCGAGCCGCGGATCGGTGCCAGCATGGCTAGCCTTGTCATGATTTGCCATTTTGGCCTTAGGCCTGAAGACCCAAGCCCAACATGGCCCAATTTACAGCTGTAGTCCCATATCCCATCCTATCTCGGTATTGGGAATAGACTTGTTCATGGACGAAGTTGCCCAACAGGTTGGCCCAGCCTGGCCCTACCCGATCTAAGTCGGGCTTGGATAACATATCAGTTCCATAGGCTCGGGCTTTCTCAAAAAAGCCTGGCCTGAGCTCGAGCCCAACTTGATAATATATAAAAATATATAATATATTTTTTCTTTATTCTTCTTTTTTTTCAAGTAATTGTGAAATCTTTCCTTATTTTTTTAGGTTTTGAAGTATTTTAATATAAATAAAACAGTTTTTTATTGAATAAAAAAAGAAAAAAAACTTTTTTCCAATTTTCTGACCAGGCTTTGGCTCGGCCCTGAGCTTCGGGCTTTATATGGTAAGGTCGGGCTTGGGCTCAGGTTTGAGTGTTTTCTGTTAATAGAAAAACAAAGCCTGATTGGGCTGACCGAGCCCATGAACAGGTCTAATTGGGAACATCTCCCCCATGATAAGTATGAAAGGTGTTCCCAATACATGTTGAGATGTGCATGTGAGATTATTGAGTTCCAATCGGTAGTTGAACATCGAGAACATATCCTCATGAAGTACAAGGGAGATATTCCCATCTATGACGCCAATAGTTGCTGAGGCTATGTATCTGAAGAACTCGTAATTACCAACCTAGCTCTAAAAACCTTGGGTTATTATAGGAATCCTCAGAGTTTAGATTGGGCCACATTGGGTCCAAAGAACAAACCCAGATTTTCTACTCACTTTTCTTACCCACTCTCTCCTTGCCTTGAATTGCAGCCACACATATCTCAATTTATAATAGAGATGTGTGGCTGCAATTCATCATGGCGGGCAGAGGGTGGGTAGGAAAAGTGAGTAGAAGATCCCGTTTGTCAAAAAACAGGCTGGTTCTAACAACCATTGCAGCCATGCATCCAGAACATCTCCTTTATCCTTCATGGCAAGATATTCTGTATGTATAGCTGTAATGGCTGTTGTGACCATATATATATGGACTGAAACCACATTTCTCTTTCGAACATATTCATATTTTATTTATTATATAAATTGTATAATTCATGGGATATCGAGTTGGGAATTCCCCCCAATAAACCACCTTCCAACACCCTATCAACATGATCTGACATGAGATTAGAAACCACCATAAAAGTGGGGGCTGCCATGTATTAGATGTGCAGTGTTAGATCATGTTGGTAGGGTGTTAAAACACATTTTGTTGGCAAGAGACCTGGGGGTAGCCTATTCCATACCCATAACCAGCCCCCTTGGATTTGATCCCACATCTCTCCACTACAACTAATGAGTGAAAGACGTTGCCACATGTAGGGGTGGTAATTTTTCACTCAACCCGCTGAATCCACCCAATCCACCCAGTATCTAATCCACCCATTTACTTGGCAGGTTGGAAATGAGTTTGATCACCCATTGGGTCAATTTAAATGGGTTGGGTTGGATTGGGTTGTAGATAACCATTGGGTTAACTACTAAATATATAATTATTAATTCCTTGGCATTTTTTTTAATTTTCTTCATTTGAAAAAAATAAGTTATAATTAATTTATTAATTTTCTATTAATTATTAACAAAAATTAGTTTTGTCTCAAATCAACACACTTCACCCAAATCGACATAAATCCAAATCAATTTGACCTGAGTCCGGACCGATTCGACTTAAATATGAATAGATCCGATCACCTCGGTTCAATTCATTTGGGTTAAATCGGGTTTGGGTTCAACCCAAACCAAACCAAACCCAACCAACCCGCCCAATTGCCACCGCTAGCTACATGAGCTACCATCAGTTGGTAAAATTCTCTTGAACTTTACCCTAGCAATATTTTATACCTCGAGAAAACCAAAACCCGTCCGACCCCCACCCCCCAATAACTTTCCGTTAATGTTAGGAACCAAGTATTGACCATAACAAAAGGATTAGCCTACTAAACAATAATCCGAATTTAAACTAGGTTCTAGTTTAGATGAAAGGTTGCTACTGAATTGGAGCCGGGGGTAAATCGGAAACCTTAGGCTGTATTTGGAAACGATGCAAATAAGTGTGAATGTATATATGTTGAGCGTAAAACGGTTCATATAAATTATAAAGTTCGGTTAGTTTTGAACCAACAAACTTACCTTCTTACCAAATAGATTTTTAGCTATAATGAATGCAAACACGAATTACAATAAAGTATGTCTTTTTTATCAAAAACCCACTTTAATTCAAATTTACTTCTTTTTTATTGATGGCTTTTACATCTTATTATCAATGTAAATTTGCATTAGAAAATGTGTTTTCATTCATTCAGGGTTTTTAAAAATAAACCAATGACCGAACTGGTCGGGGGTCCGGTTACCGGTTCGAACAGTCTGACCGTTCAACCCGAACAGTCGGCCCGTTCTAACAAAAAAATAGAAAAAAATAAAAAAAAAAATAGAAAACGGTCAAAACCGTTCGAACGGTTTGAATGGTTAACCAGCCAGTTCAACGGTTTGTTGACCAAAATCAACGGTTTTGGGGGAAAAAGCGGTTTTGGGGGAAAACGGAACCGGTCAGGTGACCGGTTCCCAGTTTTTCTGGTCTGTTCCAGTTTTGAAAACCATGTTCTCATTTGTCAATGCATAAATGTAAAGAAGATGGTTCAGCCCAGGGTCAGAATTTATAGGCCCAAAGTACTGTTGGAATACGTGCCAGCTTGGAATTGATGCCAATTCACGGGCGGACATTGATGCATAGAGTATGGGTTGTTGACATTTTGAATGTTTATAATTCCGTAAATGTAATGTTATCAAACACACAAAATAAACCAGAGTACAAATTTATCGTAAACTGAGATTTACACTCCATTTGCATCGTTTCCAAACAGACTTAGAGTTGAAATTGGTTGAGCGCCTAACTTGTAAGTACAAAAAGACATAAAAGGCCTTAGGACATTATATGCTGATAAAGGGGCTCTATTCTCTGGTCAATAAGTATCTGCTGATAGAAAAAGTCATCACTTAAACACCAATTTAGCTACAAACTCGTCAAGGTTTTTATCTGAACTTCCACCTTCATCCATTGCCTCTTTAGCCAAATTTCTCCACTTGATGGCATTCTTCCTAATTTGTTCCCCTCTCTCTCCCTCCATAATTTCCCTTACGCAGCGCTCTACCTCTTCTCTACATACAATTCCCTTTTCACCTGGCCGAGCCCTGAGACCAACTTCCCATACATCCTCCACATACTTTGCATTTGTGGGTTGATCCGTCCACTGTGGGATTCCCACCATTGGCACGCCCAAGCTCACAGCCTCCAGAGTAGAATTCCACCCACAATGCGTAACAAAGCAGCCCACTGCCTGGTGAGCTAAAACCTCCAACTGGGGACTCCATGCCACAATCAGCCCCTTGTCTGATGTCTCTTCTATGAACTTGTTTGGCAGCTTGTCCACCTCTGATGATCTCACAACCCACAGGAAGTGGCTATTAGTCCTCCTCAATCCCCACCCAAGTTCCTCCATCTGTTCTACCTCAAGTGCTGCAAGGCTCCCAAATGACACATAAACAACTGATCCAGCAGCCCTTTTGTTTAGCCAATTCAAGCAAGCACTACCATCTGACTTGAAGAGATTGAGACCATAGTCCATATCATATGTCACCCTTTTGTCCATATACATAGACGGTATTGTTGGTCCAATTGTCCGCAATAGTGGCCAGCGTCTTGTCATCCAATCTACCTCCTATATGAGAATTTACCAACACAAAAACAAGTGCAACTTTAGTTCAAAGGGGAAAATGGAACAAGGGATAGAGGATTTTGTCTCTCCTCATCATTCCCTACCACCAGATTGATTTAAGGGTCCGTTTGGTTTGCAGTTGGAATCAGAACAGAAATCCCTTGGAATCAGAATTGGAATGATCTTTTTTTATAGTCTGTTTGGTACAGACAGGAATCAGAATGGAAATTGAAATCAGCAGGAATGAAATTTCATTCTCAAGGGAGAGGGAGGGAATGGCCATTCCCTTAAATTGGGGAATGTCATTCTACCAGGATTGAGAACGAGATTCTAATTCCACCCAATCAAACAATTGAAATCAGAATGGTCCATTCCAATTCTGATTCCAGACTCCTATTCCTGCGAATCAAATGGGATCCAAGTATAGCCATTTGAATAAAACTTGGACATTGATCAATTTGTTATATTGAGAAATTTTGAAATACTCACCTCAACCTCTAACTCTTGGAAGGTGTTGACAAGGATCCAATCTGTTGTCTCCAAGTTAGAGAACTGATTTACAACCATTGCAAAATAAGACGGGTATGACCCAGATACAGAGATAAAAGATGGCATGTCCATGATGTCAAGTGGTGGCAACCCAGGAAGAGAAGCAGCAGTAGTCTCTGTCATTGGGACTGTCAGTAGTCCCTGGTGAACATGGTAGTATATATTTTCAACAGCACACGACTGAGTGAAGAATGGAGCCCCAACTAAGCCGAAACTTTTGGCTACATCCAGAGCCCATGGAAGGAATGAATCGTACACAAGGCAATCAACTGGGTGTCCAGAGCTCTTCTGTTTCTTGATGAGCTCAGCCAATGTTTGCGAGCCAACTTCTTTAAAACGATTGAGGTAGGCTTCGATACTCTCCGCTTTCAGAAATCCGCCATCATCGTAGCCATCGGAGATAGTTTGGACATCGACGGAGATGGACTCGGTGTACATTGACCTCCAGGACGAGAGGGTGGTTACAAGCGTGGTCTTGAGCCCTTTGAAAGCTAAACGCTTGGCGACTTGGAGCAGTGGATTAATGTGGCCTTGGGTTGGGTAAGGGAGTACTAATACGTGGCCTCTATTATAAGCTCTCTTCCCCTCCATTTCTCTTCTCTAAAGTTGTTACACCAGTCTTCATTTTTACAGGAAGAAGAAACACATTTATATATGGAGAAGTTGTGGCTAGAATTGTAGATAAAAGGGTTTCTTGCATATAGGGGCAACTTTTTGCTCTTAATATCAATAAAAAGTAATATTTTATATAATAACTAAAACAGGGTAAACTTTTTGAAAAAATATCAAGAAAGGGCATTGTTGTTCATCTTCCTCCTCTGCTCTCTATTCATGCTAATGATCATAACATTGCGATGCTCCACCCCTTTGAACCCATCGTAGCCTTTCAAGATCACTTTCATGAACGGCACGAACGACATGGATACTCCCGATATAGCCCTCTGTTGGGAATAAGCCTGTTATCTCACAATAGCCAAATAACACTTAATCTGAACTGAAGCATAGTAATTCTCATTCCCTCTTTGTGCAATTAAATGAGCATGCAAGCCAAACAATATCAATCAAATAGAAAGTGTATGCAATAACAAGAACACAATCCACAAATAAAGACACAAGATTTTGACGTGGAAAACCCTCCAAAACGAAGGGAAAAACCACGGGCAACTAGCCACTTAAAACTTCCACTAATAAATTAATGGGATACAACCAAGTTCTTCTCTAGTAGTGAATCTAGAGGATATCAGCATCAACTACTCACCCAATAAAGGTGGATTTCATCACATATTACCAAATAACTCAGAGACAAAAATGAATCTCACCAAAATGATAATAGAGAAGAGAAATAGCAAATCAAACCAGTAGATATGCAGCTTGAGGCGCCATTGACTGCATACTGAAATCCCAAGACGATTGGAGAAAGGATCACTACACAAGTTTGTATTCTTCACCCATGAGAACTCAAAAAAACTCTTCTTTTTTCCCCTCTCTCTCTCTTTCTCTCTCTCTCTCTCTCTTCTGTTTTTGGTGGTAGGCTTCACCGAATAGGTTCAGTTCACAGAAGTTTTTTTTTTTTTTCTTTAACGCTCCTCAATTTCTCTCCGCATGCGAAGTCGAAGAGGCTACCTTTATGAGTCTCTTCGACTTCCAACTCTCCGCCTCCTTTTTTTTTTCATTGTTTGTGGGCCCTCCACATGAGAAGAGAGCCCAACCAACACCCTCTGCATTAGCTCGTTCATCTCTGGCTTGTCTCCGTAGTACGAGTATGCCGGCTCACCATTGGCCTTCACGAACAGTTCCTCTTTTGGGTCCACCACCACCTCGTGCAGAATGGGTCACACCTTCACCAGTGCATCCTGGCGGTGTTGCAGAATGTACGCAGCGTACGATAAACCCTCTCTGTCGGTGACCAGGGTCTTTCCAATCTCCGTCAAGGAGTACTTGTGCTCCGAGCAGTCGTCGGCGATGTTCTCCGAGAAGACGTAGTTGGTGAGCATTCGAAGGATGTGCTAGAGGTTTTTGGGATCGCCGGTTGGGAGGACACGTGCTAAGATCTCGAAGGCAGAGAGAGGGACGTTGGAACTACCTTGCCAGATGGCATTGGGGACCTTGAGGCGAACGATGGCATTGAAGGACATCGGGACGCTGATTATGTTGGGAAGCTCCAATGTGGCCAGTCTGGCGTTGTTTTGGGTTTCCGTTGTCTCGTCCACCATGGCCATAGAGCTCTTGTTCTTCTCAGTTCTTACTTCTCAGAGATGGCTGCCAGTGCTGTTGTTGGTTTTTGATAAGGAGGTGAGGGAAAGATACTATTAACTACACCCACTGTCCACTGCTGTTTTAGGTTTCCATTGTCTCGTCCGCGAGCATAATTGTCGCCGGCGACCTTAACCTCCCAGTAGTGCCCTTTCTTGATATTATTCTAAAAAATTTACCCTATTTTAATTATTAAATAAAAAATTATTATTTTTTTTATAATAAAGGCAAAAAGTTGCCTTTATGTGATAGAAGTGTAGAACCCAACTTTTTACCCTTAACATCGAATGTGGATTTTGATAAAATGACAGGCACATGTGGATTTTATACCTCTGCAACTTAACCAAACCAATCGTCGAATTGTGCATCAAGTTCAAAGAGATAAAAAGAATAAAATAGAGACTCGTACACTACGTGCCTGCCTAAATGTAAGGAGCACGTTAAAGGCTTTAAGCGTACGTTCTCTTCCTGCTTTCAAAGTCAAGATGAGAATTGACAGTTTCATGGTGCCGTGCCGGGCCGTGCTTGTGTGTTGTGTCCTCTCGGATACTTCAGAGGTCAGGCCCGGAACGGCCATTGGCACGTGCCCAGGCGGATTTGGGCCGACCCTTGAGCCAGGCCGGGCAAGGCCATGGGAGGCATATTTAAAAAAAAGTTAAAATATATTAATAAAATAGATAAAAATTGAAAAAATCTTATAATTTTATTTTATATGAATTTTGATGTATATAATTGTTTATATATGAAATAATAAAGTGAAATTATAAAAATTGTAATACAATTGGAATAAAATACTATAATAAACTTGAAAATAAAAAGTTATATACATTTATATATTATATATTGCATATTATTATAAAATATAGATAAACATATTGTGTCAAGCCGCGGACCCGTGCCAGCATGGCTTGCCTTGTCATGCTTTGCCATGTCGGCCTTAGGCTTGAAGACCCAAGCCCAACATGGCCCATACCCTCGGGTCATGTCGTGGCACGACCTACATGCTACAGTGATGGGCCGGATCCAACATGGCCCAATTTACAGTTCTAGTCCCATATCCCATCCCAACTCTATATTGGGATTAGACATGTTCATGGGCCAAGTAGCCCCGGCGGATCGACCCAGCCTGGCCCTACCCGATTTAAGTCGAGCTTGGACAAGATATCAGGCCCGTAGGCTCGGGCTTGGGCCTAAAACACCAGGTCCAACCCTTTTTCAGGTCGGGCTCGGGCTTTCTAAAAAACGCCTGGCCTGAGTCCGAGCCTGACTTGATAATATATTATATAATGAAAATATATTTCATATAATAAAACATATATAATATATTCTTTCTTTATTACTATTCTTTTTTTTAACTAATAGTGAACTCTTTCATTATTTTTTGGGTTTTGAGGTCTTTTAATATAAATAAAAAAATTATTTATTGAATAAAAAAAGAAAAAAAAACTTTTTCCAATTTTCTGAACAGGCTCTGGCTCAACCCCGGGCTTTGGGCTTTATATAAGGGTCAGGCTCAGACTCCAAACCTAGGCCCAATGGTCAAGTCGGGCTCAGGCTTAGGTTTGAGTGTTTTCTGTTAATACAAAACAAAGCCTGGTCGGCCTGAACCCAACCCCGGCCTGACCCGGCCCATGAACAAGTCTAATTGGGAACATCTCCCCCACGATAAGTACAAAAGATGTTCCCAATACATGTTGAGATGTGCAAGTGAGGCACACTTTGTGGGGAGCTGATCTGAAGAACTAATTATTAAGTTCCAATTAGTTGGTGAAGATCAAGAACATATCACCATGAAGTACCAAAGGAGATATTCCCATCTACGACACCAATAGTTGCTGAGGCCATATATCGGGACCAAATTGGAACTCCTAATTACCAACCTAGCTCTAAAAACCTTGGGTTATTATACAAATCCTCCGATTTTAGATCAGGTCACACTGGGTCCAAAAGAACGAACCTAGATTTCCTACTCGCTTTTCCTACCTATTCACTACCTGCTTTGAATTGCAGTCACACATCTCTCAATTCATAATAGACGTATGGCTGCAATTCACGGCAGGTAGTGGGTGAGTAGGAAAAGTGAGTAAGAAATCCCGTTTGCCAAAGAACAGCTGGTTCTAACAACCATTGCAGCCATGTGTCAAGAACATCTCCATTACTTCATGGCAAGATGTTCTTTTATGTATAGCTGTAATGGCTGTTGTGACCATATATATAGACTGAAACCACATTTCTCTTTTCAACATTCTCTTGATTTTTATTTATTTATTTATTATATAACTTGTATGCTTCATGGGATATTTAGTTGGGACCTCCCACCAATAAAACCACCTTCCAACACCCTACCAACATGATTTGATAGTGACATTTCAATATCTCATCATGAGATTAGGAACCACTATGAAAGTGGGGGCTGCCATGTATGAGATGTACAGTGTTAAATCATGTTGGTAGGGTGTTAAAACACATTTTGTTGGCAAGAGACCTGAGGGTAGCTTATTCCATACCCATAACCAGCCCCCTTGGATTTGATCCCACATCTCTCCACTACAACGACTAAGAGACGTCGCCACATGAGCTACCATCAGTTGGTAAAATTCTCTTGAACTATACCCTAGCATTTTATACCTCGAGAAAACTAAACCCCGTCCCACCTCCACCCCCAATAACCTTCCGTCAATGTTAGGAACCAAATATTGACCATAACAAAAGGATTAGCCTACTAAACAATAATCCAAATTTAAACTAGGTTCTAGTTTAGATAAAAGGTTGGTACTGAATTTGGCAATGGAGGTAATAGGCTGTGTTTGGAAACAATGCAAATAAGTGTGAATGTAAATATATAGAGTGTAAAACGGTCCATATAAATTATAAAGTTGGATTAGTTTTGCACGGACAAATTTACCTTCTTATCAAACAGATTTTTAGTTATAATGGATACAAATACGAATTCCAATAAAGTATGTCTTCTTTTTATCAAAAACTTACCCACTTAAATGCAAATTTACTTTTTTTTTATTGATTTGCTTTTACATCTTATTATCAAATGTATTAAAAAATGCATTTTCTATCATTTGTCAATGCATAAATATAATATTTCCAAATACAAGCAAAACCAAAATACAAATTTATTCTAAACCGAGATTTACACTCTATTTGTATCGTTTCCAAACGCAGGCTTAGAATTGAAAATGATTGAATGCCTAACTTATAAATTTAAAAAGACTAGTAGCAGAGACTCCGAGAGTAAAGTTAGTTGATGTTAATGAGCCAAGGTACCAAGGTGATAAGGTGGGAGCTGGTGCAAGTGCAAGAGTAAATGCATAAGAGAGAATAATACATGTTACTCCCTCGGCCTGCTTATAGACGAAAAGTCAAATAAATGTCATATTGAGGAGGTCTTGGTGAAATCTTGCAATTACTCTCCAAAACCTATGAAAGGACGAGTCTACCCTCAATGGTTGCAATCTGTCATTAGTTGATTGGACCAAAATATTTGATTGTATCACATATTCACATGCCCTCCAATTTCAAGGTCAAATTGGCCTAAGACCAAATCACTAGGTTTCACGTTGGTGTCGGTCGAAGGGATAGTGTGGTCATAATGGTTGGAAGTCCATAAATTCCGCGGTTAATCGATATGTCATTAGCTCCAATGAGACATGTATTTTGATTTTTATTATTTAATGAAAGTATATGATCATTATTATTTTATGTTTATGTTAGGTATGTCTTAATGGGTGTTTATTAGAAACATTTAACAATGACTAATTTTCAATTATACCCTAACCCTTAGAGATGGATGGGTAAAAGTGGAAAGTTGCACGTAATCTTAAATTTGACAATAGTATTACACTAAGTGTTGGATTGCGCTACTTGTGATGTGCAAACAAAGAGTTAGGATTAGAGCAATCTAAAATATCATTTGATTGAATGATCATTGTGATAGGATTAGCCACTCTGCCAAACAAAGAGAATATCTTGGTTTACACATTCTCTAATGAAAACTTAAAACTATCGTTCGTGAATCCCAATTTGTTTTTGAAATGATTTTGCAAAATACATTTATATTTATAATAAATTGTTTTATGAAAAGGTAGGCCTAAGTCAGAAGTGTGCCCCCACTGATTAAAGGTCTTAGATCCGACATTGTGTGTAGAGAATGTGAAACTACATTTAGTAGTTAAGTAAGAAATCATTCCCTATGAGTAGTGTATGGATATATTGGATTGAGAGATTAAAGAGCAAAAGACCATTTAAGGTTAAAACTGGATAGGCTTGTTTCTCATGTTTATCTATTTTTGGGGCTTCATAGAATGGCTCAAACTAAAAGCCACTTACTTAAGTGTTGGGCCCATACTAAGCCCAATTTGATTGGCTTAGGGGTCACTATGTTCACCTAGTTAATTTGGCCCATGTGGTTCTTTACATGAACCAAGTCCATATGAATTAATACGAGGGCTTAGTGGGTTTCATGCCATACAATATTCATATGTAAAGACCTTGCAACTAACGTGAATAAGGATCACTTGAGTTATGGGCTTAGCCCATTCTAAGAGAGTAAGAGTTAGTATGACTAATCATATGATTAGTTTAAGTTGTCATGTGCACGGATGGGTTACTTGGGTTGAATTGGTAATGGTCTTGGGTCTTTCTTATTACTAATGTAGTTGGAAGTGAATCCAAATTAGAGAACCTCTAATTAAGTTAGAACTCATATTTGGAAACTCCTAATAACATTAGGATTTACCAACCCTATAAAAGGTAGAGTATGACTGTACGAGAGATCTAGAGAGAGATTCTCATCTATTTTTATAGCACTCAAACCCTAATTCGATCTAACCATAGTATGAGACTTTTCTTTCTTATTTCCTCTATGTTTTTCTAATAAAAACCCAGATTTCTCAAGTGGTTAACAGCTGAACAGGAAGATAGTAAGATACAAATTTGGAGAACAAATTGGTTCACAAAAGTTGCAACATAAAGTTCTCCATTGTTGTTGCGCCATCTTTCAGCTTGGATCTTGATTTGGGCTTGAACCTTGGTTGTAAACAATCACTTTGGGAGTTAAAATTTGTGGTCTCCCTATTAGGTATGAACCTATTTAAATTTGGAAATCAAATTGGGTCATCTAATGCTAGATCGACCCTAAGAGAATTGGTTTCTTCAATGAGAATTTTAATTCTCCTATTCTTGGACTATTAAAAGAATTGACTCAGCTTAGAAACCCTAGCAAGATTTGACCTTCTTGGGTGATTTATAGTCCTTATAACAGTGGTATCGGAGCATATGGTTCTAATCTAGCATTAGATGCAGTACAATTTTATTACTGCATCAAATTGGTTAGAACCTATCTGGGCAATTTGAGCATGTTGTAATTAGTTTTTGAGAATTCAGTTCTCTCTTGTTGGGCCCATGATCTTATGAATAATTTTGACATTATTTATTGTTGTTTTATGGTGGATTCAATGATGGGGTAGAATGTGGTGGTGATCGAATTCTTTATTCTTCTGAGATGATTTTCACATATGATAATTTCCTATATTCTATACAATTTGTAACTAATTTTGTTTTTCCCTCACTCTAGTGAAAAAATTTTCAAAATATTTCATAGACAGATTTTCAAATTCAGGATGGAGAGATTGCAATTTAACATTAAGTACCTTACTTGTACCTTAATTCTCTTTATTTAAAATATCACATACATCATTTGAAATGGTGATATTCATAATTTTTAAAAACCAATCAATCTGTATCATAAACAAACGAGATGACCAATTAGATAGTATTCATCAAATTACCTAACAAATAACTAGGTAATTGACACATAACAAATGACTATAGAGATACGCGTATTAAACAATAGGAACTGACTCTAAACTGGAACTGATCGTAACTGGGTAACATGCTTCATTACAATTTATTCAAATGACTAAAAACAGTCTTCTATACTGAACTGAAACGTGGTCCACTTGGCCCCATAGTCTGAATTACTCTAACAAAGGTTTGGTTGTGGAATCCAACAATCAACATGCATATTTTGATTGCTAAAGGAGTTCAAACTGAAAACCGGCAATGGTGGTGAACGTAAGGAAACTTGACGAGGGAACAGGTTTAGCAGCGTTGGACAGGGTGTTGATAAATGGAAGTGAGAGGAGAAAAGGTTTGATCCATGTACACTATTGTCTTGGAAAACTATGAAGTGTCAATCTTGGCATTCAGAATTCAATCCTGAAACTAAAAAAAAAAAAACTAAATTGCTAAAACTTCTCCTGACATTTCTGGTAGTTGCAATTACCTCCCCTAAATTTTTTGATACAGTTGCAAATAAATCCCTTCTGTTAGAATCCTCTAACAAAAGTCATGAAAGTGTCCAAAATATCCATGCAATTACTATTCAAACTAGTTTCTAAGGCTGCATTTGGAAACGACGGAAATAAGTGCGAATGTAAATATGTAGAGTGAAAAACAGTTCATATAAATTGCAAAATTGGGTTTGTTTTGCATTGGCAAATTTACCTTCTTATCAAACAAACTTTTAGCTGTAATGGATGCAAATGTGAATTTCGATAAAGATTATGTTTCTTTTTTTTATCAAAAGCTCACTTGAATGCAAATCTACTTATTTTTTATTGATGTACTTTTACATCTTATTATCAATGTAAATATGCATTGATCTGTCATTTGTCAATGCATAAATGTAATGTTGCCAAACACAGGCAAAAGTGAACTAGACTGCAAATTTACCCTGAACCGGGATTTACACTCCATTTACACAATTTCCAAACACGGCCTATAGAAGAGGAAAAAAGAACAATACAAACTTTATAAGCAACAAAAGAAATAGAGAATTTAAAATTACAGCTTCATCTTTGAGCAATTGATATAAAAAGAAAATTTAAAAAATAATTCAGTTCACTAAAGAAATTGGAAGGGTTTGGATTAGTGATTCATATGAGAAAAAAACTTAGAAAATAAATATATTTTCTAAAATAACCGCATGGGTATTTTAGAGGTTTCAGCAATTTACCCAAGAAAAAAGAAAACAAAAAGTGAAGTTGAAGGGAGAGATTAATCAAAGCGAATAGGGAAACTCAAATAGAGCTTGCTAGTTAAACCCCAGATGATCAAACAGATCATTATTTCAGTATTCTTCAGTCAAGGAGTAAAAATCGTTTTGTAAGAAATGGGGTTATTTCTTCACAGTTTCATATTCTTCTTGTTTGGACGCCATTAATAATTAATTGCAGACCTCTCTTTCTTCTTCATCAACTTCAGCCAAGGGTGGAAGATATGACGATCTTGTTGAAGAAAATGCACTCTTCGGATTTCAAACTCGCATTTTACTTTTGAATATTGGTGGAGGTTGAATTTTGATCCTTAACAAGGGAAGGGAAGCTATAACTTGTAAGTTTTGAACCTTGAACCTAGGTTCCATGTGTTTTTCATCTTTTTGATGAGTATTAACCATGGGTATTGTGGGATTAATGGACCGAAGTTCCCCTTAGATTTTGTCCATTGTCATGATGTGCTTACAGCACCAAATCAGATTTCTGTGGGTGTTTATAGTTGCTGTGTTTCTCAAATAAACATTTAATTGAAAAACGTTACTTTAAATATTTATTGTTTTTATTTCAATTGGTGGATTTGTTTTTTTAACTTGCAAAATTGAGAAATGAGAAAAGAGCACTGGCTTCACGTTGCAGAGAGCGTATTAGTAGGTTCACTTGCAAAAAAAAGAGTTTCAAGTGAGAAGAAGAAGAATAAAAAGATTTCAAAGAAGCTTGCCCTTGCATATGTCTAGATCGCTTTTGATGATGTGCAATCTGGCCACTCCTAGCTGGAGGTGACGAGGCTTCTAGCTGGCGACGGGCAAGAGATACATGCAAGAAGGACGAAGGGACTTGGAGTTGAACACCAGGCGGGGACTTTCTGATGCTTAAGTTAGAACTCGGTAGCGAGCTGAGAAAGAGAATGAGTACGCAAGAAGATGAGAGCTAGAGAGTGGTGAATATGCGATACCTTTGCCTCTGAGGGGTCGGAGTGCTTATATACTGACGTCTGACAGGTTCGGTGGGGTTGATCCCGAATCCCTGCTGTGGCGATCCGCTATTAGGTCATACCTCGGAGTGGCTGGCCGTTAATGTTAGGCCCGAGATCAGGCGGGCTACAGTGACCGTTGCATGGTACGGTCCCGCCAACCGGGAGACAACCTGTAGGCATGACGCCGCCAGGTGGGAGATAGGGGCATAGCCTTCTGAATTGACAGGCGTTGCGCCGTTAGACGAGGGACGCGAGAGCAGTCTGGCAGGTACGACTTTGTCAGATGAGAAACTTCTGTGGAACACCGAGTCGCCCCGTAGTGAGCTACTTTGTAGCGAGCTACCCTATGACAAGCTACTGGTGGCGTGCCGAGGTGATTCAGCTTGAGGCGAGTTGTCTTCGAGGTGGCCCACTTGCTTGGGCCTAGAGCAAACATGTTGTTCTAGTTCACGAACTGGGATGAACTTAACTCGGAGTGCAGCTCGGGACATCGGCGTACTCGAGCTCGCTCTGTGCCGAGCTGATACTTGTTGAGCTGTCACCCGCGTCGAGTCATGTCCACGTACCGGTCCGCCTATGCCGAGCTGTCGTATATGTTGACTCACGTATACGTGTCACCTAGGAGGTCAGGCCAAATCACCCTTCATCAATTGCCCCCCACTCCTTGAAATAGGGGTCTTGCCCTAGCGCGGGGATTTCATGAAGTGACGGGTGGATTTGACCCGTAATTCAAACTACCTTGTCAGACCGCATGAGGTGCAAGCGCGGACATCACGTGCTAAACTGCTTTCGGTCTTAGATGACGTGCAACAGGTTTTACTGTGAGCCATTGGATTGCTTTAATCAGGGTCGTTGTTTTTCGGGCACAGTGGCTATAAATAGGAGGGCCCCAGGCCTCATTTTTTATACCAACCAGTCTTGCTTTCGGCTCTGAGATCATGCCTTCACCTCGGTTGCTTGAGTTCTCCCTGTTCGCGTCGCTCTTTTCAGCCCGTCTTCTTCGGTGAGTCTTTTCTGCCTTATCCAATTATGTTTGTGTATTCGTACGACGGTGTCCCTTCCCGGGTTGGTAGTCGGGGCGAAGCCCCCACGAGCTCGGGGGGAGCTCGGGGACTTCTCGAGAGGTAGTATTCGGAGGCTCGGGAAGCCTCTGGTAACCTGGCTTCCACCTCCCGAAGTCGGGAGACGGACAGTTTTGGCCCTTCTTCCATGTCTATGGAGAGACTCCGAGCCCTGGTCTTCCAATACAACCTCCCAAGGGAGCTTACCTACAGCCTTCCGACTGGCGAATAACCTTGGGAGCACAATCATGACGAAATTGTGATCTTCGAGGAGCAGCTCGTGGCTGGTCTTCGCCTTCCCCTACACCCTTTGATAGTAGAGGTCCTCACTCACTTTAATGTCACCATAGACCAATTGCACCCAAATTCTGTTCAGAACTTGGTGGGGACCATTTCTTTGTTTTATGAGTATTGTCTTCCTCTTTCTCTCGATACCTTCACCTCCATCCTGTCAATCAAGAATGCTTTCCCTGGAGCTCCTACAAATTGGCGCTCTTATTATTTTTCCCCCCATCCTGGCTTCAAGCTTCTCCATGAGTTGCCCAACAGGATCTCGGCCTGGAAGCGGGGCTATTTTGTAGTTCGTAATCCTGAGGGGTGGCCCTTTCCGACCCACTAGAGGGCTTCCATTCAGGATTCAGGCGTTAGCTTGGATCTGAGGATGCGGGAAATGCTACAGTCCTGGGCAGAGATCGGCTTCATCTGCGTAGACTATTTGGCCGAGGACAAGCTCGTGCAGGCCGGCCTGAGCCTCGATAGGTTACCTTTATGTTTTTCCTTCCTTTCTTGGTTTTTGTGAGCTGGGCTAACGCCTCTTTGTTTTTTGCAGCTATAATGTTAGACGTGGATGTGCGTCGTCTCCTGTCGAACTCTCAGAGGGGCAAGCGTAGGGCGAAGAGGTTTCACCAAGACAATGCGTCTACTTCTAGGGCCACCGAGTTTGAGGCCACGGACCCATCCTTCATTCCACCACTGGAGGTCCCACCCATGCCCTCTGAGGGAGTAGCCATGGAAGGCGGTGAAGAAGAGGTCTCTCCTCCAGGGCCGTACCCGCCATCTGCGCCAATCAACCCCTCTGCCATGCCAGCGTTCCCCACCAAGGAGCCGGGATTCGATCTTCCACAAGGAGATCGTGGAATGGTCGAGGATGCACCCTAGGCGGCTCCTGGGGCTGGCTACGACTCACTACATGGTGGTAAGTGCTTGCTCTTTTTCTTCTCTTCTCCTTCTCCCCCTTTTTTTTTTATTACCTACCTCGGCTTTGTATTGGCAGTTGAACTCCGCCCTCCATGCCATGGCCTGTCAGACGGCCATTCATTCCAGGGATGCCCACGCCTAGAGGACGGAAGTACGGAGGCTCAATCGCGAGCTGGACCGGGCCCGGGGTGAGGTCCTCCAGGCCAAGAAGGGGAGTGAGGCCCAGGGGCTACTTGTTCAAGACCAAGAAGCGCGGATCTCCCGACTGATCGAGAAGAACACTCGTTATAGGGAGGAGTACTCAAGGACGGCCGAGGATAGGGAGTGCCTTCGGCAGGTGGTTCGAAGTCTAGAGGCCACCCTCCACGAACGAGCTCGAACCTTCGACCCTGCCGTGGAGGAAGAAAGGGTCAGGGCGGTGGACCACTTTAAAGAGTCCCCGGAGTTTTGCGACCTTCAGGTCGAGTATGGCATGAACTCCTATCGCTCGGGGTTCAAGCTCTGCCGGTATTTGATTTAGAAGAAGTTTTCTGGCCTTAGCCTCGACGGCATCACAATGAAGGGTCTGGCCCCAGAGACGGTGGATGCGGAGGAGGACGAGGAGCTCGATTCCTTGGAGGAGACCAACGAGGACGTGGAAGTGGTGGGCACTTGATGTTGGGGTTGTTCTCTTTTCTTTTTTGAACTTTGATTGCATGTTCCTGGGTGGCTGAGCCCGGTTTCCTTTTCTTTTTCCTTCTCTTTTTGATGTATTTTCCCGGGTCGTTAGGCCTATTTTTTTAATGAAATGTTGTTTTTTGCTTAGAATGGTTCTTTTTTGGTCCAAGCCATACGTATATAGGTTACCTGAGCTGTCGAGCTACCGAGCTGGCAACAAGCGCGGGTAACTGAAGTGGGAGTCGTCCCGAATTACGCGAGTTACCTTGACCTATCCGGCCACCGAGCTTGGTAGCGAGTGAGGGTAACCTTAGTAAGATTTTCCCTAAGTTTCTTGCCTCGAGCTATCTGCATAGAATCAATCTGTTTGAACGTAGGTCCTCTGATGGACTTGAACCGCGATCGTTTCTGAGGTGATGTAGGTATCGTAGGGTTGATGCCCGAGCTGTCTGCACTTTTGACTCTAGGATGCGAGGGGGTGAGGTCCTACGCACTGTTTAGAGCCTTCGTTAGTTTAGTTTTGTAGCCCTTAGGCTCGGGGAGCGACTCAGAGTCTACTCCTAAGCTTTGCCCATGCCGTAGAGGCGACTGAGACTTAGTTGGTGCCGAGGTCCTTATCAGTTCGGCATCTTGGCCCTTAGGCTCTGGGAGCGACTCAGAGTCCACTCTTAAGCTTTGCCCATGCTGTAGAGGTTACTAGGACTTAGTTGGTGCCAAGGCAGAGCGACTCGGTGTCCACTCTGGGCCAACGGTCACAGGTAGTACTGTCTTAGATTGCTAATGTTCCAGGCTCGGGGTACCTGCTTTCCTTCCAACATTTCGAGCTCGTATGTGCCTTCCCCGAGTATTCATTTTACCCGGTACAGACCTTCCCAGCTCGGCCCCAGCTTACCCGCTCCGGGCTCAAGTACCATTACTTTTCGAAGGACCAGGTCGCCTACACGGAAGTGCCGCTTCCTAACCCAGTTGTTATAGTACCAAGCCACCTTTTGTTGGTATGCTATGGTCCGGATATACGCGAGGTCCTGTACCTCTTCTATTAGGTCGAGGTTGGTGCGGAGCTCGTCATCGTTGGCCTCTTTGTCGTATACTTCTAAGCACAACGTGGGTACTTTGATTTCAGTCGGGATTACAGCCTCCGTGCCGTAGGTGAGGTTAAAGGGGGTTTCACCCGTGGCAGTCTTGGTAGTAGTTCGGTAGGCCCATAGTACATTGGGCAGTTCGTCCACCCATTACCCTTTAGCTCAGGCTAAGCGGGCCTTCAGTCCACGGAGTATAGATCTGTTCGTGACTTCTGCTTGCCCGTTCGCTTGAGGGTGCGCTACTGAGGTGAAGTTTTGCTGTATCCCCATCTCGGTGCACCAGTCTTGAAACTAGATATCTTCGAACTGCTTGCCATTATCTGAGAGGAGCACTCGAGTTGTGATTGTCGCTAGGGGTTCCGCCTCTACCCATTTTGTGAAGTAATCCACTACTACCACCAGGAATTTTCTCTATCCTGTCGCTGGTGGGAATGGCCCAAGAATGTCGATTCCCCACTTTGCGAAGGGCCATGGGCTGATGAGGTACTTCAGGTCGGCAGTGGGTTGGTGATGGATATTGGCGTGCCTCTGGCATTTATCACATTTCTTGATGAGCTCGAGTGCATCTGCTTTCATCATTGGCCAGTAGTATCCTTGCCGCAATGCTTTCTGGGTGAGGGGCCTGCCCCCCAAGTGTTCGCTGTACAGCCCTTCATGAGTGTCGTGGAGAACGAGCTCGGCCTGTGAAGGTCATAAACAACGTAAGTAGGGGAGCATGTAGGATCTTCTGTACAGTCGTCCGTCTATAATGACATACTTGGCTGCCTGTCGCTCTACCCTTCTGGCTGCATTGCGATCTGTAGGGAGGGTCCCGTGCAGGAGGTAGCTCGCGAGTGGTTCAATCCAGCTCGGCTCCGCTTGCGTAACAGGAGCTAACTCCTCTGCCCCCCCGACAATGCCAAGCCAAGGCAGGTTCTCTATAAACACGGTCCTCATGTAATTGCTGCTTGTGCTGGCTAACCGGGATAATGCATCGGCCTCAGCATTCTCAGATCTTGGAATTTGCCTGATGAAGTACGATTGGAAGCTGTGTAGAACCTCCCTAGCCTTGGCAAGGTAGGCGGCCATGGTGGGGTTGCGAGCTTCGTAATCGCCGGTTACCCGGTTAACCACGAGCTGCGAGTTGCTGCAGATGACAAGGTGATTCACTTGTACATCGTTTGCTAGCATGAGTCTGGCTATCAATGCTTCGTATTCCGCTTCATTGTTGGATGCCACGAACTCGAAGCAGAGCGCATACTCCAGCTTCGCTCCGCCTGGTCCGTATAGGATGACTCTGGCGCCGCTTCCTTGCTGATTCGACGAACCGTCTATGTGAAGGATCCAAGGCTCTTCATCCCAAGTTGACTTCGTTCTAACTGGGGCTGGTTCCGCACTGGTGAAGGCTTCCTTCACGTACTTGATTTCCATCAATTCGGGCGTTGTGGTGCTGAAAGTGCATTCTACAACGAAGTCGGCCAGGGCTTGGGCCTTAATTGCCGTTCGGGGTTCATACCGAATGTCGTATTCTCTGAGCTCTATAGCCCACTTCGTCAGCCTCCCAGATACCTCGGGCTTGAGCAGTACTTGCCTCAGAGGCTGATTGGTAAGGACAATGATCGTGTGGGCTTGGAAGTACGGCCGAAGTTTTTGAGCTGCTATGATCAACGCATATGCTAGTTTCTCGATCTCCGGGTACCTAGTCTCGACATCCTACAAAACTTTGCTCACGTAGTAGATAGGTCATTGGACCCGACCTACTTCTTTTATCAGTACCAAGCTGATTACCTCGTCGTTTGCGGAGAGGTACAGCTTTAAAACATCGCCCTCCTCGGGCCGAGTTAAAACTGGGGTGCTGGTCAGGTAATTTTTTAGTTCTTTAAAGGCAGACTAGCATTCTTCAGTCCACTTGAAGTCTTTACTTTTCTTAATGGCCTTGAAGAAAGGCAGGCAGCGATCTGCTGACTTAGACATGAAGCGGCTCAGGGCAGCTATACAACCATTTAGCCTCTGAACCTCCTTCAATTTGCAAGGTGGGGTCATATCCAG
The DNA here is from genome assembly GCF_055504915.1 of Nelumbo nucifera. Classification (NCBI taxonomy): domain Eukaryota; kingdom Viridiplantae; phylum Streptophyta; class Magnoliopsida; order Proteales; family Nelumbonaceae; genus Nelumbo; species Nelumbo nucifera. The sequence continues at coordinate 8,360,767 of NC_142649.1, read as the reverse complement.
GATGGCCTTTACTTTTTCAGGGTTGGCTTCAATGCCACGCCGGCTAATTATGTAGCCTAGGAATTTTCCCGAGGTGACACCGAAGACACACTTGTTCGAGTTTAGTTTCATATTATAGTTGTGCAAGATTTCAAATACGCATTGCAGGTCACTTATTAAATAGTTCGAAAGTGGGGTCTTGACGACCATGTCGTCTACATAATATTTAACTTTGTCGCCAATCAGTGGCTCAAAAATTTGATTTACAAGTCTCTAGTAGGTCACCCCAGCATTTTTCAGCCCGAAGGGCATGACCATATAGCAGTACAGGCCCACTTCGATAATGAAAGTCGTTTTCACTTCGTCGGCAGGGTCCATCTTGATCTAGTTGTAGCCCGAGTACGCGTCTAGAAAACTCAGCAACTCATGCCCCGAGGTCGCGTCCACTAGACGGTCAATTTTGGGGAGCGGAAAACAGTCCTTTGGGCAACCCCGATTTAGGTCGGTATAGTCGACGCACATGCGCCATTTACCGTTGGCCTTTTTAACTAGAACAGGGTTAGCCACCCAGCTCAGGTAATGGGCTTCCCAGATGAAATCGGTTGCGATAAGTTTTCCGACCTCCTCGTCGACTATCTTCCAGCACTCTGGGGTGAGGTTGCGTTTCTTTTGCCTAACGGGCTTGACTAGGGGATCAGTATTTAGCTTGTGAGTAATTATTTTCGAGTCTATGCTGGGCATTTCTGCAGCGGACCATACAAATATGTCTAAATTTTGTAGTAGGAAACTTACCAGCCGAGTTTGAAGGGGTTCCACTGCTGTTGCTCCGATTTGGAGGGTCCTAGTCGGGTCTTCCTTTGAAGTCGAGATGGAGACCGTTTCCTCGATCGACGTGTCTCGTTCTTCAGGGTATTCCACAGGCCGCTCAAGCTCAACACCTTCCATCAGCTTGGCTTTCCCTTTGAGGGCCGCCACGTAACACCTTTGGGACTCGAGTTGATCACCTCAGGCTACTCCTATGCCGAAGTCCGTGGGGAACTTCATTGTCAGGTAGTAGGTGGACACCACGGCGCGAAGCGCGTGGGTGATGAGCCTTCTATTATGGACACACCAACCGGCAGCACACTGCGGCGCAGTCACAGGCAGCGGCACACACAGCAGCACGCACTGCCAGGCAGCGCACAACATGCACCGCCCAACAGTGCGCACGCACCGCCCAGCAGCGCACAGCACGCACCGCACGGCAGCAGCACTCGGCAGCATCACACGCCCAACGGTAGCAGCACGCACCGGATGGCAACAGCACTGTGAGGCGCACGCCGCCCGGCAGCAGCAGAAGGACAGGGCCCATATTACAGCTCATTAGAGTGGGTCCGCACTTATCTTGCCACTTCAGCTCTGATCGCCAACTCGCCGCCAGCTACCCCATTCCTCATCCCTTATCTTATCTTATCTTATCTTATCTTAAGAGTTGTGTTATCATTAGGAGTAGGTAACTAAGAGTTTGAGTTAAGTTGGCTTACCTAGCCTAGCCGAATCCAACAAGGAGTTCCCTTATGTAACCTCCTATTTAAGGATCTACGAATGGAAGAAAAGGCATTCAGTTTTCAACTAAAAAAGGGTGTTAGGAGAGTTTAGGTGATCTCTTGGACAAATCACCCACATGATTGTCACAATAGGGTCTATATGCAAGGGCAAGGGCAAGAGAAGAGCCTACCGTCATGGGGGAACAAGAGCCTCTGTCTTCCAAGGTCCATGAACTGGAGCACAAACTTGCAGAGACCAACATGGAGGTACGTGAGGTCAAGGAGATGATGTCTGGGAGTTTCGACGCTTGCTGGTGACATTCTTAGCCAATAGACAAAGAAACTCAGAAGGAACCGCCACCAACAACAACCGTAGACCGGACTGGGCAGAAATGCCTGGCGAACAACAGACAGCCACCCCGACTGCTGCTGTTATCCCCAAATACATTCGGCTAGAATTTCCGTCCTACAACGGCGCTGGAGACCCACTGGGATGGTTGCACCGCTGCGAACAGTTCTTTTGCAACCAGCGCACCGATGACAGAGACAAGGTCAGTCTGGCCGCTTTCCACCTCACAGAAGAAGCATAGCTCTAGTTCTACCATCTAGAGCAGGAAGAATTCGGGCTTAGTTGGGAACAATTCAAAGCCTATTACCTCCTCCGGTTTGGACCCCCACTGACAAGCAACCCGTTGAGCGAACTGATCAACCTCAAGCAGACCGGGACTGTGGTGGATTATCAGTGCCAGTTCCAAACTCTTCTTGCCAGAGCAGCCTCGGTACGCCCAGACCAGCAAGTCGATATGTTCACAGTAGGGCTGGTGGAACCCCTAAGGGTGGACGTCGAGATGCAGCACCCCCCTAATCTAGTCACAACTATGAACCTCGCACGTGCTTTCGAAAGGAAGATGCAGATCTCCCATGGGAGCTTCAGTATAGGATGGCTGACAGCAACATGGGTGCCGTCGAAGACAGCAAGAGTGACTCCCTCTTCGAACGCCAGCAGAGAACCAAGGCTGCCTGCGGGCAACCCCTCCATATCAGCATCAAGCATAGGAAGCAGCAGGTCTGCACCCCCTATTAGACGGCTGACCCGAGCCGAGATGGTGGAACAGCACGCAAGGGGGCAGTGCTTCAACTGCGATAACCTGTACTCCGCCGGCCACAAGTGTAAGAGGACGAACCTGCAACATCAGAACCAGAAATCTCCCTCCATGCCATTACGAGGGTCAAGACCTCCCAAACCATGCAACTGAGAGCATTGATAGCAGGGCAATCCTTCCGTATTCTGATAGACTCAGGTACCACCCACAACTTCATTAGCGAACAGGCGGCCCACAAGTTAGAACTGCCAATGGAAAAAAGACCACAATTACAGGTAGCCGTGGCAAACGGGGAAAGTGTTCACAGCCCCAGAATTTGCAAAGACACCAGAATTCAGGTCGTAACAGAGTCCTTCCAAGCAGATTTATTCGTGCAATCCTTGGACGAATTTGACATCGTCCTAGGTGTTAAATGGCTGATCACGCTTGGACCAATTCTATAGGACTTCGCCGCCTTGACCATGACCTTCCACTTGGATGGCAAACCAGTCACTTGGCGAGGAACCCGAATAAGAACAAGGGCGCAGCTACATACACTCCAAGGTGGGGACTCACGCTCAACGGATATGGAAAGGCTCCTTATGGACTTCTCTACAATATTCAAGGAGCCCAAGGGGCTTCCCCCTCCCAGAGCTTGCGACCACCGAATCCCTCTATTAATTGGATCAGATCCCGTTGTTGTCAGGTCCTACCGCTACCCACATCGGCAGAAAGATGAAATAGAAAGGCAGTGCACAGACATGTTGCAGCAAGGGATCATCTGCCCCAGCCGCTCCCCCTTCTCCTCCCCAGTTCTCTTGGTGCCCAAGCAAGACGGGACTTGGAGAATCTGTGTGGATTACAAAGAACTTAACAGTCGGATGGTCAAAGATAAGTTTCCCATCCCAGTCGTAGATGAGCTGTTAGACGAACGCCATGGAGCGCAGTACTTCTCCAAGCTAGACCTTCGATCAGGATACTTCCAGGTCCGCATGACCCCAGAAGATGTAGAGAAAATGACCTTCAGAACACACCATGGCCACTTCGAGTTCTTGGTCATGCCCTTCGGTCTTAGCAATGTGCCATCCACCTTCCAGGCCCTAATGAACGAAGTGTTTCACTCCCATCTCCGCAGATTTTTCTTGGTATTTTTTGATGACATCCTAGTCTATAGCAAATCTTGGGTGGAGCACGTGCAGCATCTGCAAATTGTTCTTGAGCTCCTGCAGCACCATCAGCTCTTCCTCAAACGGTCAGAATGCTCCTTTGGGGAATGCAAGGTCCTTTACTTAGGACATGTGATTAGTGGTCAAGGGGTCACTGTGGATGACTCCAAGATCCAGACCATCAAAGAATGGCCCAGACTGCAATCCGTCAAGGCCCTCCGTGGTTTCCTAGGGCTGATCGGCTACTACCGTAAGTTCGTTCCCAATTACGGACTGCTGGCAGCCCCACTAACAAGTCTGCTCAAGAAAAACGCCTTCCTATGGGACGGTACATCTGAAGCAGCCTTTGTAAGATTAAGAGAAGCCCTCTCCTCCACACCGGTTCTACAGTTGCCAAACTTTGATCTTGAACTCACAATGGAGTGTGATGCCTCCGGCACCGGCATAGGCGCGATACTACAGCAACAAGGGCACCCCATCGCCTTTTTCAGTCGCAAGCTGGCCGACCACCACCTGAAGTTGCCCGCCTACGAGCGAGAACTTATTTGTCTAGCTAAGGCAGGGCAGCACTGGAGGCCATACCTGTGGGGCAGATCTTTCATAGTCAAGACGGACCATTACAGCCTCAAATATCTACTGGAATAACGGCTCACCACCTCGCCACAACAGCATTGGGTCAGCAAACTCCTTGGATTTGACTTCCGGGTAGACTACAAGGCTGGGGCCTTGAACTGTGCCGCAGATGCCTTATCCCGTCGTGAAGACGACATGCTACTCCATGCGATCTCACAGCCCCGAGCCTCCTTGTTGGAAGACATTCGGAATGAACTGCCACAGTCACCTGAATGGAGCAATCTACTCAAGGCAATACAGGCGGGAACGGCCAACTCCAATTGGAGCATATAGAACGGGTTGGTACTATACAAGGGCCGAATTTATCTTCCAACCAACTGCCCCTTAATTCCCTCCGTTATCTCCAGCATACACAATGTCACACATGAGGGTATCCAGAAGATGCTGCACCGCATCCATGCAGATTTCCACTAGCAGGGCATGAAGGCTTTGGTACGGGACTTCATCAAGCACTGTTCAACGTGCCAACAACAGAAATGGGAAAACCTGCACCTAGTAGGCCTTCTCCAACCCCTCTCCCTCCCCACTCAGATCTAGGCAGATATTTCCATGGACTTCATAGAAGGCTTACCTAAGGTGGGAGGAAATCAGTGATATTTGTAGTGGTGGACCGCTTCTCAAAGTATGCCCATTTCCTTCCCTTATCTCACCCCTACAGCGCAGTCTCAGTGGCCCACGCTTTCTTCGGCCACATCTTCCGATTACATGGGCTACCCGAATCCATTGTAAGTGACAGGGACCCGATCTTTACTAGCGCCTTCTGGAAGGATCTTTTCTGATTGCAGGGAACAGACCTCGCCTTCTCCTCCGCCTACCATCCACAGACGGACGGCCAAACAGAGGTGGTGAACCGGACAATAGAGATGTACCTCCGCCGCCTTGTGGCAGACCAGCCCAGACGCTGGGTGGAGTGCCTTCCATGGGCCGAATACTGTTATAACACGTCCTACCACTCCTCCCTGGGCATGACTCCCTTCCAAGTGGTATATGGCCGAGACCCTCCCCGTCTCCTGTCGTATGAACCAGGCTCAACACGGCTAGAAGAAGTAGACCGCAGCCTCCAAGACCGCGATGCCCTCTTGGTCGAAGTCTCCTTACGCCTACAGCAAGCACAGGCGCGCATGAAGCATGCCTACGATCAGCACCACCGCAAAGTCACCTTCGAACCAGGACAATTCGTCTGGCTGAGGCTCCAACCCTACCAGCAGCTCTCCCTCAGGCACCAAGGACCCCCCAAGCTAGCCCCAAAATTTTACGGGCCCTTCAAAGTTCTCAGGCAGATCGGGAAGGTTGCCTATCAACTCGAGCTACCAGAGCACAGCAGAATCCATGACATCTTCCATGTGTCCCTCCTAAAACCTTTTTCAGGGACTCCCCCAGAACAAGTGCCCCGTCTACCCCCTCTAAAGGATGGCAGGCCCATCCTCCAACCTCGAGCTCTTGTACGATCGTGCATCAATCATGGTACTTTCGAGGTTCTAGTAGAATGGGACGAACTACCATCAATAGAGGCCACCTGGATCCCCTAGATCGATCTTCACAGTGCCTACCCCGAACTCGAGCTTGAGGACAAGCTCATAGTCCAGGAGGGGTGTGATGTTATGGACACACCGACCGACAGCACACTGCGGCGCAGTCACAGGCTGCGGCACGCACAGTAGGCCACACAGCAGCACGCACCACCAGGCAGCGCGCATCACGCACCTCCAGGCAGCACGCAGCATGCACCGCCCGACAGTGCGCATGCACCGCCCAGTAGTGCGCAACACGCACCACCTAGCAGTGCACAGCACGCACCACACGACAGCAGCACTCGGTAGCAGCACGCGCCCAACGGCAGCAGCACACACTGCACGGCAGCAGCACTGTGAGGCACGCGCCGCCCGGCAGCAGCAGAAGGATGGGGCACACATGACAGCTCATCAGAGTGGGTCCGCACTTATCTTGCCACATCAGCTCTGCTCGCCAACTCGCCGCCAGCTACCCCATTCCTCATCCCTTATCTTATCTTATCTTATCTTATCTTAAGAGTTGTGTTATCATTAGGAGTAGGTAACTAAGAGTTTGAGTTAAGTTGGATTACCTAGCCTAGCCGAATCCAACAAGGAGTTCCTTTATGTAACCTCCTATTTAACGAGCTATGAATGGATGAAATGGCATTCGGTTTGCAACCAAAAAAGGGTGTTAGGAGAGTTCGGGTGATCTCTTGGACAAATCACCCACGCGATTGTCACAATAGGGTCTGTATGCAAGGGCAAGGGCAAGGGAAGACAGGAGTCTCTCCTGGTGGACCGACCCGTGATGAGATCCTACGCGGCCCCATAACACCTTCCTATAAGGGCATTGTACGGGGAAGGCGTGGCTACTAGTAGGAAGGTGTGCTCAAATCTTGCGATGTTGGGCCACATCCCGATCTCTACAGGTAATGAGATTCGGCCGAGGGGCCTAACTTCCTCTCCACTGAAGCCCACTAGAGGGGTGCTCGCGGGCTGGAGGTCATTATCCCAGAACTGTAACTTGTCAAAGGTGCTTCTGAACAGGATATCGGTCGAGTTTCCTGAATCCACCAAGACATGTCTGACCTCGAAGTCATTGATCTTCATCCTTATGACCAGCGCGTCGTCATGGGGGTACTGGACTCCTCGCGCATCATCCTCGGTGAAAGATATGGGGTCAGCAGGCCGTGGGCGCTTCGGCGGGTTCCGTTCTTCATGCTCTAGTTTGCGGACCGAGGTCCTCCCTGCCGCCAAGGTGCGGCCTGCGATGATGGATCCGCCGGTAATTGTGTTTATCATCCCGCGGACTGGTCTTTCTTCGAGCAGTTCTTGCTGCTCGGCTCGCCTGTTACTGAACTTGGGGGCGTCTCTCCTCTGCACCCCCTGCCGATCTGCCTGGCTTTTATTACATTTCTGTACAAAATTCTTTAAGTACCCACGACGGATGAGTTCCTCAATCTTGTCGCGGAGACTTTTATAGTTTTCGGTACTATGACCGTGGTCTTTATGGAAATGGCAATATACATTCTTATTCCTGGTGGCAGGGTCCCCCTTCATCCAAGGTGGCCACCTCACAAATGGTGCATCTTTAGTTGTCATTATGATTTCCCCTTGCCTCGCGTTGAGAGGGGTGTAGTTCATCCTCTCAACTAGAGAAGCTCGGGGGTGCCAACCAGACTTTTCTCCCCTGGATGGGGACTTTCTTTTCTACCTCTTACTGTTTCCGTGGTGTGCCTTGTCATTGTCTCTCCTCCTCTTCATCATTGGGGCTCCGACCTTCTGGTTCATTTCCTCTTTAGTCTCGATGAATTGGTCGGCGAGCCTGAGGAAGGCGGTGATGTCCTTAGGCTTGTTCGCTACTACATGCCACTTGAACTCCCGGTGAGTGACCCCTCTTTTGGCCGCGGCAAGTCTAACTGCAGGGTCCAAGTTCGGGATCGAGAGGTAGGTGTCATTGAAGCGCTTGATGTAGCTCCGGATGGACTCTCCCTCTTTCTGGATGATGCTAAGAAGGCTTTCCTGCGACTTCGGACACTTCTTGCTAGTGATGAATTGCGAGGTGAACGCTTGCACGAACTACGCCCAGCTCCGGACTGTCCCGGATGGAAGATTTCTATACCATGTGCGCGCTACTCCTCTGAAGGTCGTGGAGAAGGCGACACACATGCAGGCTTCGCTAGCTCCGGCGAGGTGCATTTGGGACTGAAAGGAGTCCACATGGTCATTCGGATCGAATGACCCATCGTACTTGTCCAGAGGGGGAATTTTAAAGCCTTTTGGCCTGGGATCCGTTAGGAGGTCAGGATAGAGGGGAGATGGTACCGAAAGGAGGGGCGCGACCTTCGTGACCCCCGAGTCCTCTCCCGCCTTACCTTCAGGCTGCTCGAGCTGGTCGAGCTCCGCGAGCTGTTCAGGGATTAGTTCACGGCAGGCTTGTGCACGACGAGCTTTGAGACGCAACCTCTGTTGCCTTTTGGCTGAGTCCGCGCTAGTGCTGGTTATTTCAGTGTTGTTGGGTCGGGCCTTGGCCTGGTGAGAGCCTGACTGGAACTGGCTTTCGCGAGCTAAAGGACTTCGCCCAAAGTTTGTCACCAGGACTTCGAACTGATTGCCCATCAATGAGGCTTCCGGTTGCACGTGCCGGGATAGACCGGCCTTGGTAGGGCGGATGGGGGCTGTTGGTCCTCTCCTGTTGTGGGACGAGGCCTGGGAGGTCTCGCCCCTGCGGGGAGGTCAACTACTTCGTTGGCGATCGAACGGCTGCTGGTTCAACGGTGTTTTGGGGCACCGCGGTTGGGCTGGCTGTTGGCTCTGTTGCAACGCTAGGAATTGCTGCTGGTAGAAGTGACACAAGACTTGTTGTTGGTAATCCTGAAGTTGCTGGACTTGCTGCATTTGGGCTTGCATGACTCATACGCACTGCACTAAGTCACCAAGCTGGCTATGCCCCACCGCGGGGGGACCACGGCGGGTTCAGCGAAGGTGATGTTCACCGCAGAAGGGAGTGGGGAGTTCACAGCTTCAGCGACCTGGGGTAGGTCCAGCATGGGGACTCCAAAGGCATTGAGGGTTACATCGGCGTACTCAAGCTCGCTCTGTGGCGAGCTGATACTTGCTGAGCTGTCACCCACGTCGAGTCATATCCACGTACCGATCCGCCTATGCCGAGCCGTTGTATATGCTGAATCACATACACATGTCACCTAGGAGGTTGGGCCAAATCACCCTTCCTCAATTTCCACTGTAAAGAAAGGGCTAGGGTTTCTCTCAGGTCGTTTTCCCTCTCTTCTCGTCTCTCGTTTTTTACACTTGTTTTTATTTCATAATTTTTTTTAATCCAATCTTTACTCCAGTCGAGGGGCAGCCACCTAAAAATTTTATTAATTAACCAACTTCAAAAGGAAGATAAATAGTACAGGGGAGGACGTAGCCTACATTACCACGGAGCCCAATACGAATTCACACTTCCTATTGCCATCCAATAACTTTGGACCAGTTAAATTAGGTTTTATTGTGGGAATGATGTATAAATAAAATGAGTGGAAAAGCCAATTCAGATCTCCTACCCACGATAATCATACCCACATGACACTACAGCTCTAATGTACAGCTAAAGTGAGGCATGGGTAGGTGTGGATAGGAGATCCGAACTGGTCTTTTGTTGGAACCTGTGGTAAAGCTTCTTTTTCTAGCTTTAAAACAGGTATACCAAGATCTGATCTCTTCTCCTCGTATGAAAATAATCTGTCAATTAAGTTTGCTATTCTCACATCATCTTCAACCCTAACCTCTCTAGTAAGAGACAAGGCATCAAACACGAGCTGATCCGTCTTTTTCTTCGTAAGTATCCCTTGCGCCTCTTTTAACCTTCTTATCTTTTCCAAGCTATCAACAATAAGCCTGCACTCGCCTTGGTGTATTCCAGGTGTTTTTCCACAGTGCAGATCTGCTCCTCACCCCAACTCACACTCTCACAGCATGTTTTATCCATACATCCGTACTTGGTATGTTATTATGCTCGGAAGATGTTTTCAATACATGGTGGATGTGGCTGTGTGGTCGGTGTGAGGAGCAGATCCCAGAACATTCATGTATTTGATGGAGGTTTTGGACTTTGTACTTTTTGACCATCTTCGTCTTGCCTTTTGTTTTATGTGTGCAAGCTCCCCTTCTTTGTGCTTAATCCTTGTTTTTTTGTTGTTAAGGCTCTGTTTGGTAGTAGTAAAAATACAAATATGTAATGGGCAAATACATACGAAATAATACAAAATACAAGATTTTGCACTCTACAAATTTATATTTGTACTCCTTCCAAATTGAGCCTAGTAAAATTTTATTTTACTTCCAAAAAATATGTTACTATTCAAGATTAGGCTTCTTGGTGGGTGTCGAATCCAACCAAAGATAAATGTCCTAATCAAATTAAATATTTTTGTAGATAATGATGAGCAAGGTCGTTATAGAGGGGTTGTTATAAAAGCAAGGAAATTAAAATAAAATAAGCCTTGGATGGATTTATTTCCAAGAGAAAAGAAAATAGAGGGGTTGTTATAAAAGCAAGGAAATTAAAATAAAATAAAATAAAGCAATGATTAAATCGATGGGAGAGCTTCTGGTTGAAGGGACAAGTTCAGCCTTGATTCTTATCATTGATCATCGATGCAATGATAAATTCATATGTTTATTAATAAATTGGTTATAACCATTAACAAGCTCTAACAGCCAGCCTCTACTCGTATTTCTCGGCAACCAAAACAAGCTCTTTGATTGTTTCTCTTATTAATAGAGAGTCCTAAACAAGCTCTTAGGATTTAATCTATTAATAGCATTAAGAGGGGAGAGGCCCAATTCTGGTCAGCGATCTCACAAGCTCGGACCATTTAAACCAGATCATATATCCTCCAAACATAAATCGAAAACTTGTCCATAATCAATTTATGTTAGTTGCCACCATGATTAAACCTACCAATCATATACAAAATTGGAGGTTCAATCGGCCATAGATTATTCTCATTGAATGAGCAAGGGATCCTTCTTGCTTAACCAATAAAAATAATCCTCACAGGAAATCGCAGATAACATATGAATACCCATAAACAATGAACTGAAATAAAAATCAATTAGATCTCACAATATTTAAGAATCAAAGCTTCCCTAACCTTTCAACCAGAAATCAAAAGCTTACACACACTTCATGTAGAAATCGCAGCTTCCAGATGAGGGGGGCGTATTCTGCTTTTTTTCTCCCTTCTTGCTGAATTCTTGTTTCCAAGATTTGATAATCCTTGGCTGCTAGTCCGCCCCCCTTTATATAGCCTTAGGAGGGAGCAGTTTTCAGCTCCTCTTAGGAGTTCTCTTTCTCAAAAATAGAAAGTCCTATTTCCTAATTCAGATCTAATCTTATCCTTATCTCTAAATAGAAACTCTTAACTAAGTTGGACTCTAACTGTTTTTTTTCTTTAAGATTACAATAAAAATCAGATCTGATTAAGACTCATAGCTGAATTCTATTAGGAATGATGATTGGGCCCTACTATTGTATGCTGAATTGGGTTGATCTTCTCTAACGAATTGGGCTTCTCTATGAATTTGCAGAGACTTCGGGCCCGATTTTGACCTTAATTCAGTCAGAGTCTATCAAAACTCAAAACATGAAAGTTGTAGAGTTTTTCCTTATCTTTCCAATGCATTTTGAATTATCTCAATCGGAGTCCGGATGGGAGAGTTATGCCCAAATTACCACACGATGCTGAAACTGTGCAAAATTACCCGATTAGTCTTGTTTTTCACTTAACGCATCATTTCGTGCCCTAAATCGAAATATAAGAATAGTGAGTCCAATTAGGCACTAAATAAGTATAAAAGACTGAATATTAAGGGATAAAAATATTATAATTTTTATTCTCATCAAATCCCCCCACACTTAGACCTTGTCTGTCCTCGAGCAAGACAAAATTCAAGCAAAATAAGCAAACTATTCTACCAGACTTTAAACTCAATCTTCCTTCATCTTTTTCCACAAATATTCTAGATTAACTATTGTAAACCGTTAAATCAGCATGACCAAGTTACACATGACTCATCTATCAACCAGTTCAATTTTTGCTACTATAAACTAGGGAAAACATTTTTATCTTCACTCTCTCTTTTTTCTCTTCTTGGTGAAAGTGAGTGCATTTTATGCTTCATCTCACTTTTAGGAATACTTGAACAGTAGGTGCATTTTATGCTTCATCCTACTTTTGAATGGCTTGTTAGTAGGTGCATTTTATGCTCCATCCTACTAGGTTACCTCAATTGTATGGAAAAAATGTTTACCCTATTTACTTAAACCTGAATTTAGGACTAGCTTAAAAGAAAATGGCTTCAGATAAATCGTGTATTCCCTAATCGCACCTCATTACTAGGTTCACAAGAATTTTCCCAGAATATTGCTTCAATTGATTTCAAGAGAATTGAGTTCTTTTTTTTTTTTTTTTGAACTGAAATAAATACTACTTATCTAAAATCCTGAATCAAATCCTATACTTCCTCCCCACACTTAAATCATACATTGTCCTCAATGTATCAAAACAAAATTCTAGTAGTATAGAGATAAGGGAGACTTCCTTGACTAGTGAGCTTTTGAGGCAGCGGAAGGTGGGTGGGGAGGATTTTGCAATTCTGGATTCAGCACAAACTCTTTTTCCGCTTTTTGTAATCCTTGTCGATCGCATCTTCATCTTCCAACTCAAAAGTTTGCTGCACTAAAGAGTCAATAATATCTATAGAAAAAACAGAATGTACATCACTAGGATATCTCATAGCATCATAGATATTAAAGTTGATAATCTTACCATCAAATTCCATGGTAAGTGTCCCCTTATGCACATCGATTTTAGTCTTGGATGTCTTAAGAAATGGCCTTCCCAACAAAATTGGTGTTGAATTGGAATAATTATCTTCTTCCATATCAATCACATAAAAATCCACAGGAAAGACCAGATCATTGACTTGGACTAACATGTCCTCCAAAACCCCCTTTGGATATGTAGTGGATCAATCAGCAAGTTGTAGGATAACACCCATTTCTTTCAATGGCCCAAGGTTCAAAGTTGTGTAAATAGAACGGGGCATGACATTTATCGAAGCTCCTAGATCTAACATTGCTTTCTCAATCTTAACGTTTCCTATCTTAACAGGGATAGAAAACATACCTGGATCATTGCATTTAGGAGGTAATTTCTTCTGGAGGATTGCTGAAACATTCTCCCCTATTTGGACTTTCTCATCACCCTTCATCTTTCTCTTATAGTGCATAACTCCTTGAGGAATTTGGCATAGCAGGGTACTTGCTTGATTGCATCAAGGAGGGGGATATTTACCTCAACTTTTCGGAATGTCTCAAGAATATCCTTGTCTTGCTCCTCCTTGAATTTTGCAAATCGGATTGGAAAAGGTGGAGCGGTCACTACGGCTTGGGGTTGTTTACCGCTTGGATCTTGAGTTTGGGGTAGTGCTTCCTTCTCTATTTCTTCTTCGGCTATATTCTTAGGCACTTCCTTGCTAGGTCTATTCAGCTCCTTTCCGCTTCTCAAGGTGATCGCACTTGCATTTTGCTTAGGGTCGGCCATGGTCTGGAAGGGTAGTGATGGAGGGAGATTTGGCCCGACCCCTTAGCCACACGACATGTGCAAGCAACCTTGAGTGACTTGGCAGAAGCGCCAGCTCGGCATGGCAGCGGGCCCACAACCCGAGCTCCACGAAAAGGAGTCCCGAGCTCCCCCAAAAAAGGAACCCACAACCCGAGCTCACCAAGGAAGGACCCAAGATCTCCCTTGGAGGTCCTAAGCCTTGCAAGGAGCACAAAGGGCAAAAACCCGAGCTGACCCACCCCAGGGCAGTTTGGGCCACACTTCTATCCGAACTCAAGACCACCTCGCACACCACTTCGGCTCCAAGTCGCCTGACTAATCAATCGTACCTGACGCCCAGGAAGCCCGTACACGAAGGCGGCGCGTCTGACTGATTAGGGGTCCGACACATGACAGCCGCCCTCCGACAGCCACCTGCCACCGCCATCTCAGACGTGGCAGAGACGGCCCTGACAAGGACAGTGGCGGTTATGACACCCGAACTGGCAACTAACAGTGGTTATGACACCCGAACTAGCAACTGACAGTGGTTATGACACCCGAACTAGCGTCTGGCAGGGATGATGACACCCGATCTGGCAGAGGTGATGATGCCCGATCTGGCAGAGGTATGGGAGTGAGTGTACAGGGTGATTGTAAAAGGCCCCCATCTCCCAAAGAAGGAGGTATGTGATATTTTGTGCTTTCTGGTCTTGAAGTCTCTCATTTTCCCTTGCCTTCTCTAGAGCCCTAACTTGAGCTTCGGAGTGTGACAACCGGGTTCCTCCCTGGAAGTCTCCAATTCCTTCCTTGTTTTAGGCATCTTCAGCTCTGTTAAAGGCAATGCAACTGGCAGCTAGGACCGACCAGATTGTGCATCATCATTTGGCGCCGTCTGTGGGAAGACTTCAAAAAGCCTCCCCTAACCTTTAACTCTCTCTCTCAAAGAAACCTTAGCTTCCATAGCTTCCTCCAGCAGCAACAGGCACAACACTGACTTGAATGCTGTAGGGGAACACCCTCAGCCCGCCACTGCATGCATCGGACAGTTCACCATCCCCCTCTCGACGGATGGAATCCCTAGCCTCAATACACCAAGCATGGTGGCACCTGTGAATGTTCCCCTTCCCCTCCCTATCGAGACAACTTTCGCCGAACCAATCGCTGTCCCTCTAGCGACCAGCCAGAACCAGTTTGATGACTTGATGCAATGCATGCGGGCAATGCAAGCCCAAATGCAGTAGTTCCAGCAACACCAGCTCCATCAGCAGCAAGTACTGCACCACATTTCTCAGTATCACTATCAATAGCAGTTCCCCCAACTGCCTCTGAACCAACCACAGCTCCCACCTCGGCACCCCGCTCTGAAGCCGGTCAAGCCCTCCCCTCTGGGCGGACGCCTTCACCGAGGAGAAGCTTCCCAACTTCAGAACCCCTCCAAGAGCCAGGCCTCATCCTCGGGCAGGAGGGAAAGACTAATCACCCCCGCCTCGCAGCTCGCCGACGGATCGGCAACCTCCTTGCCAATCAAGTCAGCACCTCGGCACTCTAAGTTCGAGCTCCCGCTCACAGAGAACCAATTCGGCGTCCTGGCAGCGGACTACCAGCAGTCTGGGCCAATCGAGCTCAGCAACACCGATGCAAGTAGCGCCAATACCAGGCCTTCTAAGCAACAGCGAAGACGCTGGCGAAGTCGTCGAACTACCACCCGCATCCTGCCCGAGCTCTGAGGTAAAGAAGAAACAAGCTCAGACGAGGTAAAAGTTGCCCCTATTTTTTTAGTCCCTTCCCCCCTGTCATCAGAACTCCTTGCAGTCCCCATGCCGAAGGATTTCAAACTCCCTCCTCTAGACAAATATGATGGGTCCTTTGACCCCAATGACCATGTCGATGCTTTCTAGTCCCAAATGCACGTGGCAAGGGCCAGCGAATCCTACATGTGTGTGGCGTTCACTACGACCTTCAGGGGAGTGGCCCGCACCTGGTACAGGAACCTTGCCCCCGGGTCGATAAGAAGCTGGACCCAGTTCGTGCAGGTCTTCACTGCGCACTTTGTTACCAGCAAGCGGTGCCCCCGAACCGAGGAGATCCTCCTAGGGATAGTCCAGAGGGAAGGAGAGTCCATCCGGGGCTATATCAAGTGGTTCAATGACGCGTGCTTGCAGATACCATGCCTAGACCCCACGGTGCAGCTCACGGCAGCCAAGAGGGGAGTGACACACAAGGAATTCAAGTGGCACGTGGTTGTTAACCAGCTCGCAACCGTGGCTGAATTCCTCAAGCTCGCGGACAAATTCATAAGAGCAGAAGAGCAGATCAACCAAAGGACTAAAAGCGGGATCGAAAAAAGGAAGAGGGAAGGCAAACCTCCAACCCAGATGACAGGAGAAAGAAAGACCCACCTCGGGGGACGAAGCCAAGCCAGCCGTTCCGAGCTCCCTTAGCAGGTCGGACAGACTACACGCCCTTAAACGCGAAGCGAGCCGAGATCTTAATGACGATCAAAGACGCACCGTATGTGAAGTGGCCACCTCGTCTAAAGGGAAACCCGAACGAGAGGAATAAAAACTTGTACTGCAGCTTCCATAGGGACCACGGTCATAGCACCGAACATTGTAATAATCTCCATGACGAGATAGAGGAACTTATCCGTCGCGGATACCTACGAACATTTGTACAGCATAATAATAATAATAGTAATAAGACAGGTCGGCAAGGAGAGCATAGCAAAGACGCTCCCGAGTCTAGCAGCCGGCCAGTAGAACCGCAGAAGCAACCCCTGGAGGAAAGACCAGTTCGGGGAACAATCCACGTGATCGTTGGAGGATCGATCGTAGCAAGGTGCACCTCGACAGCAGCCCAGGCATCAACCCAGGAGACCGCCAGAGAAGAACAAAATCCCCCAAAGCAGCCTTGGACGGAAGACCCCATATTCTTCACCGAAGACGATGCACGCGGGGTCCACTACCCCCACGACGACGCACTTGTCATAAAAATGAAGATCAACGACTTCGAAGTCCAGCGCATACTCATTGACTCTGACAGTTCAGCAGACATCCTTTTCAAGGCGGCCTTCGACAAACTCCAATTCCGAGATAGTGACTTGAAGTCCACGAACACCCCGCTGGTCGGCTTCAGCAGAGAAGAGGTCAAACCACTGGGAAAGGTCACTGTACCCATGGAGGTTGGCACGTGGCCTAGTACGGTAAGACTCAGCCACGATTTTTTGGTGGTCGTGACCCCCTCCCCCTATAACGCCATAGTAGGTCGGCCAATCACCCAT
This sequence comes from Nelumbo nucifera, assembly GCF_055504915.1. Taxonomy (NCBI): domain Eukaryota; kingdom Viridiplantae; phylum Streptophyta; class Magnoliopsida; order Proteales; family Nelumbonaceae; genus Nelumbo; species Nelumbo nucifera. The sequence continues at coordinate 8,343,989 of NC_142649.1, read as the reverse complement.
GCTTTAAAGGCCGTAGTGCCCGCTTACTATTTGGCCATGAAGTTCCCAACGGACTTCAGCATCAGGGTAGTGCGGGGCGACCAGCTCGAGTCCCGTAAGTGCTACGTCGCCGCCCTCAAGGGAAAAGCCAAGGTAACTGACGACCTCGAACTAGAGCGACCTGTGGAACAGAACGAGGAGCGAGCTGCACCAACAGAGGAAACTGTTCCCATCTCTGTCTGGACAGAAGACCCCGCCAGATTACTTCATGTCGGAGCATCCCTGGAAGAACCCTTGCAATCCGAACTGGTACACTTCTTACTCAGTAACTTAGATGTTTTCGCTTGGTCCGCGGCAGAAATGTCCGGCATAGACCCTAAGCACATAACTCACAAGCTCAGTACTGACCCTGTAGTTAGGCCCATTAGACAGAAGAAACGCAACTTAGCCCCAGAACGTTGGAGGGCGGTCGATGAGGAGGTCGAGAAGCTCCTCGCAACAGACTTTATAAGGGAAGTTCATTACCCGAGCTGGGTAGCCAACCCCGTTCTGGTAAAAAAGGTAAACGGCAAGTGGCGCATGTGCGTCGACTACACCGACCTGAACCAAGCTTGCCCAAAGGACTGCTTCCCCCTCCCCAGGATTGACCACCTAGTGAACGTGACCTCGGGACACAAGTTGCTAAGCTTCCTAGATGCCTACTCGGGCTACAACCAAATCAGAATGGACCCAGCCGACGAAGAAAAATGCTGGGGCAACCTTTCAAAGGCTTGTGAATAAGCTGTTTCAACCCTTAATTGACACAAAGATAGAGTGTTATGTAGACGACATGGTCGTCAAGACACAGTTTTCGCATGAATTGATACAAGATTTGCATTCTGTCTTTCAAATTCTACGTCAATTTAACATGAAACTAAACCCAAATAAGTGTGTCTTCGGTGTCACCTCGGGTAAGTTCCTAGGGTATATCGTCAACTGGCGCGGTATTGAGGCCAACCCGGACAAGATAAAAGCCATCCTAGATATGAGACCACCCCGAAAAGTGAAAGAGATTCATGTCTAAGTCAGCAAACCGTTGCCTGCCCTTCTTCAAGGCAATAAAAGGCAAAGTGTTCGAGTGGAACCCGAACTGCCAGCTCGCATTCGACGAACTCAAGAAATACCTCGCCAGTATCCCAGTGTTGACCCGGCCCGAAGAAGGCGATGTTTTAGAACTGTACCTCTCGACAAGCGATGAAGTAGTCAGTTCGGTACTTATAAAGGAAGCAGATCGGGTCCAGCGACCCATCTACTATGTTAGTAAAATATGGCAGAGAGCAGAAACAAGATATCCGGAGATAGAAAAGCTAGCCTATGCACTAGTGATTGCGGCCCGCAAACTCCGTCCGTATTTCCAAGCCCATACCATCATCGTCCTCACCGACAAACCCTTGAGGCAAGTATTACACAAGCCCGAGGTCTCTGGTCGATTGACGAAGTGGGCCATTGAACTCAATGAGTACGACCTCCAGTACAAGCCCCAAACCGCTATGAAAGCCCAAGCCTTGGCGGATTTTGTTGCAGAATGCACGTTCAGCTCCGAGGTCCTCAACCTGGTTGAGCATGAGGCCCCCAGTTCAGGTGAGCTCGGTGCTCCCAAGCCGGTTGAGTCCGAACCCTGTGAAGTCGCACTTAGTTCGGTATCTCTCCTGGTTAGGCCAAACGCGAACTGGGATGAAGAGCCCTGATCCTTCACGTAGATGGCTCCTCAAATCAGCAGGGCAGCGGTGTTAGACAGTTTTGTATGCCCTTAGCTTCAATCAGAATGATGTACTTTATGAGTTTATTGTAAATGAATAAAGATACATATTTGATTCATGTTCCCTTGGTATGTTTCTGTGTAATACCCTTAAACCGGACACTTAATGAGACTCGTGTTAGTTTAGAATGTTCACAGCCGGTGGGTCGGTCTGGGGAGACCTATCCTGACAAGGCTGACACTGTGGTGCCACCAAGTTGGTTGGGGTGGCCTGTCTCAGCTGCCAGGGTGAGACCCTAGGCACATATAGTGTAGGATTAATTGAATCTTTGAACTGGACCAGATTTCCAGTATTGCCCTAGACCTTGGAGATTGATGGGAAAAACTGGAAAGTTACACCCAACCCCTAGACTCGATTATGATACTGCACTAGGTGTCGGATTGGGCTATCTTTGATGTACCAATCAGTGAGATCCTTAGCGGGGGTCAAAACCTGGGTATGTTGGGACAGTCCGAGAATTCATCTGAGTGGGTGATCATAGTGACAGGATCAGCCCCTTTGTCCGACAAAGGTAATGATCGGGGATGCACTCTCACTGATGGAAACCAAGACTGCCGGCAGCCGATTTCAACCGTTGAGATTTGTTTTGCAAAATATATTTTATATAAGATATAAAAGAATATATATGGTTTCTAAAATGTTTGCAAAAGGTTTTAATTCCCGGGATCCATATGAGTGGAGAGTGCAACACTGTTCCTTGCAGCCGAGGGAGAGGTCCTCTCTTGTCGGGCAGTGTATGATCATTATGGGCTGAGAGGTTAAGTGTAAGACCATTGAGGATAATGCCTGATGGACTAATCTTGCATCTGCCCACAGTCCCTGGGTGTTACAAGGTGGCTTGGCCCAGGGACCACTTAGTGTAAGTGTTGGGCCCATAGAGCTCATTTGATGGGTTTCAGGGGGTACACTGTCTTCAGCAGTGCATTCGGCCAGGCCTTGTAACAAAGGCTGGGCTGAACCCATGTGGCTGATGTGTAGATCAATGCTTGGGTCCCACGCCATACAAGGAAGCCCAACTGGGCAGCAATTTGGAAGGTTTTTTGAGTACATAACCTTAATGGGCCTTAAGCCCATTTCGAACTGGGCTGATTTTATCAGTCATCTAAAGGGGGCGAATTCTGAAGTGGGTCAGCTAAAAGGATTGGGCTTAGACCCTATCCACTCAGAGAGTCCAAGATCTAAATAAGATTTAGATATGGAAACCTCCTAATTAGATTAGGAGACAGCTGATCTGATCTGCAGATAAGATAAGGATTATCCCTTATCACTAAGGGACTTCTAACCCAAATATGATTTGGATTAGCAACTCCTAATCTGATTAGGAGCTGATCCCTTTAAGATTATAAAAGGGGAAGGGGGCGGCAGCCTTGAAGAACACAATAACATCAATAGCATTCTTCTCTTTAAGAAAGAGAGATTAAGAGATTTCCTGCATACTGCGAATTCTCTTCTGCCGCCACCTTCCTGCCATTGCCATTCCTTCAGTTCGATCTCCAGTTCTTGGGAGCAATCAAGATTGGATCTTGATTTCAATCTTTTGGGAAAAGATTGATTGGAGCTGTACTCACAAGCCGTCCAGTTGATTCTTGCGAAGGGTCAAGTTCTTTTGAAGAACATTGCTGATTCTGCTCCATCCTTCACTGCGCCATCTTCAGTGGGAGCAGATTTTGGATCCTTCCTTGGGCGTGAACACCTCCATTGGGAGATAGTATTTCTCCGTATCAGGTATAATCCTCTCCCACTCCTTTTGGTTCAGATCTGGTTCAGTTTATGGTTCAAGATTGATCCTTGAAAATATGATTTTCTAAATAGAGAATACGATTCCCAGTTGAAGGGAGAGATAAAATTTTTGAAATTCGCCCCTTATTCCGCAATCTTTGGGTGTCCATAGGATGGATCTCTCATCCCTTCAGTGGTATCAGAGCCAGGTTCAAATCTTGAACCAGTTTGTTTCAGATCTGAACCTACGCAAATGGGCAGAAGGTGTTCTACCCGATTTGCGCAGATATGGGTTTTGGGAAATTTTGTTCCCAAAATTAATGGGCGAATAATCTGAAATTAATTTTATGTAAATCTGATTATTATTTAGAATTGTTCTTTATGATTTTCTTGATTTATGGGCTGTTCGTACAAGAGGAGATCGAAATCTTGGTTTGCGCAGGGAACTTGCAAGATTTGCAGTTTCTTGATTTATTTATTACATTTGGTCTGTAAATAAATTTTTTTATTTTCTAGACTCAATGTATAGGTATTCGATCTGTTGTAATTATTAATAGAAATAGGATTTCTATTTATTTTAATTATGGATCGAAGATGGCGGCGCAGAAAGGGAGATTTCGTAGAGAAGAAGATTTCGCAGATGGGAGAATCGCCATCTGCGATTTGCAGTTTGTGAAACTGCATTCTGTGATCTAACCTCTGTTTTGCAGGATGGATTGTGCGAACAACCCTGATTTACTGATTCTTGTTTTTCTTTTATCAGTAATTAATTTCAGATTATTTTCTTGAATTAAAGATTTGATTAAAAATCAAACCCTAGACCCATTCGAACCAAGATTGGTTCAAACTGTTTGGACCAAATCTAGGGTTTAATCAAGGCTGAAAGTCGGCCCTAATTTTCCCACTAATGGGCCTAAGGATTGATATTTAATTAAATGGTTATTTCGGCCCAACATGTAAAGGCCCAGTTTTAAACAATTAAAACTGCTAAAAGCCCACCTAACCCTTAAAAGCTATATGGGTTGAACCATTCGGCCCATATACCTAGATAATGTTAATGGTTAATATTATGGATTTAAAATGGGCTTCAAATGGGCTTTACAGATAATTAATTGATTGGATCAATTTATCCCTGCATGTGATGTATGGATGTGTGATGTGTTGCGTACATGGGCCATAAGTACTTGGCCCATGCTCAATCGACAGTGGCTCTTTCGCACACCATGGCTGAATGCACATCATTGCCATGGTGTCCCTTTTGGTCATTGGATGACCTCCCTCAGTGGTGGGCCCCACACCTCATCATGACATCTCGTGCGGAACCCTAGCCGATTTAGGCCCACCAAAATCTGGATTTATGAAAGTCAGTGGGAGCCACTTTGGTTTGACCTAAAGATGGAACTAGGGCGTAATTATCTGTTCCCTCCAGATGATATGAGTGCATGTGATAGGGAGATTCATATGATGAACTCTCTAAAGGCCTTCCATCATTAGCACGAGGATGGGTCCTTCAGTAATGAGGAAACGCACCAGAAAATGGGCTATCCATTTGCTGTTGGGCTTGTCTAAGTGTTTCATAAGATGATAGGGGTGTCATAGACCGATGTGGGAGGGGCTTCACCAGAAAATGGGAACTCTCTCACGGTACCTTGGCGTTCACGAATATGATGGGTAAGCACTCACTGAACAGAAAGGTTTACCTGAAAACGGCTCTGAACCTTGTCTGACAGAGGCCAAAGGGAAAACTCATATGATGAGTGGATATGATCCTTCACAGAAAGGTGGTGGGGTTATGCAGCTGAAACAGTTGGCTTCATGCACCCTATGTGATTTTCCACATTTCCAGAGACAACCCGTAGTCTCCGTCACTGAGAAATGAGGGAAATCTCAGAGATGAATAAATGAAAATGGATCGTAGATTAAAATCCATATCTATGAAATGAACATGAATCGAATTAGGTCGTGGACTGATGTTTGCTCTTTTATCAGAAAATGGCAAACGGATCATTTGCAAAGCTACTTGATGACAACAAGTTGAAGGGCCCAAACTATGCTGACTGGTATAGGAACCTTATGCTGGTCCTTGCTTCTAAAAAACTTGACAAAGTGGCAAAGAATCCTACCCCGGAGCATCCGGGAGATAGGGCTTCTGAGGCCCGAATGAGAGACTATCAAGATTGGGAGGAGAAAAACTCCCTTGCCCGGTGTTACATCATTGCCTCCTTGGACAATCCGATACAGAGGCAGAAAACCTAGAGCCTAAGGAACATAACGCCGATGTAACAAAGACCTCAACACTACAAGACCCAGTCGCCTCTTTGGCATGGGCAGAAAACCTAGGAAAATATCCCAAGGGCTAAAGCGCCGAACTGAGGATGACCTCGGGGCCTCATCAACGAAAACTAAGTGTTAATACCAAGAGAGCAGGCAGCACGGGTATGAAACCCGGGGTGTATAGCTCTCTCCAAGCCAGGCCTACTGAACTAATATTTCCTTTACCTAGGCGGAGAACAGATTGGGCATATAGCATTACTATGTTAGCCCGCCTCAAAGAATCCCCTCGTTTCGGGGACCTAATTCTATGCAGCTCGGCAATATAGTCACTTTGGCAAAAGGAGAATATTTGCACAACACTTAAATAGAAAAAGTACTTCATTGCTAAATGAAGACAGGAGAATATAGTCAGCTCAGTAAAAAAAAAAAAAAAAAAAAAAAAAAAACTACTCCAACTTACCACCATGGCGTGAGATGTAGCACAAGCGCCTATGAGATTTGTAGGAAGATCGGCCCATGCCACGACCTCCTCAGGGCAAGTAGCCTTCTTACTTTTTTGGAGAGCGTAGCTCGGTGTTAGCACGCTCCCAACAACATCATGACTTCCCGAGCCTGAAGGCACAACTCGAGTATAAGCTGTTTCGGCATAGGGGACCCCTGTCGCTTCCTGAAATGGAGAGGCCACCTCGGGCTCCCCAGGAGGCTCCATTCTTGGTGCCTCGGGCTCCGCAACCCGGGAAGGATCGGCACGGACCCACTTAGTAGCTCGCTTCCTCCTCCTCATACCATCAAACAAGTTCGCACCTCGAGTCTTCTCTGCCTCCATAACAACTGCAAAAAGGAGCTCGGCGTCAAAAGACGGGAATAAAAACAAAGCAAAAGCAAGCCTCTGAGCAAGAAACCTACCCGAACTCAAACTGGCCTGAATAAGCTTAGCCTGCGTTAGGTAGACTTCGCATTTGAGTCCAAGTCGGGCCCAGTCCTAGAGGCCCTTCACCGTTTCTTCATCTAACGTGGCACCGGGGTCAGGAACAGCCAATCCCCACTCGGTAGGAAACGGCCATCCCATGGCACTTCGAACCACGAAGTAGTCTCGCTTCCATAATGGGACCTTATTTGGAAGATCGTGCAAGAGCTTGAACCTCAGACGAGGTGACAAGTAGTAGGCCCGCCTATGCCCGGGCAGGGGACCCACTTGTTTCTTGAGCATAAGAATGGCATAAAAGATTTCTAGGTCCAAGGGAAGGCAGTGTTCACAACAAAGGGAGATGGTCCCGACAAGGTTGCGGATGGAGTTCGGGTGGAGTTGACCGACAGTAACGCCGAAGTGGTTCTTGACCTCGACGATAAGAGGGTGGAAGGGAAGGCGCAGCCCGGCAACGAGCTGCTCCCGGAATATCACGATCTCGTCCGGACCGTGCTCCCAAGGAAAGTCGCCCGAGGGTAAAATATAAGTATACTCCTCGGGTAGGTTATACTGAGCGATCAAAGACCGAAGTCTCTCGGGCGTCATAGTGGAAGGCCCGAACTTGTCTGGCATTCGAACTCGACGGTAGGTGGATACCAAACTACCCGAGGTAACTCGGCCCACGGGCTCGTACTCGAGCTCTTCCTCGAGATCTACATCGGGCACTGCCTCAGACTCACTTAGGCTGTTAGCGCCAGCAGCTCGGTTCATGGACCCAGCGTCTGACCCCCCTAGAAGGCTATCAAAACTACCCGAGCTAGACATTGAAACGAAAAGAAGGCTGAGGACTCACTAGGGAAAAGCTACCAGACTATGAAAAATGACGCGAGCTGACAGCCTTGGATGTGAGCTCAAAAAACGAATGCTGGAGAATGGCGAAAGAAAGTGACCAGGGGCCCCCCACTATTTATAGCCATTGTACTCGTGCATCAACGGCCAAGATCAAAACCATCCAACGGCTCCCCACAAAACCGGTTGCACGCCCCCCGAGGAGAAGTCAGTTTAGCGTGCATTTTCAACATTTTGAAATTTAAAATCGTTTAGCGTCTGCGCGTGAATTGCACGCAACCCGGGATTGACCCCTGGTTGAACCAAGCCAGCACTAATCGGGCCAAAAACACAAGCCAGTCAAACCAGAGAAGCTCCAAACCAAGGCCAAAGCGTCACGAGGCAAATCAGCCCGTCATCCCGTGAACTCCCCACGTCGGGTCAAGACCCCGAGCACAGGGAGTGGGGGGCACTTGATGGAGGGAGATTTGGTTTGATCCCTTGGCCATGCGACACATAGAAGCAACCGAGAGTGACTTGGCAGAAGTGCCATCTCGGCACGGCAACGGTCCCACAACCCGAGCTTCGAGAAAAGGAGTCCCGAGCTCCCCCAAAAAAGGAACCCACGACCCAAGCTCCCCAAGGAAGGACCCGAGCTCTCCCTTGGAGGTCCTGAGCCTTGCAAGGAGTGCAAAGGGCAAAAACCCAAGCTGACCCACCCCGGGGTAGTTCAGGCCACACTTCTATCCGAACTCAAGACCACCTCGCACACCACTTCGGCTCCAAGTCGCCTGATTGATCAACCCTACCTGACGCCCAGGAACCTTGTATACGGAGGCGGCACGTCTGACTGATTAGGGGTCCGACACATGACAGCCGCCCTCCGATGGCCACCTGCCACCACCATCTCAGACGTGGCAGAGACGGCCCTGACAAGGACAGTGGCGGTTATGACACCCGAACTGGCAACTAACAGTGGTTATGACACCCGAACTGGCAACTGATAGTGGTTATGACACCCGAACTGGCGTGAGATGCAGCACGAGCGCCTATGAGATTTGTCGGAAGATCGGCCCACACCGCCACCTCATCAGGGCAAGTAGCCTTCTTACTTTTTTGGAGAGTGTAGCTCGGCGTCAGCACGCTCCCAACATCATCTTGACTTCCCGAGCCTGAAGGCACAGCTCGGGTATAAGCTGTTTCGGCAAAGGGGACCCCTACCGCTTCCTGAGATGGAGGGGCCACCTTGGGCACCCTAGGAGGCTCCATTCTCGGTGCCTCGGGCTCCGCAACCCGAGAAAGATGGGCACAGACCCGCTTTGCAGCTCGCTTCCTCCTCCTCATATCATCAAACAAGTTCGCACCTCGAGTCTTCTCTGCCTCCATAACACCTGCAAAAAGGAGCTCGGCGTCAAAAGACGGGAATAAAAACAAAGCAAAAGCAAGTCTCTGAGCAGGAAACCTACCCGAACTCAAACCAGCCTGAATAAGCTTGGCCTGCGTTACGTAGACTTTGCATTTGAGTCCAAGTTGGGCCCAGTCCTAGAAGTCCTTCACTGTTTCTTCATCTAACGTGGCACCGGGGTCAGGAACAGCCAATCCCCACTCGGTAGGAAACGGCCATCCCATGGCACTTCAAACCACGAAGTAGTCCCACTTCCATACCGGGACTTTATTTGGAAGATCGTGCAAGAGCTTGAACCTCGGACGAGGTGACAAGTAGTAGGCCCGCCTACGCCCGGGCAGGGGACCTGCTTGTTTCTTGAGCATAAGAATGGCATAAAAGATTTCCAGGTCCAAGGGAAGGCAGTGTTCGCAACAAAGGGAGATGGTCCCGACAAGGTTGCGGATGGAGTTCGGGTGGAGTTGACCGAGAGTAACGCCGAAGTGGTTCATGACCTCGACGATAAGAGGGTGGAAGGGAAGGCGCAGCCCGGCAACAAGCTGCTCCCGGAATATCATGATCTCGTCCGGACCGTGCTCCCAAGGAAAGTCGCCCGAGGGTAAAATATAAGTATACTCCCCGGGTAGGTTATACTGAGTGATCAAAGACCGAAGTCTCTCGGGCGCCATAGTGGAAGGCCCGAACTTGTCTAGCATTTGAACTCGACGGGAGGTGGATGCCAAACTACCCGAGGTAACTCAGCCCACGGGCTCAAACTCGAGCTCTTCCTCGAGCTCTACCTTGGGCACCGCCTCAGACTCACTTAGGCTATTAGCGCCAGCAGCTCGGTTTGTGGACCCAACGTCTGACCCCCCTAGAAGGCTACCTAAACTACCCGATCTAGACATTGAACCGAAAAGAAGGCTGAGGACTCACTAGGAAAAAGCTACCGGACTATGAAAAATGACGCGAGCTAACAGTCTTGGACGTGAGCTCAAAGAACGAATGCTGGAGAATGGCGAAGGAAAGTGACCAGGGGCCCCCCACTATTTATAGCCACTGTACTCGCGCATCAACGGCCATGATCAAAACCATCCAACGGCTCCCCGCAAAACCAGCTACACACCCCCCGAGGAGAAGTCAGTTTAGCATGCATTTTCGACGTTTTGAAATTTAAAATCGTTTGGCGTTCGCGCGTGAGCTGCACGCAACCCGGGATTGACCCCTGGTTGAACCAAGCCGGCCCTAATCGGCCCAAAAACACAAGCCGGTCAGACCAGAGAAGCTCCAAACCAAGGCCAAAGCGTCACGAGGCAAATCCACCCGTCATCCCGTGAACTCCCCACGTCGGGTCAAGACCCCGAGCACGGGGAGTGGGGGGCAATTGATGGAGGGAGATTTGGCCCGATTCCTTGGCCACACGACGCGTGGAAGCAACCGAGAGTGATGAGTGGGCCCTACTACTGTATGCTGAATTGGGCTGATCTTCTCTAACGAACTAGGCTTCTCTGCGAATTGGGCTTCTCTACGAATTTGCAGAGACTTTGGGCCAGATTTTAACCTTGATACAGTCTGAATCTATCAAAACTCAAAACATGAAAATTATATAACTTTTCCTTTTCTTTCGAATGCATCTTGAATCATTTCAATCGGAGTCTGGATGAGAGAGTTATGCCCAGATTACCACACAGCGCCGAAATTGTGCAAAATTATCCGATTAGCCTTGTTTTTCACCTAACGCCTCCTTTCGTGCCATAAATCGAAATATAATAATAGTGAGTCCAATTAGACACTAAATAAGTATAAAAGACTGAATATTAAGGGATAAAGATATGATAATTTTCATTCTCACCACTTCTTCTCACACCAAAGATTTAGAAAATACCATATATAGGGTTCCAATTCACAATAAGCAACTTTATCCACTCTAGTACACAACCAAGATCTGTTTTAGGCAAAGACCCTAGCCCTACAAACTTGCTGATAAGATCTATCATTTAGTTTGAATTTGAATTATTGCCTTAAAACTAAGAATAACTTAAATTTAATGAGAGAGTGCAGAAGTATGAAACATTTTTGAATTTTAAAAGTTTCAATATAGGAGATAATATATGGTTAATTTAGTTTAAAAATAAGGGTAAATTGCCAAAACCTCCATTAAAGTTTTTAGTTGTTGTTGCAACCTCCCGAACTTTCTAACATAGTTGCAGGTAGATTTCCTTTCTTAAAATCCTCAAATGAGGCATGAAAGTGTGCGAAATACCCATGATGTTGCTTTTGACCAAACGTTTATTTTCCAAATTTTTCTATTCATATAATTAATCGCTAACCCAAATCCTTCAAATATCTTTTTTTTTTTTTGAAATTGATTTGTTTTCCAAATTTACCCTTCATATCAATCCCTCAAAGGTAAAGCTATTATAATTTTAAATTATCTTCTTTTGTGTGATTTATAAAATTTATATTATGTTTTTTTTTCTATAGAATCCAGCCTCAATAATAATTATATGGGTATTTTAGACATTTTTATAACTCTTATGCGGATTCTAACAAATGTACTTTACTTGCAATTGTGTTAAGAACTTCAGGGGTGATGATTGGAATTACCAAACTCCAGAGGAACTTTCGGTACCAATCAAAAACTTCAAGGAAGTTTTCATCAAATTATCCTAAAAATTAATTAGAGAATGTATTAAAAATCAGCAGCTTTTTTTCTTATTGGTAAACAATAAAAATATTGGTACACAAATACTATGAGTATTGGTCCATACTGTGGACATGGGTAGAATAAAGTTGAATTTCAGTGATGTTCCCAATGTACATGGTGATGTTACCCTGTTTGCGGTATGTCATGCACTACACTAACTACTAGACCCCGGTTGATCCATTTGCAAATCGTACATTTCCACTCTCTCTCCGAAAGGTGTTCCAACTACACCTGTCTGGAAAGTGTAGGACATTGGGCCCATTGCTTAATTATTTTGCAGAATCACATGGTGGTAACATCTTCATACAGAATGATGTCATTTCTATATCAGAGTCAGAGTCTTTTATTAATAGGAAGGTAAACAGAAGAGACATTAGAAATTTGCCAGGATATCCATTCGACGAGGTTGATGAGATTAGAAACCATCAATATTCTGGATTAATACAACAGGAGCTAGTAGATAGCTTGATGATAAAACAACCAACATTGTTTTTAATGCTGACAAACGAGACCACACTGCATATCAATCGAGTTCAACACAGAAAGGAGCTTTTGTTAAAGTCGACCATCAATTCAAAAACCCACCAGTTTGGCTATAAATTCGTCAATGTTTTTATCAGAACTTCCTCCTCCACCCACTGCCTCTCTAGCCAAATCTTTCCATTTGATGGCATTCTTCCTAATCTGTTTCCCCTTCTCTCCTTCCATAACTTCCATTATGCATCGCTCCACTTCTTCCCTACTCACAATCCCCTTCTCATCTGGCTGAGCTCTGAGACCCATTCCCCATATATCCTGAACAAATTTTGCGTTCAGGGTTTGGTCTGTCCACTGTGGTATTCCCACCATTGGTACTCCCAAGCTCACTCCCTCTAGAGTTGAATTCCACCCAGAATGCGTAACAAAGCAGCCCACAGCTTGGTTGTTCAATACCTCCAACTGTGGGCACCAACTTACTACCAACCCCTTGTGTGATGTCTCCTCCACAAAGAAGTTAGGGAGCTTGTCCGTCTCTGACCTCCTCACCACCCACAAGAAGTAGCTCTCGCTTCTCTTCAAGCCCCAGGCAATTTCTTCCATCTGTTCGACACTGAGTGCAGCCATGCTCCCAAATGATACGTAAACAACTGATGCATCAGCCCTCTCGTTCAGCTAGTTTATGCAAGCGCCATTGTCTGGTTTGTAGAGATTGAGACCATAGTCCTTGTCATCTTCCACCCGTTTGTCCAGGTAAATGGACGGTATTGTTGGTCCGATTGCCTTCAGTGGCAAGCGTTTAGCCATCCACTCCACCACCTAAAGTACACAAATAAAATCAGTTCAACAAGGAAGGAAACAAAAATCTCAAAGAAAAATTAATGCGCATGAGACAAATCGGCATGATCGATCATCAGACGACTTTGGATTAATTATTAGGATAATATTGTAGGTACGTACGTAGAAGTTGACAAATCACAAACCTCTTCCTCCAACTTGTTGAAAGTGTTGACAAGTATGCAATCTACCTTGTCTAAGTTAGAGAATTGACCTAGGATCATTGCATAATAAGCTGGGTATAACCCTGGAGCAGAAATGTAAGATGGCATGTCCTTAATATCAAGAGGGGGCAACCCAGGAATGGAAACAGCAGGGTCTAGCAGTGGGAGAGTGAGCAATCCCTGGTGGAGATGGTAGTATATGTTGTTGGTGGCACACATTTGAGTGAACAAAGGAACCCCAACTATGCCAAGCTGTTTGGCCACATCCAGAGCCCAGGGGAAGAATGAGTCATATATCAGACAACTGACTGGTTGCCCAGAGCTATCCATCTTGTTGATGAGTTTGGCCAAGGTCTGAGAGCCCACTTCCTTAAAACGAGTGAGGTAGTCATGGATGCTCTGTGCATGCTCAAAGCCACCGTCGTCAAAACCATCAGAGATCGGCTGGAACTGGAGGGAGTTGGGTTTGGCGTCCATGGACTTAGAGACAAATTTGGTGATAGCAAATGTAACTTTTAGGCCTTTGAAGGCTAAGCGTTTGGAGAATTGGAGCAGGGGGTTTATGTGGCCTTGGGCAGGGTAGGGAAAGACGATGACATGGGCTTTATAAGACTGCTCCTCCTCCATTTCGTTATTCTAATTTCTAGCTAGAACCTAGAGCCTCTAGAGGGACGGACTTTCCTACTACACAGATCTCTAACTGTTAGCTGAGTTGCAGCCTGGGATGGGCGTCGTTGGCTTCTTTTTATAGACAAAATGTTGTCGAAATTAATTACTTTGTTGACTCGTTGCACTACACGTGGAGCTGGGATTTCCTGAAAGCAAAAGGCTTAGGAACAACGCTGAGGTACAATGAGTCTATGTGACACGTGTCCTAGGCTTTCATTCAAACGTTCTTTTCGGTTACACAGAAGTTATTTATTATTTTATTATTTTTGTTAAAATAATTAAAAATAAAAAATTAAAAAATTAAAAACCGAAACGTATTGGAAGTTGGGACTCATTTACGTTTTACTTTTTCAGCCTGTTTGAACAGCTAAGCTAAGGCGCTGCGAGTCCATCATCGCAACTGTGGTCTGATAGCACCTCTTCCTCTTCCTCTAGTTTCCCTTAGGGCTTCTGCTTCTCTGTCTCATGGTTTTGAAAACCGGATTGGCCAGACCAGTTGACCTGGCAATCATGTCAACTATCATAGGTCCGGGACTCCAAAACCATCTGACCCTAAGCTTGGACTGGATGGTCAGACCATTTGACCAAGAAACCAATGGTCAAAATAGTTTCATTTCTGGTCCGGTTTTTAAAACCATACTATCTCTAAAACTCGAGCTACCTCTGCCTCTAGATTGAACAACATTTTCTCCATGGTAATCAACCAACTTTATCAATTTTCTATTCCCCAATAAGCCACCAAAGGAATAGAAGTTTGTGTAATATATATATTAGTTAAGAGTCCAAGACACAAATAATTACATGCATGGACCTATTATTATGTAATTATTTATTTAAGTAAATTTATCATTATATATCCAATACATAAATCATATGCAACTATTATATTTTAATTACTAAAGTAGCGAGGGCTCGTGCAATGCACGAGATTTGCTTAGCAAAATCTAAACAATAGAAACACATAAGAGTATACAATTGTTTTATATTTTTAATTTTTAAATAATTAATAAGTATTTATATTTTATGCACTACTTTTAATATTTTTTTATAATACAACAATAACAATAATTAATTTCATATAAGGTTGTTCAACCAATCGATAAAACCAACTAACTCAACTCAAGTTGGTCAATTTTCTAGTATTTTCATTTAGCTTTCATTCAACAATTTCCCAACTCGACCAAGTTGAATCAATTTCGCTTTGGCCATTTATAAATCGACCAAAATCGAACGACCTGGCCATATATCTATATATATATATATATATATATATAATTTTCTTAATACAAGAAAGTGAGAAAATTTCCATATTTCTTAGTCTAAAATATTTTAATCATAAACTTAATTTTTACATTTATTTTTTTAATAATGCCACTATAAATGTTTTAAATTTAAATATAATTTTTTAAGTTTAAATATTTTTAACGAACCGATACAACCCAAGTTGGCCGATGATGGTTACTCAATTTCAAGTGACCAACTCCTCAACTTGACTAAGTCAATTTAGTTGGACAAGCAACCTACAACCAAGTCAAAGCAACTTGTGAACACTCCTAATTTCAGCTAAATTAATAGCTTAATCACTAATAAATAACAATAGTTTAATCTCCCATAATCATTGAAAATTAATAGAAAAAATACATAATTTGAAAATATATTGACAATGAAAATATAATAATAACTAATAAAAATACAATAATCACAATAAATACTAAAACATATATTAATCTAATCAACAAATAATTTAATCTCAAATAATAGTTTAATCTCTAATAAATATTAATCAATAAATTATAAAATAAAATATAATAAATTAAATTGAAAAAGTTAAATAAAAGTAGTTTAACCTCCAATAGTTATTGAAAATTTTCTATTAAATAACAAAACAAAAGTAAATTTATACATAATTATAGAAAAAACTATTTGTCACAAAAAAAACATTATATAATTATTGAAAATACAATAAATATTAATTTTAGTATACATAAATATATAATAAATATTGATTAAGATTTTAAAATTATTATTAATAAATATTATTTTTTGGAAGTTATTTTCTAGAATTATTAATTCATATAAGTGAAAATAGTTATTTATATTATTATTTAGTTATTTAAATAATATCATTACTTGAATTTAAAATATTAATTACTTATTGAATTTAATAATCTATAAAGTTATAATTTATACTATTATTACAAAATTTCGTTATAAATTTTGTAAAATATAAAATTATTATTAATTTTAATATTTTTTTATTTAAAATTTTTAGTTATTAAAATATTTAAATAATACTTAATTTTATTAATTTGAAAATTTTATTGTTTGAATAACATTTAAATTGAATAATTTGGAAAATCGTAATTTATATTGTTTGTACATAATTTTGTGATGAACTTTGTAAAAATATGAAATTATTAATAATATGAATATTTTTTAAATCAATTATAATTAATTTTTATGTTTTGAATAAATATTTTAAAGTTATTATATAATTTTGTTAGAATTTTAAATCATTTTTTATATTTTTATAATTCAATCTTTCTTTACCTAGGTATAAATAAAAAGTAGGAGAGAGGATAAATAGGAATTACAGACAATTTAGAAGAGAAACTCTATACGAAATTAGAGATAATTTAGGAGATAAAATAGGAATTAGAGAAAATTCAAGAAAAAGTGAGGGAGGGAGGTAGTTTAGGAGAAATTTTAGGAGAGGACATTATTTAGGTTATTGAGAACATGAGAGTGAGAGAGAGAGAGAGAGAGAGATTTTATGGGGAAGGAGAGCATCTCATTGGTTGTTTAAAAAAGTAACATGGAATAAAAAGTAAAAATTCAAAAAACGAGAAAATTTCTAGACTGATGTGTTTTAGTGTGTGTGTGTGTGTGTGTGTGTGTATTAATTATTTTTAGTTTTGTTTATTAACAAAAAAGTCAGTTTAATATTTAATTCTCAATTATTTTTTAAAAATATTGTTATTTTTTAAAAATAAATATGATGTTGTTTAATGTAAATCAAAATATTAATTAACAATTTGTAAAAGAATTCTTATTAAAAACTATATATATCTTTAGAATTTCTAAGATACATATCATGTACAAATTCTTAAATTTTAATTACTGAAATAATTATTGTAATATTAGTGTTTTATTTCTATAAAATTCCAAAAATTAAACATCAATTTCTTATATAAATACTAGTGGGGGGCCTATAAGATGCATGGGCTTTGTTAAAATAACTTGGGGCAAAAGGAGTTAAGTTGCATCTTGGGTAAGCTTAACTTGAGCCGAACCAAGCTCAACCAAAGATTTTGCACAGGCTGGACTTGAGTTTTCAAACTTCAAGTTGGACTTAGGCTAAAATAACTCAAGTCTAACCTAAATTAAGGTTGAGCTTGGGTTGAGGCCACAGGTAGCCCAAGTTTGAATTGATCAATTAGAGTCTACCCAAGATTTCGTGATATACATATCCTATATATTATCAATATATTAATTCTACCTACAAATTGGGCTACAAAGTTCAACATGTCTAATTCTAAACCCAATCCAAGATGTTGGGTTAAGGCTCAAGTTAGGGCTAGGTTGAAAGGAGAAAAATTACTGGCAATTTTCAATAATTATTGATAATTTACTACCCTAAGCTTGAGTTTATCAACTTAGGTCCAATCCAAGCTTAACCTAACATCTTAGCCTTGGTGCATATTGAACTATATAGCTTAGTCTATCATAAAATATTGGCATGAGCTCAAATGGGTTGGATTGAGTTCGAACTACCCGAGGCTTCAACCCAAGCCCAACCTGAGTTTAGGTTAGACTTAAGTCTTTTTTGGCCTAAACCTTGCTTAAAGTTTGAAAACTCAAACCCAACTTGTGCAAAAAGTTT
Organism: Nelumbo nucifera; assembly: GCF_055504915.1. Lineage (NCBI taxonomy): Eukaryota > Viridiplantae > Streptophyta > Magnoliopsida > Proteales > Nelumbonaceae > Nelumbo > Nelumbo nucifera. The sequence goes on along the minus strand of NC_142649.1, from coordinate 8,326,362 downwards.
TGGTTGATAAAACTAATATTTCATAAAAAAATATTGTTGTTATTAATAGTAATATTCAGTAATATTATTAATTAATAAAACTAATATTTTGAATTATTAAAAAATTAATAAAATAATTAATTTAATTATTCATGAAAACACATATTAAATTTTTAATTTTAATATTAATATAAAATAACTAATTATTATTGGTAATTAATTAATTTTGGTAATATATTACTAATTCATTAATAACGAATTATTAATATATCACTAATATTAATTATTAAAAAGTAATATATTTTGGTAATTCTTAAAAAATCATGGATATAAATAATAAGTTTTAAGTGAGTTTTGGTATTTTTTTAATTAATCCTGAGAATAATTAATTAATGTGGGTAAATTATTAATAAATTGTCAAAAATATTAGTAATTAATCCCAAAATATTAATAAAATAAAAATTATTAATTATTAGAAATAGTATTTTTGTGAATTTGTAATTAATCATGAAAATGATTAATTAATTAGGAGTATAAAAAAAGTTAGTTATGGGCAATATTTAAAGAATGAGAAGATGTTTTAGGAGTTGGGAGATGACATGTCTTAAATAATTGGAAGGTTAGGTTGGAAAATGAGAGAAATAAAGATTTTAAGAGAGAGGGAAAATAAGAGTTTTATGGACAATAAATTAGGAGTGTGGAGAGATTTTAGGAAAAAGGGTATAAAGAGAGAGATTTTAGGATTGTTTTTAGTAAGGAAATTTTAAAGGCCGATGACTTGTAGTTTGGGAGTGGTGGGAAGAGGGAGGAAGAGAGAATTAAGGAGAGAGCAGCATGGGAGGTTTGGATTAAGGAGAGGCCCTCTAACGTGGACCACTTGCTTTATCCTGGCAAAAAGTTGATCCAAGCCACGAACCTGACCCAACCCAACCTGAAAAAATAGGGTTAGGGTCTCATATTTAGCTACCTGAATTTGAGAATGACCGAACTTGGAAAAAATGGGTTGAGTTGGGTTGGGTCATGCGTCAACCCGCTTACCCGATTGTCAAGTCTAATTAGGACTATTTATGTATTTGTTAGAAGTTTCCACTCTTTAATCTTTACTATTTATTCTTCACTCTTTATTGTTTGCTCTTTAAATTGTTAAATATTCAAGTTTTTTTTTTATTTTGAAATTTTAAGATTAATTCATTTAATTTTGATATTTTTCATGTATTTGTCATTGTTTTTAAATTTCCATTATTTTTTGGAATGACCCATGAATCAACCCTAACCGAACATTTAGGATTAGGGTATAGCATTTACCAACCCAACCCGAAATTCAACCCAACTTCAAATTAACCCAAAATATCTTGACCCAACCAGAACCCAACCCAATTGCCAAATCATTCAATTCATTCTTTTCTATAATTACATGTGACCTCCAATTTTTTTTTTTTTTTCTTTTTACTTACCTAGCATGGCTTGGTAAGACCCATTGGGTTCATATTGTACCAACTGCAAGTTGAATTTCATTTTAATTTGTATTTAATAAGGATAGATTTGAAAATCCATAATTAATAGCATTAATAGTGGTAATGGAATTTGAAATTTTAGTTCTATGAAGACCATAGTTTATATGATTAATGGTGGGAATAATTAAATTTGCTTACCAAAAAATGGTGGTAATAAATTGTCTAAAAAAGCTGGTATGGCAATTAATGATGCAATTAAAGACGCGATATAATTCAATAAAGAAATGTCTGTATTGGGTATAGATGTTCCACAACACCTATTGGTGATCAACTCCTGGACTCCTGTAGGAGGTATCGAAGGACATTATTTAGTGCATCAAATAACACATTCCTATTTTAGTGTCGTTTACTAAGTGGTTGTTTGGCATTGTTGTCATTTTTTGGAGTAATGGTGTTATATCAATGTCATATCGGAAAAAATGGTGCTCCAGGAAACGAGCTTTTGTTTGAAACCGTTTTTCATAAAAAATGGTGCTCTAAGCCATGTCTCAAAAATCTAGAAGCCATGGCTTGGAGCAATACCAAATTCGACGTTTCCTGGAGCTATAATTCGTTACTGCCAATAGGGCAGTGATGTGGCACTGGATAATGAATACCGGAACTGCAAACGTTTCCTGGAACATTAGTGAAAAAAAAATTATTACTCCAGAAAACGTCCTAACTTGTAACAACGATTCCAAACGTTCTTGGGTTGTGTGGTTCCCCGTGATTAATGGCTCGACTCATGTTACACGCAACTTGAGTGTATAGAATACGTAGACATATAATATGCTTTATTAATTATATTATATCAACTTAGGATGTATTCAATTTAGAGGAAAAGATAAGAAAAGAAAAGGAAAGTTTAGAAAATTTATACGAAACTTTATATGGATTTCCGTATCTTTTCCTTCATTTGGACCAAACACAACCATATGTCTAAAGTTAGAATGATAGACCACTTATTGGAGGTCAAGAATAAAAGCCTTTTTCCAAGTTTAAAGTTCTATGCATAACTTTTTACCTTTAAAGCAAGAACAGTGAACTTTTTCTTTTCTCTTTTGGTTTCATGGGCTGCACAGCAGCATCCCCACTTCCCCAGTGCCCATAACCTCCTCAATCCTTTAAGAACGAGATTTGGTACAAAGTTTCAGTTAGCCGGTCTGCCTATCAGTTGGTGAGAACAAGTTACTTGGAGCTCTCTTAGGGTTTTGGTTAAATACTGAGGCCCTTTTACAGCCATGTATCCAGAATATCTCCATATTTATATATGGGGAGATATTCTCAATACATATCTGTAATTGGCTGTGAACAAGGTGTAATCAACATTTTGTGAGGACAGAATCCCCTTTTGCATCTCCACTACTTGTGAATTGTAACTGTTGAAAGCATTTAGTTTAATTAATACTTTCCAAAAAGTCATTATGTCTCCCGATGGAAATACTTTCCAAAAAGTCATTATGTCTCCATATTTAATTAATACCTTCCAAAAAGTCATTATGTCTCCATATTTAATTAATACTTTCCAAAATGTCATTATGTCTTTTTGTCAGGACAAGAATGAGGACAACCGACGGAAATGAAAGGATCTCACGTTTTGCTACAACGTGTTCAATTTTCAGCCTTAATGGGCTAAAACCGTGAATAACGATCTCCATTATGGCGTCACCTCATCTAATCCAAGGTGACGTCACAATACCTTGATAACACGGGCGGGAGACTGTACTAAAATCAGGTCCCTGCAAATGGATTGAAAAAGGAAAAAGGAAAAAGCAAGAGGCACCATCATTGTGGGGAGTTCGGATTAGGGTTTGCAATTTTGACTCAATCCATTCATCTTAAAGCGCACACATGCCTAGTTGTGGGTCAATATTGAGTCCAGTGACTCCATTTGAAAGGAGTACAAATCACTGTTTTCAAAATCGGACTGGACCGGATGGTTGGACTTGAAAAACTGGAAACCGGTCACTTGATTAATTCCATTTTCCTCTAGAACCTTTTTGTTTTCTCAAAACCGTTGATTTTGGTTAGTAAACCATTGAATTGGTCGGTTAACCATTTGAATCTTTTAAATCGTTCGAACCGTTTTGATCGTTTTCCAATTCTTTATTTTATTTTAAAATTTTCTATTTTTTTTGTTAGAATGGGCCGGTCATTCGGGTCAAACTGTCAGACTGTTCGAACCGATAACCGAACCCCTGACCGGTTCAGTTATCAGTTTGTTTTTAAAAACCATTGTACAAATACAAATATGTAGAGAGCAAAACTTTGTATTTTCTATTATTTTGTATATATTTATACTGTACATATTTGTGTTTGTATTCATTTCAAACTGAGCATTAAACTCAGATTGGGGTTGGGTCGTGAATATCTATTAGTAGATCAGATTGGCACCCCACAGACTCTGTCTCATAACCGCTTGGCAATGTTTCAGCATTCATTAGGAACATCTCTCGTATTTGTCATAGGGAGATGCTCTCAATACACAATTGGAATGGGTTATGGGGCACGTATGGGGCGCTGATGTGAATTCAACTCATTAGAATTAGGGCTAAAAATATTAATTATCAATTTGTAAACAAAATCTTATTTAAAAATATACAAATCTTTGGAATTTCTAACTCTTTGTGTAATCATACCACGAGTCCTTAATTGGTTGGAACCAGTGAAAAATAAGTCTGTCAAGTTCGCCATTCTCACATCATTTTAACCCTAGCCTCTCTAGTCAGCACAAGCTGATCCATCATTTTCCTCACAAGATCTTCTACATGTTCGAAATTAACTACGTACCTACCACCAGTCCTCTCCGCACACAGCTATAAATTTGACAAGTTCTTTATGCTTGGGTTCTCTGAGAAAATATGGTAATTGGGATTCATACCCCGTATACATTCATCTACTATAACCTCTTCATGTTCCCTAATCACCCTTACCGCCTCTTTCTTATACCTGATGATGAATCAATTTTTGGAGAAGTATCAAATTTTTGTGCTAAGTACCTTGTCATTAGGTCTGCTTCCAAGTGGCCGATGACTCAGAGGTCGAAGTGGAGAACTTTTCCTGGACAGGTTGACCAAGCCGAGCTGGGAGCAGATTAGGTGCCAAGCTGATTGAGTCGAGCTGGGCAGGTTAGGTGCCAAGCTGACTGAGTCAAACTAGGCAAGTTAGGTGCCGAACTGACTGGGCCGAGCTGCATATTAGGTGACGAGCTGACCAGAGTGCCGAGCTACCTATTAGGTGCCGAGCTGACCAGAATGCCGAGCTGCCTATTAGGTGACGAGCTGACCAGAGTGTCAAGCTGCCTATTAGGTGACGAGCTAAGTAGAGTGCCGAGCTACCTATTAGGTGACGAGCTGACCAGAGGGTCGAGCTGCTTATTAGGTGACAAGCTGACCAAAGGGCCGAGCTGCCTATTAGGTGACGAGCTTCGTAGCTCTTTAGAGTGAAGGGACGAGATATCCATCCCATGGACGCCCAAAGATTGCGAATAAGGGGCGAATTTCAAAAATTTTTCTCTCCCTTCAATTGGGAATCGCATTCCCTATTTAGAAAATCATATTTCCAATGATCATTCTTGAACCATAAACTGAACCACATCTGAACCAAAAGGAGTAGGAGAGGATTATACCTGATACGGAGAAACGGTATCCCCCAACAAAGGTGTTTACGCCCAAGGAAGGATCCAAAAACTGCTCCCACTAAAGATGGCGCAGTGCAGGATGGAGCAGAATCAGCAGCGTTCTTCTCCAAGAACTCTGTCCTTCGCAAGAAACAACAGGATGGCACGTGAGCACAACTTCCTATCAATTCTTCCTCCAAAAACTGATGTCAAGATCAAATTTTGACTTCTCCAACAACTGGAGATCGAACTGGCAAACAGGGGCGGCAAGAACAGGGAGGCGGCAAGAAAGAATTTTTCCAGGGATACTTAATTCTTCCTTCTTGATTTCAGCACTAAAGAAGATCTGAATCACCCTTTCATCTAAAGGCTGCCGCCCCCTCCTTCTTTTGTTAACCTAAAGGATCAACTCCTAATCACATTAGGAGCTGCTTATCCAAATCATATTTGGATCAGCCTTCTCTCCAGGTGATAAGGATAAACCCTTATCTTATCTACATATTAGATTAACTTTTTTCCTAATCTCATTTGGAGGTTTCTAGATCTGAATCACATTCAGATCTGGACTCTCGAAGTGTATAGGGTCAAAAGCCTATCCTATATACTAATCCATCTCAGAATTCGCCCCATTATTGACTAAATAAATTGTTAGACAGTTTTGTATGCCCTTAGCTTCAATCATTTTGATGTACTTTTGTTATTTAGTGGAAATAAATAAAGTGCATGTTTGATTCATGTTGTTTGGTTTAATTCTGTGTAAAACCCTAAAACTGGACATTTGTAGAGACTCATGTTAGTTTTAAATGTTCACAGCCGTTGGATAAGTCTGGGGAGATTTATCCTGCCAAGGCTGATACTAGTGTGCCACCAAGTGTTGGGATGATCTGTCTCAGCCATCAGGGTAAGACCCGAGGCACATACAGCATGGGATTACTTGAATCCTTGAACCGGACCAGATTTCCAGTCTTGCCCTGGACCTTGGAGATAGATGGGCAAAACTGGAAAGTTACACCTGACCCCTAGACTCGATTATGACACTTCACTAGGTGCTGGATCAGGCTGCCTTTGATATGCCAATCAGTGAGATCCTTAGTGGGGATCAAAACCTGGGTATGTTGGGGCAGTTTGAGAATTCATCTGAGTGGGTGGTCATAGTGACAGAATCAGCCACTTTGTCGGACAAAGGGTAATGATCGGGAATGCACTCTCTCTGATGGAAACCAAACTGCCGGCAGTTGATTTCAATCGTTGGAATTTTGTTTTTGCAAAATTAATATATTTACATATATATGTACGGTTTCAAAATGTTTGCAAATGGTTTTAATTCCCGGGATCCATGTGAGAGGAGAGTGCGACACTGTTCCTTGCAGCCGAGGGAGAGGTCCTCTCTTGTCGGGCAGTGCTTGATCATTAAGGGCTGAGAGGTTAAGTGTAAGACCATTTAGGATAATACCTGATGGGCTAATCTTGCACCTGCCCACAGTCCCTGGGTTTTTATAAGATGGCTTGGCCCAGGGACCACTTAATGTAAGTGTTGGGCCCATAGGGTTCAAACGATGGACTCAAGGGGTTCATTGAGATTTTCAGTGAATTTGGCTGGGCCTTGTATTAAAGGCTGGGCCGAACCCATGTGGCTGGTGTGTAGATCAATGCTTGGGTCCCACGCCATACAAAGAAGCCCAACTGGGCAGCAGATTGGAAACTAATTAAACACTGAATACTTAATGGGCCAAAAGCCCATTTCGATGTGGGCTGATATGATCACCCATCAATGGGGCGAATTTGAGATTGAAGTTAGCAAAAAGGATTGGGCTCTTAGCCTTATCCACTCTTAGAGACCAAATTCAAATCAGATTTGAATCTGGTAACCTCCTGATAAGATCAGGAGTAAGCTAACTCTATCTGGGAAAGGGATTAAGATTATCCCCTATCCAAATACTGATTTGGATTGGGATAACTCCTAATTAGGAGATTTCTTAATCAAGAAGAAAAGAGAGGAGATTTTCGAATGAACCAAGAGAGGGAAATTAGATTTCGATCCAAGAGGTTCTGGTAAGCAAGAAAGGTTCCTGCGAATTGAGATTAGATCTCATTCTCTCCAGAAAAGAAAACAGTTCAGCCTTTTCGTTTCTGGAAATCTCCTCCTGCCGCCGCCATCTGCATTGTTGCAAGATTTGATCTTTGCAGAAAAGAAAGTCAAGAAACCAGTTCTTGACATCAGTCTTGCAAGAAAGACTGAAAGAATTCAGTGTTTAGTACATCCAGGGGATTCTTGTGAAGGATCCAGTGTGTAGGACGCACCCTGCTGGTTCTGTTCCATCCACAGCTGTGTCATCTTCAGCAGGGACAGATCTTGGAGCATTCTTTGGGCGTGAACACCAACTTTGGGAGATACTGCTTCTCCGGATCAGGTATAATCCTCCCATTTATCTTTTGGTACAGATCTGGTTTGATTAGGGTTCAAGTAGATCCTTGAATATTGTATTCTAAATTCAGGGAATATGATTCCCAGTTGGGAGAAGGTAGGAAATTTTTGAAATTCGCCCCACCCATTCCGCAACCTTTATGGCGTCCATTAGATGGATCCTACCATTCTTTCAGTGGTATCAGAGCCACAGGTTCGAATCTTGAACCAAAAGAAAATCAGATCTGACCCTGCGCAGATGGATAGAAGGTGTTCTTTCAAGATTGCGCAGATTGTCTTCTTTTTTTTCAAGAAACTGTTTCTTGTTAAGGGCGATTGATCTGAAATTAATTTCTATTAAATCCAAAATTTATTTGGAATTGTTCTTTATTTATTTTGATTTAATGGACTGTTCAAACCTGGAGATCGCAGTGCAGTTTTAGCGCAGATGGTCTGCGCACCCTTTTTCTTTTCTATTTATTTATTTCATTCAATTCGGTCTGTAAATAATTTTTTTTTTATTTTTTAGACTGAATGTATAGGATTTGATCAAGAATGTAATTAATAGAAATAGGATTTCTGTTATTTTTCTTGATTAAAGAAGATGGAAGAAGATGGCGGCGCTGGAGATTTGCAGATGGAGAAATCGTTTTCTGCGATTTGCAGTTTATGAAACTGCAACCCTTGTGATTAACCTCTGTTTTGCAGGTGGTGCGAACAGTCCATAATTGTTTTGTGTTTGCTAGAAATCAAAACTATTAATTTCAGATCATTCAATAATTAATTCTTGAATTGAAAATCAGTTTTGGACCATTTCGGACTAGATTGGACCAAAACTGTTTGGACCGAATCTGGGTTTCGAAAGGGGCTGTTCTCAGTCCAATTGTCTCACACTTTTGTTCCAAATCTGATGTTCAATTACAGGGATTAATTCGGCCCACCTGTAAAGCCCAGTTTTAAAGGGTTAAAACTGCAAAAGCCCATTATTGTGAGATAAGCTGTATGGGCCGAACTGCTATCTGCGATTCAGCCCATACACCTAGTGGACATTAATCGTTAATGACTTGGTTTTTAAATGGGCCGTTGAATGGGCTTTACAGCAATTAATTGATTGGATCAATTCCTCCTTTACATGTGATGTTTGGATGTTTGATGTGCTGCGACCATGGGCCATAAGTACTTGGCCCGTGATGACTCGTTAGTGGCTCTTGCGCACACCATGGCTGAATGCACATCATTGCCATGGTGTCCCTGAAGGTCATTGGATGACCCCCTCTTTGCCTGGTGGGCCCCACAACCCTGAAAAGGGATGCGTACGGAACCCCTAGCCGATGAAGGCCCACCAGAAATCTGACTTTATGAAAGTCAGTGGGAGCCACTTTGGTTTGACCTAAACTAGGCCGTAATTTTGTTCCCTCCAGCAAATATGAATGCAAGTGATAGGGAGATCCATATGATGGACTCTCTAAAGGCCTTCCGTCATTAGCACGATGATGGGTCCATCAGTAATGAGGAAACGCACCATAAAATTGGGCTATCCATTTGCTGTTGGATCTGTTAGAGTGTTTCATAAGATGATAGGGGCGTCATAGACCGATGTGGGAGGGGCTTCACCAGAAAATGGGAACTCTCTCACGGTACCTTGGCGTAACCTAAATATGATGGGTGTGCACTCACTGACAGAAGGGTTTACCTGAAAACGGCTCTGAACCTTGTCTGACAGAGGCCAAAGGGAAACTCATTTGATGAGTGGATATGATCCGTCACAGAAAGGTGGTGGGGTTATGCAGCTGAAACAGTTGGCTTCACGCACCCCATGTGATTTCCCACATTTCCAGAGACATTTCGTCGTCTCCGTCACTGAGATAGGAGGGAAATCTCAGAGATGAACAAATGGGAATGGAACATAGATTAAAAGCCATATCTATGTAGGTAAACATGAATCAAACTAAGGTTGTGGACTAATGATTTTGCTGTTTTATCAGAAAATGGCAAACGGTCAATTTGCAAAGCTTCTAGACGATAACAAGCTTAAGGGCCCAAACTATGCCGACTGGTACAGAAATCTTATGCTGGTCCTAACTTCTGAAAAGTTAGACAAGGTAGTGAAAAATCCTGCCCCGGAACGTCCGGGTGATAGGGCTTCTGAGGCCCGTAGGAGGGACTACCAAGATTGGGAGGATAAGAACTCCCTAGCCCGCTGCTTTGTCATTGCCTCATTAGACAACTCAATACAGAGGCAGTTCGATCAGATCGAACTTGCCAAGGACATATTGGACAGTCTAAGGACAATGTATGAGGAGCAGAACCGTTCTACTCGACAGAAGGTCCTGAAATTGTTCATGACCGCGCAGATGACCAAAGGGCAGAAAGTTCATGACCATTGTCTTCGGATGATGGGATACATCAACGAACTTGAAGCTCTTGGATCCGGGCTAGATCTTGGCACGCAAGTGGATGCCATCCTAAATTCTTTGCCCTCTTCCTTCAATGCGTTCACTATGAACTACAATATGAATAAGCTGAATGTCAGCGTCCAGGAACTCAGCAATATGTTGCAGAGGGCCGAGGATTTACTCAAGAAGGATGAGCCTGTGGTTATGCTTGCTGAAGCTAACAAGTCGGGCAAGAGAAAGAGAAAGGCAAAGAAGCCCCAGAAGAAGACTACCAAACCCAAGAAGCAGAAGAAGAACAAGGCATCTGATGTCTGTCACTTCTGCAAGCAGACCGGCCACTGGAAGAGGAACTGTCCTACCTACCTGGAATCTAAGAAAGGTAATATCGAAACTTGTGTCATAGAAACTAATATGTTAGTTACTTCTGTGTCCTGGTGTGTTGACTCCGGGGCTTCAACTCATGCGTGTAACTCACTGCAGGGGTTCAAAGTTAGCAGAAGGCTGAGTGAAGGTGAAGTGACACTGTTCTTGGGAACAACTGCAAGTGTTGCAGCTGCGGCAATAGGAACCGTAGAATTAGTTTTTAAAGAAGGAGTCCTTGTACTTAAAGATTGTCTTTATGTACAGAACTTGAGAAGGAATTTAATTTCTGTTTCAAAATTGTGTGCTGATGGATATACTGTTTACTTTAGTAATATGATTACTGTTAAACGGAATAATAAATTCATCGCATGCGGGGAGCTAGAGAACGGTCTCTATGTTCTGCATCCTTCTTTGGAAACTAACTTAACCGAAACTACGTCGGTCAAAAATCCCAAGAAAAGGACTCGTGATACAGTAAATCTCACGTGCCTCTGGCATTACCGACTTGGCCACATCGGTGTCGACCGAATCACAAGACTGGTAAAGGATGGTCCTTTGGATTTTCTAACCGTAGAAAATCTTCCCACTTGTGAACCTTGCCTCCAAGGTAAGATGACTAAGCGGCCATTTGACGGTAAGCCTGAAAGATGTGTAGGCACACTTGACCTAAAACATACTGATGCATGTGGTCCCCTGAGTGTTAGGACACGGAATCAACACGTGTACTTCATCACCTTTACAGATGATTTTTCACGATATGGTTACGTGTACCTAATGAGACATAAGTCTGAATCATTTGAAAAGTTCAAAGAGTTCAGACAGGAAGTCGAGAAACAGTTAGGGAGAGAAATTAAGGCCCTTCGATCAGATCGAGGTGGCGAGTATCTCTCTGACGAATTCAGGGACTACTTAAAGGCCAATGGGATAGTGTCACAACTAGCTCCTCCTGCTACACCTCAACTCAACGGTGTTTCAGAGAGGAGAAATAGGACCTTATTAGACATGGTCCGGTCACTTCTCGTACGCTCAGAATTACCCACATCCTTTTGGGGATACGCATTAGAGACTGCTATCTACGTGCTGAATAGGGTTCCAACCAAATCAGTTCCGAAAACTCCATATGAGCTTTGGACCAGAAGGAAGCCAAGTGTGAGACATTTGAAGATTTGGGGTTGTCCTGCACACGTTAAAAGAACAAGTGCGGACAAGTTGGAATCTAAAACCAGCCGTTGCCTGTTTATAGGCTACCCAAAGGATTCGGTGGGTTATCTATTCTATGACCCAAGTGAGCAGAAAGTGTTCTGCAGTCGAAACGCCCGATTCTTAGAATCCGATTACATCCTGGACACCCATCGTCAGGAAATAGTTCTTGATGAGGAGAGCTCAGGAGCAGTGGGAGATGACCCACAAGTTCCAGGTAATGACCAACCTAGAAGGTCCACCCGGGTATCCAGACCACCAGTCCGATATGGTTATGACCAGGATAGTTACCTGGTGGAAGCCTTGACTAGTGAAGAGGATCCCGTGTCTTACGCGGAAGCTATGTTAGACATAGACTCCCAGAAGTGGGTGGAGGCCATGAGAGCCGAGATGGACTCAATGGAGACCAATGGAGTCTGGACTCTAGTGGATCCGCCCTCCGGGGTAAAAGCAATTGGTTGCAAATGGATCTACAAGAGGAAGAAGGGCCCCGATGGCAGGATTGAGACCTTTAAAGCTCGTTTGGTGGCGAAAGGGTATACTCAGAAAGAAGGCATCGACTATGAGGAAACCTTTTCACCGGTGGCCATGCTTAAATCCATTAGGATCCTGCTAGCTGTAGCAGCGTACCATGATTACGAGATTTGGCAAATGGATGTCAAAACAGCGTTCCTGAATGGAGATCTTAGTGAAGATATCTACATGCAGCAGCCGCAAGGCTTCATTGCTGCTGGTCAGGAACACATGGTATGTAAACTTAATAGATCCATATATGGACTTAAGCAGGCTTCTAGGAGTTGGAACATCCGTTTTGATTCTGCAGTCAAAACGTTTGACTTTGAGCAGAATCCGGATGAGCCCTGTGTTTACAGGAAATCCAGTGGGGATAAGATCACCTTTTTAGTCTTGTATGTGGACGATATCCTACTCATTGGGAATGATGTAGGAATGTTGACTTCGGTCAAGGTATGGCTATCACAGCAGTTCTCCATGAAAGATCTTGGAGAAGCTTCATACATACTGGGTCTTCGACTCTATAGAGATAGATCGAAGCGGATAATTGGATTATCCCAGGCTGCTTACATTGACAAAATTGTCAAAAGATACAGCATGGAAAACTCCAAGAAAGGAAACGTTCCTTTCAGGCACGGAGTCACTCTCTCCAAGAAGATGTCTCCCAAGACTTCTGAGGAGATTGAGAGCATGAGAGACGTTCCCTATGCCTCAGCTGTGGGGAGCATCATGTATGCCATGTTGTGCACTCGCCCGGACATAGCTCAGGCGGTGAGTGTGGTAAGCAGATTCCAGGCAAACCCAGGACAGGAGCATTGGACTGCTGTGAAGAACATACTCAAATACCTTCGAAGGACGAAAGAGTTTTGTCTGGTATTCGATGGTAGTTCACTGCAAGTTCTAGGGTATACCGATGCCGATTTCCAGTCGGATCCAGATGATAGAAAGTCTACATCTGGGTATGTTTTCACGATAGGATCGTGTGCTGTTTGCTGGAAAAGCAGCAAACAGGGGTCCACTGCAGACTCCACAACCGAGGCCGAGTACATTGCCGCAAGTGAAGCTGCCAAGGAAGCCGTGTGGATGAAGAAATTCATACACGAATTGGGAACGATTCCATCCAACACATCACCCATCCCGTTGTTGTGTGACAACAATGGAGCGATCGCCCAGGCTAAAGAGCCTCGGGCCCACTCGAAGTCAAAGCACATCGAGAGGAAGTACCATGTACTGCGGGAAATCGTTGGTAGAGGGGACGTCCTAATTCAAAAGGTAGCATCAGCGGATAATGTGGCAGACCCATTGACCAAGCCACTGACACAGAAGGTGTTTGAGAAACACGTGGAAAGTATGGGACTCCGGCTTGTACCAGATTGGACCTAAGTGCAAGTGGGAGCTGTTAGACAGTTTTGTATGCCCTTAGCTTCAATCATTTTGATGTACTTTTGTTATTTAGTGGAAATAAATAAAGTGCATGTTTGATTCATGTTGTTTGGTTTAATTCTGTGTAAAACCCTAAAACTGGACATTTGTAGAGACTCATGTTAGTTTTAAATGTTCACAGCCGTTGGATAAGTCTGGGGAGATTTATCCTGCCAAGGCTGATACTGGTGTGCCACCAAGTGTTGGGATGGCCTGTCTCAGCCATCAGGGTAAGACCCGAGGCACATACAGCATGGGATTACTTGAATCCTTGAACCGGACCAGATTTCCAGTCTTGCCCTGGACCTTGGAGATAGATGGGCAAAACTGGAAAGTTACACCTGACCCCTAGACTCGATTATGACACTTCACTAGGTGCTGGATCAGGCTGCCTTTGATATGCCAATCAGTGAGATCCTTAGTGGGGATCAAAACCTGGGTATGTTGGGGCAGTTTGAGAATTCATCTGAGTGGGTGGTCATAGTGACAGAATCAGCCACTTTGTCGGACAAAGGGTAATGATCGGGAATGCACTCTCTCTGATGGAAACCAAACTGCCGGCAGTTGATTTCAATCGTTGGAATTTTGTTTTTGCAAAATTAATATATTTACATATATATGTACGGTTTCAAAATGTTTGCAAATGGTTTTAATTCCCGGGATCCATGTGAGAGGAGAGTGCGGCACTGTTCCTTGCAGCCGAGGGAGAGGTCCTCTCTTGTCGGGCAGTGCTTGATCATTAAGGGCTGAGAGGTTAAGTGTAAGACCATTTAGGATAATACCTGATGGGCTAATCTTGCACCTGCCCACAGTCCCTGGGTTTTTATAAGATGGCTTGGCCCAGGGACCACTTAATGTAAGTGTTGGGCCCATAGGGTTCAAACGATGGACTCAAGGGGTTCATTGAGATTTTCAGTGAATTTGGCTGGGCCTTGTATTAAAGGCTGGGCCGAACCCATGTGGCTGGTGTGTAGATCAATGCTTGGGTCCCACGCCATACAAAGAAGCCCAACTGGGCAGCAGATTGGAAACTAATTAAACACTAAATACTTAATGGGCCAAAAGCCCATTTCGATGTGGGCTGATATGATCACCCATCAATGGGGCGAATTTGAGATTGAAGTTAGCAAAAAGGATTGGGCTCTTAGCCTTATCCACTCTTAGAGACCAAATTCAAATCTGATTTGAATCTGGTAACCTCCTGATAAGATCAGGAGTAAGCTAACTCTATCTGGGAAAGGGATTAAGATTATCCCCTATCCAAATACTGATTTGGATTGGGATAACTCCTAATTAGGAGATTTCTTAATCAAGAAGAAAAGAGAGGAGATTTTCGAATGAACCAAGAGAGGGAAATTAGATTTCGATCCAAGAGGTTCTGGTAAGCAAGAAAGGTTCCTGCGAATTGAGATTAGATCTCATTCTCTCCAGAAAAGAAAACAGTTCAGCCTTTTCGTTTCTGGAAATCTCCTCCTGCCGCCGCCATCTGCATTGTTGCAAGATTTGATCTTTGCAGAAAAGAAAGTCAAGAAACCAGTTCTTGACATCAGTCTTGCAAGAAAGACTGAAAGAATTCAGTGTTTAGTACATCCAGGGGATTCTTGTGAAGGATCCAGTGTGTAGGACGCACCCTGCTGGTTCTGTTCCATCCACAGCTGTGTCATCTTCAGCAGGGACAGATCTTGGAGCATTCTTTGGGCGTGAACACCAACTTTGGGAGATACTGCTTCTCCGGATCAGGTATAATCCTCCCATTTATCGTTTGGTACAGATCTGGTTTGATTAGGGTTCAAGTAGATCCTTGAATATTGTATTCTAAATTCAGGGAATATGATTCCCAGTTGGGAGAAGGTAGGAAATTTTTGAAATTCGCCCCACCCATTCCGCAACCTTTATGGCGTCCATTAGATGGATCCTACCATTCTTTCATAAATAGCCCAGTTCGAAATGGGCTAAGCTTATGTACTCACTAAACCATCCTAACTGCTGCCCAGTTGGGCTTCCTTATATGGCGTGGGACCCAAGCACTGATCTACACATCAGCTACATGGGTTCGGCCTAGCCTTTGTTACAAGGCCTAGACGAATACACTGTTATGGACAGTGCACCCCCTGAAACCCATCAAATGGGCTCTATGGGCCCAACACTTACCCTAAGTGGTCCCTGGGCCAAACCACCTTGTAACACCCAAGGACTGTGGGCAGATGCAAGATTAGCCCATCAGGTATTACCTTCAATGGTCTTACGCATAACCTCTTAGCCTATAATGATCATACACTGCCCGACAAGAGAGGACCTCTCCCTCGGCTGCAAGGAACAGTGTTGCACTCTCTGCTTATATGGATCCTGGGAATTAAAACCTTCTTGCAAACATTTTAGAAACCATAAAATATATACTTTTATATCTCATATAAAATATACTTTGCAAAACAAATCTCAACTGTTGAAATCGGCTGCCGGCAGTCTTGGTTTCCATTAGTGAGAATGCATCCCCGATCATTACCTTTGTCCAACATGAAGGGATGAGAGATCCATCCCATGGACGCCCAAAGATTGTGGAATAAGGGGCGAATTTCAAAAATTTCTCTCTCCCTTCAATTGGGAATCGCATTCCCTATTTAGAAAATGATATTTTCAATGATCATTCTTGAACCTTAAACTGAACTAGATCTGAACCAAAAGAAGTAGGGGAGGATTATACCTGATAAGGAGAAATAATATCCCCCAACGAAGATGTTCACGCCCAAGGAAGGATCTAAAGACTGCTCCCACTGAAGATGGCGCAGTGCAGGATGGAGCAAAATCAACAGTGTTCTTCTCCAAGAACTCTGTCCTTCGCAAGAAACAGTAGGATGGTACGTGAGCACAGCTTCCTTTCAATCCTTTCTCAAAGAACTGATGTCAAGATCGAATCTTGACTTCTCTCACAACTGGAGATCGAACTGGCAAACAGGGCGGCAAGAACAGGGAGGTAGCAAGAGAGTATTCGCAAGGTGCAGAATTCTCTCTTCTTGTGATTTCAGCACTGAAGAAAATCTTATGTGTGACTTCTAAAGGCTGCCGCCCCCTTCTTCTTTTGTTAACCTAAAGGATCAGCTCCTAATGGGCTTATCCAAATCATATTTGGATCAGCCTTCTCTTCAGGTGATAAGGATAAACCCTTATCTTATCTGTAGACCAGATTAGCTTTCTCCTAATCTCATTAGGAGGTTTCTAGATCTGAATCACATTCAGATCTGGACTCTCTGAGGGGATAGGGTCAACAGCCTATCCTATCTACTAATCCATCTCAGAATTTGCCCCATTATTAACTAAATAAATAGCCCAGCTCGAAATGGGCTTTAGGCCCATTAAGCTTATGTACTCACTTAACTTTCCTAACTGCTGCCCAGTTGGGCTTCCTTGTATGGCGTGGGACCCAAGCATTGATCTACACATCAGCCACATGGGTTCGGCCCAGCCTTTGTTACAAGGCCTGGCCGAATACACTATTAAGGACAGTCCACCCCCTGAAACCCATCAAATGGGCTCTATGGGCCCAACACTTACCCTAAGTGGTCCCTGGGCCAAACCCCCTTGTAACACTCAGGAACTGTGGGCAGATGCAAGATTAGCCCATCAGGTATTATCCTCAATGGTCTTACACTTAACCTCTTAGCCCATAATGATCATACACTGCCCAACAAGAGAGGACCTCTCCCTCGGCTGCAAGGAACAGTGTTGCACTCTCTGCTTATATGGATCCCGGGAATTAAACCTTCTTGCAAACATTTGAGAAACCATAATATATATACTTTTATATCTCATATAAAATATATTTTGCAAAACAAATCTCAACGGTTGAAATCTACTGCCGGCAGTCTTGGTTTCCATCAGTGAGAGTGCATCCCTGATCATTACCTTTGTCCGACAAAGGGGCTGATCCTGTCACTATGATCACCCACTCAGATGAATTCTCGGACTGTCCCAACATACCTAGGTTTTGACCCCCGCTAAGGATCTCACTGAATGGTACATCAAAGACATCCCAATCTGACACCTAGTGTAGTATCATAATCAAGTCTAAGGATCTCACTGAATGGTGTAACTTTCCAGTTTTGCCCATCAATCTCCAAGGTCCAGGGCAATACTGGAAATCTGGTCCAATTCATAGATTCAATTAATCCTACACTGTATGTGCCTAGGGTCTCACTCTGGTAGCTGAGACAGGCCACCCCAATCAATTAATCCAATCAATTAATCATTTGTAAGGCCCATTTGAAGCCCATTTTAAATCCATAATATTAACCATTAATATTATCTAGGTACATGGGCCGAATGGTTCAGCCCATATAGCTTTAAATGTTAAGTGGGCTTTTAGCAGTTTTAACCTTTTAAAACTGGGCCTTTACAGGTTGGGCCGAATTAACCATTTAATTAAACATCAATCCTTAGGCCCATTAGTGGGAAAATTAGGGCTGACTTTCAGCCTTGATTAAACCCTAGATTCGGTCCAAACAATTTGAACCAATCTTGGTTCGAATGGGTCTAGGGTTTGATCTTTAATTCAAGAAAATAATCTGAAATTAAATACTAATAAAAGAAAATCAAGAATTAGTCAATCAGGGCTGTTCGCACAATCCATCCTGCAAAACAGAGGTTAGATCATAGAATGTAGTTTCACAAACTGCAAATCGCAGATAGCGATTCTCCCATCTACGAAATCTCCTTCTCTGCAAAATCTCGTTTTCTGCGCCGCCATCTTCAATCCAAAATAAAATAAATAGAAATCCTATTTCTATTAATAATTACATCAGATCGAATACCTATACATTGAGTCTAGAAAATAAAAAAAAATTATTTATAGACCAAAAATAATTCAAGAACAGCAAAATCGCAGGTTCCCTGTGCAAGCAAAGAATTCGATCTCCTCTTGTACGAACAGCCCATAAATCAAGAAAAAATCATAAAGAACAATTCTAAAAAATAATCAGA
The DNA here is from genome assembly GCF_055504915.1 of Nelumbo nucifera. Taxonomy (NCBI): domain Eukaryota; kingdom Viridiplantae; phylum Streptophyta; class Magnoliopsida; order Proteales; family Nelumbonaceae; genus Nelumbo; species Nelumbo nucifera. The sequence goes on along the minus strand of NC_142649.1, from coordinate 8,307,999 downwards.
TTTATGTAAAATTAATTTCAGATTATTCGCCCATTAATTTTGGGAACAAATTTCCCAAAACCCATATCTGCGCAAATCGGGGAGAACACCTTCTGCCCATTTGCGTAGGTTCAGATCTGAAACAAATTGGTTCAAGATTTAAACCTGGCTCTGATACCACTGAAGGGATGAGAGATCCATCCCATGGATGCCCAAAGATTGCGGAATAAGGGGCGAATTTCAAAAATTTTTCTCTCCCTTCAATTGGGAATCGCATTCCCTATTTAGAAAATCATATTTTCAATGATCATTCTTGAACCTTAAACTGAACCAGATCTGAACCAAAAGGAGTAGGGGAGGATTATACCTGATACGAATAAATAATATCCCCCAACGAAGGTGTTCACGCCCAAGGAAGGATCCAAAGACTGCTCCCACTGAAGATGGCGCAGTGCAGGATGGAGCAGAATCAGCAGTGTTCTTCTCCAAGAACTCTGTCCTTCACAAGAAACAGTAGGATGGTACGTGAGCACAACTTTCTTTCAATCCTTTCTCAAAAAACTGATGTCAATATCGAATCTTGACTTCTCCCACAACTGGAGATCGAACTAGCAAACAAGGCAGCAAGAGAGTATTCACAGGGTGCAGAATTCTCTCTTCTTGTGATTTCAGCACTGAAGAAAATCTTATGTGTGTCTTCTAAAGGCTGCCGCCCCCTTCTTCTTTTGTTAACCTAAAGGATCAGCTCCTAATCCCATTAGGAGCTGCTTATCCAAATCATATTTGGATCAGCCTTCTCTTCAGGTGATAAGGATAAACCCTTATCTTATCTGTAGATCAGATTAGCTTTCTCCTAATCTCATTAGGAGGTTTCAAGATCTGAATCACATTCAGATCTGGACTCTCTGAGTGGATAGGATCTTGACCCTATCCTATCTACTAATCCATCTCAGAATTTGCCCCATTATTAACTAAATAAATAGCCCAGTTCGAAATGGGCTTTAGGCCCATTAAGCTTATGTACTCACTTAACCTTCCTAACTACTGCCCAGTTGGGCTTCCTTGTATGGCATGGGACCCAAGCATTGATCTACACATCAGCCACATGGGTTCGGCCCAGCCTTTGTTACAAGGCCTGGCCGAATACACTGTTAAGGACACTGCACCCCTTGAAACCCATCAAATGGGCTCTATGGGCCCAACACTTACCCTAAGTGGTCCCTGGGCCAAGCCACCTTGTAACACACAGGAACTGTGGGCAAATGCAAGATTAGCCCATCAGGTATTATCCTCAATAGTCTTACACTTAACCTCTTAGCCCATAATGATCATACACTGCCCGACAAGAGAGGACCTCTCCCTCGGCTGCAAGGAACAGTGTTGCACTCTCTGCTTATATGGATCCCGAGAATTAAAACCTTCTTGCAAACATTTGAGAAACCATAATATATATACTTTTATATCTCATATAAAATATACTTTGCAAAACAAATCTCAACGGTTGAAATCGGCTGCTAGCAGTCTTGGTTTCCATCAGTGAGAGTGCATCCCCGATCATTACCTTTGTCCGACAAAGGGGTTGATCCTGTCACTATGATCACCCACTCAGATGAATTCTCGGACTGTCACAACATACCCAGGTTTTGACCCCCGCTAAGGATCTCACTGAATGGTACATCAAAGACAACCCAATCCGACACCTAGTGCAGTATCGTAATCGAGTCTAAGGATCTCACTGAATGGTGTAACTTTCCAGTTTTGCCCATCAATCTCCAAGGTCCAGGGCAATACTGGAAATCTGGTCCAGTTCATAGATTCAATTAATCCTACACTGTATGTGCCTAGGGTCTCACTCTGGCAGCTGAGACAGGCCACCCCAACCGACTTTGTGGCACCACCGTGTCAGCCTTGTTAGGATAGGTCTCCCCAGACCGATCCACTGGCTGTGAACATTCTAAACTAACACGAGTCTCATTAATGTCCAGTTTAAGGGGCATTACACAGAAACATACCAAGGGAACATGAATCAAATATGCACTTTTATTCATTTACAATAAACTCATAAAGTATATCATTCTGATTGAAGCTAAGGGCATACAAAACTGTCTAACAAGACGAAGGGGCTGATCTTGTCACTATTATCACCATCTTCGTTGAATTCTCAAACTGTCCCAATATACCCTGGTTTTGACCCCCGCTAAGGATCTCACTGATTGGTACATAAAAGACAGCCCAATCCGACACCTAGTGCAGTATCATAATTGAGTCTAAGGGTCGGGTGTAACTTTCCAGTTTTGCCCATCAATCTCCAAGGTCCAGGGCAATACTGGAAATCTGGTCCAGTTCATAGATTCAATTAATCCAACACTGTATGTGCCTAGGGTCTCACCTTGGCAGCTGAGACAGGCCACCCCAACCAACTTTGTGTTACCATACTGTCAGCCTTGTTAGGATAGGTCTCCCTAGACCGATCCACTAACTGTGAACATTCTAAACTAACACGAGTCTCATTAAGTGTCCAGTTTAAGGGTATTACACAGAAACATACCAAGGGAACATAAATCAAATATGCACTTTTATTCATTTACAATAAACTCATAAAGTACATCATTCTGATTGAAGCTAAGGGCATACAAAACTGTCTAACATAAAGACCTGTAAGGAATCAATGTCAGAGGACCTGGGGTTGCTAACCCAGCGAGGTCGCTCCGAAGCTTAAGTCAATACTCTCATAGTAGACTACGAGCTAAAAATCCTAAAGTATGAAAGATAGATTATGCTTACTTTCCCCCCCCTATGCCATTGGGGTTGGCACCTTTATATAGGAATTGTTTGGCGTGGGCTTCACGCACTGCATTCGAGATTTCCGCAAGGTCATCTATGTGGTCTGAGATTCCCAAAGGTAACCGCCATGCACAATGACCACCCTCCAGAACGTTCAGTATGTGGGCCAACTTCCCAGGATCGCGGGAGTGTTGGGATATGCATGCCGAAATGGTCGGTGAACACCTCGCAAGTCGCCAGGTCGGCGCCAGTGCCAAGCCGCCAGGTTGGTGATTGCTAGGTCACCAGGTTGGCGCTTGTGCCAGGTCATCAGGTCGGCGCCTGTGCTAGGCCGCCAGTTCGGCGCTTGTTGCCTAAGTGGTTCTGGGTCTCACCTAGTTGTTCTGAGATGCCATGTTGTCATGGGGCTAATCGACAAGGCCTCGTGCAGTGCTCGATGGGGTCGAGAAAGCCTACAAATGCAAGCAACAACACACAAAAGGAAACAAGAAGGCACACAAATTAGACAAAAGGCAACTTGTATTGCATTAATCAGTGGTAAGCACAAGCACAGAGTACAATGTCAAGGGAGTACGTTAAGCTTTTGGTGGAGTGACATAAGAAAACATCAAAAGAGTGGAAAATCATACAAAGTAATTACAATAACGCCATTGGCGGTCCTCCGTTACAAGATACATACATTGCCCACCCATGACACACATGCTGACACCAAGAAGGCACATTGTAGGCACTCTGAAGGCATGATGATAGGTGCTTGATGGCGCGGTGAAGGAGTCACTTGTGATAGACTCCCCTACTCAATTCAATCTACGTCCTCGAAAATCGGCTTCGGCTGGTCCCTTAAAGTCACTAATGCGGAAGGAAGGTTCTTCCACTGTTCCACGAACCGGCTGTTGTCCAAGGCCGAGGTGTATAGTTTGGTGGCATGGTTGGGTTGGCCTGTTCTGTTGGGGTTTCCTATGTCTATGTCCTTTCCTGGCGGCCTCAAGGTATGTTAATGGCTGATTCAGCTTGGTTATAGGGTAGGTTTGGGCCAGGTAAGGGTGAAAATAATGTTTTGGATTGTTGGGGTATTGGTTCCCAGGAATTTTTCCCCAAGGGTGACTCATAGGGCTACAACGTGATTCAGTTTTTGGGAAGGTGCGAAAGTGGTTCCTAAGTGGCTTGGCTGGCACTCGTTTTCCCCTGTGGTTGTGGTAGTAGGTGAGGGCAAAATTGGAAATGACCTGGGGTCTTCTGCTTTGCTTGACGGTTGTCGATGCGCACAAACTCTCTTGTTGGAGAGGTGTAGATGGCTGGATGGCCTGCTGCTTCCTGCTGCTGTTGAGGTTGTTGGCTTGAGGGGCGGCTCCTTCAGCTAGTGGAGTGGGGAACCTCTCTGCTTCTTTCATGTTGGCGTTGAACAAGGCTTCTTCATGAAAAAGTTGTATTGCAGAAACATGCTTCCCATGAACCCTACTAGAAGCCATAACTGGTACCATGCAAGGGGAGCGCTCGTCCAAGATGCACAGAGAGTTGATATGAGGCAAGAGTGCTGCTTCTGCTTGTGTCATGAAGTCCATTCCCAAGACAACTTGGAAGTCATCCAGGGGTACCACTAAAAGATTAATCTTGCTTATCTACGGCCCAACTTGGAGATCAACCCGACGAGCCATGCCTTCAATCACCTTGGCCCCGGAGTTCACGGCCTTGAGCCACCCTGTCTCTTTCACAGTGTTCAGATTGAGTCGCTTGGCCTCGGAAACTGAAATGAAGTTGTGGGAGGTCCCTGTATCAATAAGGGCTTGAGTCGGCTTCCCGCCGAGGAGGATGTCTACATACTTCAGCCCCCTTTGGGCTTTCTTTGGCCTTCCATGATTGGCCTCTTTCTACACCATGGCGTTGAAGAGTTGAAGGGTGCCCACTCTTGGCGACCGCACAGACTTTTCCTCATCACTTTGCTCGTCATCATTGAGATTGGCGACAAGGGCAATGATCTTCTTCTTGGTTGGGCAGTTGTGAACCAAGTGATTTCCCCCACAAAGAAAGCAAGAAATTGGGGACCTAGCGGTTCTAGGCTTGTAATGGTGCTGAGGGCGTTGCTCTCCTTGTGGCTACTTCCCATAGTCTTGTCTTGCTGGCTTGTTGAAGCTGGAGTTGTCATATGGAGAGCGTGGGCGACTTGCTCTCCCACTCAAATTAGGGGAACGCGGGCTTTCTGGCTTTGGGGCTTCTTCATCTAGCAAGCTGGTCTCAATTAGTTGCTCCGCCACTGCCATTGCCGTGGTGAGGTCCTGTACATTGTGGTGTTGGAGCTCTAGTTCGACCCATGGCTTCAGTCCGTCCATGAAGTTGAACAATAGATCCTTGTCGGACATGTCCGTGATCTCCAAGGTAAGGGCTGAAAACTCTTTGACATAATCGTGGAGTGATTCCCCATGCTTGAGTGCTTTCAACTTCTTCCACGCCAGGTATTCCATGTTCTCTGGGTAGAACTGCCGCTTTAGTTCTCGCTTGAAATCAGCCCATGTCTTAATGGTGCACGTACCCCGTTCAATATCTTGGCATCGCCTGCGCCACCATAGCATAGCAATGTTAGTCAAATACAGGATCACTATACAAATTTGCGTTAGGTCATCATCAATGCCAGCGGCATGGAAATATTGTTCCATTTGCCACAAGAAGTTGTCAAGTTCTGTAGCATCACAGGAGCCGGCATAAGGTGTGGGCTCCCGAATCTTCACATGAGTAGGGGCCAGTGTTGTGGAGGGGCTTAGAGTGCTGGCCACTAATCTCTTGAGGAGCGTCATGTCTTCTCTTAGTTCATCCAATTGAGTCTGCAGGTCAGAAGGAGAGGCCATGGCTACTTTCATGGCCATCCATTCAGTTCTCATCTCATCCACCTGGTCTTGGATGTCAGATCGAGATGAGCTCCATTCTTGTCGGGATGTTGTTCCAAGGACTTCCTTGAGGGTTCTATTCAGGACGTCTAGAATGAGAGGCCATGGGTACTTTCATGGCCATCCATTCAGCTCTCATCTCATCCACCTGGTCTTGGATGTCAGATCGAGATGAGCTCCATTCTTGTCGGGATGTTGTTCCAAGGACTTCCTTGAGGGTTCTATTCAGGACGTCTAGGACCTCACTCATAATGCCATTTAAACGGGCTTCTAGCTCCACCATGGAGCTCTCAATTGTTTCCACATTCAGGTGGATTTCTTCTACTCGATCACGCCTCTCCCCAATAGTCACTTCGCAGCGAAGGATGCATGTGTCAAAGGCAGCAAGCATGTCAACTGACTTGTTGCGCTTGCTTGTCTTGGTTGTGCAACCCCTCGGGGCCTTCACTGCAATGGCTTCATCGCCTAGAGTCTCATCGGTCTCTCTAGCATGGGCAAGGCCATGCCTAATCTCGTCGGTGAGTTCCTTGTTGTGCTTCATTGTGCCACTACTAGTGTTGCTATGCAAGGGTCACGAGCATTAAGGAGTAACCTGCTCTGGTACCAACTGTCATGGGGTTAATCGACGAGGCCCTGTGCGTCGCTCGATGGGGTCGAGAAAGCCTACAAATGCAAGCAACAACAACAAAAGGAAACTAGAAGGCACACAAATTAGACAAAAGGCAACTTGTATTGCATTTATGAGTGGTAAGCACAAGCACACAATACAGTGTCGAGGGGATCTCGTGCTTTACCTTTACATGCTTATGAGCTCACTCGACTACCTACCTCCCCTCAAAGAGTACGTTAAGCTTTTGGGGGAGTGACATAAGAAAACATCAAAAGAGTGGAAAATCATACTAAGTAATTACAATAACACCATTGGCGGTCCCCCCTTACAAGATACATACATAGCCTACCCATGACACACATGATGACACCAAGAAGGCACGCTGTAGGCACTCTGAAGGCACGATGATAGGTGCTTGATGGCGCGGTGAAGGAGTCACTTGTGACAGACTCCCCCACTCAATTCGATCTACGTCCTCGGATATCGGCTTCGGCTGGTCCCTTAAAGTCACTAATGCGGAAGGAAGGTTCTTCTGCTATTCCACGAACCGACTGTCGTCCATGGTCAAGGTGTATAGTTTGGTAGCATGGTTGGGTTGGCCTATTCTGTTGGGGTTTCCTATGGCTAAGTCCTTTCCTGGCGGCCTCAAGGTATGTTAATGGCTGATTCAGCTTGGTTATAGGGTAGGTTTGGGCCAGGTAAGGGTGAAAATGATGTTTTGGATTGTTGGGTGTTGGTTCCCATGAATTTTTCCCCAAGGGTGACTCACAGGGCTAGTATGTGATTCAGTTTGAGGGATGGTGCGAAAGTGGTCCCTAAGCGGCTTGGGTGGTACTCGCCTTCCCCTGTGGTTGTGGTAGTAGGTGAGGGCGAACTTGGACACGACCTTGGGTCTTCTGCTTTGGTTGACGGTTGTCAACGCACACGAACTCTCTTGCTGGAGAGGTGTAAATGGCTGGATGGCCTACTATTGCTGAGGTTGTTGGCTTGAGGGGCGGCTCCTTCAGCTAGTGGAGTGGGGAACTTCTCTGCTTCCTTCATGTTGGTGTTGAACAAGGCTTCTTCATGAAAAAGTTGTAGTGCAGAAACTTGCTTCCCATGAACCCTAGTAGAAGTCATAACTGGTACCATGCAAGGGAAGCGCTTGTCCAAGATGCACAAAGAGCTGATATGAGGCAAGAGTGCTGCTTCTGCTTGTGTCATGAAGTCCATTCCCAAGACAACTTGGAGGTCATCCAGGGGTACCTCTAAAAGATTAATCGGGGTAGAACTGCCGCTTTAGTTCTCGCTTGAAATCAGCCCATGTCTTAATGGTGCACGTACCCTGTTCAATATCTTGGCATCGCCTGCACCACCATAGCATAGCAATGCCAGTCAAATACATGATCACTGTACGAATTTGCGTTAGGTCATCATCAATGCCAGCGACATGGAAATATTGTTCCATTTGCCACAAGAAGTTGTCAAGTTCTCTAGCAACTCGGGAGCCGGCATAAGGTGTGGCTCCCGAATCTTCACACGAGTAGGGGCCAGTGTTGTGGAGGGGCTTGGAGTGCTGGCCACTAATCTCTTGAGGAGCATCATGTCTTCTCTTAGTACATCCAATTGAGTCTGCAGGTCAGAAGGAGAGGCCATGGCTACTTTCATGGCCATCCATTCAGCTCTCATCTCATCCACCTGGTCTTGGATGTCGGATCGAGATGAGCTCCCTTCTTCTCGGGATGTTGTTCAAAGGACTTCCTTGAGGGTTCTATTCAGGACATCTTGGACCTCCCTCATAATGCCATTTAAACGGGCTTCTAGCTCCACCCTAGAGCTCTCAATTGTTTCCACATTCAGGTGGATTTCTTCTACTCGGTGACGCATCTCCCCAATAGTCACTTCGCAGCGAAGGATGCGTGTGTCGAAGGCAGCAAGCATGTCAACTGACTTGTTGCGCTTGCTTGTCTTGGTTGTGCAACCCCTCGGGGCCTTCTCTACAATGGCTTCATCGCCTAGAGCCTCATCGATCTCTCTAGCATGGGCAAGGCCATGCCTAATCTCGTCGGTGAGTTCGTTGTTGTGCTTCATTGCGCCACTACTAGTGTTGCTATGCAAGGGTCACGAACGTTGAGGAGCAACCTGCTCTGGTACCAACTGTCATGGAGTTAATCGATGAGGCCCCGTGCGTCGCTCGATGGGGTCGAGAAAGCCTACAAATGCAAGCAACAACAACAAAATGAAACAAGAAGGCACACAAATTGAAGGGATGAGAGATCCATCCCATGGATGCCCAAAGATTGCGGAATACGGGGTGAATTTCAAAAATTTTTCTCTCCCTTCAACTAGGAATCGCATTCCCTATTTAGAAAATCATATTTTCAAGGATCATTCTTGAACCATAAACTGTACCAGATCTGAACCAAAAGGAGTAGGGGAGGATTATACCTGATACAGAGAAATAATATCCCCCAACGAAGGTGTTCACGCACAAGGAATGATCCAAAGACTGCTTCCACTGAAGATGGCGCAGTGCAGGATGGAGTAGAATCAGCAGTGTTCTTCTCCAAGAAATCTGTCCTTCGCAAGATACAGCAGGATGGTACGTGAGCACAGTTTCCTTTCAATCCTTTCACAAAGAACTGATGTCAAGATCGAATCTTGACTTCTCCCACGGCTGGAGATCGAACTGGCAAACAGGGCGGTAAGAACAGGGAGGCGGCAAAAAAGAATTCTGCAGGGATGCTTAATTCTTCCTTCTTGATTTCAGCACTAAAGAGGAACTGAGTATCTCAGTAATCTAAAGGCTGCCGCCCCCTCCTTCTTTTTTTTGTTAACCTAAAGGATCAGCTCCTATTCACATTAGGAGCTGCTTATCCAAATCAGCTCCTAAAGGATCAACCTTGTCAGGATAGGTCTCCCCAGACCGATCCACTGGCTGTGAATATTCTAAACTAACACGAGTCTCATTAAGTGTCCAGTTTAAGGGTATTACACAGAAACATACCAAGGGAACATGAATCAAATATGCACTTTTATTCATTTACAATAAACTCATAAAGTACATCATTCTCATTGAAGCTAAGGGCATACAAAACTGTGTAACACAAATTAGACAAAAGGCAACTTGTATTGCATTAATTAGTGGTAAGCACAAGCACACAATACAGTGTCGAGGGGATCTCGTGCTTTACCTTTACCTGCTTATGAGCTCACTCAACTACCTACCTCCCCTCCAAGAGTACGTTAAGCTTTTGGGGGAGTGACATAAGAAAACATCAAAAGAGTGGAAAATCATACTAAGTAATTACAATAACGCCATTGGCGATCCCCCTTTGCAAGATACATACATAGCCTACCCATGACACACATGATGACACCAAGAAGGCATGCTGTAGGCACTCTGAAGGCACGATGATAGGTGCTTGATGGCACGGTGAAGGAGTCACTTGTGACAATGTGTCACTATTTCATTGGTGGGCCAAATCCACCCTCATCACCTAATGTTATAATCTTTCATCTCTTCCGAGTTGTACCATCTTAGATTCTTCATATCTATTAGTGTCATCTTTCTCTCCAAAGTGAACCACTTCGTCGCAAGCCTCTTCACCAAATCATCCTAAGTGTGAATGTTGGTGGGCACTATATTTACGAACCATGTGTATGCTTACCCAATATAAGAATTCTCTCAACTTTAGATCTCCCTTGGTGGAGTGTGGTCCCAAGGTTGATAAGGTTTTTGTATGATGTGGATAGGGTAAGGTCTTTGATAGGATAAGGACTTTGTTTTGTTCCCCAAAACTACCAACTACAAATACTCCAAGGGCACCTCCTTGGTAAGGTGTTGAACCCTCTCTTTCTAGTGTTCCTTGGTTTGGAACACTTTGAATCGAAAAACATCAAATTAGTGTCGTTTGTGGGAAACATACAAAACATCATTTCCCAAACCCCTTTCCATGCATTAAAAGCAACTATGCCTAAGAACACATCCGACTGCTCCAGAGCCGGTTTCCCATCTCGGGATCCCGCTCACTTCACAGCTCCTCACCTCGGGGGCCCCAACATCAAGTAATAGTTGACCCCGCACAATTCCTCCCTATGTAGTAGAAAGTTGACCGTATCCTCACCATGATGAAGACGCTGGGACAACCGGTGCACACCCCTAAGCCACTTGCCCTTCCCCGGCCGATCCTCACATTGAGGACTCCAAAAAGCGTCATGCAAGTCGGCATAGGGTCCAATCCAATTGCAAGTGTCTGCATCCATCCCGAAGGTCTGACCCCCCAACTTGGCCTCGTGTGCACGATGCCCGTAGTAAATCACATCACTTTGGCACAAGGATTCTAGTGTGAGAACTACTTGAACAATGCATACAACAACCACCAATCTTGATAGTCGAATCCAACTCACTTCGAGATCAACAAGCAGTTCCGAAAGCAAAGAAGTCCGTCAACACGGTACTGGTTGAAAGGGATGCTGAAATCGGGGACCTATGATAATGGTTGGCTGAGCTGGAGCGCAGCTAAGCAGATCGCAACATGGCCTCTCCGACGACCCGACCAATAGAGCAACATCACGATCAGCAACCCGCAAAAGAGCCCATCTTCATCTAAGAGATTGTCAACAAGCTTCCTCCATCCGGATGGCGGCCTCCTCAGTTCGAAAAGTACAATGGGGCCTTAGACCCAAACAATCATATTGAAGGGTTCAAGGCGATAATGATTTTACATAGCTCCTCTGAGGGTTTCATGTGCAAGGCCTTCATCGCCACCCTCCATGGAGTCCCCAGAACCTGGTACGCCTCCCTTCCACTGTAGTCCATATCCTCTTGGGAATAGTTGGAGATAGTTCCTGACACAGTTCACTACCAGCCAAAGGCACTAGAAAATGTCAGCCAACCTCATGCAAGTACCACAACGGAAAGGAGAAACCTTGAAGGAATACTTGGCAAGGTTCAACATTAAGGCCCTTCAAGTTCAAGCTCTAGACCAATTAGTAGTCATGATAGCCATAATGAGTGGAATGCACTCCTCAATGTTCAACTTCTTGTTGCAAAAGAACACTTTGTCTAACCTAACCGTGCCCATGAAGCATGCATAGAAGTACATGAACGCCAAGGAAGCCCAAGCACTACGAAGACGTGAAGAGGACCAAAATGATCGGAAGCGAAAGGACCATGATGAGCGCAAATTGGATAGAGACAACAAGAGATAGGACCGTCGACCTGATCATAGACCGAGGACCCCATCGCCGACGTATAGGAACTTTACTTTCCTAAACGTGCCACGATCCAAAATATTAATGCAGATCTATGACCACAACTTCGTCAAGTGGCCTGAAAAGATAAAACCCATGGCAACAAAAGGAATTAGGATAGGTATTGTGATTTCCACTGAGACCACAACCACGACACCGAAAGTTTCCACGACCTTTGCCACCACTTGGAAGACCTCGTCTGACGTGGATACCTCGTGGGTTCATCGATACCAAAGAGCTTAAACCCAGAGAAGAGTTGCACTACACCGGCAAGCCTCCAACCCAAGCTCCCCCGATCAGGGTCATCGCTGTCATCTTGGGTAGGACGACCCTTAAAGGGGGGAAACTAAGCACGGAGGACCCACACCAAAGAGCTAGAGTGCCAAGAATTCAAATGTAATAATGACAATCAGTGTGAGCACTAACAATGACCAAGCCATACAAACTCAATGAATAAAGAGTGTTCTTTCAAGCACAAACGACTAAATGCCTGCACACAGTCTGACAAAACTCTAACTGCTGAACTCCACACTAACCAATGGTCACAGTGCAACGACAATCTCATAAAATACTTGGCCGACTTATAATGGCCAAGGCCCAACAACCATTACACGAAAGACTCGACCGACCATAGACAGTCGAGGTCAGAACAATCCCCCGATGGGAACCGTGGAAAAGATGTCCCCGCCACATAATGGCAAGAGGACAACCGTCGAACTTCATACACCTCCCAACTCACAGTCGGTGCAGCCAAGGAACATGGCTAACCTAGTCAAAGAGCGCGAAGCTCTCCAAGACCAGATGCCACTAATCTCCCCAGTGACATTGAGAGCTCGTAAGCACATCGACCAGCATAAGAATGAGGCCACTAAGACAAAGACCTCGGTTGGTGAGAATCGGAGCCAAAGACCTCAGCCAATGTAAGACCGAGGCCACAAAGCTGAAGACCTCGACCATGAAGCTGAGGACCGCGGAAAGCCCAAGACATCGGCCAACATGAGACTAAGGACACAAAGCCCAAGACCTCGACCAACATGAGACCAAGGCCATAATGAACCCTACTGATTAACCTAATGAGCCCTACCGACTAAGAGAAAGTAATAGAGCGCAACCTATGAACCCTACCGACTAACCTAATTCCGAAGCAGAACAACTTAGAGAGAAGAGAGAAGCAATGCAAAATGTACTCGACAAAAAGACTAAATTTTCATCAATCAAGAAGCTGACACAATGATTATAAACCTGACATATCGAGATAAATACAAAGACCCTAAAAAAAGAGGGTAAGAGACAACACATAAATTTTCTGTTGGGGGGTCCTCAGCACACTCCTAGGCATCAACATTGACAACATCTTTGTGCTCGGGCTCTTCGGTAATGAACGGCTTGAACCCGTAAATGACACCGACCACCTCTGGTAACTAACGCATCACCTTCCACTGAAAGAGAGCAAATCCCTCCTTCTAAGAGTCAGTAGCATAGTCGTCTAGGTCATTCTGATGAGCCTCCAAAGCTCTATACTTAGAGACGCCCTACTCCTTCTCAGCCTCCTTGAGCCCCCTCCTCAGCACCTCCCGCGACTCTTTGTGATCATTAATGTGGCCCTTTAGATTGTAGACGGTGTTATCCCTCTCCTCGATGCCACATTTCAACTCGACCAACTCTGCTTTCAATTGGATGTTCTCGATCTCTCACAATTCATAAAATCACCGCAACCCACAGAGGCAATCGATAAGGCTGACGCGACCGAATAAACCAACTATAGGGCACTGAATAGTTAGTACAAAAGAAAAGAAGAGAAACAAGGAAGAATAAGTAAAGCCGAACTTACTGCCATGATTTGATGGAGAGTCGCACTCTACAGGAAGTTGCTGGTGTGGCTACTGTATTCCTTCCTAATACCGGGGAGAATCACACCCTGGGAAAGCTGCTCAACCACCCCCTCCATGTCAAGGATGTCCTCCAGCTAAACCGACCACTACGTACACACTGGCCGAGGCCTCAATAGAAGCATATTCCGGAGCATCCTCCCTCTACGACAAAGATTGCTCGAGTTGCGTTGTGGCCTCCCTGGAGTCAATTACCACGACTTCCTCTGTCAACCTTGGCCACTTCCTTTGTTGAGGCGTACACTATGCTGAACGGCATTGAAACTCCACAGCTCTGGGTTGCGTGCCTGAGGTCCTAGCCACTTATTCCTTCCTCGCGGTCGCGACTCGCATATGCTGAGCTCTCTCTTCAGCACCAGCCATGTCTGAATCTACACAGTTCACCACAAAGTTAGAACCATGTGAAAACAGGCTCGCTAAAAAGAAAGGGAGACCATGTAGCCCATGGATCAGACTGGGATTGTTTGGCCAAAGGGCACATTAGCCTAGCCAAGGTTAGCAATTGGGACGATGTGTACTCCTCAATGTGCACCCACATTGTCCTCCTCATAGCAACTATCTCCTCCTTCTACAACTCGACCTAGGAAGGACCCTTATCCTTGGTCTTCAGAACAGATAGGGTGAGGGAAAACGACCAACCTCCTCAACACTCCACAAAGAAGAAACCCTCTTTCCATTGCTTAATGGGAGAGGGAGCCCCAACGAGCACCTTGGTGTTCGACCTATCTGATGGGTAGTAGTACTCCTACTTGTGCTTCTTTAAGTGGAGAAAGTATCTAAACATTGGCAGGGTGATCTCAATATCCTTGAGACTGCAGTAGAAAAGTAGCCCGACTAGGTACCAAAATGAGTTCAACATCAATTGAATAGATAGGACCCAATACCACCTTAAGATGGCCACTACCCCGAAACGTACACACAACTCCCCTCGGGATAGGCCAAAGTGGCTCTCTCAATATCCTTGAGAGTGTAGTAGCAAAGTAGTCCGACCAGGTACCAAAAAGAGTTCAACATCAATTGAACAAGTAGGACCCAATACCACCTTAAGATGGCCACTACCCCGAAACGTACACACAACTCCCATCGGGACAGGCCAAAGTGGCTCTCTCCCCAATCCTAGGACACCAAAGTTCATACTCTTCAAGAATGCGATACACTTCCCCAATTTGAGCTAGACTTGCTAGAGAAAGGCTACATGGAGCTAAGGCAAACCACTCCCCAAATCTCCTCTCAAGGGCTTGCTCTTCTGACTCCACATCAACTTCAGCCACCTTGTCGGCACCAGTCTCTCAAGCACCAATATCTTAGACCTCAACATTGCTCTCGTCACCAACCTTGGCCACATTAACATTGGTCTCTAGTACCCTAACCTCTGTCACCTCGTGCCGAGAACTACCCTCACTCTTATCCCCCAAAGTAAACCTAGTGAAAAGGGAAGACAGGGAAGACGTAGTGGAACCGTGGAAGACATCTTATTGAAGAAAAAGTTCGAGACACCTGAGATATCAACCAAGGGACGTCAGTCGAACTCCAAGGCGTAGACTCTTCCCAAATGACAAAGTGAAATGGCTCACCTACCCCCTTTTTATAAAGGCAGCCAACGGTCCAGATCAAATCAGATCAACGACGCCGATTCAATGCTGCACTTTGCACGCATGTGACCTTGGGAAGATGAAATGACACATCTACCGACCTGTAATGGAAACTGATGAGGGCAGATTTGGCCTTCCAATGACATTATGACACCTGGCACCTCATGCCAACTAAGTGCAGCATCTTGACAACTAGACAACTCAAGCTCGCCACTTACAGGCAATTCGCTACAAGCAGCTCGTCACATGCAGCTCACCAAAGGCAGCTCGCCACTTACAGGCAGCTCGCCACATGCAGCTCACCACAGGCAGCTCGCCACATGCAGCTTGCCACAGGTAGCTCGCCACATACAGGCAACTCGCTGCAGGCAGCTTGCTACAAGCAACTCGCCACAGGTAGCTCGCCACATGTAGCTCGCCTCCTAGTCAGACCGACCACCGTGTGACAACCCCGAGGAGCTCACCACCGTACCCCGCATTTTACGGGATTGTGACTTGTAACGGTTGCATTAGCTCACCCACTCCCCGAGTCAGGCGGAAATGAGCAACCTTATCGGTTGGTGGCTTTATCCCCACCTAACACAAAAGCAGGTCCCGTCCTAGCGGGAATCCAGGAACTGCTCCACCAAACCCGCGAGGGCTCCAGTATATAAAGGCCTTACCCCCCAGGGACGAAAAGGAGAGAGGTAATCCCTGCTTTCTAGCTCTCTCATTCTCTTATATCATTTTTCAGCTCTACTACTAAGTGCTGACTTAGCCATCGGAGTGACCTCGCCGGGTATACACCCCCGGGTTCTTTGATTCAATTCTCGTAGGTCCCTCAGCTCCCGCCATCTACAAAGATGAGCAGACCATCTCCTGCAGGGAGGACGGGTTCCTCAGTTCCCGCCGTCTACAAAGAAGAGTAGATCATCTCCTCCAGAGAGCAGTCGGGTTGCACTACACTAGGGAGCTCCACTTCAGCCCCTGAGTCATAGGCCACTTGGGAGTAGACGAGGTGACGAGGTACTTAGCCAAAAAGAATTGATACGTGACCAGAAACCATTACATCAATTAGCGTCGTCTATGGGAACATGCTACACAAAGCTAAGTTTTCATCCTACAAAAAACTAAGTTCTTATCTTACAAAAAGCGAAGTTCTCTTCTCCCAGAAAGCTAAGTCCTCACCTTTTTAGAAACTAAAGCTCCCGCTTTATAGCTTCCTTTTTTTATGAACTCAAAGAAACTGAAGCTCCCGCATTATAAGGCGGAGGCAGCGCAATAAAAGCTATAAGGCGCCCCCCCCCCCCCCGGCGGCCTGGCGCAGACTGTGGCGGCCTGGCATGGCCTGGTGCAGCCTGCGCGCGGCCTGGCAGCTTGGCAGCCTGGCACATGTGCCGACCTGGCGGTCGGCGCGACCTGGCACAGGCGCCGACCTGGCCGCCTGGCCCATGTGCGAACTGACGAACTGATAAAAGACTTCCTCATCACTTAAGACCCAATTGCCTCTTCGGCATGGGCAAAGTTCAGGAATGGACTATGAGTCGCTCCCAAAGCGTAAGGGCTACAATACTACTTAAGACTCAGTTGCCTCTTCGGCATGGGCAAAGTTCAAGAGTGGACTATGAGTCACTCCCAAAGCCTAAGGGCCACAATACTGCACAAGACCCAGTTGCCTCTTCGGCATGGGCAAAGTTCAGGAATGGACTATGAGTCGCTCCCAAAGCCTAAGGGCCACAATACTGCACAAGACTCAGTTGCCTCTTCGACATGGTCAAAGTTTAGGAGTGGACTATGAGTCGCTCCCAAAGCCTAAGGGCTACAATACTGCACAAGACCCAGAGCCTAAGGGCTACAGTACCAAACTGGTAGAGACCTCAGCACCTTACGGGCAGCTCGCTTCCAAGCAGCTCCCAGAGCCTAAGAAACTGAATCAGTGCTTACGAGCTCGTCGAATTACGGTCCAAAAGGAGAAATCTACTCCCTTCGCCAAGTTACTTTCAGCTCGAGAGTGGGGGGCAAATGATGAGGGCGGATTTGGCCCTCCAATGACATTATGGCACCTGGCACCTCATGCCAACTAAGTGTAGCCTCATGCCATCTAAGTGCAGCTCATGCCAACCGTTACATCAGAAACAGTACGAGAGTTGAACTAGCCGGTCTACCTAGCGAACCGGTCTTACCCTAGGCCAACCAACTCAAAGAAATTATAGTTCCTTAGTCGAAGACCGCAGAGCTCTTTCACGTCTAGCCACAACCGATCACTACAATCCTCGACTTCGGAACTAGGGTAGTGGTGTTCGGGTGATGGTTGAGTTGGCCAAGGATGCCATGCGGCTATCTCCACAGTCGCCCCCCTTCAAACCACATCGACGCAATGCGTAACGGAAGAGCACAACTAAGAAGGAGTATTCTACACGGACAAGGAAGTGAACTCTGTCGAGGAAGATGAAACCTCCTGAAGACCTCGGTGGATGCCCTCATCTCGACAACCCTGGGAGCCCTATTCGTTTGGGACATGGAAACCCAACTATAAATAGGTATTCGTTGCTCGAGGTAAGGGACCCCTTTTGGAACTGCACTCTTTGAATACCTCTTTGCATAATCTCTTCGGCCTGGACCAATGCTATTTCAACCTGCTCGGCCCGACCACATCCTTCTCGATCTTACTGACTTGAGCGTCGGAATACCTAACCGGGGAACAACTCCTTGGACCTCTAAACTTTCTCCTGATTTCAGATCTCGATGCACAGATTCATCCTTTTACCTCGGCCCTGTTCGATTGGCAGGACTATCTGATTGCATCCTCAGTTCAAAACACATCGAATCGAACAACATCAGGAGCCATGGTTTACGGTATTTTCTAAACAAGGTGAAACATGAAGTGTAAAAGTTCAGAGCTTATTTTTATTGTCGGTTTGTGAATATGGAGAGACGGTGAAACTCAATTTTCTGTTTGTTTCAGCGCTGGAGTGCCTAAACAAAATAACACAAGATGTGACCAGAAAGTGAATTTTTGATCGGAAGAAGAAACTCACTGTAATATGGAGGATGTGTTGTGCTAACAAAGTTGTTGAACACAATGATATAGAGGAGCCTGGCTTCTATTTCCTAAGGGCTAGATTGATTTAACTCTGAAAAGGTAACTTACTGAGAAAATTAAGAGCAGGAAGATGAGTCAAAACAGAGCGTTCCTTTTCTATAGTAGACTGAGAGAAAGAAGGAAGAGTTAGCAAAAACTACAATTTCAGACTAAGCCCAAGAATTTTTACTACGACCTTTGAGGATTCCATTCCAATTTATAGGCTTTCACTGGGCTAAGTTACAAATTTCAGACTTCCAAGCACGATCCAATGTCCAAAAGCCCAAATCTATTCATTTCACAAAGAAGGGCTTAATCCTCAAAAAAATGGCAGTTTTTCTTCTCAATGAATGCTGCTCAGCACATACTGAACTCTGAACCTTTAGATTTGTTGTTGATGAGGTTTTCTATTTGCAGTTGTGGCCGAACATCCATTTGATGAGGAAGAAAAGGGACCAACCGAATCATTTGGGAATTTTGACCAAGGGTATAATTGGGTGATTGAAATAACGCTATTTGTAACGATGATTCATAACGGATGGTTAAGAGAGGGGTAATATTTGTCTAATGATATAATCAACAGGGGAGGTTTAAGTCCTTTTTTCAAAAGAAAGGGGTAGTTTTAGTATTTATAGGAAACTTAAGGGGAGGTGTAAGTCTTTTACCCTATAATATTTTAGTTTACAGCATTTCTACCGTAAGTGGGGGAGTTCAAGCAGCGTCCCTGCAGTCAACACGGTTGCAAACCATAGGGTGTCTTTGTCATATAAAACTAACTATAGGTAGGTCTTAGTCATTATGCCAAAATGTAGGGGTGTCTTAGTAAATCACCCACCTATTTATCTATCAGGAAGACACACAAGAGACATTAAAAATTTGCTGGGATTCATTAACGAGGTTATTGACTAGCTAGAGAACTCGTCAATATATATTCAGGAAGATATATAATTAATTAACAGGATTACCTCTAGACCACAAGACTGGTATCCCATAGTAGTTGATCATAAAACAACAATTTTTCCAAGGAAAAGAAAAAGAAGCAAATCCAGCAGACTAATGGTGAGAATGGGAGACTGACTGCAAACCCACCAGTGTGACTACAAATTCGTCAATATTCTTATCAGAAGTTCCTCCTTCACCCACAGCCTCTCTAGCCAAATCTCTCCATTTGATGGCATTCTTCCTAATCTCTTTCACCTTCTCTTCTTCCATAATTTCCCTTACGCATCGCTCAACTTCTTCCCTACTTACAATCCCCTTCTCATTAGGCTGAGCTCTGAGACCCATTCCCCATATATCCTGAACAAATTTTGCGTTGGGAATCTGGTCTGTCCACTGCGGTATTCCCACCATTGGTACTCCTAAGCTTACTCCCTCTAGAGTTGAATTCCACCCACAATGAGTAACAAAGCAGCCTACTGTGTTGTGGGTTAACACTTCCAACTGTGGGCACCAAGTTACTATCAACCCCTTGTCTGATGTCTCCTCCACAAATTTGCTTGGAAGCTTCTCCGCCTCTGACCTCCTGACCACCCACAAGAAGTAGCTGTCGCTTCTTCTCAAGCCCCAGGCAATTTCTTCCATCTGTTCCACACTGAGTGCAGCCATGCTCCCAAATGATACGTAAACAACCGATCCCTCCGCCCTTTTGTTTAGCCAGTTTATGCAGTCGCCACTGTCTGGTTTGTAGAGATGGAGACCATAATCACTGTCGTCTTCCACCTGTTTGTCCAGGTACATGGACGGAATTGTTGGTCCGATTGCCCGCAATGGAAAGCGTTTCTCCATCCACTCGATCATCTATATCATGGGAATTATGTACATATATTAAATGATACAGCAATTAATTAAATCAGTTCATCAGAATTAAAGGAAAGAAAAATTAATCATCAGTTATGTTTGACACAATTTCAAAGGCAAATGTGATGACAAACCTCTTCCTCCAACTTGTTGAAAGTGTTGACGAAGATCCAATCTACCTTCTCTGTGTTGGAGAATTGACTCATGATCATTGCATGGTAAGCTGGGTAAGACTGTGGATCGGAGATGTAAGATGGCATGTCCCCAATGTCGATCGCCGGCAACCCAGGAATCGAAACGACTGGCTCTCGCACTGGGAGATGAAGTAGCCCCTGGTGGACATGGTAGTATATGTTGTTGACGGCACACATTTGAGTGAAGAAAGGAGCTCCGACTAAGCCGAACTGTTTGGCCACATCTAGAGCCCAAGGAAAGAAGGAATCATATATCAGACAATCGACTGGTTTTCCAGAGCTATCCTGTTTCTTGATGAGCTCGGCCAAGGTTAGAGAGCCCACTTCTTTAAAACGAGAGAGGTAGTCATGGATGCTCTCTGCTTGCTCAAACCCACCATCATCAAAACCATCAGAGATCAACTGAACCTGGACTGAGTTGGAATTGGTGTGCATGGACTTAGAGACGAATTTTGTGACTGCAAATGTAACTCTGAGGCCTTTAAAGGCTAAGCGCTTGGAGAATTGTAGCATTGGGTTTATGTGGCCTTGGGCAGGGTAGGGAAATACGATTACATGGGCTCCATGAGCTCTATCTTTCTTCTCCATTTCTTTACTCTCTGATATCTGAAGGCACACAACAACTTTGCTAATAGTTAGTTCTCTCGTTGATCATTAGCTTCTCTACAGGGGAGCCATTTTGTAGACCAAAGTCGTCGCTCCACGTGGAGTCAACCATGAACTTTCGGCGTTCTTGCGTAACCTGTCTTTCTCTAGAGAGGCCCTGACGCCACCGTCCCACAGCTTATTCTTATTTATTTTCCTCTCTCCATTAAAATATAGTTAAATGAACAATCATCTTATACCGGAAATTAATTGCTTAGGATTAATGAAATTAACATGTAATTTTAAGATTGTGAAACTGTACTTAATGTCTATAAATAAGTGTATTTTTATCATATATACATATATATTGAAAGCAAAAATTAATAGTATAGGTATTAGTGTATTTGGAAAATAATTTGCACTCATCCATTTACAAACCATGTTTGGTTTCAGGATCAAAGGGGTATAAGTTATTAAATAAATCATATGGGTTTAATTAAGTATTTCAGTGCGATACCCTACGGGCAGGGTATGTACCCTAGATTATGAGAGAGATCATGGAGGTCAAAGAATTCTAGTATATCAAACAAAATGGATAAGATATCTCTGCTGGAACTCAGAACCAGATCCAATTAGGATTAATTTTTAAAAGAAAAGCCAAAAGGTACATCACTTCTAGTGTTTTTTCCTCTAAATTATAGGATAATTTTGGTAAATTTCTTAAATTATTCTTATGGTTTTGCTAATTGACTAAGGATACTTTTATTGTTTGAAAATTGACTAACACTATCTCTAATGTTTTTTACAATTGATTAATCCTTCTTAATCATTTAAGTGTGTCAACTAAGACATAAAAAAAGACTATTTTACTCTCTTACTCGGATCTCTCCCTCTCCCTCTCATTCTCTTTGCTGGAATTGCCAGAACCATCAATGATCCCAAAAACCTCCAGCAAATTGCTGATGGCTCCTTAGAGCACAAGTATACCCTAATGGAGATTGGAAAAACCTTGGTGCTTGACAAGGGTCTATCCTATGTCGTGTATGTTTTGCAGCACCACCAGGACATGTTAATGAAGGTGTGGCCCATCCTGCATGTGGCAGTGGTGGATCCGAAAGAGGAGTCATTCATGAAGGCGAAGGGTGAGCCGATGTCCTCATACTACAGAGACAAGCCAAAGATGAACGAGCTAATGTAGAAAGCCATGTCGGAGGTATTTGTGACGTTCATGAAGGCGATATTAGAGGGATACGATGGGTTCAAAGGGGTGTCCTCTCTCTCTCTCTCTCTTACTTTGTTCCGCCATCGCCACTACAACTTGCAATGACGGATTTGGTACTTATTTCTCCACCATCTCTCTTTCTCTCTCGTCTCCCAATCTCTCATTCTCTCTTTGCGCTATTTCTCTCTCCTTCTCTCTCCTCTTTCACTTTGTTTCACCACCGCCACTACAAGTTGCAGCAACGGATTTTGGTACTTCTCTCTCCCGCCACCTCTCTTTCCCTCTTGTCTCCCTATCTCTCGTTCTCTCTTCCCACTATTTCTCTCTCCTTCTCTCTTTCTCTCTCCCCTCTCTCTCCTCTTCTTTCACTTCCTCTATTTCACCACCACCACTACAAGTTGCAGCAGCAGATTTGGTACTTCTCTCTCCCACCACCTCTCTTTCCCTCTTGTCTTCCTATCTCTCATTCTCTCTTCCCACTATTTCTCTCTCTTTCTCTCTCCCCTCACTCTCCTCTTTCATTTCCTCTGTTTCACCACCATAGTTGCAAGTTGTAGCAGCAGATTTGATACTTCTCTCTCCTGCCACCTCTCTTTCCCTCTCGTCTCCCTATCTCTCATTCTCTCTCTCTCTCTCTCTCTCTCTCCTCGCTATCTCTCTCTCCTTCTCTATCCCCCCTCCTTTTTAACTATCTCTATTCTGCCACCGCCATTGTAAGTTGCAGAGGTGGATTTGGTACTTCTCCTTCTTCTACAAGTTGCTACTATTATCGTTGGTCGAGCACTTTAAAATTCTAGGATACCCACGAGGGCCCCCGACACGTTGTGAAATATATTAGTCACATGATATCCAAGTAATTGCATTTACCTAGGTAAGTAACTTACTGAAAAGTGAATAGGGCCTTACTTTTTGTAAAGAACATAGATACTTTTACTAAAGACGAAATTGATCAAGGCTGAAAAAATGGGCCTTACATCGCTTCGAAATGAAGCGATGTAAAATTTACATAGGTTCGCTTTTGTAGGCATTTGGAAGGAGCATGTAATTATGATTGACGTAAAACTCCAGTCCGATTCAGTTTTACATGTGTTTGGATGGATTGGAGTTTTACGTCAACAATCGATGTAAAACCTCATCAAGCATAAGATTTTGCATCGATAATCGATGTAAAAGCCACATTGATTTTATCGATATAAAACTTTACACTATTCCACCCCATTGCATTTTTCTAAAAGAAACGATCATTTTCACAGTTCAGTGTAAAACATTATCAGTGTATTTTTTCATCGATAACGTTTTACACAGATTCCAAACACATCCAAAAATAAAATGGGATGTTAATAACAAATCACTCTTTAGTAAACCTTATACATGTAAACCCCATTGCACATTTATTGTTGTTAAATACTTTTAATTAAAGTTATGTTGACTAGGGATAATATATCCACTCGACAAGGTGAGAGACTGGTTTTATTATTTGTTAAAAACGTTATTAAGAGAAGTTTAAGGATTGTATTTTATATTTTAATTGCTTTTGTACATATATGGCTCGGGTAGGGTTTAAGTTGGTTCAGGACTGAATAGAACCAGTTCTAAACCAATAATAATTAAAAAATATGTCAGAAACCGAAACCGAAACCGATCCATTGGTTTCAGATCCCAAACCATAACCGATCCAATCGGTATGGATTCATTGACTCCATCAAGTCGGACCCGACCCATTGATGGCCTACTCCCTTATCGAGGAGCATTGAAGTAACGAAACTGACCTTCCTACCTGTTCTAAAAATATACTTTGAATGTTTCCTCTCAACTCAATCTTCTTCATATGGGATCAAAGTTTGCATTCTACAGAGGAGGTTTTTGTTACAATCAAAACACAGGGGAGGCTTATATAATTGTAAGAAAATTCAGGGGATCAGAGATTTTTATATTTAACCCCAAAAAATAATATTATTTATATCTGTAATAGTAGACATTTAGTTTTTGAAAAACCAGGGCATGTAAAGACAAAAAACGATTTGATGGTTCATGCAGTGTTTTTTTTATTCAAATTTGATCCATTTAAATTTCGATTCCAATGGAATCTTATTTATATATGAATTCATGGAATACTGAATAGTATTAATATATTAAACTAAAATTATTAATAAAAATTGATTAAAAATAACTTTGATATTATATCATGCATAAACAAAATAAATTTTACTAAATTTGAACCAATGACTATTTAGTAAAAAATAATACAACATTCAAGTATACACTTTGCAACCCTATTTTTAAGACATACTTTAAATGATGATTAAAGAAGTAAAATTATGCGATCCATGTTTCCATATTATGTATGCCCCTTATCGAGATAATCAATTAATGAAGAATTGTTTTCTAATATATGTTTGGCATCGATGCTGTAGATAAAAAATGATACTATTGATGTGTGAATTGGAAGCATCATTTTCCAAAAAAATAATATATATATATATATATATATAATATATATTTTCATAAATATCATCTCTTCCACATGTTCAAGTTGACTCCAGAGTCCACTTTTTTAATGTGTTTCGACTCTCGAGTGGAAAGTTGTAATCTTGGCATACGTGAAGTGAACGTCTTTCATTGATTGAGAGGATTTTTTCTATCGTCAACTATGCCCATGCTTACTAATTGAGAGGATCCTTTATCGTCAACAATGCCTCTGCTTTTTCTTCCACTACTCTTGTCTAGGATATGAATATGGTGTCTATCCACCAACCGCGTATGACGTAGGTATCTGGATTTAAACATTCCTTTCACACCATATGTTCCTTTCACACCGACTCATATCCAACTCCATACAAACTGTAATCCCAAAATCCAACTTGGTTAATAAGATCAGAATCAATTTAATTATTACAAATAGATTTCAGCTTGGACTATAAATTTATATATAATACTATTGGATTTATGTTATCAGTAGTACATGTTTCTTGTTGTGACTAAGATCTTGTTCGTCTTTCGGGTAACTGTATCTATCTATGTTTTTTTTTTTTTCTTTTGTTCAATATACCCCGATATATATGTCTTTATGTCAGAGTATCTGTGTTTGGTTTGAAAGAAAATATAGGGAAAAGAAGAGAAAGGCAGGAAAACTTATATAAAGTTTGTAAAGGTTTTCCTATATTTCTCTACATTTTCCTTTAAACCAAACATAGCCTTATTTACCCTCTACTAGGAAAACTCAATTACGTACCCAAGACTATGGCAAAGGCATATCAATTCTCTCTATTTCTTATTCGGTGGCAATGGCAATTGATGAAGGGTAATTTGGTCATCCAATGACTTCATGACATGTGGCATCGCAGAACAATTGGGTGATACCTCAGTACCACGCAAGCAGATCACCTCACACACTTTATAACTGCATTAGTGACCTCAGGGCCACCCCAATATACTAAACTGTGAACAGATAGATGGTATCTCAAGTCGGTGTATGAGGCGATCTGTTTCCACTAAACTACCTTGGTCCCATCAAGACGTCAGGTCAGCATGAGAGGCGACCTACTTCTACCAACCTGACCTGGGTTCAGGTAGCAACATGCCTGATCTCCCCCTCGAGTGAGTAATCGTCTCTAACTTCTCTGGGATCACAATGCTTGATCGTTAGACCCATCTATCCTCATCGAAGTTGATTAGATGGACTTTATCCCTCTATGTGGATCACATATCCAATTTAGAGGTCTCTTCTGAACATGACGGGCGTGGTTTCTCTAGAATCTCAAACGCATTACTGGAAGCTCCTGG
Source organism: Nelumbo nucifera (assembly GCF_055504915.1). NCBI lineage: Eukaryota > Viridiplantae > Streptophyta > Magnoliopsida > Proteales > Nelumbonaceae > Nelumbo > Nelumbo nucifera. The sequence goes on along the minus strand of NC_142649.1, from coordinate 8,282,386 downwards.
TTTCTTACACCTATATAAAGGCGTCCCTTCCCTCAGAGAAGGTATGTGTCAGATTCATCTCTCAAACACTCTATCTCTTTTGCTCTTTAGCTCTCTCCAAAATCTCCAGTTCGCTGACTTAAGCATTGGAGTGCTTATCCCGGGTAAAACAGCCCATGCACTCTAATATTGTCTCTTTTCTGGTCAACCGCATGAACTAGCCAACTCGGCATCTGAGTTGTCCTCTAGTAGGGAGCTACTAGATCGCACACCATCAGCAACAACCCAAGGCTATGGTGACTAGAAAAAGTGACCACCCATCTCCCTTTTGCTCTTACCCAATGTGTCGACGACCTCCATTTGAACCTTTTATCATTTCCTACAATGGTTGGAAACTAAAATCCCTTGTTCCCACATGGACCATATGCATGCCTCCTAGTTTGGAGTTGATTGAGTTGGCTAATTAAGACAAGGCATCAGACAAGCATTCTCTAACCAGGGTATTTGCTTGAGCGTAAATTACTTCAGACCCTCAATAAGTTCTCGTACCCTTAGCAAGTATCATGCCATGGTGGACTTCCGAGCTACAAACTTGTCGTTCACCTAATTAACAATGAATTAAGAGTCACTAAGGTTATATTTGGTTTGAAGGAAAGGGCAAAGAAATGAAAGGAAAGGCCAGGAAACCAGTTTGTATAGGTTTCCTTGCCTTTCCTTTCCTTTCCCTGGTTTTTCCTTCAAACCAAACACAACCTAAATGCTTCCACACATTTTGCACAAACCTCTTGAGTTAGTTGGATTCCTGTGATGAGGGCTTCATATACAACATTGTTGTTAGAAGCCATGAAGTTGTACCTAAGTGCATACTCCAAGTTAATGTCATCCAGTTTGAAGATAAGACCAACACTGCTCCTTTGTTGAAGCCATCCACATGTAGGGTCCACACAAGTGGGAGCTTGTCTACTGGTTGAGGTGTAGTAGTGAAGGTGTAGTTACCAATGATGTTAGCCAATGCTTGGGCTTTGATGGCTATCCAAGGTCTATACTTTATGTCAAACTTGCCAAGCTCAATGGCCAAATAAATTAATCAACTAAGGCTATGTTTGGTTTGAAGGAGAAGGTAGGGAAAGATAGGGGAACCTATACAAGGTTTGTAAAGGTTTCCCTGCCTTTCCCTGCATTTTACTTCAAACCAAACCTAGCCTAAAGGTCTAGGTCTTCTGTTATTAATCGAACATTCTCGGTTCTTACACCATACTACTACCAAGAGGAAGGTGAAGGTGGGAAATAGCTTGGAGGATAAGACTTTGTGTGATTCTCTAATAATAGGGTCCCCTATATAGTGATTAGTAAGACTTATTAGTGGAATCACCTCCAATGATAGACCGTAAACAATCCAATAACTCTTCATTAGATAGATGCCAGATCTGTCTAAGGAAATGCCTCCAATGATAGGTTGTAAACAATCTAGTAGCTCTTAGACAGATGCTAGATCTTCTCACGCTACTTTCTCCCACCATCGGGATTAGATTTGAAACTCCTATAACTGGAGCATGAAATGTTGGTGAAGGAGGGTGGGGAGATAGTGGTGGACATGCGATGTAGTTGTAGGTGGATTGGCTCAGCCAACAATTGTTGCTTTAACTCCCACTAAAGATTGATGTAGTGTGACAATCAACTTTGGATTTGGTTGTTGGTAAATGGATGTATTGGATGAGATTCGCGAGAATCCTAGGAGATCCCGGATCTGTATATTTCCTATATAGTTAGGAAGCTTTATGTTTTAGAAGTTTTGTTTTTAGCAGCCTTGTTTTTAGGAAGATAAATCTTTTGGAGATAAAAGTTTCATTGCATTTAGGACATAAGGTTTTTAGAAAGTTTTGGGAGCAAGAAACTCCATCGAGTTTGTATATATATATATATCATAAGATAACAATGAAAAGACAACCTTTGGCTTCCAAAATTTTTCATGGTATCAGAGCCACCTTCTGGCAAGTCAAATCCAGCGACCCTTTGATATGAAGGTAGCTGGCAGCCATTATAAGATGGTAAAGCTCATCAACACCGACGCTGATGTACTCTGAGTCCTAGTTCCTGATTTCTTCGTGAGCCTCATCAGGATCGTCCATCTTCTTCTTGGAATCAAACTCGACGTGTTTCCTGCAATAATCAATCACCTTGGGTAAGATATTACTACTGACGTTGAGCAACGAAATCACATCGACACCAAAGCCATCTTGACCATTTGCTTGAACATCTCAGACGAGTCTTGCTGATCGGTCACCATGGCTGCCAACAACGACAAGAACGGTGAGAGCTCAAGTAAGTCTGTTGGACCGTCTTCTCCTTTCTATTTGCATTCATTAGATAATCCTAAAATTATTATCAGTCTGGTGGTCTTGAGAGGAGATAACTACAACGAATGGGCAAAGGCGATGAGAATTGCTTTTCGTGCCAAAAACAAAATCAGTTTCATCGAAGGCAGGGTCACAAAGCCGAAGAATGATGCTCCAGAGATCGATCTCTGGTGGGTTGTGAACTCGATGTTGGTGGCTTGGGTTTTCAATACTGTCGATCCATCATTGCGTTCAACTATCACGTATATGGAGACGGTCAAGGAGCTTTGGGATGATTTGAAGGAACGATTCTTGATCGGCAATGGACCCCGGATTTATCAGATTAAATCCGAGCTTGCTAACTGCAAGCAACATGGACAGATAGTGGTTGCATATTACAGAAAATTTAAGGCAATGTGAGACAAATTAAGAAGCTACTCTAAGGTACCCGTGTGTACATGCGGGTGCAGATGTGGAGCGGCAGCCGAATTGGTTAAAGAAAGAGAAGAAGAGAAAATCCACCAATTTCTGATGGGTTTGGACGACAATATATTTGGAACTATGCGTTCCAACATATTGAGTATGGATCCAATTCCAAATATGAACAAAGTTTACTCAATGATCTTACAAGAAGATCGACATCAATCGTTGGCACGAGGTAAAGAGGAACGGGCAGATGTAGTTGGTTTTGCAGCACAAGCCTTGCAGACATCGCGAGACAGTAGAGTTGCTTCAAAAGACAAAACAATTGTGGTCGACCTGACCATGAAGCAAAGAATTGCTTCCAATTAATTGGATACCCTGAATGGTGGGGAGACAGACCCCGCGGTACGTCGACCGGGCGTGGAGCAGGACGAGGAAAAGGGGGAGGACCCTCTGGCGGATGTGGCTGAGGCATGGCAAAAGCTCATGCTGCTCAGTCATCAGCGGGGCATGAGGTGGCTGCTAATGTAGCTGCGACTGACGGAGACCGGACCGGACTGAGCGGGCTTAATGACGAGCAATGGCAGACTCTTGTAAGCATGCTTAATGCTTACAAAATCAGGACTAATGAAAAACTCTCTGGTAAGAATTACTCCACTAAATGGATTATTGACTCTAGGGCGTCACATCACATGACAGGGAATTTAAATGTGCTCATTGATACCTATGATGTTGCACCTTGTCCTTTTAGGTTACCCAACAGTGCGCACACCAAGTCCATGAAAGAAGGCACTGTTGAACTTGGAAATAATTTTAAATTGTTGCACGTATTATATGTCTCAAAACTCAATTGTAATTTATTGTCAGTAGGTCGGTTGCTTCGTGACATAGATTGTATTGTGACGTTTACTAATAAGTTGTGTGTGATATAGGACTGCATCTCAAGGACTCTGATTGGTGCGGGTGAATAGTTTGACGGGGTCTATGTCTTCATGGGTGTGGCGCCGTTTCGTGCTTACAAGACAGATGGAATTGGGTCATGTGGTTTTTGGCATCGGAGATTGGGACACCCTTCTTATCAAACGGTTAGCTTGCTTCTTAATATCAGTAATAGTAAGAACAAAACATGTGATGTTTGTTTGAAGTCAAAGCAAACTAGAGATGTTTTTATTCAAAGCGACAATAAAGTGACTGATTATTTTGCATTGATTCATTGTGACTTATGGGGTGCTTATAGAGTACCTGCATCTTGTGGTGTTGTATATTTTTTGACAATTGTTGATGATTATTCTCGAGCAGTTTGGATTTATTTGTTGGCTAAAAAAAGTGAAGTTGGTCGAACACTCAAAAATTTTTGTGCAATGAATGAACAACAATTTAATAAGAATGTTAAGGTGGTGAGAAGTGATAATGGAACAGAGTTTAAATCCTTGAGATCATATTTTGACGAGCAAGGAATTTTATTTCAAACTTCCTGTGTTGGAACACTTTGGAAACCAAAGACGGCAAGTCCATTACTTCAAGTGGCACTAATCCAGGGATCGAAGGAACCAACTCTGAAATAGGGAGTTTCAGTAGACCCATGTGCACATGGTAGTATATGTTGTTGACAGCACACGATTGAGTGAAGAACTGAGCTCCTGATATGCTCAACTTGTTGGCAACATCCAAGGCCCAGGGTAAGAATGAGACATATATCAAGCAAACCATAGAATCGTCTTGCTTCTAGATGAGCTCAGCCAAGCTTTCAGAGCCAACTTCCTTGAAAGAAGTGAGGTAGGCTTCAATACTCTCTGCTTGCATAGTCCCACCCTCATCGTAGCCATCAGAGATTGTCTGGACTTCGACATAGCAGGATTCAGCTTGCATGGATTTGGAGATGAAGGTGGTAGTAACTAATGTGGGTTTAAGAACTTTCAAGGCTAAACACATGGAGAATTGAAGTATTGGGTTTATGTGGCCTTGGACTGGAAAGGGAAGTAGTAGTACATGGGCTCCGTGAATTCTTTTTTCCTTCTCCATTTCTCCAAATAATGCTCTACTTCATCTCCATAAGCACCGTTGCAGAGTTTATTTTATAGTAATTGATGAGGGCAGATTTGGCCCTCCAATGATATTGTGACACATGGCATCTCAAAACAGCTAGATGACACCAAGACACCACCTAAGTGATGATTTGGAGTCCTAGATCGTGGCTCGTCTTTACCCCAACCTGGCAACCTGTCTTTACCCCGACCTGCCGACCTGCCTTTATGCTGACCTAGCAACCTCGACCACAACTCAGGTCGGCTAGAAGCACCTCGTCACTGGCCAAAGTGACCTCGACGCAAGGAGCAACCTCCCTCGAAGGTGTGCCAGCCTGACTGAGGTCTAGGTGGCAACCTACGAGACGTGCTTGCCGACAAATTCAGCATGCATATCTCGACACTCCCACGGTTCTTGGAAGTTGGCCCACGTACCGAACATTCCGGAGGATGGTCAACGTGCATGGCAGTTGCCTCCGAGGATCTCGGACCGGTTAGGCACGACCTCCCGAAAATCTCGGATGCGGTGCGTGAGGCCCACACCAAACAATGCCTATATAAAGGCACCAACCGCAATGACACAAGTGGTATACGCGTAATTTTTCTACTCTCTAGCTCTCTAGCTCTCAAAGCTTTTAGCTCGCACCACAGTACACTAACTTAAGCATTGGAGCGACCTCACGGGGTTAGCCACCCCGGGTTCTCTGATTCACTATCTTGCATATCCACCTAGTTCGCTGCTCGATTGGAAGCCAGATCATCCTCTAGTTGGGAGTAGTCAGATTGCGCTACATCAATTGGCGCCGTCTGTGGGAAACGCTACAAGGTTCTCACCTTCTAAAAGGCTAAGTCCTCTTCTTTCATAAAGCTAAGACCTCACCTTTTAGAAACTAAAGTTCTCACTTTCTAATTTCCATTTTTATGAACTCAAAGGCACCTTTGAGAAGCATCAACACCCAGAGCGAATATTGATTACTGGAGGGCAAAAACATCTATGATGAACCTGGAGAACTCCCATGTGACAATCAAACAAGTTCAAGCCGAACTCAGCATCCCCAATGCCCCAAATAAATACCCTGCTATCGCATGTGAACGCCCCTCTCCCCGTGGTAGAGCCATCAGTAGTTTCCATCGGGATCAAAGTGCGGCAGTTCCATGAGATGAAGCATGAATTTCTAGATGTGAGCATGGGAGTAGCTCGACATATTCATGTTGATGCAGAATAAGTAGCAGTAGAATGACCTTATCAACTAGCAGTCCGACGACAGGCACCTCGGAGTAAGGTTGTCCTCGTAGGTTGAGCCAATCATGGTTCCCGTAGGAAGTTGATGGCCAACAGACTAAGCAGCTCTACCGACTTTATTTCAGCTCGAATAAGCCTCATCAGCCCTCTAGGCGAGGTATCCTCTACAAGATGAGCTCTTCGTGGCTTCCGCGGGAGTTGGCGGCCAACGGACTGCATGGATGCCCTTGCAGGTCGAGCCTTCCAAGGCTCCCATGCGAGCTGGTGACCTAAAGTCAGTAGTGCTGCCCCCGTAGGTCGAGTTCCCAGTGGCTTCTTGTAGGAGTGGGTGACCGGCGTCACTAACGAGGCTGATGCAGTGCAGTCGTGGCCCTGAACTGCTGACTCATACTGACAACAACATTATGCCCTCACAAGGGGGGCAGAACATGTACGATGTGGTCTCGCAAGGACTCACCCAAGAAGATAATCCCACGGGATGATGTAGGAACAACCATATTAGAAGTTACTATAGAATGACCACTCGCTTAGGCGGAAAGGTCAGGTCGCACGTCGGTTAATCAAGGATAAGGAGAGTGGACTACGAGTCGCTCCCAGAGCCTAAGGGCTAAGGTGTCGAGCTGATAAAAGACATCGGCACCACATGAGACCCAATAGCCTCTTCGTAATGGGCAAAATCAAAGATAAGGAGAGTGGACCACGAGTCACTCCTAGAGCCTAAGGGCTAAGGTGCCGAGCTGATAAAAGACATTGGCACCACATGAGACCCAGTAGCCTCTTCGGTAGTGGACCGCAAGTCACTCCCAGAGCCTAAGGACTAAGGTGTCAAGCTGATAAAAGACCTCGGCATCACATAAAACCCAATCGCCTCTTTTGCATGGGCAAAATAAAAAGCAATTCGCATTCAGCACGAGAAAGAAAACAAAGGAAAGACTAGTTCGCTCTCAGCACCATGATGGATGCAAACTTGGCCGATTTCTTCACAATCGACCTCCACCTTGATTGCAGGCTCCGCATCGAACTCATTGGCTAGAACCAGCTCGAAGGACACTGCGTCGAATTCTACCTAGGTGGAGCAACCTGATAAAGCAGTCACATAGAACCCCCTCTTGAGGACGGCATGATGAGCTTCACTCTTGAGGTACTTAGCCGGATTTCAGAACCTCTTGATGGTCACATCCCTAATAAGGTAGATGCCCTCGGGGTACCTGATCCACCTCTCCTCGAGCAGATGAATTCGCTCTTGTGCCCCGAAAATAAAGATGGTGAGGTCCTGCATAAGGCTGCAAACACTTGGACTCTTTCGACCTGGGAAGCAAATTGGATTGACGCTTATGAGCTTATCGAATCAGTCATTCCAGGCCAAAAGGAGTGATCTACTCCCTTCGCCGAGTTACTTTCAGCTCGGGAGTGGGGGGCAATTGATGAGGGCGAATTTGGCCCTCCAATGACATTGTGACACATGAAATCTCAGAACAGGTAGACGACACCTAGACACCACCTAAGTGATGATTTGGAGTCCTAGATCGCGGCTCATCTTTACCCCGACCTGGCGACCTGTCTTTACCCTAACCTCGTGACCTGCCTTTATGCCGACCTAGCAACCTCAACCATAACTCAGGTCAGCTAGAAGCACCTCGTCCAGGGCCGACCTGCAGCACCTCGTCACTGGCTGAAGTGACCTCGACGCAAGGAGCGACCTCCCTCGAAGGCGTGCGGGCCTGAGTGAGGTCCAGGTGGTGACCTACGAGACGTGCTCGCCGACAAATTCGGCATGCATATCCCGACACTCTCACGATTCTTGGAAGTTGGCCCACGTACCAAACATTCTGGAGGATGGTCAACGTGCATGGTAGTTGCCTCCGAGGATCTTGTACTAGTTAGGCACGATCTCCTGGAAATCTCAGATGCGGTGCATGAGGCCCAAGCCAAACAATGCCTATATAAAGGCACCAGCCGCAATGACACAATGGGTATGCGTGTGATTTTCTACTCTCTAGCTCTCTAGTTCTCAAAGCTTTCAGCTCACACCACAGTACACTAACTTGAGCATCGGAGCGACCTCATCAGGTTAACCACCCCGTGTTCTCTGATTCACTGTCTTACAGGCCCACCTAGTTCGCTGCTCAATTGGAAGCCAAATTATCCTCCAGCCGGGAATAGTCAGATCGTGCTACATCACAAAGTGAAGAACTTGGGCATTGACATTTAAGTAATTGATAGATATGTGTGGGGTGAGAAACCTAATAAACAATTTGGAAATAAGTGAAGAGAATAAGAAAATATTTGTCCTTTCTTTTTATGTAATTCATCCAAATAAATAAAAAGTAATATTTATCCTTCTTTAATTTAATGCATGCATTTGATCAGTATAACAGTATTTTTTAAGGAGACGTGGGTGACCAGCTAGCTAGCTTTCTTTTTCTTACAGGAAATTCAAACATGACATATTTGGTGTTTGGTCCACCTCATGTATTTTATTAGTTTTTTGAGTTTTATTTACTTATGATTTACTATCCCTTGAATTTTGATTTATTCCCCACTTGTCACTGTTCTAGCTGTACAAATCGTAAACTGAACAATAAAAACCCTACTGGACCTACTAGTTTACTTTTGCTCAAGAATTAAGATAGCTCCAGGTAATGTTCGGGTTATGTTAATTTAGGCCATATGAACTGTTTGGCTTTTTCTATCCAGTTTCCTCTGTTTACTAAGCTGTTCATATATGTTGAGTTGTATCCCAGTGGAAAAAAGACCCAGCAAAGGCTGTGTTCTACTGTCATTTTAGGTGTTGTCTGGGTTATGTTAAGTTTAGGCCACGTGTCCTTTTTTATATATCTTTTTTGCTCTGTTGCTCATATATATTGAGTACTAGTAGGGCCTCTGCATTTTCTTTTTTTTTTTTTTTTTTGTCAAAAAAGTAACCACTACAAACATCACGGATACAATTACAATTGCATTGCAGCCCCCTTTTACAAGTTTCCAAAAAAGAAGAAAGAGAGAAGGAAGGGGGTTAGTGTAGCTAACAAAAGATTTCCTGATCTTCTTCATGCGCAGGTTTGACCACTGATTTATTTACATATTTTGTGCTTGCAAAAAAGGATATGAGATCGAAGATGTGATCATAGAGAACTTGCATTTCCCAAGTGATGTTTTTGTCAGATTCAAAAGAGAGCATTTAGCATCCGATAACAAAAAAATGTAACATTCCATGAGTTCATGTTGGTGATGAGATCACATAACTTTAGTTGAGGGGATGGTTGGGTTGGATTCCTTGGGATGGGTATGTGATACAGCAGCATAGGAACTCAAGGATCCACACACAAGCAGATTTGTTCATGGGCCTGGTAGCTCGACGGGCTGGCCCAGCCCGGCCCCCGGATGGGCTTGAACATGTTTATATGTCTGCGAGTAAACTCGGGCCAAAAAGTCCAGCCCGTAATAAATTCGAGTCGGGCTCGGGTTTTGTCAAAATAGCCCGACCTAAAATTAGACTTAAAATGGGTTATGTGGTTATGTCCATTTGAATAAATTTTTTGATTTAAGAATATAAAACTGTGTTTTAAGACGTAAAAGAAAAAGAAAAAAACCATCTTATAGGCCCATTGTTCATTTAAATAGGAAAAAAAAACATTTGAATTTTTAATTCTAATTTGAATAGGGAAAATTGTAATTTTTTTATTAGGTTAGGCTTCGGCCTTCAGGCTTTTTATCAGAGCCAGGCTCGGGCCCAAGTTATAGGCCCGTTGGTCGGGCTCGGGCCTAACATATTTCCATTAATGATGAATAAAAGCCCGGCCTGGCCCGAGCCATCCCATGAACAGGTCTACACACAAGCTGTAATTTTCTCACCATTTCCCACTTTCCAAAAGAAGTTTGATTTCGCTTCATCTTTTAACTTAATGACACTCTTCCACCACCATGAATCTGAGGGTTTTGCTTTTAAATCAAAGAAACATTTTCCTTTCACGTATCTTGCAGAGATTTATTGTGCCCACAAGTTATCATTTTTATTGAGAATCCTCCAAATTGATTTCAAGAATAGTGTTTTGTTCATAGGGGAGAAGCGCCTTGGTCGAAGACCGCCTACAGCTTTAGAGGAGCAAATGTTGTTCCATTTCAAGTTGCATCCATTAGCAACACTCTTACTACCTTTCCACCAAAATTTTTTTGTAGATGGTGGTGGGTAGGATGCTTGTTTGCATTGTGTAAAGAGGAATGCTCTGGATGATTACCTTGATGAGAATAGTACGACCAGCTTGAGATAAGGTCCTCGCTTGCTAGATGTCCATTTTGTTTGACACTTTTTCTACTAAATTTTTGTGGGTGCACGTCTTCCCTCCTTCTAGGTCAGCCATCCAGGTCCCTGAAGCTGTAGTTAATGATCTTCATGCCCAGTGTTCTTAACAACTTGTGATGGACTCTGTGCGTGTTCTTGTTGAACATGATGCCAGACTTGCCATAATTGATATGCTGACTTGAGATGTTTTCAAATAATCTAAGAATAGGCTTGATGTTGAGGAGAGACTCTGGATCAGTTTTACAAAAGATGAAGTAATCATCGGCAAATAATAGGTGAGTAAGAGGCTTAGCATCCTTAGCAAGCTTGATCCCAATGAGCTTTTTGGATATTTCTTCCCTGTTCAACAATGCCAAGAGAATTTGCATGCCAATAATAAAGAGGTAAGGCGAGAGAGGATCTCCTTGCCTTAAGCCTCTTTTAATAGTGAAAATTTCATGAGTAGAACCATTGAGTTTAACAGAGAAACAAGTCCTGTCATCGCGACTTGGATGACCATAGAGGAACAGAATTGACCAGTTAGTGTTCAATGGGGTTGATTGTGTATATAGACAGCTCAATATAACATTGTGTGGCATCAGAGACATTGATTAAGAGGTCATCCTTCCATGCACAAAGAAGTCCTCCACTTGAGCCTTTGGAGCTCACCGTTCTGAAATTGTAGTAGCCAAGATTTTTACTATACTTAGAGGCTTCTTCATCATTCATTTTTATTTCAAAAAAGAAAAAGAATTTCCGGGCTTAGAGATTTAACCCACCTTTTAATTGTTTAGAAAGAATGAAATAATATAAACTAATAGGAAAAATTAAATATATATATATATATATATAGATATAGATATAATTAAACCTACCAAGTATAATATCAGTTGAATTTTTGTCAACTGATTGAACTTGGTAGGTTTGATTTGATATTTTTATTTTGTTTTAACTTTGCCTATGGATTTCTTCCAAAGGCCATATGGTGTATGATTATTGGTGGGGGGCTATAAGCAGGCCAAAGAGCTCAGAGAAGTCGCGACAGCATAGAAGAGAGAAGACAAAACAATTCAACACCCATAGGCAGCCATATGAGGGATTGATCCATGTTTTGAAAATTTGAACAATTACATAGGGACCCCTATCCCACCTACCTAGTGGGCACGTTCTTATTGCTTCACATGCCAAGAGCCCTACACAAAGACATCCACGGGGTCATTCAACACAACAACCTTATTCTTCTCTCTCTCTCGTGGGTGTGTGTTAGGGAGATTTAGATCTCCTGCCCATAAGAACTTTACCCACATGTACCCACAACATATTACTTCCTTCCTTGCATTGGGAACATCTCCTAGTGCATAATACTATATAGAAGGATGAGATGCCCCTCATGTATGGTTACGATATTATGTGGGTAAATGTGGGCAGAGTTCTTATGGGCAGAAGATCAGGGCTCGTATTAGGGAACCTTCATTTATCCTAATCTAATAAAGTTTAACTTCACTGTATATTTGGAAATAGTGACAGTAGGGGATTTGATGCCAATTCAAGGGGGGATATGGTGTCAAAGTAGGTGGGTTTCATTTCTTGAGCTCTTGGGTGGAAAATTTTGAGTTCTCTTCACTCTTAATTTCCCTCTTAAGCCTACCTACCAACCCACCTAATTGAGTATATGAGACTCATGATAAAAGTGTGCGAACAACATATGAGTCGTTTTAGGACTTGCGAGTGATCCTCAGAGGTGATCATCGTTTTAATCATTGGTCTAAGTTTTGAAAATTAAAGCTTATACATCACAATTTTCCTTTTTTAAGAGTCTAGGTTTTCAAGCCAATGAATAGTAAATAATAAACTAAGGTAGGGGCTCACGCATACAGTTTACTTTTGCACTATGAAAATGAACATTGCCTACTACAAAAAATGTGATTCTCAACTGAACCCAGAACCTATGCCTTACTGGTTAAAAGAATATATATATATATATATATATTTCACTCACCCAACCCACCCACTTGATAACCCACCCATTTAAATAGTGGGTCAAGATGGGTCAAATACTCACAAGGGTCAGGAAAAAAGGGTTAGGGTGGATTGGGTCAAGGATTACCCATTGACCTTCTCTTTGGGTTGAATTTATTCTCCTGAAACCCTCCCTCTGCCTCTCTTTCTCATGTCATCGATCACCCTTTTCTGCTTCTCTCACCCAAATCTTTGATTAAAGCCAATTGCCACACTGAATTCTCAAATCTATTCACCCAGATCTTTGATTAAATCCCATTGTCGCACCGATTTCTCAGATCTATGGAAGGTGGACATCACACCATCACTCTCTCTCAGATCTTGAAGATGGCTGCTGCACCGGCTCCTCAGATCTATGGAAGGTAGACGTCACACCAGGCACCACCCCTCTCTCTATCTCAGATGTTGAAGTTGGTAGTCGCACCACCACCATCACCCTCTCTCTTTACCACACAAATCTCCAATTTGAATTAGCAAACACATTGCCACTCTTTCTTCCTCACTCAAATCTCCAATTTGAATTAGCAAACACATTGCCACTCTTTCTTCCTCACTCAAATCTCCATATTGAAGATTCAAATCTCGGAGCTTGGCTTTTGGAGTAATACATCGTGCTTTAGCCTGATATTGTCATAATTTTAGGGTATTATGATAAAAATCAATTACCAAAGAGGAAACAATGTAAAATTTTCATCTTACATGAAAAAAAATGATTTTTTACATTGGCGCAATCTAATATGAATCTTATCCAATTACAAAATTCCATGAAAAAACTTATGATTTTTTTTGCAGCTTCTGTTTTTTTCCAAAATATTTTTTTGAAAAATTTATCATTTTCTTGTTTTTCTGTATTTCTTTTACTTTTATGTTATAATATATAGATTTTTGAATATTCTATCATTTTGAGTATTTTGTAGTTTCTGGTTTTATCCAAATTTTATATTTTTCTGAGTTTTTTGTCTTTTTCCTATTTACTTGTATATTTTTGCAATTTCTAATGTTTGTCAGTTTTATGTGTTTTTATGTATTTTATATTTTAAAATACTTTTGAACTTTTTATCTTTTTTCATATCCTTTTAGTTGAAATGTATATGTTTGTGTATTTACATTTTTATTTAATTTTTTTTGAAAAGTTTTATATTTTCTGATTTTTTTATAGTTTTCATGTATTTTTTGCAATTTCCGGTGTTTTCCATGAAATATATATTATTTACCATTTCCTGTGTTTTTATAGGTTTTTATTTTTTATTTGAAAAATTAAATTTTTTTATATTCGTTTATTCTATGTTTTTATGCAATTAAAATAGAGAAAAAAAAACTACTTTAAATTAGAGGGTCAAATGGGTGGGTTAGGGTGGGTCAAGGTCAGAGTAGGTTGTGACCCACTTTGACCCACAGACATGGGTGCCAAATCGGTTAGCGGGTCAATATGGGTGGGTTAGTACTCAACCCACACCCAACCCAACCCACCCATTTGCAACCCCTAATGCATGGGCTTTGTTAAAAGAATTTAAAGTAAAAGGAGATAGGGGTGCAACTTGGGTAAGCCCAACCCAAGCCCTACCCAATTCAACCAAAGATTTTGTACAGGTTGGACTTGAGTTTTCAAACATTAAGCTGGTCTTGGTTAAAAAAAAAAAAAAAAAGAAAACAAAGAAAAACTAACATAAACTCAGGTTGGGCTTAGATAGAGGCCTTGGGTCGCCCAATCCAACCTGACCCAATTTGAGCCCACCCAACATTTTACGATATACATATCTACATGTCATCAATTTATTCTACCTAAAAATAGGGCTACACACACCCAAACCCAAGCCCAACCTAAGATTTGGGTTAATCTCAAGTTAGGCCTAGGTTGGTACACTCAAGCTTAACCTTGAGTTGGGCCAAGCCTAAGCTCGAGGTTTGAGAATTAGAGTTGGCCTTGGGTTGACCCTCAACCCAACCCAACTTACCCAAGTTGCACCACAAGAAGTAGCATTGTGATTTTCCTAATTGTATTAGTTTTTATTCTTTTATTAAATTGTTTGGACTTTTACTAAATTTTTATTTAGTGGATTGGGGGATTTTACATTAATAATAATTAAGTTTAAGACTAATAATTTTGTTTTTTTACTAATTTATATTATTCTTATCTATATTTTTATAACATTATTAACTTAATTAGTTAACTAATTTATTATGTTATTAATTAATTAGTTAACTAATTAAAAAAGCTTTAGTAATTAAGTTATAATTAGTTAACTAATTATATAATTATCTTATTATTTAGTTAATATTTTTAATTATATAATCATTTTCTAAGTGAACTAAATTTGTTTAGTTAATTAATGTAATTAAGAAACTAATAATTAATTAATTAACTTTAGTTAATTAATTTAATTTAATTAAGGTTTATTTATCCTCAAGGTTATTCCATTAATTTTATTTTTTACATTTTACTAATTATATTTTGAAATTCTACTTAATTTTAGTTTCGTGGTGAAATTTTTCATTAAATAAAATGATCATATGATTTAATTAGATTGTATAATGTTCAATTAAAATTATAATATAATTAATTGAGTTATTGATGAACACCTATCCATTTATTGAAAACCAAATATTCCAGATTTAGCATGTCTTTTAAAGAAGATAACTGAATTCCCAGCATGCCTTAGAAAAATGGAATAGTTATCATAAGAATATTGCCTTTGAAAGTTGAGGTGAGATACAAGGAGCAAGGAGAGGATAATGACGTGGGTTAAGGAGGTAGTTGGGAATGATAAATGAAAGAGAAAGAGATTTAAGGAGACAGTTTCCCACTTTAAAATGATTTGGATTAGTAATAGATAGAGTCTTGCCATGTGGCTAAATAAGAGGTCTGGGTTGAGGAAAGGGAGGAAAGAGAGAGCAAGGATGGGGTAAGGGAGAAATGAGAGAAGGAGAGAAGGAGAGAAGGAGAGGGGTGCTAACATGGGGCCTAATTGCTTTATAATATAGTATAGATTTATGATAATTTATTTATAAGTCTAGATAATTTTGTACTAATTTGTGGTAATTTTTTGACATTTCTACTATTTTATGATAATTTTTAATAATTATACATAATTTATGGTAATTTATTTTGGTTATATTATTTGATAATTTCAAGTAATTTCTACTAATTTATGATGAATTTCTGGTAAAAATTAATGGTAATTTATGGTAACTAGTGATAGTTTCCAATGAATTGAAATTCCTACTAATTTTTGTAAATTTATTAATAGACTATTGGTAATTTCGTGCTAATTTCTAATAAAATCTTACTATTTCATGATAATTTTTGGTATTTATTGGTAATTTATGATAATTTATGGTAAATAACGATGACTTGAAATTTATACTAATTTATTGGTTATTTATCATATAATTATTAATAATCTCTAGTAATTTTTGTGCGGATTTTTGGTCATTTTTGGACATTTCTACTAATTTATGATACTTATATAATTTATATATTAAATATATGATTTAAATATAATTACTGTTAATTACAGTTTAAATATAATTACAATTAAATGTAATTTAATTTTATATTTAAATATAATTTAAATACTTAAACAGTAATATTAATTAAAGCATTAGATCGGCTCCGACCGGATCAAAAAGATGATCCAGACCGATTAATGCCAACACAGATTCGAATTGGAACTTGGTCGGATATGAAAACCCAACCCATATATCTCATCTTCTTAACCCGGGTCGAGCTACAGTGGAATGGAGTCCTTTTTTCACTTAGTTTAGGCATCCAAAACTGAAGCAAAGATGTTGTTGGCCAATCTTTGCATCAAAACCAGACAAGAAAAGGAAGATTCGACCAATAAGCTCTTTATTTTTGTTTCAAATTTCTCTGTTTTCATTCTAAATGTTTTCAAATAGAATCTATGTTTCTAAAATGATCAAAAAATGAAATAGATGGTTGGTTGGAGTAGATATACCTTTCAAAACAATCCAAGAGAGAAAATAAGTGAGAGAAGAAAGAACCTTCCGCCCCTTGCTTTATGGTGATCTTCCGCCCAACAAATGAGAGAAAAACAATGAACAGCCGTGTCCTTCTGCCCTTGCTTTTCAGCCCCTGCTTTTTTGTCCAAAACAAAGAGATTAATAGTGGATTTAGAGTAAAGGAAAGAGAGAGAAAGAGAGGATAAAGAACAGAGAAAGGAGAAAGGAATTGGGGAAGGGGATATTACTTATTCCGCTGATGCATTTTGGACCTTCAAGCCCTGATTTTCGTCCAAAATAGAGAAAGATGAGGAGGAAAGAAGAGATGGAAATGAAAAGAAAGTAAACCAAGCTGGTTCCTTGGTTGAACACAACTTAGGAGAGTCCATTGGACATGAGCACCTGACGTGGTATAGCTAGTTTATCATAGTTTATCATGATTCTTGGAGAGGCCATCAGACGTGGCCAGAACAGAGAAAGAGCCATCTTGCCTGGCCAACGAAGAGAAATAAATAAGTTTTATTCATTACTTGGGTTTTGACGTGAGAAATTTGATTTGTTAGAGACCATATAACGTAGATTAGAAAAATTCAAAATTCAAAAAAAATAGAGAAAATTTCTAGACTATTGTATTTTATTCTATACTAGCGGGGAGCGGTATGATACACGGGATTTATTAAGAGAAAGCTAAATAATAGAAATGGTCATATAATAAAATACCCCTTATAGTTTCATGGGTTTACTGAAATCTACCATATAGTTCGCACTTTACTAAAACATCACTTATAATTTGTAATGGATTTAATCAATCTTCCATTAGATGATGGTGGAAAATGACAGTGTTGACCCTAATGTTCATTTAAATAAATTTAATGAAAACAAAATAAAAGTAAAAATACCATTTTTGCCCTTAATAAGACACAAAGCAACCACTCTATTGGCAATATTTGATCAATTTTGTTCTTTATACAAAAAAGTGTTAAGAGTATTTTTGGAATAAAACATCACGGGCCTAATGGCAAAACAAACACTTCTTAATGAAAGGTTAATTAAGTAAATAAGTTGTAAAATATATGGGATGTTTTAGTAAAATGAAAACTATAAGGTAGATTTAAGTAAATATGTAAAACTATAAGGTGTGTAGGAATGACAACGGGGCGGGGATCATATTCCCCGTCCCCGACCCCGATTCTGAAATTAACCCCATCCCTGATCCCCAACGAGGATGGGTTCCCCATGGGGACCGGAATCCCTAAAATGTTTTCAGATAATAGTATTTTTTAAATAAATTTATTTAAAATAAATAAAATTTTAAATTATAAATAATGTTTTAAATATGTTTTGATATATACATATATAATATAAATAACATAATAGTATATTTAATATAAATAATATTTAATATATATATATATATATATATATATATATATATATACCGGGGTTGGGGTGAGGCGGGGACCTCAATCCCCATCCCCGACCCCGACCTCGACCAAGGATTCCTATTAATCCCCGTCCCCGCCCCGCCAAAGAAATCCCCATCCCTAGCCCCATTAGGTCGGGGAAGTCGAGTCCCCATCGGGGATGGGGAAATTGTCATCCCTAAAAGTGTATTCTAATAAATGACCAACACATAGGAGTATACAACTTTTTATATTTTCAATTTTTAAAATAATTAATAATTATTCATATTTTATACACTACTTTTAATAAATTTTTTATGATACAAAAATAACAATAATTAATTTCAGTTAGTTTTATTTATCAAACTAATGAAACCGACCAACCCGATTAATGTGACCCGAGTTGGTCAGTTTTCTAATATTTTATGTTGGCTTTGGTTCAAAATTTTTCCAATTCAACCAAGTTGGATCAATTTCACTTTGGCCATTTGTAAACCGACCAAAATCAAACGACCTAACCATGGATATATATTAATATTTTATATTTTAAATATAATTTTTATTGTGGAAAAGTGGGAATTTTTCCACAATTCTTAGTTTAAAATGTTTTATATCATAAATCTAACTTTTTAATAATTGCACTGTAATTTTTACATTTAAACTAAATTTTTTAAGTTTAAATCTTTTGAACAGACTGACCAAACCAAAAAATTGGCCCAAGCTAATGCAACTTGAGTGGGTCAATTTTCACAAAAGGTTAGTTGATTTTAGCTGACCAACTCCTTAACCTGGCCAAGTAAATTTGGTTAGCCAAATAGCCTATGACTGAATCGAACAAATTCATGAACATTCATAATTCTAGCTAAATTAATAGTCTTTTTTCTGAAAAATAACAATAGTTTAATCTCCAATAATTATTGAAAATTTATAGCAAAAATACACAATTACTAAACATATATTGATAATGAAAAATACAAAAATTACAAAAGTACAATAAGTACAAAAAAAAATATTAACTTAGTCAATAAATAGTATAATCTCAAATAATAGTTTAATCTCTAATTAATATTAATCAATAACTTATAACAAAAATACAATAAATATAATAGGTACAACAAATTAAATTAAAAATTTTCAATAATAGTAATTTAATCTTCAATAATTATTCAACGTTTTCTGTTAAATAACAAAACAAAATAAATTTATTCATAATCATTGAAAATACATTTATCACAACAGACAATAAATATTAATTTTATTATATATAATTTTATAAAAAATACAGATAAAGAGTTTAAAATTATTATTAACAAATATTAATTTTTTTAAGTTATTTTCTAGAATTATTACTTGATATATGTGAAATTAATTATTTACAATATTATTTAAAAATATTAAATTATTACTAATTTCAATATTATGTTATAATTATTTTTCTACTTTTTAGATCTTTTTAAAATTTATTACATAATTTCTTTATTTTAACTATTTAAATATAATTATGTTAAATGTTTTATTATTTAAAATATTTAGTTACTTAAATACTTAAATAATATGTAAAATACTTAAGTTTTAAAATATTAATTATTTATTGAATTTATTTATCCATAAAACATAAGCTATACTATTACTACATAATTTTATTATTAATTTTGTTATATATTAATTATTATTAATTTCAATATTGTGTTATAATTATTTTTCTACTTTGTAGAATTTTTTTAAGTTATTACATGATTTCGTTATTTTAACTATTTAAAATCTAGTTATGACAAATAATTAGTTATTTAAATTGATAATCCAGAAAACATTTAAATTATTTAAATTGATAATCCTGAAAAATATAATTTAAATTGTTAGTACATAATTTCATGATATATTTTATAAAAATATAAAATTATTTTGTGTTTTTAATAAATATTTTAAAGTTATTATATAATTTTGTTAGAATATTTAAATAATTCTTAAATTTTTTAATCCAAACTTTTTTTAGATAGATATAGATAAATATTAGGGGAGAGAATAAATAGGAATTAGAGATAATTTAGGAGAGAAACTCTCTAGTAAATTAGAGATAATTTTGGAGATAAATAGGAATTAGAGATAATTTTGGAGAAAGTGGGGAGTAGACCTGTTCATGGGCCGGGTGGCCTGACGGGCCGGCCCGACCCCCGGACGGGCTTGAACATGCTTATAGGCCCGCGGGCTTAAATTCGGGCCAAAAAGCCCAGCCCGCAATAAATTCGAATCGGGCTCGGGTTTTGTCAAAATAGCCTAGCCCGAGCCTGGCCCAGCCCAACCTAATATTAAACTTAAAATTAGTTATGTGATTATGTCCATTTGAATAACTTTTTTGATTTAAGAATCTAAAATTGTGTTTTAAAATATAAAAGAAAGGGAAAAATACCATCTTGTAGGCCCATTGTTCATTTAAATAGAAAAAAAAATACTATCTTAATTTTTAATTCTAATTTGAATAGGGAAAATTATTTTTTTTTCAATTAGGTCGGGCTTCGGGCTCGAACTCGGGTTTCGGGCTTTTTACCAGGGCCGGGCTCGGGCCCCAGTTATAGGCCCGTTGGTCGGGCCGGGCTCGGGCTCGGGCCTAGTATATTTTCATTAGTGACAAGTGAAAGCCCAGCCCGAGCCCGGCCCGGCCCGGCCTGGCCCATGAATAGGTCTAGTGGGGAGGTAGTTTAAGAGTAATTTTAGGAGAAGAGATTATTTAGGTTATTGGGAAGTGCATCTCATTGGTTGTTTCAAAAAATGACATGGAATAAAAAAAATAAAAATTCAGAAAAATGAGAAAATTTCTTGACCGCTTTGTTTTAATATATATATATATATATATACTAGCGGGGACCCGTGCAATGCACGGGATTTATTAAGCACAAGCTAAATAGTAGAAAAGGCCATTTACTAAAATACCCCTTCAAGTTTCATGGATATGCTAAAATCTACCCTATTGTTAGCATTTTACTAAAACACCACTTATAATTTGCAATGGATTTAACCAATCTTCCATTACATGATAGTGGAAAATGACATTGTTGACCCTAATGTTCATTTAAATAAATTTAACTGAAAGAAAATAAAAATAAAAATACCATTTTTACCCTTAATAAGACAAAGGCAACCACTCTATTGGCTATATTTGGTCATTTTTGTTTTTTTATACAAAAAAAAGTGTTAAGGATAATTTTTGAATAAAAAATCATGGGCCTAAGGGCAAAACAAACACTCTTTAATGAAAGGTTGATTAAGTAATTAAGTTGTAAAATATATGGGATGTTTTAGTAAAATGAAAACTATAAGGTAGGTTTAAATAAATATGTAAAACTATAAGGTGTGTAGGAATGTCAATAGGAAGGAGGTCATATTCCCCATCACTGACCCCAATTCTAAAATTAGCCCCCATCCCCAATCCTCGACGGAGATGGGTT
This sequence comes from Nelumbo nucifera, assembly GCF_055504915.1. NCBI lineage: Eukaryota > Viridiplantae > Streptophyta > Magnoliopsida > Proteales > Nelumbonaceae > Nelumbo > Nelumbo nucifera. The sequence goes on along the minus strand of NC_142649.1, from coordinate 8,261,274 downwards.
CCCCATGGGGACTCAAATCCCCAAAATGTTTTTAGATAATAGAATTTTAAAATAAATAAAAAATTTAAATTATAAATAATGTTTTAAATGTGTTTTGATATGTATATATATAAAATAAATAATATAATAGTATATTTAATATAAATAACATTTAATATATATAATCAAGGTCAGGTCGAGGCGGTGACCTCAATCAGCATCCCCAACCCCACTCCCAACTGGGGATTCCTATTAATCCCCATCTCCATCCTGCCCTACCAAAACAATCCCCATCCCTAGCCCCATCGGGTCGAGGAAGTTGAGTCCCCATTGGAGATGGGGAAAATTGTCATCCCAAAAGGTGTGTTCTAGTAAATGACCCTAATAGAAACACATAAGAGTATACAATTGTTTTATATTTTTTATTTTTTAAATAACTATTAATTATTCATATTTTATATACTATTTTTAATAAAATTTTTATAATACAAAAATAACAATAATTAATTTTAGTTAGGTCATTTTCATCAGTTTGATGAATAAAATTCATCAAACAAATTAATTGTATAGAATATTAAATAGAGTTATAGAGGGAAAGACTAAACATTTAAATAGATCGATTGTATAGAAACAGAGATTTCAGCATAAATAATGGAGAGTTTCCCACTTTCACACGATTTATTGTCAATGATAAATAGAGCTTTGCCATGTGGCCTAGCGGGAAGCCTAGGTAGGGAAATGGGAGGAAAGAGAGTGAGTGAATGAGAGAAATAGAAATGGGCAAGGGAGAAAGTAGAGAAGTTTAAGAAGAGAAAAGAGAAGGGGAAATAGGAGAAGAAGAGGATGGCTGACATGGGAACTGATCGCTTTACAATATAGTATAGATTGTATCCCTAGTTGATAACAAAGGGTGTGTTCTAAAATTCTCTTTTTTTGTCTATGAAATTATTTGGGTTATATTAATTTGGGCACATTTTCTTTTTGTCTTGCTTGTTTTGTTTTCCAAGCTGCTCATACAAATTTAGTATTGTATCCCATTTGAAAGTTATTCAAAGAAGCTAGGGCACATAAAAGTGTTGAAGAAAATAGAGATAAAAAGGATAAGAGTGCGTGATAAACGTAATCAACCATCTAACCAAGTCCAGCACATGTAGAGCTCTTGCATGAGAAGGCACTACACGAAATTCACTATGGTTTGTTGTATATTATCTCTATTTCAAATTGTATCTTATCTTTTGTAATTGATCATCAAATGTAAATATATACTTCAATGGTATACTCGGCCATTTTTTATCTCTACTTTGTGTCTCTTAGGCGTTTGATAGCACTTTTCAGATCTCTGGAGTCTTAAAAATGTTGCTTTTCAGATGCCGCCTATGTTTGTGTTGGGTTTGATTTTCAGATTTGGAACTCAATTTCATATCTAAATAGAAAAGAGCTTCCCTAGGTGCTTAACGCGTTAAGAGGCATTTCAGACGTGAACAAAAGACAAAAGAGCCCCATAGAAATTTTAAATAATCCTAATGCCCTCATATAAGCCAAAAATTTAGGTCATTCGACTCCTCCCCTAATTCGGAAAAGGAGATTTGCCACTATGATGTTCTGCTCTCTTCTTCTTCCCCACTATGGTATGGCGCAAGCTGTTGCTTCTTCTTCTTCTTCTTCTTCTTCTTCTTCTTCTTCTTCTTCTCTCTCTCTCTCTCCTGTCTTCCCACCACTGTCGCTACAACTCTCAGCAACGGTGGTTCTTTGCTCTCTCTCTCTCTCTCTCCCTTGTCTTCCTGCCACCACTGCTACAACTCTTAGCAGCAATGGTTCTTTGATCTCTCTCCCCTGTCTGCCAGCCACCGCCATTGCAACTCTTAGCAGCGGTAGCGGTGGCGATGGATCTTTCCAATTTTATTCCTACTTTAATAAATTATATTTGTATTATTATTAATTATTTTAATTTTTTATTAATTATTAAATATTAAATATTTTCTTAATTTTAAGATATTAATTTGATAATTATTTTTTTTTTATTGCTTCACGATCTTCATTACTATTTTCATTATTATTTTAACTCTTAATAATTTATTTTTTATTTATAAATTGGTATGTATTATTCAATCTTATTCTTATTTCAATAAATTATTTTTACTTTTATAATTTACTCATATTTTTTAATATTATTTTGAATTTAATAAATTATTTTTTATGAAATAATGCAAATTGAACTCAAAATTACCAAATAGTCTATTTTAGGGGCAAAATAGTAAAATTAATGAATTTCAGATGCTGCACAAACAACCTTCTTTATTTAGAGCCTCTAAAAAGTCAAAAAGCAACTATATCTCTTTTGAGATTCCAAACACTTTTAATATCTTTTTAACTTTTCAGATTTATCAAAGCCACCTGAATGTATTAGAGCACTAACAAGCCAGTATTATCCTGGACTTTGTTCTCTCCTTGCCATGTCCCTTTGCTCAGGAAGTTATAGCTATTGCCTCATGGAAGAAACAATATCACTTCCTATTCAATTGGATAATCGCCCTGTTATCATAGATATCTACTCTCTTTCATGTTGTTGGTTGCAAAACCAGCAAGGAGGTCTTGGACACACTAGAACACTCTTTGCTCCTCGTGGCACTACTAGTGCTATTAACCTCTGTAATGAGATCAAAAATCTTCAAAAGAATAATATGACCTTACTTGATTATATGCAATAGATAAAACTTTATGCCAATAAGTTTGTTGCCATTGGTGAACCTCTCACCAGTTCACAACTTCATCATGCAATCCATGGCCTTAATGCTAAATATGATGCCTCCATTACCATTGTTACCACACGTCATGATGATCTCCCTTATGCCAATTTACAAGGTATGTTTTTTACTTTTAAAAGTCACTAGTGCGTGTACACGTGCTTTGCACATGTCAATTCTAGATGGTGATAATGATATAGTAATAATATATCCAAAATTTTCTATAAATTTTCTATATTTTTTATTTTTTCTATTATTAATTGGATGCAAATTGCAAAATCCAAATCTGATTATATAAACACCTCATCTAAATATGTGATAATCAGGTAGAATTGTGAAGTTTCAAGTATCATTGACCGACGAGACTCTTCTTTTTATAATGTTACGTTTTCTCTTTTTGGTGTATCTTTTTCCCTTTGTTCATTGAATAAAAAAAATAAGATTTAAATAGAGGTAATTGAATGAGGTGAAAAGTAGGAGTTCAAGTTACAATTTAAACCTTACAATTAAATAGAGACTAAATTCAAAAATAAGTATTTTAGTCAAAAGAAAATTGCACAATCTTATTCATATTTTTAATAGTAATGTAAGTAATTATAGATGTGTTCAATTTTTTCTACAATTTTTTTATATTTTTGTGTGTAAAAATAATTCTAATATACCACACTTACTTTTTATTTAATATGATAAATATATGATATTATACATATGCTCGAATGCTTTTTTCAATATTTATGTATATTTTCATATTCGTGTTTTTATACTATATTAAGTTTTATTATTTATTTGTGACATTAAATGTTAACACATTTAACCCAAAAGTTAAACTATTTATTATTAATTTTTATATTTCATTTTTGGTTAGTTCTAAATTATGTATTTTATTTTCATTATCAATAAATATAATCCTTGTTTATTATACTTATTTAATAATTTGATTAGTGAAAATATCATAAATGTGTCTAACTTTTTCTACATTTTTGTAATTTTTTATATTTATTTCCATTTTAAAAATTTTATTACCTAACTAAATGACTTTGTAAGTTGATCAATTTGATTTGAATGGTCGAATTACTTATCCACCACTTTGATAAAAAATGGTTTTGTTTTTTAGTCAGTTAGGTTTATATTGTTAAAAAATATTGACATAAATCTAACTAATAGCATTTATTAGTGAAAAATAACTAAAAATATAAGATTTAATAAGAGAAAATGATATTTAATACCTTAAGTATAAAACTTAATGAAAGGGGATTAAATGAGGTGGAAAGTAATGATGAAGTTGCATTTTCAACCCTTACAATTAGAGATAAACTAAATACACAAATATAGGCATTTTAGTAGCCATTAAAACTATAATAAAATGATTTTTATACCCTTTTTTTCTCAAACAAACAAGTAGAGTGTAATTTTATTACAAAAAAAAAAGTTTCACGTTGATAGTAAGTGTGCATGTGTTTTACATTTGATAATTTTAGATGATGATAATGATATTAATAATGTATCCAAATTTTTCTATAAATGTTATGTATTTTTTATATTTTGTTTTTTATTATTAATTCAATGCGGATTGAAAATATATCCAAATCTGATTACATAAACACCTCATCAAAATATGTGATAATCGAACTAAGTTGTGAAGTTTCAAGTATCATTAATAGGCCTATTTGTTTGACTAGATTCTTCATTTTGTAATATTTAATCTTTTTGGTGTATCCTTTTTTTTTGTTCATTTATCAAAAAAAAATGTAAGATTTAAAAAGAATGAATTGAATGGGGCAAAAAGTTGTAGTTCAATTTACAATTTAAACCTCATAATTAAATAGGGACTAAATTCAAAAATGAATATTTTAGTCAAAAAAAAGTTCCACAATCTTATTCATATTTTTAATAGTAGTGTAAATATAGAATTATAGATGTGTTCAATTTTTTTCTAAACTTTTTTGTATTTTTCCGTATAAAAATAATTCTAGTATGTGGCACTTACTTTTTGTTTAATATGATAAATATATGATATTACTCATGTATCTAAATGTTTTTTTTGCAAACTTTATGTTTTTTTTTCATTTTTATATTTTATTTTTTTGTTATTTATTTATGACAGTAAAGATTAACATGATTGAGCCAAATTTTAAACTATTGATCTTTGCCAAATAGTAAAATAATTTCATTTCCGACCAGTTCTAAATTATGTATTTCATTTTCATTACCAATAAAAATAATTATTGTTTATTACACTTATTTTTTAATTTGATTAATAAAAATATCATAAATGTGTCTAATTTTTCTATATGTTTTTAAGTTTTATATTTATTTCTATTTTAAAATTTTTATTACATAACTATGACTTTGTAGGTTGATCACTTTGATTCGGATGGTTGAATTGCTTAGCCACCACTTGGATTAAAAATACGAGTGAGAAAAAAAAAACGAATCGACCGAAACCAAACTGAAAATTCGATTAGAAAAATCGGTTGCTTCATTTTGATTCAATATTTTAAAAAAACCAAAGGTACCAGTTCGGTTTCGTTTAACCAAAATAGAAAACCGGCAATTAACCAAAACAACTGGTATACATATATTTTATGTATATTTATATATATTATATATATTTTATATTTTTTGTGCATTATAAATTAATAAATATGCATTATATATAAATATATATATATATATATATTATATTTATAATATATAATATTTTATTTATTATTTAAAATATAATATTATATATATTATAATATTGTAAATAATAAAACACCGAAAAAATGACGAACCGAACCGATGGTTAACCGATCGTCTTCGATTCGATTTCGGTTACCGGTTTTCCATAAATCAGTAATCCCGATTCAGTTTCAAAAATTAGCCCACCATGAGCACCCCTAATTAAAAACGGTTTTTTAGTCAATTTTAAAATATATGGATTTGTATTATTAAAAATATTGACACAAATCTAATTAGGGTGGCAATTGGGCAGATTGGGTTGGCCTCGGCTTGGATTGAGCTTCAACCCAACCCATCCAACCCACCAACCCATTAATGACCCAGTTAGATGGAATTAAATGGGTTGGGTTCAACCAAACCCACCTTGACTCAACCCAACCCATTTAGAAAAAATAATGAAAATTACACAAAAATAATAGAAATTGCAGTAACCAAAATAGAAATTAATTAAACAAAATCACAAAAAAAAAACATAAAATTAATAAACAATCATAAAAATATTAAAAAACAGAAATTAAAACTTTTATTTTGTCTTGCTATACATGAAATTAACCCATAATATTACTTTCTTTGGGACATAATATTTAAATGTATATTATTATTTTCATCATCTAAAATTACCTCGCACAACCACTATGTACCAACCTCTATACATGTCTACGAACTCATTTGCATAATTAAATAACCAACTTTGACGATTATCACAATCTAAGTTAGCTAGAGCATTCGGTACCTGATTAGCCTCCCTGAGAATATGCACAAAATGAAATTCACAATTAGCTAGTACTCGACTCTGAAAGAAAGCTGTTCCAGTACCATAATCGCCTTGGGATTGAAACTACACCGTTAACAATGTTGCAAATAACTTGAGAGGTCTTACCATTTGAACGAACTCCTCCTAGTTCTAGTAAAGCCTTAGCTTCAGCGATCATCAGCTTTGTATCCCTGCCATAGAAACTGTAGAACGCCCAATAAAGGAGTCCTGCTCATCTCTAATGATTCCACTTCCCCCACGGGGGCAAGGGTTTTTCCCTAGATACCGCGCCATCTACATTTAGTTTGACGAAACCATTAGATTAGAGATTGGATTTAAAGCATGGTTTTCAAAACCGGATCGGATCGGACGGTCAAACCGGAAAAACTGGAATTGGTCAGGTGACCTGTTCCATTTTTCCTCAAAACCAGATTTTTTTCAAAATCATTGATTTTGGTTAGCAAACTGCTGATCCGGGCGATTAACCATTCAACCTATTCGAACTGTTCAAATGGTTTTGACCATTTTTTATTTTTTTTTATTTTTATATTTTTTGTTAGAACAGGCCAATTGTTCGATTTGAACGATCAGACCGTTCGACCCCAAAACCGTTCCCCTAACCGATTCGTTCTCCAAAGAGCTAGTTTTTACTTGTATGAAAGCCTACCATTTAACCTTTTCAAATGAAAAGTCTCATGCAACCGATTCGAAACATGATAGCAAATCTGCTGACAACACCTCAATTTACCTTCCATTCGCCCTGCTAAAACCAATTGAGAAGCAAATCACGAATTGATTCCAAATCCCTAACTTTCACACCCAAGAGTATGGTATTTCTCCATTTGAGGGAATGACCATTCTCTACCCCTTTTTTGGGAATGAAATTCCATTTCTACTGATTTTAGTTCTCATTCCTATTTTTGTCTGAATCAAACAAACTATGGGAATGGACCATTCCGATTCCCAAGGATTTAGATTCTGATTCCAACCAAACGGACCCCAATTTCCTTGCAAAGAATTCTTGATTCCCATCTATCTGCACATTTAGCATAAACAACTGATAATAAAAAAGAAATGCCATTACTCAATGATTTGAACTACAAACATTGTTCACTATCATCTACCAAAACAACATTTAAGGATGATAACCACATCAAACATTTTTTTGTGGCATTCATCATACAACATGATAGATTAATTTTCCTAGCCACTGCTTCAACCTTTTTCTCATCATCCATTGGATCTGCAAGAGCACTAGTGCACTACAATACCAATATAACGCAACCTGGGTTGAGACATACATTGGATCGATTGTGATCTAGTCATTGGTCAAGGGCCATCAATAGAGTAAATTTCCCTCGGTCTCTTCTTTTTCGTCCTAACCTAAGTCCATTGCCCTTCTTTCCCTTCCGAACCTCTATATATATATATATATATATATATATTGTTTATATTATTTATGAAGTTATTTATATATATTATATATTAAAATATATTTAAAATATTTTTATATTTAAAAAACTCTTCTTTTAAATAACTCTATTTTTTAAATAATATAATTCAAAATTTTCAGGGATTCGATTTCCTGATGGGGAATCCATCCCTATTGGAGATCAGTGATGGAGGGTCATTTTCATCTTTGGTGGAGATCAGGGTCGAGAATGGGAATTTACTTAAAAGTCGGGGTTAGAGATGGAGAGTATGGTTCCTGCTCTAAACTCATCAGTTGCCATTCCTGGGCCGGATCAAACCTTGTTGCCAAAAGCCACCAAGGAGGTGTGGAACTTTTGATGTATGAGAGAAGAACTTTAATTGTTTGGGATCTTTCTACCCTTGCTATTCCATCTTCTTTTTTGTTTGTCATTTTGGATAAAAGGAAAATTGGTTGTACATGCTCTTTTACCCTACACCTATCCTATTGGTGAGTCCTACACTCATGGTGAGATGTGCAGACATAGGGTGTAAATTGAGTCGTGCCGCCTGTGATTCACCATGAATTTGGACTAGCCTGACCCAGCCTGGCCCGGCCAGGCACGACAGTCCAGCACGATCAAGCGGTCTGTGCCGCCCGTAGCATGTCCCATATTATATATATCTTATATAATAATATATAGTTTATAAAATTAAAATTTTAAGTTTTTTGTTATTTTTTTAAATAAATAATTTTGGCCCGATGCATGGCCCGGCCTAACCCAACGCTCGGCCCTTGGGCCAGTTCAACCAACAATACAGTACAGGCGCACATGGGCCTAGGCCGTGGGCCATATCAGGTTGACTCTCAAATTTTTCACTAGAGATGGCGGCAGAGCCTGTAACAGCCAACACAGCACAGCCCGCACTTTACTCGAGCTGCGCATGCCCACTTTACACGTCTAGCAGACACATCATGCTAAGAAGTAAGTGTATTGGGACAATTTTTGTTGAATAGATCTCGGCTCGAATTTATTATTATTTAATGGACAATGGAACCAATTGTTTAGTTCTACATAAGCCATGAATAAATTTGAGAAATTGAGTTGTTGTGGGCCATCTGCATTTTATGATTACTTAGTGTATAACAAACTGATGGTCCCACGGCCAGCTACCAAGTTCAACTAATCCGCTCTCATTGTGCACTCCCCACGCACAGACTGTTTTTCCCAACAGCCATAGTTCTTGTTTTTCCCCAAGCTGCCTACATGCATTTTTGGTAGAACGTCTACCTGGAATCGAAATGCATAACATTTGACATTTCGACTTTTAGATGAGATTATAAAAAAAACCTATGCGCTGGACATGATCGAATAGAGTATAATTACTAGTTTACCCCTCTCATTGGTAACATGGCATTCCCAGGAATGTTTTCAACAGCACAGGCTGTTGCCCCTCAACAACCAAAATTTTTTTAAGAATCGTTTGAGATTACTAGCTAGAGTCCATCATCTCTCACAAACTACACACAAAACCCCAATCTTAGTAGGGTGCTTTCAGGGGGACCGAGATATGCTTCCAAGTTCCCCACTTATATCAATACATTATCAAGGTTAATTCTAAGCTTTTGGCCCCATTTGGCCTCAAGAAAGAAATTTTTCACACCATTGACCAGTTCGTACATTGCATGAATCTCTTCTATTTATATCAAATGCGAGATGCAAGAATGATGCCAATTTCACAAATATAACAATAGCAAAACGAACTTGAGTTATAAGAATCATTCAATGGCAACCACTGGACAACCATGCACAAGCTAAAAAGTTGGTGGTCTAAAAGAATGTATTCATCAGTATAAGTGCGTGACCCACGGTCTCTTGAAAAGGAAAAGAATTCAAAATCACAAGTCAGTTCCTCCTGTGTTTATAAAAGGTAATGGGTGGTCTCAGACGTTGATCTTCATTTTGAAAATAAAGGAGAGGAAAAAAAAAAAAAAGAAAAGAAAAATACTCTCTCCATCATCCATTCTTCATTAATAAGAAGAGAAGAAGGAGCTCTCTCTTTCTTTCCAAGTTGTTATGATAGTATAATCCATCACTAACACTTGCAGAACTAGGTAAGCCACACCCTTGTTTACAGTTGCAAATACATCTTATAAGTGCTTGGTTATTATATGTAGTAATATTTCTCAGGAAATACATTAATTCAAGAATCAAGATTAGGCCTTGACATGAAATTGTTTTTGGTACTGTTGGTGTTTTAACCTACAGTTTTGAGTTTTGAATTGAAATGTCATTTATATTTGAAACACAAACACTTTTGTTTATACTTGAGAAATTTGTGTTTTTCATCCATGTCAGCATCATATCAATGAGTTCAAATCAGCCCCCCCCCAGCACATCCCCGCCATGTATTGAGATCATTTCCCGATGATGACATCATTATTTCTGGGATTATCATTGAAAGATATTTCTAATACATAGCGGGAGTGTACTGTGGGACGTTGTGGGGGGCTGATTTGGTCTCCATATCAATGGCACATCAATCAAATTGTTGAGACTTTGCCTCCCAAAACAACAACCCTAATCGATGTTTCTTGAAACAATGTCTGCGTTTATGTTTGAAGTGAATATGCATTTGCACTGGAAATATTTGTATTTGCCCTCTTCCTAAACAGAGTAATGTTGTTTTGGTATTACATAGATGAAATTAGGGTTGAGCAAACGGTTTATTCAGTTAAAAATAAAACCCAATAAATCAAAATATTTAAAACCAAAAATTTAAATGAAAAATCAAACTGAAACCGAAATAACCAAAACTAAAAATTCCGGTTTGGTTTTTGGTTAAAACCAAATTTCATCACAATATTGTATTATATATTAAAAAATGTATATAATACAATATATTATTATAATATATATTGTACATATTATATATATATATATATTATATGTTAACTTATATATTATATAGATAATAAAGTTTGATTAATTTGAATTTTCAGTTAATCGAATTATCAAACCCAAAAACCAAAACCGAAACTAAAATTTTGTAAAACCGAAATAACCAAAATCAAACTGGAAAACCAAAACCAAAATTTTTTATTCGATTTTTTAACTTTAATCAAACAATGCTCACCCCTAATTGGAATTGTAGAAAAATCAGGGGCACCTCTAATTGGAATTGTAGGGAAATCAGGGGTGGGCACAAAGTGGGGGTGCATGTGAGGCGCATTTACTATACCATATATGGAAAGCCTGCAGTTCAATAGGTTTAATCCTGATCCTCCTATATAATTCGGAGGGATGCCACTAACCTATTTGGAGGGAGCTTTACTTTGCTCTTTCATTGGAAGTATCCATTTTCATTTTTCATATCCAACATTCATTTTTTTTTCAAAAAACAAAGAGGTTTGTCATCCACCGGGAAAAAAGGGGAAATACTTTATGATAGGAATGGTAATGGGGTGGGTTCGGGGAAAGGGTCATATTCTGAAATTAATCCAAGCTCCCATCCCTGATCCCGATTCTGAAATTAATCCAAGTCTCCGTCCCCGATCCCCGTTGGGGATAAAAGTCTTCTATTCTCGATTACCTATAGTTGCACCATCACCCGATCCTCGCATGTTAGCAAACTGCTGATTTGGGCAGTTGAACTGTTCGAACCGTTCAATTGTTTTGACCATTTTTTAATTTTTTTTGTCAGAATGGACCGACCGTTCAGTTCGAATGGTTGGACCATTTGACTCAGAAACCAGACCCCTGGCTGGTTCGTTCTTTGAGTTGGTTTTAAAAACCTTAATTTTATTCCATATGGATTTTGATTTATACAATTATCTATATATGAAATAATAAAAAAATTTAAAAAATATTACAATAAAATTTAAAATATATACACATTGAGTATGAGACTACACAATTTAACTTGGGTAGAGTTGATTTAGGATCGGGATTTCTCCCCAAATCTTAGCTCATTTTCAAATAGGAAAAATCTGGATCCTTTTGCAAGTAAATCCAATCAATATTGTGCATAGTATAGGTGAATCTCGGTTTGTATGGGACCCATAGGGTTTCAAGTCTGAATGAAAAAAAACAAAAGCTTGCACCAGAGTCCTACAAGTAGTATGAGACAAAACAATGCCTTGCGGTTGTGGGGACATTGGGGAGTTGCCACCTATTAATTTCTGTGTCTAAAAATTAAGAAAGAGGGAAGGTGGGGTAGGGATGATTTTGTAAAACATTTTAAAAAGGGAAATTTAATCTAAAATCATCCAAGTGACTCCAAAACCGGTCTCTGATCAGGCTAATAAGAGATTAGGTTACAAGTGTAGAAAGTATTAGGCATCTTAACTACTCACTCAAAATCGAAACTCATATCTGCTTCATTGAGTTCCTTCCTTTATTCCTTAGGATTTAAGGTCTCATTTGAAATGGGGAATTCCGATTCCAATTTTCAACTGTTTGGTTGGATGGAATCTGAATCCCATTCCCATTTTAGGTGGAATGACATTTCTCATTTAAGGGAATGATCAATCACTCCCCTCTTTTGAAACAAAATCCCATTCCAGCTGATTCCAATTCATTTAAGAGTTTATAAGCTCAACCTTACTATGATTTGTAATCTGTATTATTTACACTATAGGAAAGATTTAAACTTCATAGTGACTTATTCTTACCCCTTGATGACTTAATTCATGGTATCTCTTAGCATGAATTCATAGCCACAAGTAGATTTCCATTAAATTACTCCACCACATCACATGAATTCATTGCTACAAGTAGATTTTGTTTTTCAGAGTGGTTGGCATCACTATATTTTTCTAGTACAAATAGATCATCCAGATATAAATCCATTTTATTGGTATCGTCTAGAACTAAATCGCATTGAAAACATTCCATGCCTTTTCCTCATCCAAGGCAGCCCCCTCAAATCCTTCCCAACTTGTACATTTTTCATCACATGTTGCTCTGGCATCAATCCTTTGTTGGAGAATGAAAACTTATTCAGAGACCTCATCTAATAGTTTAACCTTTTCGGTTGAAAAGCTTTCTTGAGATGGTATCAAACCTTGTTTGATCGAGTGATTTAGTGTTTGATCTTTATTGTCTTCATTATAATTAATTAAATTGAAACCCAAAGTATAAGTGAATTTGTACTTGTCCATGCTTCAAGTCCAATGGGCCTTTATGTGAAAGGCGCATTCAAAAATAAAATCTTATCTATGAACCTCACTCCACTTGAGTCTTGACCGAAGCTTCTCCCCTAATAAATTCAAGCCCAATATGCTTACCGGCGAAAGACTGTTGTGAGTTGTGACTCTGTAAAGATCTATTACGATGTTAACTTGTAGTTTTCAATTCAACAAAGTGGTGATGAAAATTGAAGGAAATCAGATCTAAGATTGTTGCAGTATAAGGCAATTCAGTTTTAATAAAATAATCACAATCTGCATATATAAATCACAGATACGAATAAGTAGTCTAATGGTAATAGTAGAGACGACCAACCTGTAACAAAGAATAGAAGCTTATGGGTTAGAAGATATTAGGGCACATTGTTGCAAACATGGTTTTCAAAACCGGGCCGGACCAGATGGTTGCACCAGAAAAACCGGGAATCGGTCAGGTGACCGATTCCATTTTTCTCTAAAACTAGATTTTTGTTAAAAAATGTTGATTTGATCAACAAATCGTTGATTCGGGCGGTTGAACCGTTCAACGGTTTTGACCATTTTTTATTTTTTATTTTTTTTGTTAGAATGGACCGATCGTTCAACCCGAGAACTGGACCCCTGACCAGTTCGTTGTTCAGGTCGATTTTAAAAACCTTAGTTGCAAACTGGCCTTTAATATGATTTTCTTCCCTTTTGAATCTTCTTTAGCACCAGGGTTGGTTGGTGTTTAAGACTTTTTTTTTTTTATGAATTTGGTGTTTAAGACTCTTATGCTATGTTTGGTTTCGAGAAAAAAATAGGGAAAGGAAGGGAAAGGTAAGAAAACCTTTACAAACTTTGTATAAATTTTCCTACCTTTCCCTATTTTTTCTTTCAAACCAAACACAACCTTAGGGTACAATCAATTGCTCAAATGAGTTGTACCTCTTGCTGATTATGGTTGAACCTCCAATGATAGTCTTAGATAACAGTAACGACTCTTACAGTTAGAGACTTGCCAAAATATTCATACCACCAAGGTAAAATGAATCTTTCTCATGTGGACATACTCCGAATTAAAAAGAACAAACAAAGAAAAAGGATTAAAAAGGTTTATTAAAAATAGATAACTAATTATTATTTTATCCTAAATAAAGATAAAGTAAACACAAACAAAATTATTAATGAAATTTGATAAAATATTAAACTTAAATTATAGATTGCTACCTTGCGCTTTGGGGGTTGTGACAAAATGCTCACCTTGAACTTTCATGTTCTCTTACTTCGCCCTCACCCCTGTTAACGAGCCTGACGTAGTGATAAAATTTTAAAAATGCCTACTATTGTTTTTTATTTTTCCGTATTTTTGTACCTTCCTTTTTTTATCTCCAATTATCTATATTTTTATTGTATTTTCTCAGTTTTCTTCTTCTTTTTTGTATTTATTTTGTTTTTGTTTTGCAATTTTCAGTGTTTTCTATATTTTCCTTTTTTATATATTTTGTGCCTTTTCTTTCTTATATTTTGTCTTTTTATTTTGATTAATTCTCATCTTTTTATTCATTTTTTTGTTGTAACTCCAGTATTTTTCAATTTCCTACTTTTCCTTTATTCTCTGTATTTGTTTTTGTTGTTTATTTTATCAATTTTCTACAAAAATGACTCATAAAATAAAATTAGGGCAGTTTGGGGTTTTAATAATGTTTACTCGCACATATGGTAATCACTTGAAAAAGTTTTCTAAAGTTAACTAAAATAGTGTTTTCAACCCGTCGTTGAGTAAAATCCGGAGAAAGGTCAAAACCCGTTGATTTGGTCAAAATTTGTTTGACCTGGATGGTTGGACCATTGACCCGGTTAATTCAATGGTCAGGTCACAGGTTGCATACTATGTATATAAACTTTGGGAGGTCATAACTTTGCACTCCAATGTTCGATTGAGGTGATTTCTTTTTATTTTGGGTAATTTTTCGAGAACTATGTGTCTCGCCCCACTATTTTTGCTAAAACCCCCTTTTTTTAGCCATAAGTTTCAATTTTTAATATTTTTGTAAATAAAAAATAAAAAAACTGAATTAAAAAAATAAATTAAATATAAATAAAAAACAGTCTAACCCATTCAACCCAAAACGGTCGAATTGGTGACTTGCGACCCAAAGGCAAAAACGATTTGACTTCCGTGTCGGTTTTTAAAACACAACTAATAAAATGCTGATAGTAGGGCAAAGTGCTAAAATCTTAAAGTTCAGGGTGGGTTTTTTGTAGTCAGGATGAGTGGGAGACAAAATCATGTACATTGGGATGGGCTACCTATCATGAGTGGACATGCGAGTATTCACTGCAAGCCCCATATGTACTAAACACTGACATAGCTAGCCCGGTGTGCATGATTTTATCTCCAATCAGTCCAAATTCGGGTTTTTATCACAAATGAAAATTCTAGGAATTAAATGCTAATACGCCAAAGCATAGAGTGGCATTTTCTAATGAGAAAGCATTTCCTGCGCAACCGTATTGCATGCGACCCACAGGCCAAAAATGAATTGCCAATGGAGTTTAAGTCTACCCCCCACAACGTCCCACAGCACATCCCTGCCGTTTATTGAAAACATCTACCAATAATAATATTTAGAAGGATCAGGAGATGTTTCCAATACACAGAAGGGATGTATTCTGGAACGTTCTACCAATGATAATATCTAGAATGATTCAGTCTCTTGCCAATGCACCGGCCTTTGAAATAAAATTAATTAAAATCAGTTGATGTAATGCATAGAATTTATTGGAAGCATGCAGGAAATGCAAGCTCGTCTATAATCTACCCAAAGTATTAAATTTAGCACAGTCAATCCACGTGCACAGTGATGCCAATGCAAGAAAGATTATTTTCTGGGATTGCAAAAATGGAAGGTCCTTTAGTGCTGAACTGTAGAGATTTTCAAAGTGAATGAATGTGGGAGATACAGCGCATGAAGCGGATTTTTGTTTGCTCAAGCAATTGTCTAGCTATAGTGTAATTTATAGGGGGAAAAAGTCTGGGTAAATAAATTGCTGAAACCTTTATTGAAATTGTGGGTTGTTGCAAAAATCATATTTGAAGAATGGTAATTGTAATCAGTTCCCTCCAAACTTTTTGACACATAGATTCCTTCTGCTAGAATCCTCTAAAAAGAGGCATGTAATTGTCCAAAATACCCATGCACTACCTTTAACTAAAAAGTTTATTTTCAAAGTTTTTCCTATATATAAACCGACTATCCCAAATCTTTTCAATCTCTTTTCTGAAATTGATTTATTTTTCTAATTTATCCTTCATATCAATCGCTCAAAGGTAAAGTTACAACTTCAAATTCTTTTTTTTTTCTCTCTCTCTCTCATATGTTTTCATAAAGTTTGTGTTATTTTCTCTAAAAAAAACAGACTCAATAATAACTACATGGGTATTTTGAACATTTTCATGCTTCTTTTTAGAAGATTCTAACATATGAGGTCTACTTGCAACTGTGTCAGAAAATTCAGAAAAGGTGATTGCAATTATTGATCTTCAAGGGAGTTTTTTTTTTTTTTTTTTGGTTTTTGCTCAGGGGGAGGTTTGAGCAATTTACCTAAAATTTATTATTGGTAGTATAATTCTGTCCCATATTAGAACGTAACGTTCACCTTCATTTCTATATATGTTACATCTTCTCCCCCCTAATCCATGGATTTCTGTAGCCAAAGAAATGGAGAATAATGGAAGAGATTCATTGCCGACGCCCCATGTCCTGGTTTTTGTTGGTCCAGGCCAAGGCCATATGAACCCTTTGCTCCATTTTGCTAAGCGTCTAATCTTCAAAGGCATCAAATCCACACTAGCTGTGACAGTCTTCATTAGCAAATCCATGCAATCAGATGTTGGCTCAATCCCAATCGAGACGATCTCCGATGGCTTCGATGAAGGTGGCTTTGACTCCGCCGGCGGTGCCGAGGCCTACAATGAGCGATTCAAGGATGTGGGGTCGAGAACTCTAGCCGAGGTGATTCAGAAGTATGAAGGCTCTGAGTATCCTTTCACTTGTCTTGTGTATGACTCGTTTTTCCCTTGGGTCCTGGACGTAGCCAAGAGATTTGGCTTGGAAGGAGCCTCTTTCGTCACTCAATCCTGCGCTGTTTTCGCCATCTACTATCATGTCCGACAGGAGTGTGTCACCATCCCTTCAGCAGAGCAAGATACAGTAGTGCTTCCTGGGCTGCCACCGCTTGGGGTGACGGAGTTCCCATCTTTCATTGTGGACAAAGAGTCTAACAATTCATACTTCTTCAGTATGCTTTTGGGTCAATTTTCTAATTTGGATAAAGTAGATTGGGTCTTCATCAACACTTTTCACGACCTGGAGAGTGAGGTAAGGCTCTAAAACCATTCCAAACGTGAGGTGTTATAATCTCATTGGCTACTCAATATTTAAGATTCGACATAATTAAATCGAATTTGGATAACTCGAGTATCATATAATCGGTTAAATTTATTAAATATCCTATTCATATTATTTAAGTAATCAAATCGAAGTCAGATATAACCTGATTCGATTCGATAAATATCCGAATTCGACCAATTATTTAATTCTGTTTATATATAATATATATAAAATATTTAAGTATTTTATATAATTTCTATATATATATAATATTTAAATTATATAAAAAAATCATATATTTATATACTTTATAAAAATAAAAACATTTATTAATTACTTAAAATATAATTAATCAGTGGAATTCAAATCGAATTGAATATTTAAATATTTAATCGAATTCTAACAATAATTTTCAATATTCTAATTGGATTCGACTTCGAATATTGTGTGATTCAGTTCCAATTGATCCATTTAACTTGTTCTGTTCCAATACAATACCAGCTGTGAAGAGTTACTGATGTTCTGGTCCCATGTAGGTGTTGAGTACCCTGGTGGGGCTCTGGCGGGTAAAGACGATTGGCCCATCTGTACCTTCAGTGTATTTAAATAAGAGTGTTGATGGGGACACCGATCTGAGTCTCCGGAAGGCGAACACTGATGCTTATCTAGGGTGGCTGGACACAAAAGAAGCAGGGTCCGTTGTGTTCATATCCTTCGGAAGTCTTGCAAAATTGGGAGAGGAGCAGATGGAGGAAGTAGCCAAGGGTCTGAGGGAAAGCAAAAGAAATTTCTTATGGGTAGTGAGAGAAAAGGAGAAAAGCAAGCTGCCAACGAAGTTCGAAGAGGATACATCAGAATATGGTTTGGTCGTGCCGTGGTGTTCCCAGTTGGAGGTGTTGAATCATCGAGCAGTTGGATGCTTTGTGACACACTGTGGCTGGAATTCGACGCTGGAGGCATTGAGCTTAGGAGTTTCAATGGTGGGAATCCCACAGTGGTCGGACCAACCCACTAATGCCAAGTGTGTGGAGAGTGTGTGGGAAGTGGGAGTACGAGCTAAGGTGGATATTGAGAAGGGGATTGTGAGGGGGGAAGAAATTGAACGATGCCTCAAGGAAGTGATGGAAGGAGTGAGAGGGGAAACTATTAGGAAGAATACAACAAGATGGAAGGAGTTAGCTAAGAAAGCACTTGATGCAGGTGGCAGTTCAGACAAGAACATTGAAGAATTTCTGGATCACTTGTTTAAGCTCAAGAGGTCCTGATTTGCTCGTATGTCTTGGCAGTTTTGTTTAAATCTTTTCTTTCTTGTAGTACTAGAGGCCTCAGAAAATATTTAATATTCATGCACCGGGGGAAATTCTTACCTTGGAGATTTGTCATCGTATGTTAGGATCGATACAAACCAAGCATTAATTGTCATGGCATTAAGGAAATCTGGTAAATTATATCTATATTACAATTCTTGAGAAGCAACAGTTTCATACATAATATTTCACAAACTCTACCTATATATCCAAGTCTTTACATATTGTGAAATGTGAATGAATGAAAAGTATATAATAGTTAGACGTATGGGAGAATTGATACCTATATTTGGTGTGCCACCAAATAGAATGGGGGGCACAGCTTGGTGGGCCACCGATTGCAATTTCGGTGGGCCACCGACTGGCCCACCTTTTTCTTTTCAACATTCTCCCACTTGAAGACAATTTTCATAGTGAAGAAAAATTCGCTCGAGAATAGCTACAGATCATCTCTTGCTATGTAGCTTCAAGTCCCAGAGAAGTCCTGCACTAAATGAACTTCTCTCTCATCACCGGCTTTGTCAATATATCAGCAGTGCTGTTGTTAGTGTGGATCTTCTGTAACGAGATCTGCATCCACATAACCAACTAGTTTTAAACTTTGGCCACTATAACAAATGGAGATTTCAGAAGTAACCTTCAAATACCGAAGGATTCTCTTCACCGCAATCCAATGATCTCTTCTTAGATTTGCCATAAACTTACTGACTGCTCCCACTGCTTGTGCAATGTATGGTCTGGTGCACACCATGGCAAACATAAGCCTCCCTACTGATGATGAATATGGTATGTGGGACATCTCTGTCTTCTCAGCTTCAGTGCTAGGTGATTGTTCCGAAGACAACTTGCAACCGACAGAAAATGGGATACTGACTGGTTTGGAATCTTGCATGTTGAAGTGCCGCAAGACCCTTTGAACATAACTCTTTTGAGTTATCCAGACTTTCATGTTCTTTCTGTCCCTATATACCATCATCCCAAGAATCTGATTAACCACCCCCAGATCCTTCATGTCAAACTCCCTAGCCAAATGAGCTTTCAATGTTGAGATACTTCCTTTATCAGTACCTGCAACTAGCATGTCATCAACATATAACAACAAAATGATGAAGTGATCATTACCAAAGTATGTGTAGGCATAAAGATCTGCTTCGCATTTGATAATACCAACACCTTGGCGCCTGTTTTAGACCGTAAAGTGATTTGGTCAGCTGACAAACTAGATCATTTTTGTCGTCATCGACAAAGCCTTTAGGTTGTGTCATATAAATCTCTTCTTCAAGATTACCATGCAAGAATGCAGTTTTAACATCTAACTGCTCCAGCTCCGAATCAAATATTGTAGCCATACTCAATAGAATACGAATAGTACTTAATCGAGCAACAGGAGAAAATATTTTGTTGAAGTCGATACCTGATTTCTGAGCATATCCTTTTACAACTAGTCGAGCTTTGTATCTTTCAATATTCCTATTAGTGTCCTTTTTGAGTTTGTACACCCATCTACAACCAATGGCCTTTCGATTCTTAGGTAGTTTAACTAAGTCCCAAGTTTTATTTTTCTTCAAAGCTTCCATTTTTTTCTCCATTGCCATTTGCCAATGACGAGCATTTGGACATTTGCATGCTTCCTGGTATGAACAAGGCTCGTACTCTTCTGTAATGCAAGCATAAGCTGTTACATAATCCTGAAGCCAGACAGAAGGTCTTGTAGCTCTCCTCGATCAACCTTGATCACTGTAAGTATCTCCTTCAAAATTTTCAATGTGCTCTTCAGGTACATCAACAATTGTATCAATTTGTTGCTCTTGAATCTTTTGAAAAGATTCCACTTCAACTTTCTCTATTGTTTTAGAGCTTGATTTTTTCTGCATCGAATCTTCATGAAGACAACATCTCGGCTAACAACTATCTTGTGAGCAGTAGGATCCCACAATCTGTATCCCTTTGTACCTTCTGCATAGCCAAGAAAAATATACTTTTTGGACATTGCCTCTAGCTTGGTCCTTTGCTCCTTAGGAATCCAAACATAAGCATCACAACCAAATGTACGTAGAAAAGAATAATCAACAGGGTTTCCTGATCATACCTCTTCTAGAATTTTGCAATCAAGTGTCGTAGTGGGAGAGCGATTTACTAGGTAACATGTTGTATTGACTGCTTCTGCCCAAAAATACTACTCCAGCCCATCTGCACTCAACATGCTTCTAGCTCGATCCATAAGTGTACGATTCATCCGTTCAGCAACTCCGTTTTATTGTGGAGTTCGTGAAACCGTATACTGTCTCAGAATGCTGTGCTCATTGCAAAAATCTTTAAATTTTTTCGAGGTATATTATTTCCTATTGTCAGTTCTCAGACACTTAATTCTTTTCCCCTTTTGATTTTCAACTAGAGCTTTGCACTTCTTGAAATAGGAAAAAGTATCACTCTTCCGTTGGAGTAAATATACCCATACTTTTCTGGAAAAATCACCAATAAAAGAGACAAAGTATAATGAACCTCCAAGAGATTCCGTAGTAGCTTCCCACATATCAGAGTGTATTAGATCTAATACCTCTCTACTCCTAGCTTTAGACTTGGGAAAACTAGCTCTGTGGTGTTTCCCAAATAAACAATCTTCATAGAAATTCAAATCAGTAGATTTTAAGCCAGGAAGTAGATTTTGATCAAGAAGTACATTAAGTCCTTGCTTGTTCATATGACCCAAACGTCTGTGCCAAATCATGACAGAATCGGTCATAGCATTTGCAACGATGAAATCGCCGACCATGGTATCCCCGATCAAGTGGTATAGCTTCCCTTGTAATTTGCCTTTTGCAATTACCATAGCTCATTTACTGATCTTCAATTGACCCTTTTCTCCAGAAAACTTGTAACCGTCTTCATCAAACTTTCCTAGTGACAGGAGACTCTTTCACAGTTCAGGAACATACCGTACACCAGAGATTGTACTAGTGATGTCGTCAAACATAGTAATTATAACGTCTCCAATTCCCACTATTTTGCATGTACTATTGTCACCCATGTAAATAATCCCACCATTGCACGATTGGTATGTGTAGAACCAATCTCTGCATGGCGTCATATGGAAAGAAGCACTAGAATCTAATATCCAGTTATGCTTTAAATTTTTACAAGAATCAATAGACAGTACCTCACCATCTTCTGATGAATCATTTCCTTCTGCGATGTTTCCTTGGGAATTATTTGAAGTCGGATCTTTGTTAGAGTTGGGCCAATTTTGCTCTACTTTGGGTTGCCGACAATCTTTTCGAAGGTGCCCCTTCTTACCACAATTCCAACACTTGATTCCTTTCTTGTTGCTTCTTGACTTGGATCTCGTTTGATTTTTTATAGAGTCGTTTCTCTCATTCGATCTACCTCGTACCATCATTGCGTCACCTGAAGAATTCTCACCAACTTTTCTATGAGATTCTTCCGTAAGCAACATAGAAATAGTAGATTCTAATGACAAATATTTAGTATTGCTCAAATTCATTATCAAATTATCCCAATAGTCTGGCATAGAACAAAGCAAAAGAGCAACATTTTCTTCGTCATCAATACGTACCTCTATAGTTGCTAATTTGCTTACGAGAGTGTTGAACTCATTCAGGTGTACTTGCAAAGAGGCTCCGTCCTTCATCCTCAAATCGTAGAGTTGTCGTCGGAGAAAGATTTTGTTGGACATCGATTTCCCCTCTTAGAGATTCCGCAACTTGTCTCATAAACATTTGGCAGTGGCTTCCTCGGACACATTGAATAGAACCGAATCTTCTAAAGCAAGAAGAATATCAGCCATGGCTATCTGGTTTTTCTTCTCAAAATCTTCGTCTTTCATATTAGCAGGCTTTTTCTCTTTTTCTTATAAGGCAATTGCACAATCTTCTTTCACCAACACAGCATGCATCTTCAACTTCCAAATTGCATAGTTGGATCCGTTGAATTTCGGTATGTCGAACCGGGTAGAGCTCGAACTCGCCATATTCAACACGTGCAATACCGGAATAGCAAATACAGATTTCGGCAGAATCTTGGAACTGAACTGTGTGGCTTTGATACCAATTGTTGGAATTGCACAGCGGAAATAATGTAATTTGTACGTGCACAGAAAGAAAATAAAAGCAGATAGCAATAAAGAAAGAATGAAGAGAGAACACCAGATTTACGTGGTTCGGCCAAAATGCCTACGTCCACGGGTAGCAACTCGGAGCTTCCTTCTTATTATAAACAGGAAAAAAATACAAAATGGTCTCACCGGAATCTCACCTGTACCCAACACTCAATACTCCTCTCAACACACTATATACACTATACACTAAAATGAAATGAAATATGTTATCAACTAACATAGGAGGACCCCTATTTATACTTGAGCTTAGGGGTATAATGGGATTTTTTAAAAATTTTCTTCATAATTAAGCAAACCACAATCAGTGGTTTGCAAATGATGTGCCACCGTTCTATTTGGTGTGTCACCAAATAGAATGGTGGGCACAGCTTGGTTAGTCAGCAATTACTTTCTCCTTTTACCCTTTTTCCCCATAGTGCTGGTTGCAGGACAACCCAGCTAAACCAGCCCTCGGTTGGCTCTTATTTTGTTAAACTTAACAAGTGTGGGGTGCTAAAATAGAAAGAAAAAGTTGATGGAATTCACTTTACTCAACTTTTGATTCTCTCTTATTTTCTATTAAACCAAACATATCCTTATAGAATGGGGAATTGATTAGCTGCCACATTATGAAAATAAAAATCTTCAAAAGAATAAAAATATTACAATAATGTCTACCCATTGAATAGGTCAAAGGAATCATATGGTCCAATTGACATGATCATTTCAGCCATATCAATTGCGGCCCAGAAAATTAAAAAAAAAAAAAAAAATCTCCGTCTTTGGAGATATATATGCACTTTCACTTCTTCAAGTGGATGATTCAACAACACCTTTTGTTTTGTTGAAAATTCTTGAATATATTAAATGAGGTGACTTGAACATCCATGATAAAAAAGTAGTTCGATGCACGGAACGACCTAGCCCAAGGCTTGGCCCTTGGGCTAGTTCAACCCATGGCACAGTACAGGCCCATATGGGCTTGGGTCGTGGGCCGTATCAAATCGATTCTTAAATTTTTCACCGAAAAGAACAGCACAGCTTGTAACAGCCAACACAGCACAGCCCGCACTTTACTCGAGCTGCGCATGCCCACTTTACACGTCTAGCAGACACATCATGCTAAGAAGTAAGTGTATTGGGACAATTTTTGTTGAATAGATCTCGGCTCGAATTTATTATTATTTAATGGACAATGGAACCAATTGTTTAGTTCTACATAAGCCATGAATAAATTTGAGAAATTGAGTTGTTGTGGGCCATCTGCATTTTATGATTACTTAGTGTATAACAAACTGATGGTCCCACGGCCAGCTACCAAGTTCAACTAATCCGCTCTCATTGTGCACTCCCCACGCACAGACTGTTTTTCCCAACAGCCATAGTTCTTGTTTTTCCCCAAGCTGCCTACATGCATTTTTGGTAGAACGTCTACCTGGAATCGAAATGCATAACATTTGACATTTCGACTTTTAGATGAGATTATAAGTAAAAATGCCCCTTTCTCGTTTTAAAATATGGAATGAAGACAAAAGCAAAAACATTCAAAAGGGTAATTTGGATATTTAAAAATGTCTAATGTATCACATACATGATATGTACTATTCCTCCATTCTCTTGAAATGGAATGCTAATGGCCAGGTACTTATTTTCTTCATTTGTGATAGTTTAGGCTGTGTTTGATTTGAAGGAAAAAGTAGGGAAAGGAAAGGAAAGACAAGAAAACCTTTACATTATATAGATTTTCACATCTTTCCCTACTTTTTCCTTCGAACCAAACATAGCCTTAAAGGGAACATAGTATAAAATGAAGTTTAGGCTTAATTTGGGAGAAGTACAACTACAACATGTAGAGTGCAAAGCCTTGTATTTGTATTATTTTGTATGTATAGACAGTGAACATATTTGTATTGTACTCTTTCCCAACTGAGCCTTAAGTAATCAAGTAAAACACCCTATATGAAGTTTACCCTATTAATTATTTATGACTGAGGACAAGAACTCCA
Organism: Nelumbo nucifera; assembly: GCF_055504915.1. Classification (NCBI taxonomy): domain Eukaryota; kingdom Viridiplantae; phylum Streptophyta; class Magnoliopsida; order Proteales; family Nelumbonaceae; genus Nelumbo; species Nelumbo nucifera. The sequence goes on along the minus strand of NC_142649.1, from coordinate 8,236,690 downwards.
AGAATCATTTTAAGGTGCACATGCATATCTCTTGAGTTCACATTGGTGCCCCACGTGCACATCTCCCCGCATGCATTGGGAATATTTCCTAGAGTTTTCATTGGGATACGTTGTGGGGCGACGGCGACCATGGGGTGCAGATGCGAATACGTACCTCTTCGGATAGCACCCCGCTCCTATGGGGGCCAAAGGGGAAAATTTTGGCTAACCTATGCTGTTGATAGAGTTTATGGGTTGGACATGATCAAATAGAGGATAATTACTATTTTACCCCTCTCATTGGTAACATGGCATTCCTACGAATGTTTTCAACAGCACAGACTGTTGCCTCTCATTAACCAAAGTTTTTTAAGAACTGGGTTGGACATGCCAAGCATGACGGCGCCCTAGTGATCACAGCCGAAGTTTACAGCTTCGAAGTGCAACGCATCCTGGTTCACATAGGCAGCTCAGTAGACATCCTCTCCAAAGATGCATTCGATAAGCTTGGCATCGATACAAACCGTCTCGTCCCCGTCAACACTCCCCTGATGGGCTTCTCTGAGGAGTCACTCATGCCAACCAGGAGGTTCACCCTCCCTCTTCTGATTGGAGACGGCAATACCACTACCATAGCCATGGTCGATTTCATCATCGTTTGTTGCCCGTCGTCGTACAACGTCATCCTTTGCCACCCGATCTTGAATGCTCTATGGTCCTCTGTCTCCACGTTCCACCTCGTGATGAATGTCCCGACCCAGTACGGCGTGGGAGTAGTGCATGGAGACTAAAGGACTGCACAGTAGTGTTACCTGACTTCCCACCGAGGACCACGCCCTACCATAGAAACTCTGATGACCGAAAGCATAGATCTACAGGATGATGTGAAGACGTAACACGGCCAACCCGTTGAAGGCCTCGTCCAAGTGCCACTCTCCGAGGAAGACCTCGAAAAGACGATCTAGGTTAGCTCTCTCCTAGAAGATCGTCTTTAGGAGGATTTAATACAGCTACTAAGGGACCACGCCGACGTATTCGTTGATATGTCGGGGAACGACCCCAAGGTCATCACCCACCGCTTGAACGCTGACCCACACTACTGACCCATCAAGCAAAAGAAGAGGAGCTTTGTCGTAGAACGGTGGCATGTGATCAACGATGAGGTCTAGAAGTTGCTTGACGCCGGCTTTATCCGGGAAGTAAAGTACTCGGACTGGCTGGCCAACATGGTGATGGTGAAAAAGGCCAATGGTAAGTGGAGGATTTGCATTAACTTCACCGACCTTAATAAAGCCTACCCAAAGGACAGCTTCCCCCTATTGAGGATCGACCAGCTCGCCGATGCAACGGCAGGGCACGAACTCCTGAGCTTCATGGACTTATTCTCGGGTAACAACTAGATCTAGATGCATCTTGACGATTAGGAGAAGACCGTGGACTATACTGCTACAAGGTGATGCCCTTCGATCTCAAGAACGTCGATGCCACTTATCAATGGCTAGTGAATAAGGTATTCAATGATCAACTTGGCCATAGCGTCGAAGCCTATGTCGATGACATGGTTGTAAAAAGCAAGAAGGCCAAGCACCATCTAGCCGACCTCAAGGAAGTCTTCGGCACCCTTAGGAAGTATAGAATGAAGCTGAATCCAACCAAATGTGCTTTCAGAGACAGCTCTGACAAATCCCTAGGGTCCATGGTTACGTAGAGAGGAATTGAAGCCAACCTAGAAAAAATCCAATCCATCTTCGACATGCAGTTACCTCGAACCCACAAAGAAGTGCAGCGCCTCACCGAACGAGTAGCCGCCCTCAGTAGGTTCATGTCCAACTCTGTGGACCGATGCCTACCCTTCTTTAAGGATCTAAAAAAGGTAAAAGACTTCTACTGGACTGAGGAATGTGAACAGTCCTTTTAGGAGCTGAAGAGGTACCTAAGCTCGCCACCTCTCCTCACGAAACCTAGGACAAGGGACGAGCTGCTGCTATACCTCTTGGCCGGGTACGAGGTGGTTAGCTCAATACTGGTCAAGGAGGAAGACTGAGTAGAGAGGCTGATCTACTACACCAGCAAAGTCCTCAGTGGCATAGAAACCCGGTACACCAACCTAAAAAAGGTGGCCTTGGCACTGGTCACCTCGGCGAGAAAGCTCAGACCATATTTCCAAGCTCATAGCATCCGAGTGCTTACCGACCAGCCCCTCAACCAAGTTCTTCAGAGCACAGAAGCATCTGGCCACCTAATCAAGTGGAGTGTAGAGTTGAGCAAATTCGACATCAACTATGCTTCTTAGGCCGCCATCAAGGCCCAATCCTTAGCTGACTTTCTCGCAAAGTGCACCTTCACCACGCAAGACCCGACCCTGGCACCGTAGATTCGGACTCTCTATGTGGACGACTCATCCAACAAGCAAGGCAACGGAGCCGGCGACCTCATCCTCTTCAATCTCAACAACACTATATTGGAACATGCCCTTAGGTTTGAGTTTAAAGCCACTAATGACAAGGCTGAGTACGAAGCCCTGATAGCTAGACTTTGGCTTGCCCTAGACCCTGAAACTCAGCGAGTCAAGCCCTTCAGTGACTCTCAACTTGTGGTCAACCAGATCCATGGTCAGTTCAAGATGCGGACCTCAACTATGGCAAGCTACCTATAGAAGGTGCAAGAGCTCATCCAACGGCTCGAGCAGTTCAACATTCAACAAATTCCCCAAGCTAACGCACTCTCAAAGCTAGCCAGTTCACCACAGACCGACCTCAACTCAATGGTATAAATGGACACCTTGGCCTAGCTGAACATCGCACCGACAATGCTCCTCATCCTTCCTATCTAACACGGAACATCCTGGATGGACCCCATCGTACAGTACCTCCAAGATGGCACACTGCCAGAAGACTGAACAGAGGCCAAAAGACTCGTGCACAGATCAACCCAATATTACCTCATCCAAGGACAGCTCTACCGTCGCTCACACACTCTCCCCTACTTGAGGTGTCTTCCACCCTCCAAGGCCGACTATATACTCAAGGAGATACATGAAGGTATTTACGGAGATCACCCCGACGCCCGAACCCTGGCTCATAAGGCACTCCGTTAAGGGTAATTTTGGCCAACCATGAAGCAGGATGCAGTCCAGCTCGTCAGAAAGTGCGATAGTTGTTAGAGGCATTCCAACCTCCACCATTAGCCAGTAGTCCCCTTGAGGCCGATCACTAGTCCGTGGCCATCCACGTAATGCGGGATGAATATCCTTGGCCCCTTTTCCACCACAGTTGCACAGAAGAAGTTTCTCCTGCTGGCAGTGGACTACTTCACCAAATGGGGGGAAGCTAAAGCCTTGGCACGCATTACCCCACATAATGCCCAGAACTTCTTCTAGTAAGGTATTGTCTACTGGTTCGGTATTCCTCGGATTCTGACCACTAACAATTGAGTACAATTCACTAACCACAAGTTCGAAGCTTTCTACGTGGGCCTAAAGATCGATCAACGGACTACATCCATACACCGACTTCAAAGTAATGGGCAGACCAAAGTGACTAACCGAACCCTATTGCACGGCCTAAAAACCAAACTCGATCAAGCCAAGGGGAGATGCATCGAGGAGCTATCGAGCATTCTCTAGGCATATAGGAGTACACCGCGGAAGGCTACTGGAGAGACATCTTTCAGCCTAACCTACGGGGCCGAAGCCATGATACCCGTAGAGATAGGCTCACCAACTCTCTGGACCGAGTTCTACAGTGAGGAGAAGAATGATGAAGACCTCCGCGCAAACTTAGACTTGGTGGAGGAAGAATGGGGCCGAGCATACAGCAAGATGGCAGCGCAACAATAGAGGATGGCCAAATACTATGACTCCAAGGTTCGAAGAAGGGAGTTCAAAACCAGTGACCTCGTTCTCTGCAAAGTCATAGTGCTCGCACCAGAAGAAGAAAGTTCGGACCCAACCAAGAAGGACCATACAGAGTCACTAGAGTCCTCAGACCCGGTACCTGACTAGAAGACCTTGATGAAATACCCATTCCGAGGAGTTAGAATATCGGGAACCTCTGAATGTATTATTAGTAATCAATATCAATAAAGAGGTTTTTGTTCTATAAGATGGTTGTTCAACACATATTGCACAGCACACACCGCACACACACTATGTACACTACACAGCATATAGCACACAATGCGTAGCACACCTCACTCAAATGAAATCACAACACTTGGAGTGCCTGCACATCGACTTGGCTGATCACTGATGGCCGAAGCCCACAATGCATAGTTCAGCAGCGTATAGCCGACCAAGCCAACTGACTTGGCTGTTGACGGCCAGAGCTTGAAATGGAGAAGAACGCCCCCACCCCCAAAGGGCAAAGGGCGGTCATCGAACTCCGCACACCCTGTTGACGAATTGTCAAAATAGAGCTAGCCGAGGAACGACCAACCCACAAAGAGTCGAAAGCTTCCAAGACTGATAACTGAGCATCCCCAAGAGATGAGAACTTGGAAAACAATTCGGCCAAGTAAGTCAAAGAATAAAGATCCCAGTCACTTCTGACCTCGGCCATGGTAAGACTGAGGCCTACAACTTAGTAATAAAAAGAGAAAGAGAGCAATGCACAAGCTCAGAACCAAAAACATTATTTTCATTAATCATCAAAGTTTGTACCAGGTTTAAGGCTCGGCGTACCGAGCTGCTTACATCATTAACAAAAAAGAAAAAGAAAAAAGCCTAACTAAAGAGTAGAGGATCAACATCACAGAAGTAGAACAGGAACAACAGCAAGATAGTAGTAGCAATAGCAGTGGACAGACACCTTAATCCTCGACGGGGCGGTCCTTGGCCTCTTCAGCCTCTTTGGACACATCAACGGCGGCCACATTGTCCTCGGCAGGAGGGGTGTCAAGATCGTAAGGGCCCAAGGCCCACGTAGCCTCAACAAGGTCAAGGAACCGGCATAAAATCCTGTTCCGGAAGAGATTGAACCCCGTCTCGAAAGAGCATGAGGCGAAGTCATCCATCTCGTGCTAGTACTCCATCGAGCTTCTAAACCAAGCAACCGCCTCCACACCTGCCTGGGCCTCCCTCTCCGCGGCCTCCTTTAGTCGCTCCCACATTGCCTTCAGCTCCAAAATGTGCTCCTTCCTATTGCAGATGGTGTTAGTCCACTCATCAATGCCCAGCATCAGCTCAGCCACCTCCTCTTCTAGCACGGCCGTCCACGCACCCGCCACCTCAAGCTCGGTCATCCACGCACCTTGCCCCACGGCCTAACTCTCCTCTACTGCCAAGGAGTCCCCTCAGAAGACCTCGGTGGCACCACATCAGATCGTGGTTGGGCCCCCCAATCACCCCGGTTTCATCTGTCCTGCCCCTTTCTCATCTGATGAAGAATCTCCTCTTGGCTCGACATCTTAGCACTTGCATTGAGATAAGCACCTAATCAGCAACAAGTCATTAGCTCAGAAAAGAAGAGATTGACAAACAAATAACTAAAGCAACAAAATAGATCGCCCTCCTTGCTCATCATCCCAACGTAGATCAACATCAAGAAGGACGTGTAGCACATCATGTCGATCTCCTAAAACATGCCTATCGCCGCCTTCTCCTCCTCAATAAGTTGGGCCTGCGGCACCTTATTCCTCAGCTTCCAAAGCCCAGCCAGTAGAGGTGAGCCTCCGGGACAATGCACAAAGAATAATTTCTCCTTCTAGTGCTTCTCCGAGGACGGGGCCCCGACCAGTACCTTAATGCATTGCCTAGCCAAGAAGTAGTAGTACCCCTTCTAGCGATGCTTCAGTTGAAAAAAGTAGGTGACCATCCCCAGGGTAAGTTCAACATCGTGGATGAAATAGTATGACATGAGACCGATCAAAAAACTAAAGGAGTTCAGCATCAGTTGCACTTGCAGTACCCAGTACCACTCGAACACCCCGACTACTCCCTCGTGTAAAGGGAAACTCAGCTCGGAATCTAGGCTCTTTTCATACACGCAGAGCTCACCCGACTAAGCATCTGTGGGCATATCACCGGCCCCAAGACACCAGAGCTCGTACTCCTCAGGAATACAGTACAAAGCCCGGATGTAGGCTATATCCCCAGGGTTCAGACAACAAGGGGTGGTCCCAAATCGGCGTCCAGCCTGCATAGGAAGCTCTACCTCGACACTCGACGGTCCCACCTCAGCCTCCTCTGCCTCGGTGACCCTCTCAGAATCTACCCCCTCAAAGTCTTCAGCCTCGGGCCTTGACCATCAGCCTCAGGAACATCGAGCACAGCCTCCTCAGTGAGAGACCCCAGCTTAGACTCATAAAGGGAAGTAGTGAAACCAAAGGAAGAGGAAGAACCAAAGGACAAGGAAGACATCTTACCAAGTTTTGTAGGCTAAGGTTGTAGAACTAAAGCAAACACCAAGCATCGTAGACTACTCCTTGCCGAGCTCTCCAAGAGACTTCTTTCGCAAATGACGAAGGGGAAATGCTCTTATCCCCCTATTTATAGGACCCCCAACGGTCTAGATCAAAGCAAGATTGACAGCGAAGATCAAGCGCCGCTCTGACAAGCCCGGGAAATCCAATCAGCTCCTCTGCCCTTTGCACACGCAAAACCTCAAGAAGTGAAGCAACACCTCTGATAGCCCATTTTGGAGATTGGACCCGCGTTAAACCAACCGATTCCTCCAGAAAGACCAGAAAAACTGGTCCAACGTCAGGTCAAGCGGGCCAGACCAAATGCTCAACCAGACTTCAACTTCAAGTTCCTTAGCCGAGGACCCAAACACTCTTTCGTACTACACCTTGGCCAAGCACTTCACTCCTCGACTTCGGAACTGGGAGAGTGGTGTTCAGGTTATGGTTAAACTGGCTCCGGACGCTGTGTGGAGCCTACGTGGCTATCTTATCTCTTCGACCACATTAGCGCCATGTCATATCCACGACCCATCTTTAACTCTTCGGCTACGTCACCACCGCGTCACCTCTGTAGCCCTACCTTATTCTTCCAGCCATGTTGACTCCCCGTCATGTGGATAATCGCAACTAAGACAGGAGAGTGGATGGGGACAACTCCGCCTAGGATTAGGTCTTATCCTGAAAACCTCAGCAGCTAACCTTATCCTACTAACCCCGGAAGCCTCCTCTAACCAGGACATGGATCCTTGGTTAAAAAGAGGTACCTCTCACTCAAGGTAAGGGATCTAACTCTCGACTCCCACTATTACTCTACTCAAACCAGCAATGTTCTCCAACTGCTCAGCCTGACTACCCACCTTCTTTAACTAACTTGAGCATCGAAGTATCTACACAGGGATAACTCCTTGAACCTCTGACTTGTTTCTTGTTCGCAGATCTTGGTGTGCGGCTTCATCCTTCCACCTTGGCTCCGCCCAGTTGGCAAGACTATCTAACCGTGACCTCGATTCAAGCACTACCTCGGATCGAGCAACATCAGCTTCAAAGTTCAAATCGATAAAACTTTCAAGAGGTGGAATTGTAAAACATCTCACCAAGAAAGCATGACAAGTTTGAAAGAAAATGGGCTTTTGCATTCAATAAAGAGTTAAGAGAATATTAATTGATATTATTATCTTTTCCTGTTCTTTGTTACTTTAATTTTTGTTTCCTGTTTTAGAGAAAGAAAGGAAAGAAGAAATAGAAGAAAGAGAAGGAGAAAAGAGTAGATACATCATAGAAGAAAGTAGATGATGGATGTTTTGTATGGTGAAAGGGTATTTTACACGCCCAAAAGAATGAAACAACAAGATTTATAGAACAATGCTTATGTATTTTTTATTTTGAAGTTTCTTTTTTAGCCCATTTTCTTTTCATTAAATTTAGCGAAAAAAAAGCTTGGATGATTCGGGTTCTGTAAAATCCGATTTCCAAGTCAAGCAAAGGAGGCAATCAAAATGGGTTATGTAAAACCCGTATCAAGAAAATTTTAAAAATAATTAGAAAATGTCCATCCAAGTTCCATTTAAAAATAAAATTAAATTGGGAATTGGCAATTCCTACTATTAGGGCTTGGGGGTCCACCTGGCCAGGCCAGGACAAGCTTGGCCTAGAAATTCCGAGTTTTGGCTTAAGTTTTGTGTTTAAATGCCAGAAATAGACCTTCAAATTTTATAGTTATTACTTTAATAGAAATTGATTATCATTATATTTATTAATATTTAAGTAATGATTAAAAAATATAACATTTAATCATTAATAAAATATAATTAATAGTAAGTAATTATTTTTGTTAAAAAATGGCTGAAAACAAATCCCATGCATATTTCCATTATTTTTGTTAATAGTAAGTAATTATTTTTGTTAATAGTAAGTAATTATCTTCCTTCCTCATAGTGGTTGTAGATTTCTTTTAGTGAACAAATCCCATGCATATTTCCATTATTAACCTATTTTAGTATATTTTTATAGGCCTGTATATATATATATATATATAGAGAGAGAGAGAGAGAGAAAGGTTTTAAAAACCAATTAGAATCGAAACCACTTCAGCCACTGGTTTCAGGGTCAGTGGTTTGATTGTCTAGTTCAGACAAACGGCCTGTTCCAACATTAAAATCATTATTCAGGTTAAATGAGTTGGCAGTTCGACTACCCGGGTTAGTGGGTTGCTAACCAAGTCAATAGTTTTTTGCTAAGGAATAGGTTAAGGGTGAAACGAAACCAATTGCTTGTACGGTTCCCGGGTTGAACGGTCCGATCGTCTAGGTCAATGATGGTTCGAAAACACACAGAGAATTTTACTCTCATCCAAATTTAATTTATTTACTTCATATTCAAAATCTATTTAATTGGTTAATTGTCAAAAATTATAATTTGAAACATTATAACTAAAATTAATAAAAAATTACTAAAGTTAATAAAAAATATTAAATTTTAGCAAGTTTTTATGTAGCAACTATTAAAATTAAGAAATTAATAAAATTAGTAGTTCATAAATTGAAAATTAAAATACATTTAAGTTTTATTTAAAAATAATTAATATTAATAGGACAATTAGAATTAATAATAAAAGTAAAAATTTTTAAAATTAATAAATAAACCACTTGCATTTCATAAAAAATTATAAAAATTAATTAACATAAGAAAACTAATAGTGGTCCAATTAAAAATGTGTTAAAACTCCTACTTAGGGATGATCATTTTCAGGCTCAAGCAACTATTTTCTTCTAAGCAAGGTCCAGCTTAGATCTGCACCAATTCTATACATAATGTGTCTTGTAAGATTGCAAATGAATCAAATTCAGTTGCATCCGCATCCACATTTGATTATGAAATATCTAGATCTATATCTGCATCTGATTATTATGTCAGATTTTGGATTGGGTTTGGATTTAATCCGCAACCATCTTGTTGTATTTAAAAATGACAAAAAAAATTAAAAAGGCTAATTATATATAATATAAAATATTAAAATTATATCCAAATCCATGAAAATCGAATTCAAAATTGAATTGTGTGATAAGGCCCAAGTAAAGGAACCCTCTCTCTCTCTCTCTCTATATATATATGTGTGTTAGATTGGCGTCAAAAATTGCCATCCCTTAATTCAGGCCCACAGTCCACAGAACTTTTTCTAATATGATTCCATTGAAATTTTATGGAGTGGATGGAAAAGTAGGGCCCATAGTGTGACGGAATGGGCCCACGTGTCAATCTTTCTTCGCGCAGATCTCGCCTCGCGACCGCTCATCATGTTTTTTATGCTTTTCTTTCTCTCATTATTCCTTTCTGCTTTTGGCGTTATAGGCTTATAGCAGCCGCCCCAGTACTGTTAGTCCCCATCACCCCCTTTCTGTCCAATACAGAATTGCATTACCGTGTCGATTGTTCATTGGTTGGGTCCAATTTTTTTTCTGAGCGGTCGTTAGATGGCCGCCCATGCTCCTTTTCCTTCTACCAAATCGGCAAACCCCATTCCATGGTTTTTATTTGCTTTGTCTTTTCTTCTAACTCTAAGTAACGTTTCCCCATAAATCAAATATCATTTACCCTTGGAAGGAATACAAATGTTATGCTGTACATATTTACATTTATACTATTTAGGAAAAGGAAAAAAAAGATAGAAAAACCTTTATAAACTTTGTACAAGTTTTTGTATCTTTTCCTTTTTTTTTATTTTTTTCTTTAAACCAAACATAGCCTAAAAGTTAGATAAGGCAAGAATAATTGAACAGTGAAACGGATACAATAATTTCTGGGATGTTTCTTCTCACTACTGATGCACCTGGTTTATCAAAATTTTGCATCTAGTTTGGTTTTACATCTTTTGTTCGCAATTATTATTTACATTTTTTATATAAAATTGGGAGAAGTACACTATTGTAGAATTTTAAAATTACAGCCCCCTATAAATCGCATCCTACCCGTGGATTCGGCATCAATCCACAGTCAGGACTCATCCCACCTGTACGGTGTGGATAAGAATTCTGAGGTGGGCTGAACAGTCATTCTTTCAATAAAATTTATATTTCTTTGTCTCATTTGCACTTACCAGTTCTATAAAGTTTGCATCTGAGAAATTGATGCAAAATTTGTATTGGTTTCTTCCTTCCTCAATTATCTCATAAAGTAGGGATTACATCGTCTTGGTTCTTACCTATTCCATAAAAAAAAAATAGTCTCCTTCTATCTCTAAGTGGGGGCTACTTTGTTTTACTTCCTATTTTAATTCTCACAAATAAATAAGACAAAATTAAATTTGAAACTAAAATTAATCAAAAGTTAGGCTGACCCTATTTGCATGCAATTCCCCCACAAACAAGGAAAAGAAAGAGTCCATAGATATATAAAGCACTATCTCTTAATGTTTAGTTTTTGGTAAAATTCTTAGTTCAAGTAGAAGACTAGCTGTGAAGAGGTATAGTTTACCTGGGATACAAAGCAGGTCTTCATGCAAATCGGATAAATATAACTTCCACAATCAAAATTCTTAAGATAAGTTCATCAGTAAAGTTGTGTTTGGTTTGAAAGAAAAAATAGGGAAAGGTAAGAAAACCTTTGCAAAACTTATATAGGTTCCCTATCTTTTCCTTCAAACCAAACATAACCTAAAAGTAAAAGATGGTACCTGCAATGGGGAGGACCAAGAGAATTCTTGAATCCCATCATACACCTTCTTAATCACCAAGAGGTTGATTAAACACTTGTAAGATATTAAAATTTTAAAATTTGATGTGAATTCCATCATACTTGATTCAAGCAGTAGATTAATCTTGGTGTGTAATAAAATTCATTGAAATATTATTTTTCATTGTGCAAAAGTTATTGAACCAAGCTTTTAAGTAAGTTGAATTGAATTCATAGTATTCATTTTAAATAAGTAATAGAAACAGGGGGATGCAACAGGGGGACATCACCTATATCAACAAATTCTAAAGAGCACTATCCTAGGGTGTACGAATTAAGCATATTCAATTATATTGAGTCAAACCTTGATTAGTTGGTCATAAAGCCTTAAACCCCAATTCACCCCCTTCTTGGGTTAAATAAACTAGGCAACAGAAGGCTATAGTATAAGGTATAAAATCTCTTGCAGTTCAAGGCTTTGGGCTTCATTAGAATCAAATGGGTCTCTACATGAGACAATAAAGTGGACTAATTAGAAAAAGCAGTTCAAGGCTTCAAGCTATCTTTCCCATTTCTATACTATAGTTTCTACACTAGCTATTAAGGTCTATGTTGATGAAAACATTATTGCTACAACTATGTATGGTTCTACTTGGCTTAGAGAGTGTAACGATTTCAATGATTTGGTAGTAGTGTTTTTATTGGGTCAAACCTTGTTAAGTTAATCTCCAAGTGCTTTTATGCAAGTCCATGCATTGTTCTCTAAAATTAGTAAATTAGGAGAATCATTTTAAAAAGATTTTAAAATATAAAATAAAATTAAAGGGATGAAATGACTTACTAACCAAGTCGGAGAATGCTAGGGGGTGTTCTTTTTTTTTGGATTTGGAGAGGGGTAAAAGTTAGTCAATGGGATTTTTTGGTTCTCATTTTCTTTTTTCAGCTTTATGTGGGGACTAGGGAAAGTTTATTTTCCTGGTTATCACTTGCCTAGGAAAGTGATACCCATCTCCTAGATGGGTAAATAACTTTCCCACATAGGGGGAAAGTTGCCAACACTTGAATGGGACAAAAATCTCCATTTTAATAATGGATTTCTACGGATAAAATGGTCATTGCCTTATTTACCTAAGAAATAAAAGAACATGGGTAAATGCACTTACTTGGGTAAGTGTTTCTCAACAAAAACTTACTCAAGTAATTGCATTTACCAAGGTAAGTAACTTACCGAAAAGCGAACGGGGCCTTAGAGTTTTATTGAAGGTGGTCTGTAAAGATATCTTAATGCTTTGATTTTAGAAAAACTCATAATCCAAGTAGGAGATTAAATGTGAAGAGGTATATTCACTTTGGGATAGGGCTATGCACACTCCTTGATGGGCTAAGAGTGTAAGGAGGTCTATATAAAGAACCCCTCTCTTGGTCCCTCTTCTTTTCACCATTGTTGGAGTAAAGTCCCCATCACTCTTTTATAAAAAGATAAGGAAAAGGGAAGGCCAGAGAGTACAAAAGATATTGCAAATTCCAATACGAGATATAAGATTAGAGGACAACCCAAATGATTTGGACATGGGTAAGTTTAGGTCCTATTTGGTTCATGGGAATAGGGGTCTAGAATCAGAGTCAGAATGGGCTATTCTGATTTCAACTGTTTAGTTTGGTGGTATCAAAATCTTATTCCCATTAATGCTGGAATGACATTCCCTCATTTGAGGGAATGGCCATTCCCTCCTCTCCCTTGGGAATGAAATCCCATTCCTATTGACTCTTATTTCTATTTCCATTCCTATTTGAACCAAACAAACTATGGGAATGGACCATTCCAATTCTTACCACAAACCAAATGACACTTTGTTTGTTTTGACTCCTATAAGCCAATACTTCTATGAATTTTTCTATCCATTTTTGTTACTCACAGGAAATTGTAAAATCTGTAAAACTGTTTTAGATAAAAGGGTGTCTTTAGACTTGATAGTGGATATGAAAATACAAATCAATAGAATGATGGATTTGATCAATCAAACCCCCACCTGATTTTGTGTTAAAGGTTTAACTTGCCAACTATGTTTTTAAACTTGGACCAACACAAAACCATTTTCTATACTCGATCACAAGGCAAATAGACCAATTATAGATTTGATTGTTGCTTGATTAAAAAGTCAAGAAAATGGAAAAATTAAAAATAATAAAATTGTTTTGTATTTTTTATTTCAAAATAAGATTAAATTATGAAATGTTGTAGTTTACATAAGACATCTACAAAAGTATTTAAAGTAGGTTTTAACCGAGGTGGTATTTGGCTTGTAGCTCTAAAAGAGTGGTATCAAAATAAACTTAAAATGGTAAATATCATAGTTTATAAAAGACAATTAGACATGTATTTAAAGTAGATTTAATCAAGATAGTTTTCAATATGGTCCTTTGTGTTTTGATCATAACAAATTCATTAAGAGTAGTAATATGTAATTAACTATGCAACAATCTTTAGTAAGCTTTTCTATGCCAAATTTGTATTGAGCTAGAAAGCTACCAAGGATGAAGAATGAAAGTTTTGTTCAATTGTCAACTATGCTTCAAAGATCTCTATGCCATCACCACATCTCTCCAACTAAAGAAGCTCAAAAAAATTCAAGTGCATCAAGGCCACTAGGAAACTTAAATGACTTTGGAGCTTCTTAAAGGACATATGCTACAACATCTCACTAAGGAGAAGACTACATCAAGTTAAGCTTAAATTGTATTTATTTTTAGGATCTTAATGTAATCGGCCGCATGATACACTTTCTAAATTCTTAACAAGACTGAACTCAATATAATCAACCTTAGGAAGCACCAATGATAATGGATTTGGTTCTTAAGCTTTCCTAAACTTAAACAAGATGAAAAGATATTTAAATAAAAAAATACAATTTGGAAGCCAATGGAAGAGATACCTGGACCTTTTGATAAGAATTTCTAAGGTTTTTAAGTGTTGGGTTATTCACTTATTTGTTAGGCAAAATTGCTCAAGTTCTATAGAGTAGCCGACTACTCAAAAATGTACAATCAATTAATTGTGATAGACAAGGCAAGTTTAACCTAATTGTGAAACATAGTTGATTACCCAAAACAGCATAGTTGACTAATTGTAACAGTAAAGGCATAAAATGTCAAGTCTATGAAATATAGTTGACTAACTTAAAGAGTATAGTCAACTAACTGAGAAAACCAAGGCATGAAATATGCCCTATATGAAAAGACACTTGACTACCTAGAAAAGCATAGTCAACTAACCCAAATAGATCAAGTCAAATGATACCAATTGATTGATATAGAAGAACTAGTCAACCATGAGAGAAAAAAATATTTCTTCTTTCATCAAGTAGGCGTTAACAATTTTAACACTTCACTACTTTGAAAAAATTTGACCGTTTGAAGGTTCTAATGGGTATTGCCACCTATAAAAAAGCCTTTTAACATGTTGGGGGAAATTTGAATCAGTTTTAAAGAAAGGAAAAGCCCTCTAATGGCTAAAAAATGAATGCTTGTTCTCAAATCCCCTATAAATAGAGAAGTTCTATTTGATTCAAAAAAAAAAAAGCAAAAGATTGAATCAAGCTTGTGAAAAACAACTTATGCATTCCTTATACATATTGTATGTGGTTGTTTTTCAAAAAGAGATCAAATTAGGTAGGGTTATTTTATTGAAAAGACTCTTGAGTTTCAATAGTGTTAAAGATAAACAAAGTTGAGAAACTTTTAAGCTTGTACAGGCCCATCTATTGGAAGTCTCTTCACTAAGCCAAGTATCTGTTGAGAAACTCTAGGACCTCTATTAAGCCCAACTACAAGGTCTTGTAGACACCTATGAAGTCCTACTACTGTAAAAGGCTTTTTTGGCACTTAAGAAGTCCAACTAGTTAGTGAAACTCCTTAGTGGTGGTTTAAGGTGGAGGACATAGGTAGAGTTGGTTCAACCTCTATAGAAATCATGTATACCTTATGTGTTTGTTTCTTTTCTTCAAGTTTTGTAGTTTGTTTAGTTTATTAACTTTACTAACATCCTCAAAAAAAAAGTATAATAACTTAAAACATTGAAATCTTGTAAACATTATTTTATTTTGTCTTTCTTTCTTTTCATCTACAAGATACAAGGTCTTTTAGTGTAGTTATTAAGCAACTAACTTCACTAACTTTATTGATTGCACTAACTCTCTAGTTCAGTAGTTTGGATTTCATTTACTAACATCTTTTAATTGCTAACCATTTATTCTAATTACTTTGCTTTACATTTACACTTATAGTTGCTAATATTTATTATTTAATTATATTTACATTTGTGCAACTAGATCTAACCTTGAGAATCTGGTAGCAGCTAATAATTGCTTGAATCTCAAGTTGATTATACTTGGATAGCTATTAGTTCTTATCCCAACTAGCATCTTGTAATAGGTCCTTCTCTTCGCTACTATTAGTGGTCGGTCGTCTCTCTAGTTGTTATTCAGGCATACACTATTGGTGTAGTTTTCATTTACTTTTATTGTTCATTTACCTTTAGCTTCCCATTTAATTTTTGTAGTTAAATTTACTTTTAGTGCTTATATTTATTTGTTTAGGCTATGTTTGGAAACAATGCAAATAGAGGGTAAATTTCGGTTTAGGGTAAATTTGCACTCTGGTTCATTTTTGCCTGTGTTTGGCAACATTACGTTTATGCATTGACAAATGACAGACCCATGCATATTTACATTGATAATAAGAAGTAAAAATAAATCAATAAAAAGATGTAAATTTGCATTCAAGTGGGCTTTTGATAAAAAAAAACATATGCTTTATTGAAATTCATGTTTGCATCCATTGCAAAGTCTATTAGGTAAGAAGGTAAATTTATCAATGCAAAACAAACCCAACTTTGCAATTTACATGAACCATTTTACACTATATATTTGCATTCACACTTGTTTGCATCATTTCCAAACGCATCCTTAAGTGTAGAACCACTAACCTGATAGTAGGTTGCAATATTTATTTATTCTATTTACTTTTAATTGCTATCATCTTGTTAGCATTTATTGTTATTATTGTTTATATCTATGTAATTTCTAACTATTGTAGCTCTTACTATCATATTGTTTATGTTTCTATAGTTATAGATCACTTGTTCGATAGTCAAGTTAATCAGTGAGTAACATCTTGAATAACTGTTGAACTAAATTGACTAAGCTTTTATTCTGTTGCATTTTGATTTTGATTATCGAGAAGATTTAGCTTCAGTTTTAAAGAAATGGTTTTGAGCTTAACTTATTTATAGTCAAAGAATCCAATTTTTAAATCTCTACCCAACTCACCCCCTCTTGGGTAAGGTCATTAGTCCCAATATTTGGTTCATAGTTTTGAAAAAGAGTATGGTTTTAGAACCATATCAATTTTTTAATGAAAATGAAAATGGCAATGCTTTATTTAGAATTAAGACAATGCAAAAGATGTTGAACTATATGAATATTGATTGTATGATTCATGTCTATACACACTTTCATTATTTTTACTTCCATATGGTCATTACTTTGTAGACACATTATTGCCGATGTGAAAGACACCATATAACTACCATGTCATGTTTACATTACGAACCAAGTTACGTAGTTAAGAAAGACATAACAAATTATTTTCTATGTTTCCAATGCTTATGTGCTAAAAGCAAAATGTCTGCAAACATTCTAGTGCACATGCTGCACATTGAGAACATCTTCCATACTTGTATGCTAAATTCATGGGGAGATTTTTTTTGTGTGTCTAGATATCGTGCTCTTAATATATTCACATTTTTTTTGCTTTTAAAAAATCCCATCTCAATTTTGAAACCATTTATTACTAGTTCAAAAGACACAACAATTGTTCCATCAAAGCACATACACAACCACAAACCAAACACCCTATAATGCAATATTTCTATGAATTGACAACTTAAAATCCAGTTTCATTGCCAATTCCCAGCACTGATTAGTAATGATCTAACCATTAGGTTTAGTCTGATCTAATCTGACCCAGTGGATATCTTCTTTAGTAGTCATGTTGTGTTATGTTCTTCTTAGAGTGTCATTTAATAATTGTTGAAATTGCTCAAGAAACTTATTGCTTTGTTTCTTAATGAATGAAATAATTAAATAATAAAATATTCATGGATGTATATAGTCATTTACCCAACTTCAGCTTCAACAACCTTCTTAAAAACTTGGGTGCGACCATGATACTGAAAAGATATGACATTGGAACTTATTTACTAAAAGACAAAGTAATAAGCCTTTTTTTTTTTGCTTCTAGACAAAGCAATAAACTTTTCAATTCAGCCACTTCATCTATTATCAAATAGCCCCTTAGGTTGTGTTTAACTTGAAAGAAAAGGAACTTCCAAAATTGACTTCCTTTCCCTTTCTTTTCTTTCAAACCAAACACAACCTTAGTTTTCCTCTAGATTTCATGAAACTTCATCAAAAGTGAACACAATTAAATACAAAAGCAATGATAATTTAGGGGGTTATTGGGACCATTGCTTTTTTCCTTTTTTCAATTTTTGAGAAAACATTTTTTATCGTATTGTTTGGTTTCATTATTTTTTGAAAGAAAATGGCACCACATAGGAACCATACCAACCACCATACCAAAAAATGCTTTGTCGAAAGAAAAAACATCAAAATGGTGTTTTCTAAGATAAACAATATTTTGAAAAAATGGCAAAACATTTTTTTTATAGTTTTTGATAAATTGGCTAACAGAATACCATATGCGGATGTATTTTTTGCCATTTTCTCAAAATCTGATGTGGCTTTGAAATGACACTCTTTTTTCCAAAAAAAAATGGCAATGGTCCCAAAACACCACCTTAAAATCAAACCAATTAATAGACAACATCTAACACACGAGAAGTTATTGGGTCTAGAACACCTGTAGGATTAGTTGAACGCTTTAGGCCATGTTTGGTTCATTGCTCTAGGCCTCATTCTCTTAATTCTTGCTCATTCTAGGCAAGAATGGGCAAGAACGGATAACATTAGAGTGTTTGGTTACAAAATTCTTGCCAAGGGCCACATTCTTTTTAGAATGATAAATCAGCCCCATAGCACAAAAATTGACTAGCATGCAACATGAAAAATAATCATGCCCCATCTTGCCCAATTCATTCTTTGAGGAAACTCTACCTATAAAATTGTTGCCATAAATGTTTACTTTTGCGAAAGTACTTTTATAAAAGTACTTTGGTGAAAGTACTTTTACGAAAGCACTTTTACACGAAAGCACTTTTATGGAAGTACTTTTATGAAAGTACTTTTATGAAAGTATTTTTATGAAAGTACTTTTGCAAAAGCACTTTTATGAAAGTAAGCACTTCTATAAAAGTACATTACTAAGGCCCTATTTGATGATAAAGTGGTTATTAAAAGAAGTACTTGTTGCACAAGTACTTTTTAAAGTACTTATTTTAACAACCACTTAAGGTTGTTTGGTGATCCACTTGCCAAATAACTTATTATGTTTTAAAGCACTTATTGGAGTGGCGATGTTTGGTAAACTACTTTCTTCATAAGTGCTTATATTGATACAAATGACAATTTTACCCCACACTTCACTCATACATATATACAATGCTTTTCACATGTAATACATTTCAATGAAAAAACGACACATCATGACAACTGAGAGCCCACGTGGACCCATACATGAATCGCCATGTGGACCCAATTAATAATAATAATAATAATAATAATAATAATAATAATAATAATAATAGGGAATTTAGATTAAAATATGATAATTTTAACAATACATATAAATCAATAATAGGAAATTTAGATTATTCAAGAAAATAAAAAAAACACCACCAATATCAAATTAAAAAAATAAAATAGGATGACTAAATTCAGATTTTTCAGAAAAAATAAAATAGGATAATATTACCTATACATATAAATCGATAAAAAAATTAAAATATGATAATTTTAACTATACATATAAATCAATAATAGAAAATTCAGATTATTCAAGAAAACCCATCCTTAAGGACCCATATAAATCGTCCATTGTAGGAAGGGAAAGCGGTGTTGGCTGTTGTATTGTAAGAACCTCCACCACTTACAGGTCCACTCGAAAAACCCAACAATGCTTTTCCCTTCCCTTCCTACAGTCGTTCTTACATGTATTGTAACAACCTCCATTGCTTTTCCCTTCCTACACTAAGAACAGTGTTGGGTGTGGTCGTACCTCCTCTCATCTGAAAATGGGCATTTTCAGGGTAATTCTCTCCCAATCTTTCAGTTTTTTTCCATAAATTGTAGCTTCATATTTTCTTTATTTTCTTTTTCTTTTTTTTTGCAGTTGGGTTCAAGGAAATCTTCAGGTTTCATTAATGTTTTGAATTCTTCAGCTTTTGCGTTAGTGTTGATCTGTTCACTGCTTATAGGACCTATAAGAACGACTGTAGGAAGGGAAAAGCGGTGGACATGTAAGAATGTTGTATTAACTATACACCAAACACCACCGGCTGTTTTTTTGCTGATCATCAAATGTTGTCGGTGGACTTGCAACCAAACGCCGTTGCTGCCTATTGCTGTAGGGTTTCGAATGGAAGAAGATGATAAACTCAAGTGGGGGTAGTTTTGTCATTAAAGAAAAAAAAATAGGGACAGGTTTATCCCATTCGAATGAAGAAGCACTTCTTCAAAAAGTGCTGAAAAAAAGCCATATCCATGTCACTTTTTTAAGAAGTACTTTTTTTAATAATAAGTACTTCTTACCCTCTTTTTTACTAAACACCCACAAGTATTAAAAAACCACTTAATGTGTGGTCCCATGTCTTAAAAGAATTACTTATAGAAATAAGTACTTAAAAGTGAAATCAAATAGAGGTTAAAGCACTTTTACAAAAGTACTTTTATAAAAGCACTTTTACGAAAGTACTTTTATGAAAACACTTTTGCAAAAGAAATTTTATAAAAGCACTTTTACAGAAGTACTTTTACAAAAGTACTTTTATAAAAGCACTTTTATGGAAGTACTTTTACAAAAGAACTTTTAGGGAAGTACTTTTATAAAAGCACTTTAATGAAAGTACTTTTATAAAAGCATTTTTATGGAATTACTTTTACAGAAGCACTTTTATAAAAACATTTACGGAAGTGCTTTTATGAAAGCACTTTTAGGAAAGCACTTTCACATAAGTACTTTTATGAAAGCACTTTTATAAAAACACTTTTATGGAAGTGCTTTTATGAAAGCACTTTTACAAAAGCACTTTTATAAAAGCACTTTTACAAAAGTACTTTTGCAAAAGAACTTTTATAAAAGCACTTTTACGAAAGTACTTTTATAAAAGCACTTTTACAAAAGTACTTTTATAAAATCACTTTTACTAAAGTACTTTTACAAAACATCTATGCCAATTGGTAAACATTGACTATTGGAGACCTAGGATGGTGGTTTGTGAAGAATGAAAATGAGCAACATAAGACACTTGACAGTTTGAAAATAATTCTTTTTTAGGAAAAGAGTGTTTCAGTTCACAGCAATATTTTCTCATTCTACCTATTTTTACCCATTCTTTCCCATTTTAGAATTTCATCTTGGGTAAGAATGAGAAAGAATGAGAATTGAACCATACATGGCCTTAGCTATTTAGCAAGTTCTAGAACTAATAATAACACTCCACATAGTCATAAAATACATAAGACCCACAATCATCTAACCTCTCAATGCGGGCTCCATTTATTTTATCATTGTCATGGAAAGATATCATTGGTTTTACATAGGGATGGAAATTTTCACCTTTGATACAGGCCCCACCCCACCTCACCCCGAATGGGGTGGACTTTCCTCAATCTTAAATGGGGACAAGGTGGGGACGTCCCCAATCTTAAATGGGGACAAGGTGGGTCAAGGGAAACATTTTTTTACCTCGAACTAGAGAGTTGACATATGACTCCCCAACCCCACCTCAAATCCACTGGTAATTTATTAAAATACCCTATATTTATTATCCGGATAAAATACAAAAACCTCCCCTAAAGTTTTTGACAATCATAAAAACCTCCCCTATAGTTTCATTTTAACAAATACCTCCCATGAACTTTTGAAAAACTCAACAAAAACCTCCCTTCCATCACTGTCCCAAACGGAAAACGTTAGATTGATGCACCGTTTTTTTCCAAATAACCATTATAACCTTTTATAAATTATTTTACATACAAAATTACTGAAATAACCCCATTTTAACGAAACAAAAACCTCTTTTAACGATCATAAAAATTACTGAAATATGTTTTTTTTTGTTGAGTTAAAATAGGATTAGTTCAGTAATTTTGTATGTAAAATAATTTATAAAAGGGTAGAATGAATATTTGGAAAAAAACTGGTGCATCAATTTAACATTTTTCGTTTGGGACAATAATGAAAGTAGGGGTGTAGACGGAGCAAATTTGAATTGAATCAAGCTTGATTCGAATTCAAAATCATTTAAATATATGAATATTCGAATTTGATTCCATATTTGGCGATTTCTTAAAGCAATACATCGAATTCGAATTCGTCTAAATAATCAAATATTCAAATTTTATTCGAATTTGAAATGCATTTTGAACACCAACCTTTTCACTAGGGGAAAGAAGAAGAAACTTGGTCTGAAGTTTTTTCATTTCCTGTCGATCTAATATTCAAGTTGCAGTGGACAAAAGAGAAGAAGCTGCGAAGAAAAAATGTTGCAAAATAAGAACCGATGAGGCGAGGAAGAAGAAAGATGAATAGTAAATTGAAAGTGATTGAAATGAAAAGTACAAAATAATTAATGAGATGCAGGCCTTTTGATAAAAAAAATACTAAAATATTACTTTGTTTGTTCCAAAAATCATCATAACATTTGCATCGATTCAATTGTTTTATTCAAATTCAATTCGATTATTAATCAGAAAAAATGCTCCATTTGAATTCAACCGCCAATGGTATTCGAATAATCCGAATTGGATTCGATTATGTTGAATCTCGAATTCAAACTCGAATTTTTGAATACTGTTTACACCCCTAAATGAAAAGAAGGTTTTTGTTGAGTTTCTCAAAAGTTCAAGGGAGTAATTTATTAAAATGAAACTATATGGGAGGTTTTTATGATTGTTAGAAACCTCAGGGGAGGCTTTTGTATTTTACCCTTATTATTAACTTCTGATCATTAAATTTTTCTTTAAATCCCAAACTATTCGAATTTGATTCGATTATTAATCGGTAAAAATGCTCCATTTGAATTCAACCGCCAATGGTATTCGAATAATCCGAATTCAATTCGATTAGGTTGAATCTCGAATTCGAACTCGAATTTTTGAATACCGTTTACACCCCTAAATGAAAAGAAGGTTTTATTGAGTTTCTCAAAAGTTCAAGGGAGGTATTTATTAAAATGAAACTATATGGGAGGTTTTTATGATTGTTAGAAACCTTAGGTGAGGCTCTTGTATTTTACCCTTGATGAGGGCAGATTTGGCCCTCCACTGAAATTGTGACACCTGGCACCTCATGCCAACTAAGTGTAGCCTCTTGACAACTAGACAACTCGCCATAAGCAGCTCGCCATAGGCAGCTCGCCATAGGCAACTCGCCACAAGCAGCTTGCCACAGGCAGCTCGCCATAGGCAACTCGCCATAAGCAACTTGCCACAGGAAGCTCGTCATAGGCAGCTCGCCATAGGCAACTCGCCATAAGCAGCTCGCCATAGGCAGCTCGCCATAGGCAGCTCGCCATAGGCAACTCGCCATAAGCAACTCGCCATAAGCAACTTGCCATAGGTAGCTCGCCATAGGCAACTCGCCATAAGCAGCTTGCCACAAGCAGCTCGCCATAGGCAGTTCGCCATAGGCAGCTCACCCTAGGCAGCTCGCCACTAAGAAACTCGAGCTCGCCACAGGCAACTCCCCACAGGCAGCTCGCCACATGCAGTTAGCCACAGGCAGCTCACCATAGGCAGCTCGCCACAGGCAGCTCACCCTCAACCTGGCAACTTGGACAACTCGGCATTGCATAGGCAACTCGCCACTAGGCAGCTCGCCACTAAGCAGTTCGTCCCCAAGTATCGCAGGAAGATCTCCTGCCTGACAACCTAGCCCAGACACCGACCCGCCAATTGACACAGGTGCCGACCTGACAACCTGGCCCAGACACCGACCCGCCGACTGACACAGGCGCCGACCTGACAACCTGGCCCAGGCGCCAACCTGGCCGCCTGACACAAGCGCCAACCTGACAACCTCGAGGAGTTCACCACCGTACCCCGGTTCTGACAGGATATGACGAGTCTTACCGTTTGAAGGCTTTTCACCCACCTAACCCGCGAGGACACCACTATATAAGGACTCCGACCCCCAAAGCCAAGGGGAGGAGAAAAAGGATGGTAATCCCTACCCTCTAGCTCTCTCATTCTCTCCAAGCTCTCTGTAATTAGAATGCTAACTTAGGCATCGGAGAGTCCCCGCTGGGAAAATACCCCCGGGTCCTCTGATTCAGTTCTCGCAGGTCCCTCAGCTCCCGCCGCCTACAAAGGAGAGGAAATCACCTCATGCAGAGGGTAGTCGGGTTGCGCTGCACCAGGGAGCTCCACCATCCTCTGAGTTGCAGGCCGCCTAGGAGCAGGTCAAATGACGAGCCCACCAGGGAGTTCGGCACCAGGGAGCTCGCCACCAGGTAATTCGCCACTAGGCAGTTCGCCACCAGGGAGCTCGTCACCAGGCAGTTCGCCACCAAGTAGCTCTCCACCAGGGAGCTCGCCACCAGGCAGTTCGCCACCAGGGAGCTCACCACCAAGCAGTTTGCCACCAGGGAGCTCGCCACCGGGCAGCTCTCCACCAGGGAGTTCGCCACCAAGCAGTTCGTCACCAAGTAGCTCTCCACCAGGGAGCTTGCCACCAGGCAGTTCTCCACCACGGAGTTCGCCACCAAGTAGCTCATCACCAAGGCACATCACCACCGGGTCAAATAACGAGGTACTTAGCCAAAAAAAAATTATACATCACAAAAATTGGTACGTGACCAGAAACGTTTACATCAATTGGCGCCGTCTGTGGGAACACGCTACAAAAAGCTAAGTTTTCATCCTACAAAAGCTAAGTTCTCATCTTACCAAAGTTAAGTCCTCACTTTTTAGAAATTGAAGCTACCGCTTTATAGTTTACATTTTTTATGAACTCAAAGACTATGCAGGGAGCTAACAGACTAAGTAGCTCTACCAACCTTACTTTCAATTCAGATAATGCCTCATCAGTCCTCTCCGCAAGGTCCCCCCTACAAAGATGAGCTCTTCGTGGCTTCTGCGGGAGTTGGCGGCCAACAGACTACATAGGCGCCCTTACCGGTCGAGCCTTCCAAAGCTCCCGTGTGAGCTGGCGACCTAAAGTTAGTAGTGCTGCCCCCGAAGGTCGAGCTCCTAGTAGCTTCTTGTAGGAGTGGGTGACCGGCATTATGAAACTGATGCAGCACAATCATAGCTCGACACCTCACAAGCAAAGCCTACGGGCCACATTACTGCTTAAGGACCGATCGCCTCTCCAGCACGGGCAAAGTCAAAGAAGAGTAGACTACGAGTCACTCCCAAAGCCTATGGGCCACATTACTACTTAAGACCCGATCGCCTCTCCAGCACGGGCAAAAGTCAAAAGAAGAGTAGACTACAAGTCACTCCCAAAGCCTACGGGCCACACCATTGCTAAATATCCAGTCGCTTCCTCAACAGGAGCAAAATCAGCAAAAGTGAACTATAAATCGCCCGAGTCTAAGGCTACACTACTGAACTGGCGGAGACCCCCTCGCCTTACTGGCAACTCGCCACATACAGGTAGCTCCCGAAGCCTAAGGAATTGGATCAGCACTTACTAGCTCGTCGACTTACGGGCCAAAAAAAAAAACATCTACTCCCTTCGCTGAGTTACTCTCAGCTCGGGAGTGGGGGGCAAATGATGAGGGCAGATTTGGCCCTCCAGTGGAATTGTGACACCTGACACCTCATGCCAACTAAGTGTAGCCTCTTGACAACTAGACAACTCGCCATAAGCAGCTTGCCATAAGCAGCTCGCCAAAGGCAACTCGCCATAAGCAGCTTGCCACAGGCAGCTCGCCATAGGAAATTCTTCATAAGCAACTTGCCACAGGCAGCTCGCCATAGGCAACTCGCCATAAGCAACTCGCCATAGGTAGCTCGCCATAGGCAACTCGCCATAAGCAGCTCGCCATAGGCAGCTCGCCATAGGCAACTTGCCATAAGCAGCTTGCTACAGGCAGCTCGCCATAGGCAGTTCGCCATAGGCAGCTCGCCCTAGGCAGCTCGCCACTAAGCAGCTCGAGCTCGCCATAGGCGGCTCACCACAGGCAGCTCCCCACAGGCAGCTCCCCACATGCAGCTAGCCACAGGCAGTTCGCCATAGGCAGCTCGCCCTAGGCAGCTCGCCACTAAGCAGCTCGAGCTCGCCATAGGCGGCTCACCACAGGCAGCTCCCCACAGGCAGCTCCCCACATGCAGCTAGCCACAGGCAGCTCGCCATAGGCAACTCGCCACAGGCAGCTCACCCTCAGCCTGGCAACTTGGACAACTTGGCATTGCATAGGCAGCTCGCTACTAAGAAGTTCGTCCCCAAGTATCGCAGGAAGATCTCCTGCCTAACAACCTGGCCCAGACACCGACCCACCGACTGACACAGGCGCTGACCTGACAACCTGACCCAGGCGCCGACCTGGCCGCCTGACACAAGTGCTAGCCTGACAACCTCGAGGAGTTCACCACCGTACCCCAGTTCTAACAGGATATGACGAGTCTTACCGTTTGAAGGCTTTTCACCCACCTAACCCGCGAGGACACCACTATATAAGGACTCCGACCCCCAATGCCAAGGGGAGGAGAAAAAGGATGGTAACCCCTGCCCTCTAGCTCTCTCATTTTCTCTCCAAGCTCTCTGTAATCAGAATGCTAACTTAGGCATCGGAGAGTCCCCGCCAGGAAAATACCCCTGGGTCCTCTGATTCAGTTCTCGCAGGTCCCTCAGCTCCCGCCGCCTACAAAGGAGAGGAAATCACCTCATGCAAAGGTTAATCGGGTTGCGCTGCACCAGGGAGCTCCACCATCCTCTGAGTTGCAGGCCGCCTAGGAGCAGGTCAAATGACGAGTCCACCAGGGAGTTCGCCACCAGGGAGCTCGCCACCAAGTAGTTCGCCACTAGGCAGTTCGCCACCAGGGAGCTTGCCACCAGGCAGTTCACCACCAAGTAGCTCTCCACCAGGGAGCTCGCCACCAGGGAGCTCACCACCAAGCAGTTTGCCACCAGGGAGCTCGCCACCGGGCAGTTCTCCACCAGGGAGTTCGCCACCAAGCAGTTCGTCACCAAGTAGCTCTCCACCAGGGAGCTCGCCACCAGGCAGTTCTCCACCAGGGAGTTCGCCACCAAGTAGCTCATCACCAAGGCACGTTACCACCGGGTCAAATAACGAGGTACTTAACCAAAAAAAATTTATAGATCTCAAAAAATTGGTACGTGACCAAAAACGGTTACATCAACCCTTATTATTAACTTCTTATCATTAAATTTTTCTTTAAATCCCAAAACTTTAAAATTCCATAATCACATTTTTAAAATACTTCAAATTCCCATAATCTCATTTCTAAAATTCCCTCATTCCATAATCTCATTTCTAAAATATCTCTAATTAATTTGTTATATGTTTAAGTTATTATTTTGATGCGAGAAAAATTCGGGGATTGTTGCCCTAACCCGAACCTGCCCCACCACCTTCGATGGAGCCGAGATACGGTAGGAGATTTAGTTTACGTGGTGGGGACAGAGAGGTTGCCCGGCCCCGAATCCGCTCCATTGTCGTCGACCCGAACCCGCTTCGTTATTATTCCCGCAACCTGCTACTGTGCTACACAAATAAAGCGCTCAGTTAATCCGGATTCTCTTTTTGCTCTACAAGCATTTTTAAGTACACGTGGCCGTGGCCGCCCACTATTGGATAGAATGCCAAATGTCGAAGAATCTACACGACCCGGCAGTTGTCTGAACTCTGAACGTCTCTTATTGCCGCACTCTGCAACCTCAGCACCTTTATCACCCTCGAGAAAATGAAACTGAAATCTCGAGAAAACTAACAAAATTAGCCGTCAAAATCTCATTTGATTACATCCTTAGACATTTCTCTCTCTCTCTCTCTTCGTCGTCCCCCAATAAATAGTGGGTTCGTGACCGTATTTCCACCTGTCCTTCACACGTCCGACACCTGCCCGTCTTTCCCCTCTGCGAAGTGTTCATCGCTTTATTATGAAATCTTTCTCGAAAGTTCTCTTAATCCCTTTGCGCAGGCGGAAAGATTCTTTGCATATTCCATTAAGTTTTGTAATCTGCTCTGCTCTGTTTCGCAGTCCCATCGAGACATTTCTACTAAGAGAAGGTGACGGATTGATAGTGATTTGAGAACGATCGAAGAAGGTCGATATGATCTAAGTGAGCTCGACTTTTCCACTGATTTTACTTTTTTTTTTTTTTCGTTTTTTCTTCTTCAGATTTTGTAGCTTCAAAGTAGTTCTTGACGTTCTACTTTGAGATTCCGGTCGAAGATTGAGAAAGTCTTGTTTATTATTTTTCTTGAAGGATTTGCGGGTTTTGGTGCAAGGTATGGTGGTTTGACTGAAACTCTAATATTTTTGTTTCTTTTTTTTTCGCATTTTCGATTTAAATATGTGGTGGAGGATTCTCTTTCTTCAACTTGTTCTATTTTATATTATTTGGACGGTTCATTGTTTTCAGAGGATTTTTATATCTCAATGTCTCTCTTTGATTTAAAGACAGATTTTAGCATTAAACTAATGAAGTCGGTACTTCTGTTCTGTTTGCAACTGTGCTTACTGACTTTAATGCATGGGTTATTATACGTATGACACATGAACGGTTGAAGGATCATTTCCAAAAGTTGGAATATTTAAAGAATAAACATAGGATCTCGTCTTCCTAAATCCTGGAGGTTTTGATTTCCTTAGTTTTTAATCTTTCTTTATTGTGAAAGTTTCCTTTGAAATGTTTGGTGGTTCTTTAGTAGTTTATTCTTTAGGTTTAATAATTTTTGAAGGATCTTTAGATTTAATAATTTAATCTTACTTCATGTTATCTCTCGTTTATTCTTTTGCAAAGTTTGCTTATTCTAGCTAATTCCTTGTAAAGTTAGGTATCTTGCAGTAAAGGTGAAATTTTTGGAGTAATTCCTTGTAAAAATCGGTATCTTCCTTGTCTAAATTCCCAAAGGTTTGATTGTTCAAATTCTTCCTATCCATTATGCAGTTGTTCTTCGTACAATGACACTCTGTGTTTATGCTTTTTTTTAAGAAGTTTCTTTTCTGTTGTAGATTAAGGAATCAGAGAGTTTATACCCCAAACTAAGCTTTAAAACTGTAAATTGAGGGCAAGGCATCACGAGAATGTTCTTCTTTCGGTGCTCTTCCTGCTTGAAAATATAGGCTTTGTTTTATGCCTCTCTCTCTGCTTTAAATTCTGTTCATTCCTGAGTTTCCTCTTTTTTAACAATTTGATGGGTTCGAAAATATCCTGCATTTTACGGAGACTGCATGGCTAATTTTTTTCTTTTCTACTTTCTTTCTGATTTCAGGAAAAGACTTCAGTTTGTCTTGAATAGCAATTGTGATGGCACAGACAGAACTTGATTCTTCCTGGGCCCCCTCAACTGGCGAATCCTTCCAGGACTCCTTCAATCTACAGATAGAGGAAGGAAACCCAGCTGACTTTTTACCTGTGCTGGAAGTTTCCACTTCATCATTATGCCAAAAGAATACCATACCAAAGCCACCTCCACTCCCTGGTAAAAATTTTGGCAAAGTCAACTTCCCAAAGAGGGTCATAGACTGTAGTTATGTTTCCAAGGAAATTAAAGATATGTGGGATAAGCTTTTTAAGGAAGCATATGGAGCAGATGTCCATATTTTGACCGAGGGAAAAGCCATCATTCCTGCACATTCAAGTGTTCTGGTGAGTAAACTGAGTATAATTAGTCTCTCAGAAGTTGGAAATTTGCCTTTACCCAATTTCGTTCATGAATGATTGTTTCTCTGGTATTATCATGGATTATACATGTAAAGATATACTGGGAATTATGAAAGATTGCTTGTGCAATTAACTGATCTCTGTTTCTTTGGAGTTGTGATGTATCTTAAGACCTGAATCAGAAGTCATTACATATCTCCACATGTAGGGAAAAAGAAAAAATACATTATCATCAATCATGATCTTAAATCTATATTATTTTTTGGATTTTTGTCTTCTGACTTGGGATCAGCCCAGTCAACAATGAAATATTTAGATTGTATAAACTATTATTGGCTGATTTGTCATGTGCCTGGGATTTCATTGCACCTGCAGTTAGGGCTGTGGAGATTGCTCCTTGCCATATGTTTATAATATTCTGAGCATTAATCAAACATAAACAAGAGTATACCTCAAATAGTGGAATATATGGATATAGGATTTTTATTTATGATTTATTTCCCTCTTGTTTTTTCGACAGGGTATGGCATCACCAGTGCTGAGAAACCTTTTGCAGCAAGCGAGAGTTAGGAATGGTGTTAGATATATCATGATCCCAGGGTTACCCTCTGAAGCTGTTTATGCCTTTGTCCGCTTTCTTTACTCCTCCTGGTATATCATTACTCCATATCCTTAACATAAACGTATATGCCATTGGCGTTAATGCTAAATAGGAACCTTAGGTCCCTCACAATAATTTTACCCCTGTAATCCCAAGTAATTCGTCCATAGAGACCAGTTAAACTATGGGATACAGGGGGAGAATGAAAATAGAATTGATTCTTGATCTTCCATGATACAATTGTACTTGGAATCCAAATGTTCATAAAACATGCTATTAGATCCTGAGGTCACTCCATACTTTTGGGTTGTGCCCCTCTAGGATGTATACGTCTAATTGAACAGTCCAAATTGATGAGCTTCTTGTTGGCTGCATCTACATTATAAGGTTAATTTCAAACAATGATTGTAAGGTCCTTTACATACATTCTATAGCTTAACTTGGACTTCACATATGCACCTAAATACAGTGCAGCTTCAAGTATATACCTGTATTTGCGACTTGACATTATCCCATGTGTATTAGCAGTGTAGGAATAATGATTAACTATATTCTAGCATAGTACCTTCATTAAGTTGCTGCCATGTGTAACTGGCATAGAACCTGAGACTGCCCAATAACAGTGATGAGCAAGAAATGGATAAAATTAAATATGTACATTTTATTTATTTGATGTTATCCGGAGTTGAAAGCATGATCTTTGACCTAGGTTTTTCTCTCATTTTTCTATCTGTCCTCTTCATTGTGCAGAGTTTGAATTGTAGCTCCTTACAAAAAACATGCCAGTGAGAGGAAGGACCTATATTCCATATATAGAACTCTTTCCTAATCCATCAAATAATGTGGGAGCCCTAAACAACTACACCTCTTTAAGCAGATTTTTCTTTATTCATTTCAAACTTTTATATGCAACCTGTTTTTCTGAAGCAAATAAAAATCCTTATTCCCTTTCAAGTATTTACTAATACAAGCATATCTGCCTAACTTCCTTATTTACATTGATATTAGCTCTTCAAAGTTTAAGCTATTTCTTGTGAGGGAGTGGTAAGTAAAAGATAGAATAAATGGCTCATGGATCATCCTACTCATCTTTCATTTAAAGCATCTGACTTAGAGATCAAATTGCTTATTTTCTGGTCCAACATAGCTGAATGCAATCAACTTATAACCTAGTGAATAATGTATGTAGGGCTGCAAATTAATTGGATTTTAACCCAATCCAATTTGAATCCAATTCGTTTAAAACAAATTTGAATATCCAATAGTCTTAAACAAATTGAATTCGAATCATCATTTACAATTCATTTCCTTATTGGATCGAATTCGGATAGACACCGGTTCGATCCATTACATCAAATATATTATTCATTTTATATAATTTTATAATGCATATAAAAGACAAAATGACAACTCTCCTTTCCATAAAGTGTTTTTGATTTTCTATCTTCTTCACTCTTACCAAAGGGTTAGGATTTTATATCCTGATCTTCACTCTGTCTACTTGAATTCCTCTTCAACAAATTGTACTCCTGTCTAATCTCCCAGGGGCTGCATGCATCACCAAAATGCTAAGCCCAAAAGGCTGCTTTATTAAACACCCATTAATGTTGCTCATTCACTGTTTGCAGCCACATTAGTTAAGTTTAGAGAGGTGCATTCATATGGGTGTGGTTATAGAAGGGTTAGGGTTTCTTTTATTTCTTCTTTATTTTCACCAAGGAGAGAACATCTTGGCGGTCATTCATTTTCTTCACTTTGCTACCAATTGGGAGAGGCATGTACATAGGTAAGGATACTAAATACTCTTCCATACTTGTTAAAAATGAGGCATGTACTTTGGAAGACCTAACTTCTCATATCTCCCACCTTTGCAATTTGTGGGTGCCAAATTCAGAGATGTACAAAGACTTCTCTCTAAACATGCTTCAGCAGAACCTGGTGGAGCTGCTGTTCTCTTCACCTATTGCTAAAAGAGCCTCTAATCTTTCTCAGTCAAGGGAACAGGAGGAGGTGACCTTGTGCTTTGATGGAAGTACTCTAGGGAACCCGGGTCCAGCTGGTTGTGGGGGTGTGCTTATGAGGAGGGATGGTAGTCCTCTGTGGTTCTTTAGTGGACCATTAGGGACTGCAGACTCTACAATGGCTGAAGTCATAGCAGTGCTAAATGGCCTCCGTATCACAAGAATACTAGGCCTGACCAACCTGGTGTTCAAAGGTGATTTTAGCAACACAATAAAGTGGCTGGGGAAATGGAGGGAGGACCTTGGAGACTGGCTCACTACCTTGACGAGGCTAGAGATCTGTTACATCACTTGAATGCATCTTTAATCTGGATTCCCAGAAATTTAAACTCTGTAGCAGATAATTTAGCCAGTCAGGTGCTCACAGGGAAAGCTTTTATAGCAATAGCATAATGCTTTTGTAACCTGTGTGAGACTAGCCTTTTGTACATCATCTCATGTACTCTTTTTTCTCTCTCCTTATTTATATAAAGTTACTCTTTTTCTCAAAAAAAAAATACTCTTCCATACTTGTGGTCTGACGTGAGAGTAATGCAAAATAATAGAAATTGGTAAGTTTTTTCTTTACCATAAATTTATCTTTTGTTGATTCTTGATTTTTGTATAAACTGATAGGGATTAGAGTTTATTACTATAAATTATTTTGTTAAACCTTGTTTTGGGGCTTTTCTCTGTCTGATTTGGTGAATTGATTTGAATCAGATTTACCAAGTATCTGAGAATCTATCAAATCAAATTCAAATTTCAGTTTTGCATATCCATCGGATGTTGAATTGGATTGGATATCAAATGTTTTCTGTCGAATTGACTTTAGATATACCACTATCTGAATTCAATTTGATCCATTTGCAACTCTAAATGTATGCGACCTGTTTTATATGAAGAGAGTTTGAAAAATGGCACCATCAGTCATTCTTCAAGGGATTGACTCAATGTCCTTTTGATTTGATGTTTTTCTCTTTGTCCAATATATTCTTGATTCAAGGAACATAAGTTTTATTTTACTTGATTTCCTCTGCAGCTATGAGCAGGAAGAGATGAAGAAGTTTGTTCTCCACCTGCTGGTTTTGTCTCACTCCTTCTTGGTTCCATCACTAAAAAGGATATGCACAAACCTATTAGAGCAGGCATGGCTTACCATAGAGAATGCAACTGATGTGCTTCAGTTGGCAAGGCAGTGTGATGCACCACGCCTTTCCCTCATTTGTGTCCGTCTCATTCTAAAGGACTTCAAGACTGTTTCTGCAACTGAAGGATGGAAAGTGATGAGGAAAGCTGATCCTGCACTTGAGCAAGAGATTCTTGAATTAGTTGTTGAAGCTGATTCTGTAAGTCAAATGTCATTCTTTGTCCATAGAGCAACTTCTGCAGCTTCTATTATCAATTTTCAAAGACCTATTCCACTCAAACAAAGTCAAGTCATTTTAAGTAATTAAACATTCCATATTAACATTAGGAAGTTCTCTTCTTAGTGCATAGGAGGGCAACTGATTTTCTTGGTTGAGATGACCAAATGGGAATTCCTAGTCAACATGCATTTCTTCCATTTGTGCTCCATGGAACCCAACTTAGGAACTTTGATGTCCTAATATTCTTCAGTGGCCTCTTACTCTTGATCTAATGTGTTTAATTTGGATTTGCAGAAACAACTTACTGAATACTGACATCAAAGTAAATTCAGTCTCAATCAGTTTTTCTTTCATTGCACATCATGATCACATCTGCATTGTTTTCTGCTAGGTTTTGTTTGCTCTTATTTTCACACATTTTGGTGCAGAATAAACATGAGAAGATGAAGAAGATGGAAGAGAAGAGGATGTACCTGCAACTGCATGAAGCCATGGAAGCACTTCTGCACATATGCAAAGATGGATGTAGGACTATTGGGCCACGTGACAAAGTCCTGAAAGGAAGCCAGGTAGCCTGTGGCTTCCCAGCTTGCAAGGGTCTTGAGACATTGGTGCGACACTTCTCTAGTTGCAAGACACGTGTGCCCGGTGGATGTGTTCACTGCAAGCGCATGTGGCAGCTTCTTGAACTGCATTCTCGTATGTGCAATGAACCGGATTTTTGCAAGGTTCCTCTCTGTAGGTAAGTGAGCTAATTCCGATGGACATTCAACATTTTAAATGTGGAGAACATGAAAAGAAAAGATCAAGTTCACAAAAGAAAAGGTAATCAAATTCAGAAAGGAACAAAAGTTAAAGGATGATGTTGGTTGCATCATGACTATTGTGAACTTCTGTAACTGTTACAATGACCATTGCTACAGTTTAATGGCTATTATAACAGTTGCTTCTATTTCAAATTTGTATAAAGTCCCTTGCTGACATTGACCACAGATTATTTTGCTATCCTTTGGCTGCATTTTCTGTCCAACCTATATCATAATTTATTTGACAGATGCGTACATAAATAGTATTTTACATTTTCATAAGAACATTTCAAAGGTTGTAACTTTGTAACTAGCCTACTTGTGTCTGGCTCGTTTCATGACAGATTGTTTCTCTTTCGCATTTAGGGAGATTTAACTAGATTTTATTTTACAAAATGCCTTGCACTATAGCCATTCCCTTCACTACATAGATATGATTGAATTGGTTATGTGAAAATGTCCATTATTCAACATATGTTGAATATATACCTGGCTGGACATATCACATATTACAATATATACTTGGCTGGACAAAAATTTCAGTATTTTTATGGACATAGATTCTGACCGTTATGCAGCATATGCCTGGCCTCTTCGTTAGTAAGAAGCATTTCATTTTACACTTAATGAGTGGGGTGCTACGTGTAGTTTCGGGTTTTGATGATAGTGTCATGAGAAGTACAGGATATGCCTTTTCTTTGGGTAATGCTGGGAGTGCCAATGGTGATTTTATAACTGTTAATGCTCTCTGCTTTCAGGCATTTCAAAGAAAAGATGCAGCACCAGAGCAAAAAGGACGAGGCGAAGTGGAAGTTATTAGTCAGCAAGGTGATAGCAGCAAAGAACATCTCGAAGGCCTCCTCTCGACGGCCTGTTATTTTGTAACCGAACCCATATATAGTCAAGTGTATATACAATATGATGGGTTTTACATCTCAAAATGTTCACCATCAGACCCAACGAAAGCTATAACCTAAGGAGCTGCTTGGTTAGCAAGCATTTTGTCATGTAAATTCTCAATAAATCCAATATAAATAACATGGTTAGAAATAAGACCTGTTCTAGATACACTGACCTTGTGCAAGGCTTTTCCCATTGGAAAGGAAGTTGGAATAAGTCTTATTTTTATGACGACAATTGAATTGTGTATGCACACATCCGCCTTATTTTTTTGTTGTTTTGGTACTCGTCAACTTCTGTTTCTCAGGTTCTAGTTATTCCTCCTGTAATTGATTCATATTCAAGAGGCCTTTCACATAAATATTTGAACTCTACAAGGGACCAGTGAGATTTCCATGGCCCAAGCCATTTGATTTTAGAGTTTAAAGAATTAAGCATTAGATGTTTCAATGCTCTATATGCTAATTTGATGTACATTTCCCCATCTAACCCATAGTAAACTATCCTTGTTTCTATGACGGGTATTATTTGCAAAGTGTTCAAGCTATTGTCTTTAAAGTGTCTGAAAGTGTTCATTCCAATTTCCATCTTGATTCAAAAACTCGTATACTTTGTGGATTTATGTATTAGAGCTTAGTGTTTGCTTTCTAATTGGAATATTACCTGGTATTGTAGGGACCAACAGTTCTTGGAAGGCTTCTATTTATTGTCCATCTTTGACCGTACTCCTGAGGTAGTATTAGGCTTTGATATTCCTCACCAAGAAACTATCTTATTCATTTCATGGCATTGTTTGAACCCCAAGCCTCCTAACTTTGGCATGGATATATTTTTTTTTTCTTCTCTAAATGATCGTATGGGTCGATTTTGTTTCTTTTCTATCCGTTTTAGTTGTCACTTCCATTGTATATGAAATGGTTAGCTTGAGCTATTGCCTTAACTAATTTGGTTTGATCTATTGATATAAAAGTTTTGCCCTCCATGTCACAATATGTTTTTGCACTCTTTATAGCATTGCTGAAAACTTTTTGTCCTTCTCATCCCGATCTTTAATCTTGCTCCTAAATGTTTGTTATCCTAAGACATACTTCATACCCATCATCTTTTTGATGTTTGCATTGTATGGTTTTTGCTAAAAAGTATGTTTGATTTTTGGAAGTTTATCTTTTCCCAATATTTCTTTCTATGTGGGTAGGGATGTACTTCGCAAATTAACATGCAGTCCATGTGAAAAGGAAAACGCATTATTCTAGTAGCTCATCTTCCAAAACTACTGCTTTTTTGACTTGTATTTCTGTCAAAACTTGCATGCATAGTATAAAGTGATATGAAGATGGATCACCTCGACAATACTCCTTTTTATTAATTTGAAAAATCATTTGTATCTGTATCTCCATTCATTTTTATTGATTATAACAAGGTAAAAATGCTTTGGTTGATGAGATTGCACCACTTTTCTAAAAATGCCATTTATTTTATTGTTTATATTAAAAATTTCGACCTCATATTCTCATATGCTTTGGACATATTGATGGATGATCTTTTTTTTGCTAATATAATGTCATTTGGTGTCTCCTTTTACTTGAGACTTTTATGAGTTGGAGCTACGAGCTTATTAAAAAAAAATGGGTGCACTCTTTTTTATTACATATTTTATAGATGACGTTGCATAATCGACAATGAACTATGTAAACATATTCGGGTGGAGGGCTTAATGTGGGATAATCTTTTTTACCACCTCCAAATCTATTGCTTTATTGGTATTTCAACAAATGCAGTTCCATGTTCCTCATTTAACCTAGGCACCTAGCTAGGGAACTTAATTCGTCCAATATTTCATTTTCCAGCTCTCCTAATGTTCCACCAACCAACTCATGCCATGCATGGTTTGTGTCCGGATTTCCTACAAACTTCCCTCTACTAACCCATTAAAATTATTCCAGCTGTCACTAAGTCCTATCTAGTGTAACGATTGACCAAAGCCTTAATTATTCCCTCCATTAGATACTATTTTAAAGAAATACCTTTTTTTATGCATTAATTAAATATTTTTAAAAATAAAAATATAATAATTTTCGATGGTCTGCAACTCTTTTCCGATGCATGAATTTGCTTTACTAGGTTAAGAGAATTAATTTGCATATAATTAAAGAGAGAATGGGAAATTGGCATATAATTAAAATAAATATTTTTATTTTTATTTCTTTTCTAAGCCTAGTAAAGCAAATTCATGCATGGAAAAAGAGTTACAAATAGGGGTAAGCAAAAAAAACTGAAAAACCGAACTGACCAAAAAACCAACCGAAACTGAACCAAAAAATCGGTTAACCGAACCGGTCGGTTCGGTGATTTTAAAAAATTGAAGGTACCGGTTTGGTTTCGGTTAACCAATTTTAAAAACTGGCAGTTAACCGAACCAACTGGTATACATGTTTTTCTATATATTTTTTATATATTTATGTATATTATATATATATATATATTATATTATAAATTAATAAATACACATTATATAAAAATATATATTTATAATATTATATATATTTATAATATTTTATATATATTTATAATTTTTATTATATATTTATATATTTTTATAATAAATATTATAAAGTCAAAAAAACCGAAAAACCGATGAATCGAACCATCAGTTAACCAAACCGGTCAACCGGTTAACTGACTAGTTTCGGTTCGGTTTTGGTAACCGATTTTCCAAAAACCGGTACTACCGATTTAGTTCACAAAAAAGTCCCATGGTTCGGTTGCTCGAACTGTGAGCACCCCTAGTTATAGACCACCCAAAATTATTATATTTTTATTTTTAGAAATATTTAATTAATGCATAAAAATAGGTATTTCTTTAAAATAGTATCTAACAGAGGAATTAATTAAGGCATTAGTCAATCGCTACACTAGATAGGACTTAGTGACAGGTGGAATAATTTTAATGGGTTAGTAGAGGAAATTTGTAGGAAATCTGGACTGGCATGGTTTTCATCAAGAGTTTAGAAATCTCTTTTCATTGGATTATCTTGATAAAAGAATTTAGGGTCCATTTTGTTCATGAACAGGATTAGAATTGGAATAAAAAATAGAATCCCCAGGAATCAAAATTGAAATCACCTATTTCTAACACTTGTTTGTCTACTTGGAAATCAGAATTGAATTTTGATTGAAAATTGTGTTCATTTTTAGTGGGAAATCGGAATCAGAATCACATATTCCTAATATGTTTGGTTCATTTAGAGTTGGAAGCGGAATCAATTGAAAATTTTCAATTTTTTATTAATCTATTTATTATTTTATTATTATTTAGTAATTAATATCTTAATATTTATCATTAATTTATCAATATTTTATTATTTTAATACGATTTTTAATTATATTTTATTAATAATTTACTATTTTATTAGGTGTTGTTATTATTTTCTTATTAGTTTATCAATATTATATTATTTTTGTTAATATTTTAAAATTAATTTATTATTATTTAATAATTAATATGTTAGTACTTAATTATTACTTTAACTATATTATATTAATATTTTATTTGTACTTTAATTATTATTATTATTTCATAAATAATATTTTGCTTTGTGTTATTACTTTGTTATTGTTATTTTATTTAATATTTTAGTATTTATCATGGATTTATGAATATCATATTATTATACTATTATTTTATTATTTCTTTAATAATATTGTTATTACTATATTTTATTATATTTTATCATTACTTTCTTATTAGTTTATTAGTATTCCATTATTTTAAAATTAATTTATTATTATTAATTAATATGATAGTATTTTTTATTACTTTAACATTATTATATTAAAGTGCTATTATTTCATTGATATTTAACTAATATCTTATTATTATTTAATTATTAATATATTATTATTATAGTAATATTTTATTCTTATTATATTTTATAATTAATATATTTATTATTAATTTAATAATACTTTATTTTTTATTAATATTTAGGGTTTGGGGGGCTTTTTGTCATAAGTTGTTTACTTTTTGACAAACTCTAGAATGGGAATCAGAACCCCATTGCCTAAAATGGCCATTCCCCCATACGGGGGAGATTTCAATTCCTAGCACCTATTCCAGGGAAAACAGACCCTTAAATTTTCTATTCCCTTATTCCCTTATTGTATCTATAGATATCAAAACTTCAACCTCCATACTTCCATTCTTTTTGTAACCATTGGTCAGATCTTCTCCTAACATTTTTATTGATTCAACTTCTGTGGTAAATACTATGAATCTATGATATAGCAGCAACGGTTAGAATAAGAACGCAAAAAGCTTACACCACATCTATTAGATCTCCCTTAAAAACATGCGCCAGGGGTTGATAGCATCTAATTAACTACTTGTCGAATATGTTGGTCATGTAGCACTTTAATTTGTTTAGTGCATGATGGCCACCTTTCTTTTTCTTCATGCCATGTACCCCCATTGTTTACTTACCCATTGAATTCTCACTAGGTTGACTTTCCTTGCTAAGTCTAGTTTCCACTCCTTGAACGGTCACCATTAAAATGATGTTGGAGATCTATTCAATGCATTGATGTTTTTCTACTACTATCCCGTTCCTCATCAAACCCATTCTTAATGTATCATAAGGTTGGACACTCTAATGGTGGAGCACCATTGAGAAGGTCAAAAACTTCAATGTTTCTTAAAGCAGTGTTCTACTTGAAGTCATTCCCTTAAGTAATTTATAGATCTATCCTATTTTATTAATTTTGAATTTTCAATGTTGGGCCTAACCATTTATATGCATGATGCATTCTAGATGGATATCGATTTATCTTTTCATGATAAACCTGGATAAAAGAGGAGGGTTGTGTCCGATTGGCACCCAACACTAAAACATTTTCCTAACTCTTATGATCATACCTTCTAATTTATACTTTAACCTTAGTGTAGTGTCAAATGGATAAGGGTATGTTAAGATGGTCCTCAAAAGTAACCCATTTCAACAATGGATATAACACTAATCAAAATGGAATGGCAATACATGCATGTAGCTATCTCCTTATAGTTGGGACAAGGCTTGGATGATGATGCATTCTAGACAATGTCATAGTAATGAATGGATGAGAGATCCATCGTATGGTAGCCCAAAATTTGCAGAAAACAATGCATTCTCCCAATGAAGGTGTTCACACCCAAGGAAGGATCCAAAGACTGTTCCCACTGAATATGGCGCAGTGCAGGATGGAGCAGAATCAGCAGTATTCTTCTCCAAGAATTTTGTCATTCGCAAGAAACAGCAAGATGGCACGTGAGCGCAGTTTCCTATCAATTCTTTCTCAAAGAGCTGATGCCAAGATCGAATCTTGACTTCTCCCACAACTGGAGATCGAACTGGATGTCTGGCGGTTGTAGGAAGGAGGCGACAAGAAAGATCTTTGCAGGGATTGCAGAAATTTTTCTTCTGTAATTTCAGCTCTAAAGAGGATCTGATTATATGATTCTTCTAAAGGCTGTCGCCCCCTCCTTCTTTTGTAAACCCAAAGGATCAGCTCCTAAACCAATTAGGAGTTGCTGATCCAAATCATATTTGGATCAGACCTCTATTTAGGTGATAAGGATAAACCCTTATCTTATCTGTAAATTAGATTAGCCTTCTCCTAATCTCATCAGGAGGTTTCTAGATCTGAATCATATTCAGATCTGGACTCTCTGAGTGGATAGGGTTAAGACCCTATCCTATCTGCTGATCCATCTCAGAATTCGCCCATATTTAACTTATTAAATAAGTCCAGTTCGAAATGGGCTTTAAGCCCATTAAGCTTATGTGCTCACTTAACCTTCCTAACTGCTGCCCAGTTGGGCTTCCTTGTATGGCATGGGACCCAAGCATTGATCTACACATCAGCCACATGGGTTCGGCCCAGCCTTTGTTACAAGGCCTGGCCGAATACACTGTTATGGACAGTGCACCCCCTGAAACCCATCAAATGGGCTCTATGGGCCCAACACTTACCCTAAGTGGTCCCTAGGCCAAGCCACCTTGTAACACCCAGGGACTGTGGGCAGATGCAAGATTAGCCCATCAGGTATTATCCTCAATGGTCTTACACTTAACCTCTCAGCACATAATGATCATACACTGCCTGACAAGAGAGGACATCTCACTCGGCTGTAAGGAACAATGTTGCACTCTCTACTTATATGGATCCCGGGAATTAAAACATTTTGCAAACATTTTAGAAACCATAATATATATATATATATATTTTTTATATCTCATATAAAATATACTTTGCAAAACAAATCTCAACGATTGAAATCGGCTGCCGGCAGTCTTGGTTTCCATCAGTGAGAGTGCATCCCCGATCATTACCTTTGTCCGACAAAGGGGTTAATCATGTCACTATGATCACCCACTCAGATGAATTCTCAGACTGTCCCAACATACCCAGATTTTGACCCCCGCTAAGGATCTCACTGATTGGTACATCAAAGACAGCCCAATCCGACACCCAGTGCAGTATCATAATCGAGTCTAGGGGTCGGGTGTAACTTTCCAGTTTTGCCCATTAATCTCCAAGGTCCAGGGCAATATTGGAAATCTGGTCCAGTTCAAATATTCAATTAATACTACACTATATGTGCTTAGGGTCTCACCCTGGCAGTTGAGACAGGCTACCCCAACCGACTTGGTAGCACAACGGTGTCAGCCTTATCAGGATAGGTCTCCCCAGACCAACCCACTAGCTGTGAACATTCTAAACTAACACGAGTCTTATTAAGTGTCCAGTTTAAGGGTATTACACAGAAACATACCAAGGGAACATGAATCAAATATGCACTTTTATTCATTTACAATAAACTCATAAAGTACATCATTCTGATTGAAGCTAAGGGCATACAAAACTGTCCAACAGCTCTCACTTGCACTTAGGTCCAATCAGGTACAAGCCAGAGTCTCATGCTTTCCACGTATTTCTCAAACACTTTCTGTGATAGTGGCATTTTCCGCTGACGCTACCTTCTGAATCAGGACGTCCCCTCTACCAACAATCTCCCGCAGTAATAACTGAGTCTTTCACCAGACAACTTAAAGGATGGTGGCTCCATTACCTAGCTCAAAAAGAAAGGGATTATATCCTTAATTATGTCAAAAGAGATGAAGATGGTGAAATGATCTTAAGTCAAGGCCAACCTATTCAGGATGCGGCAACTACTCTAGTCTTAAATATATTGAGTCATTTCATACGAAACTCTGATGATATGATAGAGAATATGCGAACAACTTATTAATCTTAGATGTAAAGCACTATTTGATTTTAGATGGTATAAAGATGTATTTTTGTCCAAAGTACATAGGTTAACCACCTCTAGACAAGATTACTGGAAGGAACAACTCATTTCGGCTCTCCCTCCATTGTTTATAGAAAAAGGTTAGAAATTACCTTATACATCTAGGTGGTGGTAGACTGTTATACCCTCACTATACATTTGGGTATTTAGTACAAGTAGTAAAACAAGTAGGCTTAGACCTATGCAATGATTTGCGCCTAAAAAGGCAAATTAAGAAAGAAAAATCTAACTCAAAAAAAGAGTTAGGAGCTTTTTGTTACCAATTTGGGGTAGTTCCCAAACCAACCAGCTCTACACCAATGCACAGGAAGAAAAAACCAAAGTTCTATAAGAAAAAATATAAAAAAAGAGCAAAGAAATCAAAGTATTCTAAAAGAAGAAAGAATACAAAACCCCTACATGCTTCAAATGTGGAAAAAAATGGACACTATGCTAATAAGTGTTTTAGAAACTCAAAGAAAATTCATGAGTTAGAAGAATATGAAAGGGAAGAAGAGGTAACTTCAGAAAGAGAATCTTTACCTCTTCAGAAACCCGTTGCAATGACATAGTCTGCACTTGTAAAAATGAAACGAGTATGGAAGAAGAATCAGAAAGTGTTAATATGCTTTCATTAGATGAAAAACACCTTTTAGAAATCCTAGAAGAAATTTCTTATGAAGAAATGAGAAAAAAGCATTTGCTCATAGCAATGCAAAATAAAGAAAATGATAAAAAACAAAAATCTAAAAGATTGTTTACAACAGAAAATATAATCTTATATGATGAAATTATGAAGAAAGCTTGGGCCAATACCTCACGACCTCCCACTCTAATAGATCTTAAGTAAGATGTCAATGATATTAAGAAGGAAGTCAAGATACTAAAGTCTAGAGTTGAACAACTAGAATCTTATAGGTATTTGACGGATCAATCCGAGAAGATGTTAGAAGTCAAACCTGTAGAATTCATAGGGGAGGAAGAAGAATTTATATACTCTATTGAAGAAGTTAAGTATAATAAATGGTATTCAAAGGTAACCATTCGAATTAAAGATTTTAGCTTTTCAACCATAACCTTAATTGATTAAGGAGCAGATATAAATTGTATTAGGGAAGGACCTTCCAAATACTTTGAGAAAACTTCTAACAGGTGAACGCTGCTGATGGAAGAAAACTGGAGATCAAATACAAAATCCCTATGGCTCATATCTGTAACCAAGGAACTTGCCTAAAAACCATGTTTCTCGTGGTCAGGGACTTACAGCAAGATGCCATTTTGGGAGCA
Organism: Nelumbo nucifera; assembly: GCF_055504915.1. Classification (NCBI taxonomy): domain Eukaryota; kingdom Viridiplantae; phylum Streptophyta; class Magnoliopsida; order Proteales; family Nelumbonaceae; genus Nelumbo; species Nelumbo nucifera. The sequence goes on along the minus strand of NC_142649.1, from coordinate 8,193,314 downwards.
CCATTCTTATTGTCAATTCCACCCTCTCAAATAAAATCCATAGGAATTACCACTACCATAGGAGAAATCTTAATCACCTATAAATTCTATCAGAAACCCAAAATTACTACAATAAATACTCTAAAAGAGAGTTTAAAATTTAAAGTCAAATTTATCTCTGAATTACAGACAGAGGTAAAAGAAAAACAATTGGTTAAATCACTTACTGAGCCAAAAACCCAATTGGAAATTGTGAACTTCCAATCAAAAGTAGAAAAAGAAATATGTGCCAAAACTCCTAGTGCATTTTCACATAGAAAGAAGCACATGGTGGAACTCCCTTATGAAGAAAAATTTAGCGAAGCTAAAATCTCCACTAAGGCCTGACCCATTCAAATGAATAGCAGATTATTAGAAATTTGTAAAAAAGAAATCCTAGAGTTATTATCTAAAGGTCTAATTAGGCCAAGTAAATCCCCTTGGAGTTGCCCAGCATTTTATGTAGAAAATGCTACAAAAATTGGAAGAGGAGTACCAAGGTTGGTAATAAACTATAAGCTGATGTATCGATTTTTTGGGCTAAGTACCTCGTCATTTGGTCTTCTTCCAAGTGGCCAATGACTCAGAGGTCGAAGTGGAGAACTTTTGTTGGATGTGGACCTGGATGCGGAGCTGACCAGGCCGGACTGCCTGTGAGGTGCCGGGCTGACCAGGTGTTAAGCTGCCTGTGATGTGTCGAGATGCCTGTGAGGTGCCAAGCTGCCTAGGTGGTGAGCTGCCTGTGAGGCGCCAGGCTGACTAGGTGCAGGGCTGCCTGTGAGGTGTCGAGTTGCCTGTGAGGCGCCAGGCTGATCAGGTGTAGGGTTGCTTGTGAGGTGCCGAGCTGGATTGATGAGCTTCGTTGCTCTTTAGAGATCTGCAAGGAACCAAATGTCAGAGGACCCAGGGTGGCTAACCTGATGAGGTCGCTCCAATGCTTAAGTCAGTTCTCTCATAGTAGACTGCGAGCTAAAGATCACAAAGTCTGAGAGCTAGAACTTGCTTACTTGCTTCTGTCATTGGGGTTGGTGCCTTTATATAGGCCTTGTTCATGTACCGCCCCCGAGATCTCCGGGAGGTTGTGTCTAACTGGTTCGAGATCCTCGGAGGTAACTGTCATGCACGTTGACCATCTTCTAGAACGAGGGCCAACCTCCAAGGATCGTGGGGTATGCATGCTGAATTTGTCGGCGAGCACGTTTCGCAGGTTGCCAGGTCGGCGCCATCAATTTGGCAAGTTGTTTCCTGAGTGGTTTCGGGTGTCACCTAGTTGTTATGAGGTGCCATGTGTCACAATGTCATTGGAGGGCCAAATCCACCCTCATCATAAGCCATTAAACAAAGCTCTAAGATGGATTAGGTATCCTATTCCTAATAAATAGGATTTAATAAATCGATTATACGATGCAGAAATATTCTCCAAATTTAACCTAAAATCAAGATATTGGCAAATACAGATACATGAAAAAAACAGATACAAGACTGTCTTTACAGTTTCCTTTGGGCATTATGAATGAAATGTTATGCCATTTGGCTTAAAAACGCCTCTTCAGAGTTTCAAAGAATTATGAATGAAATATTTAATCCTTACACCCAATTCATAATAGTCTGCATAGATGATGTTTTAGTATACTCTCCATCATTAAAATCACATTGGAAACATTTAAATATCTTCTTAAGGATTATGAAAGAGAATGACTTAGTAGTATCATCCAGAAAGATGAACCTGTTCCAGACAGAGATTAGATTTCTAGGATATCAAATATCCAATGGAAAAATAGTGCCCATCCAAAGGGTAATAGAATTTGTTGATAAATTCCCTAATGAGCTTAAGGAGAAAACCCAACTCCAGAGATTCTTAGGAGGCTTAAATTATGTAGCAGACTATTATAAGGACCTAGCCAAAGATCGCCAATTATTACAAAAAAGACTCAGGAAAAACCCTCTAGAATGGAATGAGCAATTCACTCAAACAATAAAAAGGGTAAAGCAGAGAGTAAAAACCCTTTCTTGCCTCAATATTCCTCACCCTGAAATTCCTAAAATTGTTGAAATGAATGCGAGTGAGGTAGGATATGGAGGAATCCTAAAACAAAATAGGAATGGTAAGGATGAAATTATCTGATTTACCTTTGGAACCTATAATGAAACCCAACAGAAATACTCCACCATCAAAAAAGAAATGCTTAGCATTGTCCTATGCATCAGTAAATTTCAAGGTGATTTAATAAATCTGTGAAAGAAATTCTAAAAAAGGATGTTAAAAACTTGGTTTCAAAATAGATTTTTGCAAGATGACAAACTATTTTACCAGTTTTTTATTTTAAAATTAAGTATATTAAAAGATTTGATAATGCTTTGCCAAATTTCTTGACCAGGGAGTTCCTTCAAGGACATCTAATAAAAGATGGCTAGCAAGAGACAAGATCTCCCTCCAAGTCCTAATCAAAAGGCACTCTAGAAGGACTAATCAGTCCAGCCTACAAACTTATCAGTTCAAGTCAAGCTCTAGGACTAATCAGTCCCCTAACGTTTCTCTCTTAATTAAGGAATCTTCTCCGACAATCGATGAGGCTAATTCTAGCCAATGCATAACTAATTCAATAGAATTTGTAGTAACAATATCTTAAGAAGAAGCATCAGCGGTATCCTTTCATGCAAACCCAGAAGGGGCCTTCTAGCATCTCGCCTTAGAATACCTCGACGATAATCAAGTATGTGGTCTTAACAAAGACAAAAAATACTATGAAGAAATTCTCCTTCATACATGCTCTACTAGAATCCAACACTACTACAGAGATCCCAACAAATCAGAGATAGCTTATTCAAAGCTAGTAATTGTTAAATTTATGACAAAGGCATCATGGGGAGATTCCAGCAAACCAAGATCCAACCCCAAGCCAATAGATAACCTAGAATGTTTAATTATTAGGACTATAAGATGCTTGGTATAGAGTGTTCTTGGTCCAGAAATCCATCTTCAAGCATTCATGGTTCTTTCGATTTTTTGAAGAATTTCAGGGGCCATATCTAGATTGGGTCAATGTTTGGTGGACTACGTGGGGAGCATCAAACGTCATCTTCTCCCCAAAAGAAATTACTAGACAAATACTCACACTTTGGACAAGGAAGAAGTTACTTAGAATTTGATCATGTAAAACTGTTTGAATTGTTCAAAACATATTGCCTCCCTTGGATTTTGAAATGGAAATATCATCTAGACACCTCTTTGATGCCCCTGACAATTGAAATGATTATTGAAATTAAATGGTGGGACAAATTTGATCTCACAATTTCCCTCAAGGCAGTAGAAGAAGATGACGTCTTTCAGGCCCTATTTAAATCCTACATGGAAAAGCTTAAAAGCAAATTCCCTGACCTCAACCCCATTGAGCTCGAAGGGATGTCTCTTCAATTCACGAAAAAAATGGAAGAAAAAAACAAGGGAATCTCAAAAGATATAGAAACTGAAAGTGTCCAGTCTCTCAATCCCCACTAAGGGATAATCATAAAAGGAATCTTATTGTTAACAGACAGCTTTCCACTAAAAGGTTTGCTCTTATCTTCAATAGTAAAGATTCGTTGAAGATAAAAGAAGCATCTCTATCTCATCACTTTGTCTAAAAAAGACAAAAGCAGTACAACAGGCATCTCAAATGGATGCTCTCAAGATAAGTTCGAATCCAAAAAAGAGATATCTCGAAGTTGCACTCCTATCTATAAATAAGGATCAATTCTCAGGAAAAGGGCGTGCTGAAGTTATCCGAGTGTTCAAGAGTCCAATAGTCATAACTCCTTGAGTGTTCTTAAGTCTTTCTTGTAATCTTTGTTGTGAAAACCCTTGAGTGAGAATTTTGTAACCTTTTAGTAATATTGCTTACTAAAGTTCTTTGTACTAAAGCTCTGTAAGTGTTCTACAACTGTACTTTACCTTAAGTATTTTCTATGTTTAGAGTTACATTTTAGTCTAGATTTTTGCCGAAGCTTTTATTCTACTTTACTGTTTTTTGCATATGCATATTGCTATATTCCATTTTAGTATTAGAGCCAAAACCCTACAAGAATCAGGATTATTAAATCATTAGATACTGTCTAGAACCTTTGGCTAGAACACAAAGCTGTATTGCCCCCCATCCCCCGGAGAGATCACTTGGCTAGAACCCAAATTGTTAGACTAGTCACCTAACAGTTCCCCCAAGGCTAGAAGAACCCTTGCACCTAGGGTGAAGTCGCTTTTGGTGAAAGGCCATTGAAGTTGATTACCTGTTAACGGTTAAGGGGAAGGATAAGATGAGGAGATTGTTTAGGTTAGGATCTAGTAATGGAAATAATCCTAAGGAATGTAGTACAAGCTCATCCCTTACGAAGTCTATGTCTATAAAAAACATGGAAGAAATAAATTATAGTAATATCGATATGTAAAGCCAATTTAGAAAATAAATCAATTTCAGAAAAGAGATTGGAAGAGTTTGGGGTAACGTTTAATATATAGAGTCTAGCGAGATGAGATAGACTCTCATTCTAGCTTTTAGTAATTGAAATCTACTCCATTAAAGAATAAAGGCCTAAGGATGGACTATCCTTCAATGTAGGAGAAATTAACTTGGAAGGTAATTCTAACCACCTAGCTATTAAGCTAATATACAGGTGAGTTGGCTTTATACCACTTGTTGCCCAGATAGCCTAACTCAAGAGGGGGTGAATTGGGTACTAAAAAGATTTTCCCCTGTAGGCTTGGCACTATGAAGATGGTCTAAGTTTTGGAGATAATGAGTAGGATGTTGGGAAGGATAATGATGTTAGAGACAAGACTAGTTTAGAGAGATAAAAATGGAAATCTCAGGAAATAAAGGACAGGGTGATACTAGGGTTAGAGAGGTTAGAAAATGACTCAAGTATGAGTAGAATGAATTATTATGAAGGCCAAAATAGTGGAATCAATGAAAAGGTCTCTCTTTTTCACATTATGAACCATGTTATTTATAGATGAGGAGAGGGCTCACTTCATGCACGGGCAAGAATTCTAGAATATTCCCTAGGTGGTCAAGAGCTTTCTAAGGATTGAGAATTTTAGAATATTCTTTAGGTAGTTAAGTATTTTAGAATTTTAGAATATATTCGCTTTGATTCTCATGCCCGTAATCTCCTACTAGCTATGTGTCATCTTTGGGGAGACAATATCTGTTGTCCAATCAACATTTTAGTTATTTTGTTCCTTGAGCTATAGTTTCACTTTTTTTTTTTTTTTTGCTTTTGTCTTGTGTATCATGAAAGGCATATGTGGTTCATAGAACGTCTGCAACTAGCCTCTATGAGAAGAGTTTGCAGTTTTGTTCAGGAGAGTGAGTACTACTAGCTATGTAACTAGTCATGTTATTATGGCTAGTCCGCAATGATACTTTAGTATTATATAAGTATATCCTCCCTGCTCAAGAGTGGGTTTGCCCAATATTTTGCAAAAATCAGCTTGATTATAAATACCAATTAACCCCCAAAATCCTGAGGAATTTTTGAAAAAAAAAATAGTGCATAGAATTCTAAGGGTGGTCAAAGGGAAATTTGTGGTTCATAGAACTTGGGGGTCTTTTTGGTAATTTTGAGTGTGGTCGTGACAGTGGGGGGGTATGGTCTTCAAAAGTAGAGGGATTTCTACGAGTATTTTGGAAATTTGATTTTCAATGTGTATCGCAAACACAATAACTAATCATCAAACTTTTGGGCTTTCTGTCAGTTGCATTAAATTGTGGCGAAACTTTTTGAATATCTAATGATGGCAATTAAATATGCGAAGCGTTGTTCGTGACTTAATGGGTATAAAAGAATAAGAAAGAAGAATCTAAGACAAAAATAATCCTCTTGTTTCTAAAAAAGACATCTGGTCCATAACAACATTTTCTCATTCCACCAATTTTTATCCATTCTACAATAAAAACTTTATTATTGGAGAGAATGAACAATAGAACCATTCGTGGCCTATAATGGTAGCTCTTGTGCTTGAAATTTTAATTTGTTTTATGTGCAATATAAGTTAGTTTTCTAATGTTTTGATTCAAAATGGTCGTAGGGTTGCAACTTGGTCCAATCTAAGCTTTTTCACTAGTTGGGCATGGATCTTTGGGCAGCAGGTTGAAGCCACAAATACTTACATAAATACATGCCAATGATGTAAAATGAATATTAGACACAAAGCCGGATTTTTTGCCGGGTTATGAGTGTAAATCCTTAGTTCAAGTCCAACAACTTACATTTTATTCAAAATATGCACACATTTAATTAATCAATATATACATTAAAGAGATGTAAGTCTTTTTTGTTAGCATACATACATGCCAAAGGGGTTATAAAGTCTTTTTATTAGCATTTGTAGTGATTTAGTGATCCAAGTGGGTTGTAAAAATAGGTCGGGTTGTTGAATGGTTCCATCCAGTTCTATGGTCTAACCATCGGATCTACTCCAAAATTGGGCCATATTATATGTGCGTTGGTGTTGGCTGTTGGGTTAAATTCGTTTCGGGCCTGGATTGATAAATTCGGGTTTGGCCTCCCAACATATGCAAGCAGCCTTAGGGTCGGGCCTGGGTTGATCTCCACCCGACGCAATCCTAAATGGTCAATAAATGGCGCCGCATGTGCGGACGTCACTCCTGGGTAAGTTGCTTAAGATAACTTGCTCAGATTTTTTCCTTTCGCCACGCGGCGTCTGTACGATAAGCAGCTCGAACTATTGTCATTCGTTGGTTGTTAACAACCAAAGTCCAAAATTACCACTGCATAGTTTTTCAACGGTTCGTGCATTTATCCACCACCCGAGCTGGCATTTTCAAAATACGAAAGGATATTTTCGTCCATGAAAAGTGAGGGCAGGACAACCTGTGCCCAACGAACAGTTTTTTCGGGGTCACGGAAGACGGAAGGTCCTAAATTAATGATAAGATTGAGAGAGAGAGAGAGAGAGAGAGAAATTCCTGTTGAGATTCAGATTTCGGACAAACTACTTTTGGCGGAGACGATTTTTACGTTTCCACTCGTCTCATAAAATCTCGTGCAACCAAACAGCCCGCGGGGCGCGAGTTGCGTATTACACACTCCAAAGTCCAAAGTCGAAACCACCCGTTATGGTTTTCCGGTTCCCACTTTCCATCCACCATGTGGAAAAGTATAACGTGGGGCTCACATATGATAGTGCAATGGGACTGGAGTCTATTGTAGACAACGACTGGCCATTTGATGCACTTGACTATCGTGGAGCCCACTATTTATTTCGATCTGAAGTCCGTTACGTGTTGATTGTACTTTTTGCACAGAGTGGCACGTTGTACAGTATCATACAATGAGTGTTGCGACGCGCGATCAATACCGTTCCAACGTTCAAAATTTCAGCAGCAATATCTCGCAAAGAGAGATATCGGGCTTTCGCGGACAAAATATCGAAATTCAAAATTCCGATTTTCGAGGGTATAAATCTGTTTACATTTTGGAAAAATCTCTCTCTAGATTCTCTCTCTCCTGTCTTCCCTCTCTGTTCCTTGCAGGCAATTTAGCTTCGCAACTTCAACTCAGTTGGAAGTTCCCGATCTTGACTCGGTACGGACACCTGAAAACTCTGGTTCTGTTTTCTGTGCCTTGGTTTTGAGCTACGGTGGGTCTATGTGATCTGGGAATTGAGGTTCTGCACCGATACTAGGGTTTCGAATGCTGAGAATTGAGGGAATTCATCAACAACTTCGCTGCAACACTGGGGGTTCGAGTGTTCGCGGGTATGGTTGCGTAGAGGTTTGATTCCGTGGTAGCAATGCTGAATTTGGAGTTTTTTCTGGAGTTGGTTTGATTTGTTTTCTCAGTTCTGGAATTTTTGGGCTTGAAGGTGATGTGAGAGCTGGGAGTCTCTAGGGTTTAGCATTTGTTGAGAATTCTACATTTTTTGAGCTTGGGATCTCAAGGTTTGGGCGGTGGAAGAAGTTGGAGTGGAATTTGGAGTTGTTGAGAGTTTGGTGCTTTGGATGGGTTTTTAGGGTTTGTTCTGTGAGCTGCGAAGAAAATGTTTTATTCGCAGTTTATTTTGGCCAAGAAAGGGCCGCTTGGAACGATATGGATTGCGGCGCATTTGGAGAGAAAACTGCGAAAGAATCAGGTTGCTGATACTGATATTGGTGTTTCAGTAGGTTAGTATCATTTCTAATCTTGTGCTTTAGCTTGTTAGCTTTGATTTTTTTCGTCTTACTTTAAAATCAGCAATGAGAAGCTTTTGAAGCTTATCAATTTATTTGCCCCTTCCTTTTACTTCTTTTAAGCTTGAGGCTTGGAGTAGAATTGCTTAAAAGCAGAGGTTAATTTTCTGTCAAATCTACAGAGTTCCTCTCAAACTTGTATACTAAAATTTTAGTATATTTTAATTGTGTGCTCGTGCTATTCAGTTTCAGTTGCCAAACGGCTACAGGGAACTGTTTTGGACGGATCCTTTAACTTTTGACAATAAATATTGATTTTTAGTTTCCGTGGATGTGTTGATATAAATACATGCGAAGACCTCAATTTGTTGTCTGTTGCATGAGGACAGAAAATGTGTTTAGAAGACCCTAACTAGGTGCAGCTTGTATAAGATGGACTGCTCTTAGCTAGTGAACGTAAACGTGCAAATTATTTATTTTTGTTGCCACTTAAAAACAAAATGAAATTTTGTTGCTTAACAAACGTCTTTCACCAGGCTTCGTTGAGTATTTCCTGGTAGCATTTATTATATGGAATTACTAGGAAGGGATAGTTTAGGATAGATAAAGTAATGAGAGCTTCCCAATCAGATCTGTGGAAAGAGGTCATACAACACCAGTGGTTCAACAAATCAGAGACATACCTCTTTGCAATGAGAGGACCGTAATTTACTTTCTTAAAGGATTTTACTGGGGAGTTTGATAGAAATAATCCTGAACCCACTACTTATCTCTATGGATTTGTTAATCATGTTTGAATAGAAATGCAAAAATAAAGCGGAATGCGATGAACTCCAGAATTCTGCTCAAGAGAGGAATTCCAAATTGCTAAAATTGGCAGAATTGCATCTTTAAAATCTACATGTTTTTAAATCAAATCTATTATCAAATTGCTGCCAACATAGAAAATGGATTCTTTTGGGGCATTCCAAATGCAACTTTTTCTACAATGTTGAAATGAGTGGGACAGCTATAAATTCTAGAATCAGAAATAAGCATACTCATAGGAATATACGAATAGCCTCAATAGGTGAAAAAATGAGGGAAAGTAGATTAAGATGGTTTGGTCATGTGCAGAAAAGATCACCTACAGCATGAAAAAGATGTTACCTATTGCAAGTTGAAGGGTATAGAAGGAGTACCGGCCAAAACAGCTATAGGTTGAAGTAGTAACTGTGAAATGGTTTGAGGGCCTATAATTTAGCAATGAATATGACACTGAACAAGCAGAATAGCAGAAGAGGATTCACATAGCCGACTCTATATGGTTGGGCCAACACTTTATTGAGTTAAGGTGAGTTGTCTTATTTTTATTGTGAAAAAGTAGCATGAGTTATTTCATTGAAAGATAAGATGTTAACATTAAGATAGTAACTCCTGAAATGGAAAAGAATTTCTAACCATAGACAAATTATCACAAAATGAGCCTTGCACACCTATATTGCCTATATATGACATAGAAGGTGGATATAGAATGATATTCACGTACCCCTGTGCCTTTTCCAACTTGTGCCATTTGGTCTTGAGCTGTGCCACCTCAACTTAAAAGCTTTTTGTTGAGAGGTAGTGCACTTAAAAATTAATACTTGTGAGGTCTTGGAAAAGTGAAGACCTAACTGATGTCTCTCTTCACATTTGTTTTTTTGTAAAGCAAATGATGAATAGCTATGGTAATGCCTCACTTATCTCCTGCCTCTGTACTTCTAATATTTGGGAGCATGTTTTTCTCCTTTTGGTTCCAAGTGGTTTCATTTGGGAAATGTAGGATGTCTGCTTGAAGAATCCTTCTTCAACCTCTCTAAGAGAAGAGGGGAAATTCTTTGGAAATGAATTAGAGCAGCTACTTTTAGGGGAGGAAAGAAATGCCAGAATTTTTAAGGAAGTGTGCAAGGCCAAAAGAAATTCTCTTTGACAACTGTGTCATAAGCACATTGGATGAATACTCTGCCACTTTTTGATGCTTTCTCCTCGTATGATACATTGAGGGGCTGACTAAATCTTCCTCAACCAAAACTTTATATCCATCTTCTTGGTTTCTTCCTAATGAAATTCAGGTTAAGCTTAATTTTGATGGCAGTAGCTTAGGCAATTAAAGAAGATCGAAACTTATTGGTGGAAGGGGATTCCTAGACAGTTGTGTTGATGTTATAATAAATTTTTGTGAGGACAGTGATAAGCAGCAAGTAGAATTCTGAGGTGGGTGGTGGAGCATTTTGACAGGGTGGCTAACCTTAAGATAAACTTTGCTAAAAGCTGCATTAGCTGGGGTCTATGTGTGTTCCTAGCTTCTTTTGCTGGAATCCTAAATTGTTCTTTTAGTTAGTGGCCTATGAGTTACTTGGGTATAATGTTAGGGACCAATTCAAAAGAGAGTAGATTCTGGAACCCTTTCATAGAGAGATTTAAGAAGAAACTGCATCTCCTTAGGCGGTAGAATAACCTTAATAAAATCCACTCTGGTAAACCTTCCAATCTACTACTTGTCAGTCTTTAGGTTTCCATAGAAGATTGCAAAGACGAGGGGTTTCTTATGGGAACTGAGAGAAGGAAAAATGGACCACTTGGAAATATTGGAACTATGAATTTGGTGCTCTTGGGGTAAATGGTTGTGGAGGTTGCCTATTGAAAGTGAAAGGTTATTGTGGAGTAAAGTGGTGGTAAGTGTTCATGGGACATTGGGTAATGGTTGGGATGTAGGTATATCACATTGGGCTACTTTGGCTTCCTCACTGAAGGCTACACATGGTATTCATCCAAAATTTCATAATTTTATATGGTATTATGCTTGTTTAGGAATACAATTAGACTTTGGAAAGACTTATGGGCAAGGTTCAAAGTATCGATACGATACACATTTCGGCCGTATCGTATTAGTACTTAGAAACGGCCGAAACACCTTATTTTAGTTTTTTTTTCAAAGTTTGGTTTTTTGGGAAGCCTAGAACGTGTTTTTTATGATTAAAAAAAGTTGGGGGTCCAAAACACCTGGAAACAGGCATTTCAGACCGTATCTTTTTCAAAAGATACGATATGATACGCCCAATACGGAGCGTATCGTGTTGATACTTTAAACCATGCTTATGGGTGGGAAACTCTCATCTAAAGGACATGTTTCCATATTTTTATTCTATCTCCACTTTAAAGATAACCTATCTTGAAATTTGTGTCCTTGTCATCCTCCTCCTCACCCAAGGGTTTTGATTGGGACTTGGGTTTTTGAAGAGGGTTGAAAGATTAAGAAGCTTCTAGTGTAACCTATTTGTTGAAAGCCCTAGATGAAGCCTGTTTGCACCTTTAAAAACTAGTTGGGTGAATTTGGACTCCTCATCCTTTGGGTTTTTTCACTTGTGTTTCCTTTCTTATTGCTCTTGGACCCACTCTCACCCCACAACTATCTTTACTTGTTAAAGAAGAATGGGGTAAGCCTATTCTTCCTAAAGAAAGACCAAATTGGTGTATCATGAAAAGATCGACACATTGGACCTGCTAGAAAAGAGAAGATCACATTTGTGTTTATCCCCAAACTGGTGCTCACTTTGAAGGCTAGTGGTGAGACTTGTTATCATTTACTAATCTCTTGTCCATTTGTTACTTGTATTTGGAAAAAGGTTTTTTCTTTCTTCAGTTGTAGGTGGACAGTGCCTTCAAATATGGCAAAGTTGTTTTGTGTGGAAGATTTCACATGGCCAAGGAAATGGGGGAGGGTGTTATAGAGATGTACAAGGGCAGCAATTGTGTGGACAGCATGGGAAGAAAGGAAGTCAAGAATCTTCAAGTAGGAGGAAAGAATCAGGGAGCAATATTTGAATGTGTCATGGCTAGGGTAGTACACTGGGTCAAGTCCTTGGAGTTATTCTCATCCTACTCCATTATGATTTGTGGAGGAAGTGGGGAGAGGTGGCTGCATCCTCCTCGAGGAGACCAAAAGCCCATAAACAATGGACACCACCTGAGGAAGGCTTTATTAAATTAAACTTTGATGGGAGCAATGTTGGAAACCTGGGCCTATCAGGTATGTGTGGTGTCTTTAGGGACACGGAAGGACATATCATTGCTATGTTTCAGAGTCCAATTGGCCTAGGGAACTCCACAAGGGCTAAGCTTTATGCTGTACTTCATGGACTAAGATGGGCAAGAGAAATGAAGTTGACTAATTTAATTTAGAAGGTTGCTCCAATGTTGTAATTGGGTGGCTGAAAAACAGTGAGAAAACAGTATGGGGCTATAGGAATGAACTGAAACAGGTCAAATGGTTGGCAAGGAGCATGAATATTATGATACAGTGGGTGCAGAGATCTGCAAATGGTTTAGCTGATACCTTAGCCAACCAAGGGGTTAGCAGAAATCAAATGTATTGGGCATGCTTATAATTTGTATGGATTCTGCAGTGGTAGGATAGTTATTGCTACCCTAGCAAAGGAATGAATGTAATGCTCTTTGGATTGTCTTGTTATCTATGCTATATAAGTGAATACTTTCCTTAGTTTTGGTGCAGGCCATAAAAGTTAAATCAAAGTATGCTATTCTATAAGGATTACCCTGTCTTTACTTGAACACGTGCATAGCATGTGTCCTTACACTAGTCTTTAATAAAATGTTCAGTTTTTGATAAAAAAATTACTGCAAAACAATCAAGGACCATGGAAACATGGACATATCATGAGGGGCAACTGATGCTAGAACTGAGAGCTCAATTTTAATGGATCCAGACAGGTTCTCTAGCAAAGCAAGGGGTGGGATAGGGTTGCTGGATCCCTTGCTGTATACTTAAATTGGGGGAGGGGGATAGTGGGTTTCTTGGGACTATTGTCTGCTTGACACATTTTCCATTGTACACATTTCATTCTTTAATCACCAATTAGTAGGTTAACAGTTGCTTCTCTCAAAGAAAAAAAACTATTAACTGCCAATGCAGGAGGAAATAAATCAAGCAAGGCATGCAAGCAAAATTTGTAATGTATTATTTGTCCTTTTCTTTTTCCTTCATTTTTTCTGATCTTTACTTGATGGTTATCTGTTGCAGATTCAATTCTTTTTCCTGAAGCACCAATTGCATTGCGATTATCTAGCCATCTTCTACTTGGTGTGGTGAGGATTTATTCTCGGAAGGTCAATTATCTTTTCCATGATTGCAGTGAGGCTCTGCTTAAGGTGAAGCAAGCTTTTCGCTCAACTGCAGTTGATCTTCCACCAGAAGAATCTACTGCACCGTATCACTCTATCACCTTGCCAGAAACTTTTGATCTTGATGATTTTGAGCTGCCAGATAGTGCATTCTTTCAGGGGTCAGTTCTAATGTTCATTTTGTTCCTTGGAATAGAAGATATAGTCTGATTATTACTTGAAATTTGAATGCAATTGTGTTGGGTTAACCATTGAGTAAGTCGAATCTGAATTTCTTTAAAAGTTTAACTTCATCCAAACTGCTCTACTTTCTGTGGGCTGTTTGCCAGACATGCTAAATTTGAAAGAGAGAGCTATCCTCATGTGATCATTTTGATTTGAAAGATGGTAAATATCCATTATGTAATCCAATGGGTAGTATTTTCTTCCTGCATGTGTGCAACTGTGCCTTTACTTTTTTGATATTTAATTTATAAATTGGAAATACTGCTTATGACACTTGGGTTAAGGATAATACCTAATTGATCTGAATTAACTTTTCTACTTTATGCAGTAACTATGTTGATCACCATATTAGTACAAGAGAGCAGATTACACTTCAAGATACCATGGATGGTGTTGTTTATTCGACATCACAGTTTGGATTGGATGGTGGGTATTCCATATTTCCATTTGACTAGCTTGGTGATGTGGTTGGTTATATTGTAGTACTTAGATCTGATTCCATGATTGCTACGTTCATCCAGAGCGGTTTGGCGATGGTGATGCTTCTCAGATTGGCTTAGACCTTGATGAGGTGATTATTTAATATAATTTTTTAATAGATGCCTGTGCTCTATGTTATGGGTAATGATATGTATTGCTGCATAAATGGACATGATTTTCTAGATGGGTTACTTCTTTACTGCATTTGTTATCTGGATAACCTCTCCTACTTTAGACATGTGGATGCTTAGTGTAGCCAATACCTGTTATAAGATAAATGATTTTCTGCATTGTTGTTCATTTGTCAACTGATGTCTGCTCTATACTGCATCATGTGTTGGATCACTTTCCATATGATGCTAGTTTTAAAGTTCTAATTTGCAAATCCTAGTTAAAATACCATGCACAAGAAAGAGGCTTCATTTGTTGGGCTAGCTTGCCCCATGAATAGGGAGAATTGTTATGTACACATGGAACCCAGACAACTCTACAACCATTTTTTCGATTCCTTCGTCATCTAGAACTCTTCATTACTCTGGCCGCTCCTTAGAAGGCCATTCGTGATATTCTTCCTGCTTTCCTCAATCATGTCAGGTATGACTTGGCTTTGGGTCAGGAAGTTAGGTTTTGGGAGGATGTGTGGATTGGAAATATCCCTTTGGGTGAAAGCTTTCCTTTACTTTTTTGCTCTTTCCAGTCTTAAGGATACCCCTCTGGGTGAAAGCTTTCCTTCACTTTTTGGCTAGCACTCTCATCCTTCAGGGATGAACTAGAACTTAGGTTTCAAGAAGAACCTTAGAGAATCTGAAATTCCTAGTGTGTCTGAGCTTCTAGGCTTGCTGAATCCAGTGGTCCTGGGAGAAGGTGGTTTGGATTCTAGGGTTTGGGGCCTTAATCCCGATGGTTTGTTCTAATGTAAGTCGTTCTTTAATTCCTTGGTAGCCACCTCCCCTTATCCTTCTTTCCCGGTCAAGGAAGTTCAGTGTTTTCCCATCCCCCCAAAATTCAGTACTATCTTTGACTTGCTTCAAAGAAAAAGACCAAACTGATGTTTGTCCCCCAACTGGTGCTTCCTTTGTAAGTTAAATAGTGAGGCTGCTTTTCATCTCTTAATCTCCCATCCTTTTGTTAGCTTTATTTGGAATTGGTTTTCTTTTCTCTTTGGGTGCAGATGGTATTTTCCTGGTAGTTTGGTTTGGAAGGATTGTTTAGCCTTGTTTTTAGCTGTCATAAAAGGAGGGGCAGGATTTTGCCATTTTGGGGAGATATACTAGAGCAGCGGTGCTTTGGACAGTTTGGTAGGAAAGGAACTCAAGAAGGGGGAGGGGGTGACATGGCATCTAAGAAATGAATTCAGGCAATTTAAATGGCTATCAAAAGACATGCCAATCCAAGTTAAATGGGTTGGGCTCAATTGTAATTGTTGGTTGGGTCAGCTTTTCTGAAGCTGCAGTTTTTTCTTTTTCACAACCTCTTGTTATAATTATTTTTTCTATTATTAATGAAGCCATTTCTGTGTTGTTGATCTTTTTTATTTATCCAAAAATAATACATGTTCAAATTGTATGGACAACTTTTGATACTAAAAAAAGTCTGGATTGCTAGTATCAGTTGTGTCAATTTGCACAACTCTAATACAAGGTTGGGTATAGGGGTTGATATGAAAGGCAGGGTTGGGTAGATGGCCAATCCAGGGTTCTTTCTTTCTAATGGATAGTTGGGCTTAGCTACAGTATTATTTCACTTGGCAGAAATTCATATGATTGTGTAGAGAAATTCCCCGCTTGTCCTGATTAGGAAACCTTCTCCATATGCATATGTGTCTATGTTTGAGTAGTTTTATGGTTCAAATGGTTCAAATTCCAAATTTTTGGTGCTACTTATGTTATCAAACCTTTGAGAAAGATGGAAGGAAAGCACCATCCATGTCTTGTCCTGGTTTGTGCACAGAATCCTTTGTTTGTCTTCACTTTGCTATGTAGCGAATGGTTTAAGAATTAGTTTTTCATCATTGATTTCGGGTATTCTTCATGTGAAATTGGATTCCAGTTCTAGGATGGGGTTCAATCAACTCAAAACAACCTTAATCCCAACTATTATTCAAGAGAAAGTAAGAAGAAAGAGAGGAGAAAGATGAAGAAGAGAAGAGAAAAGAAGAAGTGAAGGGGGGGGGGATTTTGGAGAGTTGAAAATCTAAGCTGGAGACACCTAGTTCTTTATATATAATAGGTTGATAGATAATAAGAAGTCAAATAACAATAATATCAACAATTTGCGTTCTGTTAAATTGTAATTTCTGAGAATATTTATTACCTCTCTGGTCTTCCTCTTTCTCTTTTAAAGCTTTCTACTTGCACCAACCATCAAGTTATTCCTCATTGGTGCAGTCATTTGGTTGTTGTGAACATGACCAGAACCAGATCATCTCAATCATCTCAATCAAAATTTCCAGTCTTGCCATTCACCATCTCAGTATCCTTAACTCAGCTGCAGTCATGTTTGAACATGTTATTTCTTGATTGGCTTGCACTTTTTCCAAATTCTAGTACTGGTCTTATAAGTCTTGTAGATTCTTTTGTTGGTAATCTCTTACAGAATTTTCCTTTTAGTCCAGTGGTATACAGTAGGCATACAACATATTGGATGTACCCCTCCTCTTAAACTACTGTACTCTAATTCCATGGGCAACATTTGCTTTAATTTCTCCCTCATTATGGATGATTGATCTAAGCCAAGGTACTGGAAGTGGTTAGTTTGGGGTATTTCCTGATTGTAATACTTGTATTCTGTCAAGTCTGACCTTTTTATTAACAATTATTGCAAATGCGTAAAATGACTAAATTCTTGTGAAAGTTGTATATATGAAGGCATTTTTAATGATTTATTACAGAACGTAAAGATGGCTTGAAAATTGCATTGTTTTTGTCAATTATCAAAAAAAACAATTGCATTTTTTTTGTTGGATATACAAGGAAAAGAAAATATAACCCTTATCTAACTTTTGTGTAATTTGAAAAAGAAATTTGATCAATTTACCTTTCTTATTCTAATACTTATTAGTAGTTTTTGTTCTTGGTTGGTGCCAAGCAGGATTTGTTTTTAAACAAAGATAAAGCATCTGGGCATTCTGTAGCCACATTGGATATAGATGACGAGTAAGTTCTCTTGCTTCATGCCAACATTGAATATGTAGTCATCTTCTAATTTGCTTTTGGATGGTCACTTGCCTTTTGCTTAAACTATGCCCCTTTTATTTTATTTTCATTGACAGATTGGTTAGCGTGTAAACTATGACGTTTTTTTTCTTGATTAAAAATGGTTCTGATTGGTTGTAGTAGCTTAGTAGTTGTGTTTGGAAGGCTTTGCGTGACTGCTTATTCTGAGTCATTCTTACTCCATTGTGGTTATAAAGTTTTAAAGGGTTCTTGTTCATTGTCAATCATGTGGTTCCACAGGATTCTTTTGATAAGAGAAGATGCATTCTCTATTCCTGATACACATTTAACTGCACTTGACTTGCTTCATTTGCCTGAGAAGAAATGGTGAATTAAAGAAAATGGTGAAGCAGTGTAGAATATAGAGGATATCATTTATGTCTGCTACATGTTCAACCAGAATAGAGGTTGGGGGGGGGGGAGACTTACAGTGCAACCTTAAAGATGCTTGAGACATTGGGTTTCAATCCAAATCTTATAAACAAGGCTTATTACCCCATTAATACTGTCCAGTTGCAGAAGCAGTTACTAGTTCTAATTAAAATGTTGTAAAATGTCAAAAGAGCGTTAAAGATTTTTCTTTTTTGGTACCAAGTAAAAAGTCACTGACCAAATTATTCTCTGTTAAGTAATTAATTTAAATTGTATTAACCTCTAAATTCACACTAAAGTGTTTTGGTAAGGTGTAGTTTCTTTAGGGGATGACAAACAGTGGTATTTAACTTTTAAATTAAATTTAACTGTATTAACTTAGGGGCTGTTCGTTTCCTCTTAACTCTTATCTCTTAAGAGGAATCTTTTAACTTTAAGAGAAAAATGGTTGTTTGTTTCCTCTTATCTCTCATCTCTTAAAGTGCAACCATACAATTTTTTGTTTTCCAATGATACCCCCAAAAAGATTGATAAAAAAAATGATACCCCCAAAAAGACAAACAAAAACTCTCATATATGGGGTCAATATGGATATTTGATCATTTTCAGAATTCAGAATTCAGAATTCAGAACATTCTCTGCATTCAGTGTTCAGAGGAAAGAAAAATTCACCAATACCAATATACCTCTTAAGGTAATTATTGCACTTTCAGATGTCAGACTTCAGGGCAAACGAGCAGGCCCTTAATGTTTTAGCATAAAAAATTACAAGTACCATTTGTACATGTCTATGGTGTTTTGTCAAAACTTCTATCTGATAGATGATAAAATGGTATTAACATTCGATCCATTGGTGGTGCTGGATTTTGGGTTTGGTCTAGTGGTTGTTGTAAAATAAGAGTAAATAGAGGAAGAAGAAGAATTTGTTGTATTATTCATCAATCTAGTATGTATATATACAAGTTACAAATTCTATGTTAGGAAAGAATATATTAGGAAAGAAGACTAATCAAATTCCTACAAATCTGTCCTACAATCAAGGTAAATCATATCTCCCTAGTATTTATTTCCTATTTTAGTTATACAGTCTGTAACATCATATCTCCCTAGTATTTACTTCCTATTTTAATTATACAGTCTGTAACATCTTCCTATTTTAATTATATAGTCTGTAACACTCCCCCTCAAGCTGGAGCATAGATATTAATCATGCCTAGCTTGTTACAAAGATAATCAACCCTAACCCCATTAAGAGCCTTCGTGAAGATATCTCCCAGTTGTTCTCCTGTTTTCACATAACCTGTGAAAATCAAACCTTGCTGAATCTTTTCACGAACGAAATGGCAATCAATGTCGATATGCTTAGTTCGTTCATGAAAAACAGGATTAGATGCAATGTGAAGAGCAGCTTGGTTATCACACCATAACTTGGCTGGTACTGAAGTTTTAAGACCTACTTCAGTCAGAAGCTGATATATCCACATTATTTCACACACAGACTTGGCCATAGCTCTATATTCTGATTTTGCACTCGAACGTGAGACAACATTCTGCTTGCTTTTCCATGAAACTAGATTCCCACCAACAAATACACAATAGCCTGAAGTAGACCTTCGATCTTCCTTGGATCCTGCCCAGTCAGCATCTGAAAAACATTCAATTCTAGTATGACCATGATTGCCATACAAAATTCCTCGCCCAGGTGCTCCTTTTAAGTAGCACAAAATTTGTTCTACAGCTGTCCAGTGATTAACTGTTGGAGAGGACATGTACTGACTCACCACACTAACTGAATACGCAATATCTGGATGAGTTACAGTAAGATAATTCAACTTTCCAACCAATCTTCTATATCTCTCAGGATCTTCAAATAATTCACCATCTTTTGTGAGTTGCAAGTTAGGAATCATTGGAGTGCTACATGGCTTAGCTCCCAACTTTCCCGTTTCAGACAACAAGTCAAGTACATATTTCCTTTGAGATAAGAATATTCCGTTCTTGCTTCTTGTTACCTCAACGCCCAAGAAGTATTTCAACATTCCCAAATCTTTGGTATGAAACTGAGTGTGGAGAAAGGATTTAAGGGATGAAATCCCTGTAGTATCACTCCCTGTAATGACAATATCATCCACATACACAACTAACAAAATGATGCCAGCAGCAGAGTGCTTGAGGAAAACAAAATGATCAGACTTACTTTTCTTCATACCAAAATTCTCGACTGCCTTACTAAACTTTCCAAACCAGGCACGAGGACTCTGTTTCAACCCGTACAGAGACTTATGAAGATAGCAAACTTTCCCATACTCCCCCTGAGCAACAAAGCCAGGCGGTTGCTCCATATAAACTTCTTCTTGAAGATCCCCATGAAGAAAAGCATTCTTGATGTCTAACTGATGAAGGGGCCAACTATAAGTAGCTGCCATAGAAATAAACAACCTGACAGAAGTAAGTTTAGCAATAGGAGAAAAGGTATCAGAATAATCCACTCCATAAGTCTGAGCATATCCTTTAGCAACAAGACGGGCTTTCAATTGGGCAATGGACCCATCAGGATTGACTTTAACTGTAAACACCCATTTACACCCAATAGCCTTCTTATTTGCAGGTAAATTTACCAAGGTCCAAGTACCATTGTCCTCTAAAGCATTCATCTCCTCAATCATAGCATTACGCCATCCAGGGTGAGAAAGGGCTTTTTTAACAGTCTTAGGAACAAAGATAGAATCAAGAGATGCAATAAAAGAACAAGAAGAGGACGACAAATGATTATAAGACACAAATGAAGATACTAGATAAGTACACTTACGCTTACCTTTACGAAGAGCAATAGGAAGATCATCATTAGAGACTGGTTCTGATGACGAAGGAACAGGATCAGTTGAGATTGGATCTGCCGACGAAGGAGCTGGTGCAGGACATGGATCCGGAGGGGTTGGTCGCCAAGAATAAACTTGTACTGTAGGTGGCTTAGGCCTGGCAGGAGCAGATTCAATAGAATGTGAACTAGATGATGTGACAGTATAGATTAACAAATCATCATCCTCCCCCTAACTTGAATGAGGAGTAGATGGAAAGAAAGGTGTATCTTCTAGTATATTAACATCACCTGACACAAGATATCTGTGAAGAGTAGGATAATAACATCTATACCCTTTTTGAACACGAGAATACCCAAGAAAAACACACTTCAAAGATTTTGGATCTAGTTTGATAACCTGAGGACGAACATCCCGAACAAAGCATGTACACCCAAATACCCTAGGCTCAATAGGAAATAGTGTTTTATTTGGAAACAGAACATGATAAGGAGTCTTACTCTGAAGGACAGATGAAGACATACGGTTAATCAAAAAAGATGCTGTGGAAACTGCATCAGCCCAGAAAGGTTTAGGAACCTTCATTTGAAATAACAAAGCTCTTGCAGTTTCAAGGTGTCGATTTTTCCATTCAGCAACCCCATTTTGAGATGGTGTATCTACACAAGAAGTTTGATGAAGAATGCCATGCTGAAGCATGTAAGTTTGAAAGGATTCTGACAAGTACTCCTTAGCATTATCACTTCTCAATATTTGTACAGAAACATTAAATTGAGTTTTAACTTCAGCACAGAAAGCAGAAAAATGAGAAAACACCTCAGAACGATTTTTCATTAAATATAACCATGTCATACGAGAATAATCATCAACAAAAGTAACAAAATACTTAAACCCAGTTTTGGACTCAACTGGACACGGACCCCAAACATCTGAATGGACTAATTCAAAAGGAGCATTAGCTCGTTTATTGACTCTAGGACTCGAACTAAGACGATGGTGTTTAGCAAACTGACAAGATTCACAATTTAATGACGACAAATTCTGAAATTAGAGGACAAATTTGCTTTAACACATGGAGAGAGGGGTGGCCCAACCGACAATGTGCTTCAAAAGGGGTTACAACTCCAAAACAGGCTATGGATCTTGGAACTTGTGTATCAAGGATGTAGAGACCTCCAGATTCATGTCCCTTACCAATAATCTTCTTCGTCGCAAGATCCTGAAATAAACAATAATCAGGAAAAAATGAGACACAACAATTAAGGGTACGAGTGAGTTTGCTAACAGAAATTAAATTAAATGATAACTGAGGTAAACTAAGAACATATGACAAAGGAAGTGATGGTGTTGGACTAATTGTGCCAGACCCAATAACACAAGATGTTGACCCATCTGCTAAAGTAACAGGAGAGGTAGATTTATGTGACTGAAAGGTAGAAAACAGACTTGAATTACCTGTCATATGATCTGTAGCTCTAGAATCAATGACCCATTTTGAAGAGGAGGAAACAAGACATGTATTGGGTTTACCTGACTCGACGATGGCAGTAACAGGAGTAGATTGAGGTTTCAATGATTCTTGGTACTGAGCAAATTTGGCATATTCATCTGCAGATATCATAACAGACTTCTCAGAAGTATCCGTGGTGGATGCAATATGGGCTGATTGAGTTTTCTTATTCTGCAACTTTCTGCAATCCCGCTTTATATGTCCTAGCTTATGACAGTAATGGCACACTATCTCTCCTAACTCCTGTCCACGAGTATTAGTATTCCTGTCATAGTTACTTGACCTACCACTACCACTCCTGTATTGTTGTCTCCCTGATTCAGATGTATTATTGCGGTTGACAAGGGCACTACTAGGCTGAACAGGTGGAGAACATTCTGTACGAAGGACCCTACTGAAAGCATCTTGTAGAGAAGAGATCTCTGAACTGGAAAGAATATGAGATTTAGCAATCTCAAATTCAGAAGGTAGGCCAGCTAAAAAACTCAAAACAGCCATCTTTTCTTGCTGAGCTTGTTGAACAGTCACATCAATACTAAGCGGAAGCAACATATTAAGTTCATCATATGTTTTCTTGAAATCCTTGAAATAGCTTGTAAGAGATCTATCGCCTTTGTCTGCCCTGTAAAAGGCTTTGCACACATCATAAATGCGGGAAATATTCCCCTTTCCGGAGTACAAGAACTCTAGATAGTTCATTAATTCCTTAACAAATCCACAGTGAGTGACTAAACCAACCACCTCACTTTCAATGGAGTTGCGTATCTGCAAGAACAAACGGGCATCCTCCCTCAACCAAGACTTTCTCGAGTCATCATTAGGAGGGTCATCAGTCAAATGGTTATCCATAGCAATACTCACAGTTTTACTCCAATCCAGATAATTAGAGCCATTAAGCTTATGCTCAGTTATTTTTGACATCACTGGAATAACATCCGACATAACTACTGATTTCTTGTCTGCCATAATCTCAAAATTCAAATAAACAGAATATTTTGAACACCGAAAATCAACAGAGCACACCTGTTGAAAACACCGGAATGGATATGCACGTAACAAAGCACAAATATGTGCTATACAGGACGAGGCGAGCCAAAAGACAACGACCGAAAAAAAAATTTTCCGGCGATAGATGCGCCTCCACATGCCGACGCGTGTGACTGTGGCAGAATCTTCAGGCGGTGCGTGAGACACGCGCAGGGCTGCTGACTGTTGGACTTTGTAGAGACTAGATGCTCTGACTTCTCCAAGGAGGTGACCCGAAACACCCAGAAATTTTCCTCTACCTACTGTTTACTTAAAACAAAAAGGGCAGGCAGAGACTAGATGCTCTGATACCATGTAAAATAAGAGTAAACAGAGGAAGAAGAAGAATTTGTTGTATTATTCATCAATCTCGTATGTATATATACAAGTTACAAATTCTATGTTAGGAAAGAATATATTAGAAAAGAAGACTAATCAAATTCCTACAAATCTGTCCTACAATCAAGGTAAATCATATCTCCCTAGTTTAGTTATACAGTTTGTAACATCATATCTCCCTAGTATTTACTTCCTATTTTAATTATACAGTCTGTAACATCTTCCTATTTTAATTATACAGTCTGTAACATCTTCCTATTTTAATTATACAGTCTGTAACAGTTGTATTTGGTATTGTCAGGATGCTCAATTGTACATCTCTGTATAGAGAGCAATGTTGTTTCCTATTTGGCTTTCTCCTTGTCTTTGTTGATTTTTTTTTTCCTTTTGTACACATGGTTGCCTTTTGTTCTTTCACGACATAATGAATGCCATTACTGACAAAAAAGTACCAAAAATGATATTGGCATTTGACAAGTTTCAACTTCAGAGAGTTTCTATATTTTACTATTTTTGAGAAACAGTTGGCCAAAATATGAAAGACCACGGTTGAATGATGTGCAAACACCATGTTTGATGATAGCTGGCAATGAAGATTTGCTGTATCCCCTAACATGTGTACCTCATCTCCTTGTTAAATAGCCACCAAGATTGGCAGACATCTTACCCCAGATTGCTACCCTTCTTCAGCTGATCTTGACCACTTGAAATATCTAAAATTTTATATCAACTGCACTGTAATCATCTAATGCACAAAGGTTTTTCTTGGGCCATTTCACGTGTTCTATTTTATATTTGTACTCAAATTCCAAGTCAGGATTATAACATACATATTGGTATTATTTTTTATAGATTTAATATAAATGCAGCAACTGTTTATAGCAATTAGAACTTTTTTTGTCTATTAGATTTCCCTGTTACAACAGATTAAGGGAACAAGTATCATGGTTTTGCTAGCTAACTGTAATCTTTTATAGTTTATGATCTTCTCACACTTGGTGTGTGGTAGCAAATATTGATAGCTTGAGTGCCTTGATATTCATGTTACATAACATCCAAGACTCTTTTCAGTGCCCCATGTTTGTCATTGATGGTTATTAATTTGACCATTTTGTTAAAATTTAATATTTTCTGGTTCCAGTGTGGATCTTCAGGCATGTGGCCAACCTATGACACCTTTTACCATGTATATTGATGATGACCAAAACAATGAGGATAGAACAACTGATATTGAAGTCATGGAGGATGCCAATGGGAAGAAAATTTGTTTTGATCTACAAGATCCAATGAGAGATGATAATTCTAATATTCTTCATGGTGATCCCATTCAGACCCCAGATCAAAATGATGTTTTCCACTGTAATCCAGTTGAGGGTTCATGCTCAAGTCCTTCAAAAGACTTGGTTGAGTGTGCTCATGCCCCATTTACTCCTGGATTAGTGGAAGAGGCAATTCAAGTAAAGCAACAAAGGGATTCTCCATCTGCTGCAGAGGGCATGGAACACATGGCTTCAGATGTTTCACGTTCTGTTTCCTCACCCACTTCAGTTTTAGTGGAGCAACCAAAACCTGTTTCTCCCTTATCAGAGTGCTCAGATAGAGTTGTAAATGCACCTCATGGTCATGAAAGGGCAGATGAATTACAGATTGGAGCCACAAGTAACAAGATAGAGAACAATTCCTCTATTGATCTATCTCATAGTGAGGCTAAAGCTCCTCAAGGGCTACCATTGGAGGAAACTGTGTCTCCTGCTTGTGATCATCAGTCAGAATTAGGTGTAAACACTGATTGTTCTTCAAAGGAGACTGAGCCACAAGCTCTTAAGAAGGTGAATCCTGTAGCTGTAGGAAGTTTAACTGAAGCATATTCCCCGGACCATGCATCATCATCTAGAATTGATTCTCTGTTGGAGTCAAATGGTGGACATGAGCTCGATAAAGTTGAAGCTAAAACTTGTGTAGAATCACAAGATTTTAAGAATTTGGACACAGTTAATTCTGTTGAAAAAGTGTGTCCTAACTGTCATGTGCTTCGGGCTTGCAGTTCCAACCAGAACCAGTCTGATTCATTATCTGTCATGGATGGTAATTTAGTAGAAAATACACCTGAGTTATCACCCAGAGGAGTTGGGCTTTGTTCATGTGAGATATCAGAAAGGGAGGAAGTGCTTCAGGCTTCTGGAACAGATGTTCAAGGTATTTTGACAGGATCTGAGTAATATAGCAATATGTGTATGTATAATATTATTTTTCCTTTTAACATGTTCTCATTTTGCAGGTGAAGCGTGCCAACCAACTAATCTTATGGACACAACATTAGAGACCACTGAGACCTTGGGGCCCCCTCCAGAAGAAGACCTTCAGGTTGATCGTAATGAATCAGATGAACATTTGGATAATGGCATGCCTGCACCTGAAATAATGCTTTCAGCCCCATCAGGAGTTACTGACCTTCCAAACAACTTAGTAGTGGAATCCACTCCAGACAAAGCAGACCTGACAGAGAATATAGGAAATGGGGATGATTTTGAAATCCTCTCTGGAAAGAAACGTCATTCTATGGAAAGTACACCAATTCTGCAGAGTGGCAACTCAGCTAAGCTTTCTGGGGTACCCCGATCTAAAAGAACTATGGGGTCTATTCCTGACGATGATGATCTATTGTCATCGATCTTAGGTATCAGACTGGTTCTTGCGTTTCATATTCCTGAAGTGGTTAAGGGATACTATAGATCTTGTTTACCTTTAAATCCCAGTTATAGTATCTTGCATCCTCATTGCTAATGATTACTATTCTACTGGTACATGATTTTGATTTTAACTGACTTACTGTTGCTTCAGTTGGACGAAGAACTTCTGTTTTGAAGTTGAGGCCTACTCCACCTCTACATGAAGCAGCATCTTCAAAGCGCCCTCGGGTTGCATCCAGGAACAGTGTTCCAAAGAGAAAAATTCTTCTGGATGATACCATGGTATTGCATGGCGAGTATGTATCCATATCCCTGTGGATTGCTAAACATTATATTGTTTTTTGATGATAAATGAAAAAGAAAATTTTATTAAAAATAAAAGGTACAAAATGGTTTAGGTGACAAGATGTCACCACCCAACATTACTAAAGAAACTCCAAGAAAAGAAACCACACTAAGATCTCATACAACAATTAGTCTGACAAAGTACACAAACAATTCAAACCAAAATCTTCTTTTTTGAGGCTTGCTGATAAAAAAAAAAAATCTTCTTTCTTGAGGCTTTCAAACTCTGGGAGAGTGTTGTCACCTCCTCAAGCTCCCAGCCATGAAGGTTTCTACGAAAGATAGGTGCCTATACCACCTTATTATTTACCATGGCATGTGGACTATATTTATGTTTTACATGCATGTTTGTTTTCTTGCTGCATTTTGTAATCAATATTTGCATTTTGACATATTTGCTTTTCTGTTTTTCCTTTAAGTACAATACGACAACAGTTGACAAATACTGAAGACATACGCCGTGTAAGAAGGAAAGCTCCATGTACTCCTTCTGAAATCTGGATGATACAGAAGAATTTGTTAGAAGCTGAGATTTTCGGTGAACCCATATTTACTGGTGAGTTTTGTCCTAGATTACTTCCCAGGTGTTGTGCTATTAATATTAATTGTGCCTTTGGCTATGGTATTATCTTTTGGAGATTTTCAGGACCAAAAGCTGGATCTCTATTTATGTTTAATTAGGTATTCATAATGGGCGGGATGTTCGTATCGGTACATATGAGGACTGGTAATGGGTATACCCTTGGGATGGGAGATGACCTAGTTCAGAAAAGTTGAGTTCACTGGATGAATAGAACAATAGAGTGGTATCTGTCTTTGGGCTGATAATTTTCCCCTTTTATGTCCAAAAAGTTGCATAGCTTAGATATTGTCCCATCCTCCTGGTGTACCCTGTGGATGTTGATATTCATATTGTGTGTTAAATTGCTTGTGTGTACAAACATTTTTCTCTGTGAAGTTTGGTACACTGAAGTTACACTCAAATTGAACCTTTTAATTTTTTTCCTGTTGAAATGAAAAACACTTTCAGTATTTGCAAATAATATTCATTTTTACGACTACAATACTGGATACCTGTACAAAGGGGGTGTATTGTTTCAGATACTTCAAACTTCATCATAAATTTTGTATATCTAGCTTTGTGCATGTGTCCTTGTATCCTGGTATCATAGTTTCAAACTTGTTTGAGGTTTGGGTCATTTATTTCTTTGTTTTCATTCTGCGTTTATAATTTTTAATTAAAATTGGAAGTGCTTTCACATATTACATATGTAGTGGTGTCTTAACATCTGAAATGAATGATAATCAGTTACTTTGGATTTATTTTGTCAGGTATGTCCCTGGAATTAATTGATTTGCACAACCAAACATATGATCTAACCGAATTGGAAGCAGTGAAGGATGTAGAACATTCTCCTACCACAAATCTTACTAAAGAATCCAAAAATAGTTCCGAACCAGTAACAGTTGTGAATGATGGGGAAGCACAACCTGGTGAGATGTTTGTGTTGTCTGAGAACCAGCAGTTTGAAGGGCATGCAGCTGGTTCTGTTGGATGTGAAGGTCAATACCAAACTATGGGTCCAGCTGAGGTCACTCAACTTGAATCTTCAAAAGATGGGCTTTTGGGACAAATAACTGCAATGGAAGCTGACACAAGAGATGGTGTAACTTCTGAGGCTGTGGATCATATTGTAACAGCCAATCCTCTTGCTGGAGATAATTGCCATGTATCCTCTGGTTTGATAATTGAATCATCTCCTCTAGATGGAAGCAGCGGGACAGAAGCTATGAATGATAAGTTGTGTTCATCTGCAAACCAGGAGTCGGGTAGTCATTCTTTTGAACATGAAGCATCTCTCATGGATAGAATTGATGTTAAGGAAGTTGATGCCTTTGATGTTTCAAAAGAAAATGAGGTGAATTTAGTTCTATCTGAAGGTGTATCACAATCTAATGATAGGTCTCCACTGGAGGAATGTGAAGATTGCAGGTTGGTTGATATGATGGGACCAAATGTTCCTCAAGAATGCGGCATTGATATAAGGGAAAATACCTTGTATGCAGTCAGCTCACCGGAAACCAGATCTCATTTATCAGATTCCTCAACTCCCTTTGAAAATGGAAATCCTTCCTTACCAATTGTTTCTGCAGAGGGTGGTGAACAGACTGGTGCTGTTATTACTACTGGTGATGGAACTGTGGAGCGAATGGAGTCTGAGGTTATGGTGGAAAAGATGGGTAACGATGAGGATAACCCCTCCTTCAACCCTGTTTCTGGTGAAGAATCTGAAAAGGAATTCAATATGGCAATTCAAGATGATTCCTTGGATGGAGTGGAAAATCCATGCAATTGGGAAGCCAATTCAAAGAGCACTATGGACACTGAAACTGAAATATCTGCGTTTGAAACTGCTGATGTCAGAGGTTCTGATGTAAGTTGGGCATTTGGATTCTTCTATGTTCTGATCATGGTCATCATTGGTGTAATTAATATAGTTCTTTATAGGGAAAATCTTTGCTCCCGGTAAGACATGATACAGGAAGGGCTTTGGCTAATCAATCTCCGCCCCCCAGGTGAATCCACCTTTTATGATACTGGTTGATTGGTTACAAGCTTTTTCCGGTATCATGTCTTCTGTTTTCATGGTTGAACCCTTATTTATATTTTGTATCCATGAAGGATTGATGTGCTTTTCTTTCATTCTTCTTTGCATTGAAAGTAGCTTTTTTCTAGTGGGTAGCACATTTTATTTATCTAGATTAAATGAAAGGGAAGCCAATTATTTTTGAGATTTATTAAACTAAGTTACTTTAATGAGTATTGGTTGCAGTACTCATATTATGTTAGGGTGCTAACTTTAGGCTAGGTGACAATGGAGTATCTTGTTGGTTACGTTATGTTCATATGGGTATTGCTTGCATGGTGACAAGGGGTAACTCGCATGTATTTTTGAGATTTGTTAAACTACGTTTTGTTAATATGGATATTTCTTGCATCTCTATTCTCTTATGACTTAACTTTTTCTTTGGTTGGTATAGCAATTAGAAAACATTAAAAGTGATTTAACATAAAATAATCAACAACTAAAAGTAGAAATAAAACATCATACAGCCTTTGAAAAATTAGGGAATGGATCTCTAGTCTGTTAATGCAAGTGGGAGATGTAGAGAGTGTGTATGCATGTTGTCTGTTAAATGAAAACAAAAGAAAACAAACATACGAAGGGACACCCTTGTTATTTTGAATGCAATAATATAGGGGAAAGATTGTATGGGTGTGTAACTTGCAGAGAAAAGGGGAGAAAAAAATATGAGGCACAGCTCATCTTCTGGTCCAATGATTTAAAAGGTGCACATAGGCACACAGACGAGGCACATTTTAGGGTATGCACTTCGCCTAGGTTCCAGGCGGAGTATTTTCAAAAGGAGCGCACCTGGTGCGCCTAGGTGTGCACCTTTTGAAAATCTGTGCAATTTTCTGTTTTTTTTTTTTTTTTTTTGTGTTTAGCAGCTGGGCCCGGGGCTCTGTCCCTGGATCCCCAACCAAGCCCCTCGAAGCAAGCCCAAACAAGTCCATATTAGGGTCTTAAATTCTTAATCCCTGTAAAAAAGAAAGGTTTTATAACTGTAAGTGTCTTTTAAAAGTATCTTTTATTAGGATGAATGAATTTGCAACATTAGCAAATGTTGTGTAAACTCTGAAGCATGAGGAAAGGGTCTGTGGTTGAAAAACTATATATAAAAGCATGATGTAAGTATGTGACATGGATACCTGTATTGGTATATGTATCTGGGCATCATAGTTAGGAGATCTGTGGTATTTAGGGGGTATAGAGAGCATTTTATTACTAAGCCATATTTGTCCTGGTTGATAGACAACTATATTAGGGTCTGTAGAAGGTTATATTGTTGGATTTTGGTCCCCTTGTAAGGTAAAAAAAGAGGTGCATTTTTGGGAGAGCATCCTATATTTTGTCTTAATAGAAATGCCAAGAATACAATCTTGTTTTTCCTCAATCCTTTACAAATTCCTTCTACACTGTACATTTGGACTGGAACATGGTATCATTTCAGGTGTGTCTAAACATGGTATCATTGCAGTTGGGTCCTGCACTATTTTAGATATGCCGTGTAGATGCATTTCTAAGGGGCATTATACTATTTTTAATAATAGGAACTATGCTTTTTTATTCTTTTTACAGTGGGTTCATAAAGCGTATTGAGAGCTTTTATGTTATTATAGTTTAGAGTTTAGACTATCTTCTTGGTTTTCCTATGGGAACATATTTTATCTCCTCTGGTTTGGCATTCCAGCTGTTCTTTTAACCAATGAAAACTATTATTCTGTAGAAACTTCTGAAATGCACAGTATATACTTTTATAGTAACATGCATTGACATAAAAATACACTGCTGGTGGGGATTTTTTAAGTTGTTACAGCTTGCAAAGACCTAAATGCTAATACATGTATACAATTGTTCTGTAATATATTGTTTGTGGCGGATTATAGTAATACATGCATACAATTGAACCAAAAATGATATCCAGTCCAAGTAAAATCGAAATACATGCTAAATGAGTTTTTCTGGTAATGTTTTTCCAGTATAATCTCTGACATGAAAGAATTATTACATGCATTACTTGTTATGCTCAATTTTCTTTACCTTTATATTTTCATGTCAGTACAGCCACTAAATGACATTTTTTTTTATTCCTTATGCTTGTTTGCAGGATTTTGGAAATATAATAAGTGGGAATGATACAGGTTTGGGTCTTTTCCTTTTCATTTTATGGCCAGAAGTCAATTATCTTCTGTGTTTATTTTGCATGTTTTCCTTTCCTTTTCAACCTTACATTATAGATTGAAAATGTTATATTCTTTTCAACCTTAAAATGCATGTAAGTTTGTCGATTTTGGTTGGAAGAAATATGCATGTTAGAAATTTGTCTTCTGGTTTTTTTCCCTCCTTTCGTCATTGCTTCTTTATAACTGTTAATACTGGCCTAAGAGATAGATGTCAATGCTTTATATGTTTCAGCTCTGTATGTTAGAAATTGTAGAGAAGTTTTTGGTCCTCATTCTTTCACTCTGAAGGTCCAAGTACTTTGCACTGTGTTGCTTGTTTGAAGGACCGAAGGACCTCTTATTGGGTTAACAATGCATATATTTGATGTATAACCTTATCCATAAAAATTTGGTGTGCAGGTTTTCATTGATAAGTGATATTGCATGTCCTTGTGTTATATCTGATGGTTATACATTTTAATTAATGCATTGTTAGTAATTGCACTGTAACTAGAGATTGATAAAAACTCCTCTTCTACTTATCATGAAATCTGGGTTGGGTCACATGTATCTGGGCCTATATTGGAAATGGGGGAATTGGTGGTTGAAGAAGATAAAAAACTGTTGATCTGTATGTTAATTTGTTGTTCAAATGAGTTAGCTTATTTCCTAAAATTTGGTATACACTTAATATGAGTGGGCCTTTATTATGTGCACAATTGAAAATAGGGCCTGTATCCATGTTGAAATTGTGGTGCAACTGACACTGTCATTGACAATTGGGAAGTCTTCTCTCTTCACTAAGTGCAAATTCATTTAGGAATAACCTTCAACTCTTAATTAAGCGTTTTGGCATTAATTGGGAATTTGTAGTACTTGATAATTTGGTATATTTAATTTTATAGTGTTGATTGTATTCCTGTATATGCATGATACATGCTTTTTTTTTTCTTTTTTTAATAAACATTACATTCTCCATATCCAATTTTATTCACCAAGTAGGAACCTTCATCCAAGTCAGATTTTGACACATACCTGTGTCCATGTAACACAAGTGGCGTCTCTTTAACCTGACTTATTTTATTTTTTCCTGTATGCCTTTATCTAGTGCGTGCTAGTGCTTCCATAACATTACTATATGGGAACAAAGAAAAGCAACAATGAAGTTTTCAATGTCTAGTAGCAATTTCTTTTGAGAATTTGGGGCCATTGCTTGTTAGGGAATGGATAATAGTTCTTCACCAAAAGTTAGAACTGTGTTAATGTTTTCTTAATTTCCCAACATTTATTTTCTTACTAGTTAGTATAATGATTTTCTTCCCTCTTTCTGGTGTTGCAGAGTTTCTGAATGTGGATGATGAGGATGTGGATGATGAAGAGGACAATGGCATACCAAGAGCTGAAGAAGCTCAATTTTTTGAGAACAGTGGATGGTCATCCCGTACAAGGTGTGGGTTCATCTCTTGAAAGCTCATTACCAATAGGTGGAATTACAAATTCTTTGCTGGAATTTTTTTAGGACCCCAACTTGGGGTGCATCTGTCATCCAGCCTGCTCCACTCTTGAAGTAGGGCTTAGAAAGCCTAAAGATATATGGAAATGACCAATCAGGGCCAGATCCAGAGTTGAGTTTAGGATGGTTTATAACTGACCCTGGGCTGCCTTAGGGATATGTATAGAAATATTAAGTACATTATCTTTCTATGTAAAAGGTTGTTTTTGAAAATTGTAAAATGATATTGTTTACAAAAATTATTAATCACAAAGTTAATTATAATTCAATTATTGCCATTGTGTAGACTATCAGACGTACTCCATGACCACCCCCCAATTTTGGGCAACATGACTTTTGCTAAAGTTCGACCTAGGTCCAGCTTACACCCTGCACATATAAGATCAGACCAGCTTTTGGTAGACCTTGGCCTGGCATAGCCTTGCCAACTCTAGGATTTTTCAATCAGAGATAGAGGAAGTTGTGTTGGACACTCCTAGCCCATTTCAGAGGGGGGGGGTCTCAACTTGGAGATCTTCCCAGGTAATTTATAAAGCTGTGTTTGAAACGGATCTATCGAATTGCTTGTGAAGGTAATTTATAAAGCTGTCTTCTTGTTTGCACATCAGAATCCATGTGCAATGAGGTTCCGTACAAGGTAGA